>NC_086446.1:611370260-611970260 GCF_028390025.1 Pseudophryne corroboree
ATGGACAAAATGGTGTTTTGTTTTTATAAATGTATTATTATTATTATCAAGACAGCGTACTAATAGCAAACATGTTCATGTTTTGTCTTAACCACCAATAAGAAATACTTTTTGGTACTAGCTTCAGCATCAATCCACCATACAAGGTTTTCATAATAAAATCTGCATTCAGAAATAATACTGCATTTTTTATTTTTTTTTACAAGTCTGACTGAAACGCATAAAATGTGTAAGAATATTATGGTAACCTAATGATGCATACCATTTTAAAAGGTAGACAATCTTCTACATTAAATTAAGGGACCCCCTATCCTTATTGATGATGGCAGGTAATAAAAGTTTCACTTCAAAATGTAAGAGTGAAAAATAAAAATGTTGCTAGTTTTCGCCATCTAAATGTACAAATCTAACTAAGTGCGCGTTGCAGAATGTGATTTGCAAGTTGCCATTTTCACTGCAAATTCGCATTGAGAACTCATTTTGCAGTCCAATTAGAAACTCGCATTGAACCAGTCAGAGTAAACTCACATTTTTCTGTTGGGAAAGAGATGGTAGGGAAAATCTTTAATGTAAGGTTAAAATGTCGGGACACCCCATCTAGTCACTAATTAGGCAATTGGAAGTTTTCAATTAGCTTAATTTGCCCAATAATTACAGAATTTTTTTGGGGTTTAAAACAATATGGCCCCAAAATTAAATTTTTCATGCTTTATGGGGGTTATTCCGTTTGATCGCTAGCTGCATTCGTTCGCTGTGCTGCGATGAAGCAAAAAAAGGCACTTCTGCGCATACATATGTGGTGCAATGCGCACGTGCGTCGTACAATTGCAACGAACAATTTAGTTTCACACAAGGTCTAGCGAAGCTTTTCAGTCGCACTGCTGGCCGCAGAGTGATTGACAGGAAGAGGGCGTTTCTGGGTGTCAACTGACTGTTTTCAGGGAGTGTTTGGAAAAATGCAGGCGTGCCAGAAAAACGCAGGCGTGGCTGGGCGAACGCAGGGCGTGTTTGTGACCTCAAAACAGGAACTGAACAGTCTGAAGTGATCGCAAGCGCTGAATAGGTATTGAGCTACTCTAAAACTGCACAAAAAAAGATTGCCGCCGATCTACGATCCTTTCGTTCGCACTTCTGCTAAGCTAAAATACACTCCCAGTGGGAGGCGGTATAGCGTTTGCACAGCTGCTAAAAACTGCTAGCGAGCGATAAACTCGGAATGACCACCTATGCACCCCAAATGTAATTAGAGTATTTTTTAAAATAATTGCTTGTTATCATTTTTTTTTACATTTTCTTAAAGTCACCCCAAAGTACCCCAAACACCTTTTTTTCCCTCTTTTTTTTTTGCATTTTCTTTTTTGTATGAAAGTAAACAAAATATTTAGCTTTTTAGCATGTTTATTTGTACAAACCACCCATTTAAGACTGTTTAACCACTTAACTGACATTTTTTTTCCAAAAAAATGCTCAGAAATTGTCATTTTTTTTCAAATGAGCGAATTAGGTGAAGAACATGTATTTCAACTTATCCATATGATTTTATTTAAAAAAAAAATATTTTTTTATATTTGTAAAAAATAGTTTTTTTCTTTCAAACATTGGAACATCTGTCACCACCATCGGAACATTGGAAACATTGTGACCATCGCGACTTTCATTTTAACAGCCGTGACAGCCACCAGGTACACAGGAGGGGCTTGGGGGTGTTTAATTTACCCTTTCCCAGTGGCTGTTGTTGTATGTAGCCACCGGGTGGGGGTTTCTGCTGCTCTGACCGATCATAAGCAGTGATTGGCAGTACTGCAAACACTGGGGGAGAGTACAGGGAGGCAGAGGGACCTTTTGGTCCCCCTGAGAGCCGCAACAGCGGAAAGTTTCTCTTCCCTGCACCTGCACACGCTGTGTATCTGCTGCGACCATGCCAGGCAAGCTGTTAAAAACCTCCAGTACGTTCCTTATGCACATTACCATCCTTCTGTATGATTCTGCAAATGAAATTGTCACTATTTGGGGATCTAGGAAGGGCTCCGCACTTTTTCATGCACTTCTCTCACATCGCATTTGCAGACAATTTGCAACCCCCCACTGCAAGTACCGCGAGCTGGCATCTTTAATTGAATTGTAGAATTCCCGGGTGCGCACATTCATGCAAAATTATGAAACAAACTTGCAACTTACACATAATTGGATTGACCCCAATGTGTATTAATATAATGGTACTCCAATAGGAGATCATTTTTCAAATTATGAAAATTACCATATCAAATGAGGGGACTCCAGTTTTTATGTGACCCAGGATAGGGAAGATCTAGCTGTTATAGACCCCCCAATCTCATTGTTTTCCTGTTTGTTATTTTGTAGTGTATGTTGCCATGGTCTCAGGGGACACATAAGATAAGAGGGGACTTTTCTCTGTAAAACAAGGGTGTTCCTGTAGTTGCTAGTACAGGCATGGTAGGGATGGATTCAGTATGACATGCTGGCTGTCAGGATCCCAGCGGTCAGGAGACCGACGCCAGCATTCCGACAGCCAAAATACCGGTGGTGAGCGCAGCATGTCCCCTCGCAGACAAAGTTGGGGTTTTGGCGCTCAAACTATGGACCTTTTAACACATTACTGTATTTCTCGCACCTCCAAAATAGGACTGCCGCGGCTAATAGGAATCTGTCAAAGCAAAAACTGAATAGTTCTGATAGACGCCCATTCCTTCAGACAGACACCAGGTGGCGCGCACCACAACTGAATCGGTCCCAATGAATTTTTATTGTATCTCAAAGGTGTCTACAGTCACCAGTCTCAATCCAACAGAACAACAGCATGATTCTATTATCAAACATGGACCAGAGTCTCTAATGAACGTTTCCAGCACCTTGAAGAATCCATGCTACAAAGAATTCTGTCTCTTCTGGCGTATGTATCTGGTGTATGTATATACAATCAGTGGTTCCTTGTGAAATATCATGTTGCAAGGTATAGGAGTAATGTGTGTGCACCTGTAAGTAGTTGTGTTAAACAAGCAAACCTGTTCTCTGCTCTCCGCAGCACATGAATCTGCAGATTATTTTCATAATAATGATTTCTTAAAGTGAACATGAGAAAGGCCCTAATACAAATACAGCTGTTACTCTTACTAATTTAGCAACGTAGTCATTGTTTCTGCTGCAAGCATATGCACTCCTATGGCATTTGTTCCCACACAAATTTGAACAGTCTGCATGAAAATGATGAGTTCTTGCATTATTAGTAAAAGGTCTGTTCTACTTTCTATCTTCTTATGGTAAAATAAGAAGTTTTAAGAACTAACCGTCTACTTGGACCCTAATAACACCCATCTCCCACCTATTATTGGTTGTGTTAGAATACATTTGATATATGTCACGGCTGAACCAGGGCACTTGTACAATGTGACCTAGCCATGGACATACCTCACATTTCTCCATGGAGTGGGGTGCCCTTCCAGGCACCCTACAAACTGGAGGCAAGAAACTGTGCTGCCCTCTCAGTCTTGTGCCCCGGTGCCACCGCTCACGCCACCCTCTGGGCCTGATTCTGTTTTGGATGCTGTTAGGCCTTCACAATGTTAACATATGCTAATGCAGCAGGAGGAGTCTGGCGTAAATAGACACCTCCTGCACGCATGTGTTATCTGCCGCTGCGTCTTACAATGCAGCATCAGATTACTCTGCGAGACCATTGGCTGGCTTAGTAACTTTCAGGCTACACAGACCAGCTGCTGCAGGTCCACAAACGAGGCCTGGGAATCTGCGTTGGCAGATGCAGTCTCTGGCCTCGGCACTCCCTGAAAACAAAGGTGACACTCCTGTTTTTGGAAATGTTGCCCAGCAACACTCCCCTACCCCAAAAAGCCACAGATTGTCAATCAGGCTATGATTGTCGGGTAATGCAAGCGTGATCGCAGGATTTGTAAACCATCGGGTTTGGGTTTACGTACTAATCTGAATCAGACCCTATACATGGACCTGAATGCCTGTGATTCTAATACAATCAGTTAAGACAAAATGCATCGGTTTGTAAGAATCCACAACTAGTTTCAGCTGAAGGTCATCTGTAGTAAGTACATGCTACATTTCAGTTAGTAACATATGGAAGGCTTTGTCACAATTCACTTACGCTGATAAACCTCTTTTTTTAAGCAAAGTTGTTTTCTGTAATTTGTGGTCTCTGTACCAAATAAAAGTCAGAATGCATTATGTTATCAGCAACATAAATCCCTCCTCTAGTACAAATTACAGCTTTACAGCCCATTCATTAGTCCTTTATCAAACACCATACGCACATAATGCGTGTGTACAACGTGTATCAACAAACAACACGTTAAGGGCATGGTCTGAAAACAAAACCTGCATTCATTGCCCTGTTCTAAAGCTTTCCTTTGTTGAATTGTTATCATTCAGTAACAGGACTTCTCTAAAAAGCATCAACTGTATGTGGAGAATAATGGTCTTTATCTAGACAACAGCAGAGCTGGGTTCACCAAAATAATGCAAGAGCTGGAGTAGTGATGAGCACCGGAAATTTTTCGGGTTTTGTGTTTTGGTTTTGGGTTCGGTTCCGCGGCCGTGTTTTGGGTTCGAACGCGTTTTGGCAAAACCTCACCGAATTTTTTTTGTCGGATTCGGGTGTGTTTTGGATTCGGGTGTTTTTTTCAAAAAACCCTAAAAAACAGCTTAAATCATAGAATTTGGGGGTCATTTTGATCCCAAAGTATTATTAACCTCAATAACCATAATTTCCACTCATTTTCAGTCTATTCTGAACACCTCACACCTCACAATATTATTTTTAGTCCTAAAATTTGCACCGAGGTCGCTGGATGACTAAGCTCAGCGACCCAAGTGGCCGACACAAACACCTGGCCCATCTAGGAGTGTCACTGCAGTGTCACGCAGGATGGCCCTTCAAAAAACTACTCCCCAAACAGCACATGACGCAAAGAAAAAAAGAGGTGCAATGAGGTAGCTGTGTGGCTAAGCTAAGCGACCCAAGTGGCCGACACAAACACCTGGCCCATCCAGGAGTGGCACTGCAGTGTCACGCAGGATGGCCCTTCCAAAAAACACCCCCCAAACAGCACATGACGCAAAGAAAAAAAGAGGCGCAATGAGGTAGCTGTGTGACTAAGCTAAGCGACCCTAGTGGCCGACACAAACACCTGGCCCATCTAGGAGTGGCACTGCAGTGTCACGCAGGATGGCCCTTCAAAAAACTACTCCCCAAACAGCACTTGACGCAAAGAAGAAAAAAAAGATGCGCAATGAGGTAGCTGTGTGACTAAGATAAGCGACCCTAGTGGCCGACACAAACACCTGGCCCATCTAGGAGTGGCACTGCAGTGTCACGCAGGATGGCCCTTCCAAAAAACACCCCCCAAACAGCACATGACGCAAAGAAAAAAAGAGGCGCAATGAGGTAGCTGTGTGACTAAGATAAGCGACCCAAGTGGCCGACACAAACACCTGGCCCATCTAGGAGTGGCACTGCAGTGTCACGCAGGATGGCCCTTCCAAAAAACACCCCCCAAACAGCACATGACGCAAAGAAAAAAAGATGCGCAATGAGGTAGCTGTGTGACTAAGATAAGCGACCCAAGTGGCCGACACAAACAGCTGGCCCATCTAGGAGTGTCACTGCAGTGTCACGCAGGATGGCCCTTCCAAAAAACACCCCCCAAACAGCACATGACGCAAAGAAAAAAAGAGGCGCAATGAGGTAGCTGTGTGACTAAGCTAAGCGACCCTAGTGGCCGACACAAACACCTGGCCCATCTAGAAGTGGCACTGCAGTGTCACGCAGGATGGCCCTTCCAAAAAACACCCCCCAAACAGCACATGACGCAAAGAAAAAAAGAGGCGCAATGAGGTAGCTGTGTGACTAAGCTAAGCGACCCTAGTGGCCGACACAAACACCTGGCCCATCTAGGAGTGGCACTGCAGTGTCACGCAGGATGGCCCTTCAAAAAACTACTCCCCAAACAGCACATGACGCAAAGAAGAAAAAAAAGATGCGCAATGAGGTAGCTGTGTGACTAAGATAAGCGACCCTAGTGGCCGACACAAACACCTGGCCCATCTAGGAGTGGCACTGCAGTGTCACGCAGGATGGCCCTTCCAAAAAACACATGACGCAAAGAAAAAAAGAGGCGCAATGAGGTAGCTGTGTGACTAAGCTAAGCGACCCTAGTGGCCGACACAAACACCTGGCCCATCTAGGAGTGGCACTGCAGTGTCACGCAGGATGGCCCTTCAAAAAACTACTCCCCAAACAGCACATGACGCAAAGAAGAAAAAAAAGATGCGCAATGAGGTAGCTGTGTGACTAAGATAAGCGACCCAAGTGGCCGACACAAACACCTGGCCCATCTAGGAGTGGCACTGCAGTGTCACGCAGGATGGCCCTTCCAAAAACTACTCCCCAAACAGCACATGACGCAAAGAAAAATGAAAGAAAAAAGAGGTGCAAGATGGAATTGTCCTTGGGCCCTCCCACCCACCCTTATGTTGTATAAACAGGACATGCACACTTTAACCAACCCATCATTTCAGTGACAGGGTCTGCCACACGACTGTGACTGAAATGACGGGTTGGTTTGGACCCCCACCAAAAAAGAAGCAATTAATCTCTCCTTGCACAAACTGGCTCTACAGAGGCAAGATGTCCACCTCATCATCATCCTCCGATATATCACCGTGTACATCCCCCTCCTCACAGATTATCAATTCGTCCCCACTGGAATCCACCATCTCAGCTCCCTGTGTACTTTGTGGAGGCAATTGCTGCTGGTGAATGTCTCCACGGAGGAATTGATTATAATTCATTTTAATGAACATCATCTTCTCCACATTTTCTGGATGTAACCTCGTACGCCGATTGCTGACAAGGTGAGCGGCGGCACTAAACACTCTTTCGGAGTACACACTTGTGGGAGGGCAACTTAGGTAGAATAAAGCCAGTTTGTGCAAGGGCCTCCAAATTGCCTCTTTTTCCTGCCAGTATAAGTACGGACTGTCTGACGTGCCTACTTGGATGCGGTCACTCATATAATCCTCCACCATTCTTTCAATGGGGAGAGAATCATATGCAGTGACAGTAGACGACATGTCCGTAATCGTTGTCAGGTCCTTCAGTCCGGACCAGATGTCAGCATCAGCAGTCGCTCCAGACTGCCCTGCATCACCGCCAGTGGGTGGGCTCGGAATTCTGAGCCTTTTCCTCGCACCCCCAGTTGCGGGAGAATGTGAAGGAGGAGATGTTGACAGGTCGCGTTCCGCTTGACTTGACAATTTTGTCACCAGCAGTTCTTTGAACCCCAGCAGACTTGTGTCTGCCGGAAAGAGAGATCCAAGGTAGGTTTTAAATCTAGGATCGAGCACGGTGGCCAAAATGTAGTGCTCTGATTTCAACAGATTGACCACCCGTGAATCCTTGTTAAGCGAATTAAGGGCTCCATCCACAAGTCCCACATGCCTAGCGGAATCGCTCTGTGTTAGCTCCTCCTTCAATGTCTCCAGCTTCTTCTGCAAAAGCCTGATGAGGGGAATGACCTGACTCAGGCTGGCAGTGTCTGAACTGACTTCACGTGTGGCAAGTTCAAAAGGTTGCAGAACCTTGCACAACGTTGAAATCATTCTCCACTGCGCTTGAGACAGGTGCATTCCACCTCCTATATCGTGCTCAGTTGTATAGGCTTGAATGGCCTTTTGCTGCTCCTCCAACCTCTGAAGCATATAGAGGGTTGAATTCCACCTCGTTACCACTTCTTGCTTCAGATGATGGCAGGGCAGGTTCAGGCGTTTTTGGTGGTGCTCCAGTCTTCTGTACGTGGTGCCTGTACGCCGAAAGTGTCCCGCAATTCTTCTGGCCACCGACAGCATCTCTTGCACGCCCCTCTCGGTTTTTAAATAATTCTGCACCACCAAATTCAAGGTATGTGCAAAACATGGGACGTGCTGGAATTTGCCCAGATTTAATGCACACACAATATTGCTGACGTTGTCCGATGCCACAAATCCACAGGAGAGTCCAATTGGGGTAAGCCATTCCGCGATGATCTTCCTCAGTTGCCGTAAGAGGTTTTCAGCTGTGTGCGTATTCTGGAAAGCGGTGATACAAAGCGTAGCCTGCCTAGGAAAGAGTTGGCGTTTGCGAGATGCTGCTACTGGTGCCGCCGCTGCTGTTCTTGCGGCGGGAGTCCATACATCTACCCAGTGGGCTGTCACAGTCATATAGTCCTGAGCCTGCCCTGCTCCACTTGTCCACATGTCCGTGGTTAAGTGGACATTGGGTACAACTGCATTTTTTAGGACACTGGTGAGTCTTTTTCTGAGGTCTGTGTACATTTTCGGTATCGCCTGCCTAGAGAAATGGAACCTAGATGGTATTTGGTACCGGGGACACAGTACCTCCAACAAGTCTCTAGTTGCCTCTGCAGTAATGATGGATACCGGAACCACGTTTCTCACCGCCCAGGATGCCAAGGCCTCAGTTATCCGCTTTGCAGCAGGATGACTGCTGTGATATTTCATCTTCCTCGCAAAGGACTGTTGGACAGTCAATTGCTTGGTGGAAGTAGTAAAAGTGGTCTTACGACTTCCCCTCTGGGATGACCATCGACTCCCAGCAGCAACAACAGCAGCACCAGCAGCAGTAGGCGTTACACGCAAGGATGCATCGGAGGAATCCCAGGCAGGAGAGGACTCGTCAGAATTGCCAGTGACATGGCCTGCAGGACTATTGGCATTCCTGGGGAAGGAGGAAATTGACACTGAGGGAGTTGGTGGGGTGGTTTGCGTGAGCTTGGTTACAAGAGGAAGGGATTTACTGGTCAGTGGACTGCTTCCGCTGTCGCCCAAAGTTTTTGAACTTGTCACTGACTTATGATGAATGCGCTGCAGGTGACGTATAAGGGAGGATGTTCCGAGGTGGTTAACGTCCTTACCCCTACTTATTACAGCTTGACAAAGGCAACACACGGCTTGACAAACGTTGTCCGCATTTCTGTTGAAATACTTCCACACCGAAGAGCTGATTTTTTTTGTATTTTCACCAGGCATGTCAATGGCCCTATTCCTCCCACGGACAACAGGTGTCTCCCCGGGTGCCTGACTTAAACAAACCACCTCACCATCAGAATCCTCCTGGTCAATTTCCTCCCCAGCGCCAGCAACACCCATATCCTCCTCATCCTGGTGTACTTCAACACTGACATCTTCAATCTGACTATCAGGAACTGGACTGCGGGTGCTCCTTCCAGCACTTGCAGGGGGCGTGCAAATGGTGGAAGGCGCATGCTCTTCACGTCCAGTGTTGGGAAGGTCAGGCATCGCAAACGACACAATTGGACTCTCCTTGTGGATTTGTGATTTCGAAGAACGCACAGTTCTTTGCTGTGCTTTTGCCAGCTTGAGTCTTTTCATTTTTCTAGCGAGAGGCTGAGTGCTTCCATCCTCATGTGAAGCTGAACTACTAGCCATGAACATAGGCCAGGGCCTCAGCCGTTCCTTGCCACTCCGTGTGGTAAATGGCATATTGGCAAGTTTACGCTTCTCCTCCGACAATTTTATTTTAGATTTTTGAGTCCTTTTTTTACTGATATTTGGTGTTTTGGATTTTACATGCTCTGTACTATGACATTGGGCATCGGCCTTGGCAGACGACGTTGATGGCATTTCATCGTCTCGGCCATGACTAGTGGCAGCAGCTTCAGCACGAGGTGGAAGTCGATCTTGATCTTTCCCTATTTTTGGAACCTCAACATTTTTGTTCTCCATATTTTAATAGGCACAACTAAAAGGCACCTCAGGTAAACAATGGAGATGGATGGATACTAGTATACTTATGGATGGACGAGCGACTGCCGACACAGAGGTAGCTACAGCCGTGGACTACCGTACTGCGTCTGCTGCTAATATAGACTGGATGATAATGATATAAAAAATATATATATATCACTACTGCAGCCGGACAGGTATATATTATATAATGACGGACCTGCTGGACACTGTCAGCACTGCAGACTCCTAAAGTAAGCTACTAGTATCAAGAAGATAGAAAAAAAGAAAAACACCACAGGTAGGTGGTATACAATTATGGATGGACGAGCGACTGCCGACACAGAGGTAGCTACAGCCGTGGACTACCGTACTGCATCTGCTGCTAATATAGACTGGATGATAATGATATAAAATATATATATATATATCACTACTGCAGCCGGACAGGTATATATTATATAATGACGGACCTGCTGGACACTGTCAGCACTGCAGACTCCTAAAGTAAGCTACTAGTATCAAGAAGATAGAAAAAAAAAAAAACACCACAGGTAGGTGGTATACAATTATGGATGGACGAGCGACTGCCGACACAGAGGTAGCTACAGCCGTGGACTACCGTACTGCGTCTGCTGCTAATATAGACTGGATGATAATGATATAAAAAATATATATATATCACTACTGCAGCCGGACAGGTATATATTATATAATGACGGACCTGCTGGACACTATCAGCACTGCAGACTCCTAAAGTAAGCTACTAGTATCAAGAAGATAGAAAAGAAAAAAAAACACCACAGGTAGGTGGTATACAATTATGGATGGACGAGCGACTGCCGACACAGAGGTAGCTACAGCCGTGGACTACCGTACTGCGTCTGCTGCTAATATAGACTGGATGATAATGATATAAAAAATATATATATATCACTACTGCAGCCGGACAGGTATATATTATATAATGACGGACCTGCTGGACACTGTCAGCAGAATGCGTTTATAGAATAAAAACACCACACGACGAGTGTTTAACTTTTTCAGGCAGACAATCACAATATACTGGTGGTCAGTGGTCACTGGTCAGTCACACTGGCAGTGGCACTCTGGCAGCAAAAGTGTGCACTGTTAATGTACTCCTGCTATAACTGCTCCCCAGTCTCCCCCACAATTAAGCTGTGTGAGCAGTGAGCACTCAGCACAGTCAGATATACATAGATGATGCAGCACACTGAGGCTGAGCACAGATATGGTATACTGTGTCACTGTGTATCGTTTTTTTTCAGGCAGAGAACGGATTATATTAAATAATAATAAAACTGCACTGGTGGTCACTGGTCAGTCACTAGTAAACTCTGCACTCTCTGAGTACTCCTAAGCTCCAGTAAATCAAGTGTCTCACTCTCACTCTCTATCTATTTCTATTCTAAACGGAGAGGACGCCTGCCACGTCCTCTCCCTATCAATCTCAATGCACGTGTGAAAATGGCGGCGACGCGCGGCTCCTTATATAGAATCCGAGTCTCGCGATAGAATCCGAGCCTCGCGAGAATCCGACAGCGGGATGATGACGTTCGGGCGCGCTCGGGTTAACCGAGCAAGGCGGGAAGATCCGAGTCTGCCTCGGACCCGTGTAAAAAGGCTGAAGTTCGTGGGGGTTCGGATTCCGAGGAACCGAACCCGCTCATCACTAAGCTGGAGTCACATTTACATAAATAACCTCGTGTAGTGGCCACGTGACACAGAGGCTGCTGCTATGATTCTATGGATTAAGATCTTTTTTTCTCTAATATATATATATATATATATATATATATATAAAGTCACAAATGGTGGCACTCGTAGGGCTTGTAGCAATAATAAATGACACAGCGGTCAAAGATAAGCAGTCAACGTTTCGTTAATTTAATAACGTCATCAGGATACAAACATAACATAAAACAAACAATATATAGCCACTAACCCCACCTCGTGTATCCCTGCCATCGCCGTCAGCGCCGGGTCCTCCGACAACACCCTCCGGCGCTACGCACTTCCTGTTCGCCCGGCCGCGTCTGGCGGTTGCTAGGGAGCAGAACAACAATAATAGTGACAGCATGAGTGAATACCGTGCGTCAGAGCTCTCGCCTACTCCTCTCCCCTCCACTGAAATCGCTACATGAATATTGTCTAAATACTCAGACAGGGAAAAATGAACGTCCCCACACTACAAAATAACACTATATCAATAAAAAAAAAAATACAGTAATGGCACAGTAATGAACATATAATAAACAGGGGCATCGCAGGTAAACTGAGCTATACCAAAGTGCAGCAATGAATGGATAATTTGAAATGTATTAAAGACAAGGACACACGTCCTTACAAAAAGCAATTCAAGGGGAGATGCTCATTGAGACCTTTTGGAGTGATTGTACTCAATCGATAGATCCACCGGGCCTCTTTTTGCAGCAGAGCCTTACCCCTGTCACCCCCCCGGAGATTTTTGGGGACAGTATCTATGATCTTGTATCTCAGGGTGGCGAGACCATGATTAAATTAGAGATGAGCGGGTTCGGTTTCTCTGAATCCGAACCCGCACGAACTTCATGTTTTTTTTCACGGGTCCGAGCGACTCGGATCTTCCCGCCTTGCTCGGTTAACCCGAGCGCGCCCGAACGTCATCATGACGCTGTCGGATTCTCGCGAGACTCGGATTCTATATAAGGAGCCGCGCGTCGCCGCCATTTTCACACGTGCATTGAGATTGATAGGGAGAGGACGTGGCTGGCGTCCTCTCCATTTAGATTAGGAGAGAGAGAGAGAGATTGACCTGAGGCTGATACTGTAGAAGAGAGTGCAGAGTTTAGTGACTGACCACAGTGACCACCAGCAGTGCAGTTGTTTTATTTAATATATCCGTTCTCTGCCTGAAAAAAACGGTACACACAGTGACTCAGTCACATACCATATCTGTGTGCACTGCTCAGCCCAGTGTGCTGCATGCCTGCATCATCTATGTATATATTATATATCTGACTGTGCTCAGCTCACACAGCTTATAATTGTGGGGGAGACTGGGGAGCACTGCAGTGCCAGTTATAGGTTATAGCAGGAGCCAGGAGTACAAGACAGTCACATACCATATCTGTGTGCACTGCTCAGCCCAGTGTGCTGCATCATCTATGTATATATATTATATATCTGACTGTGCTCAGCTCACACAGCTTATAATTGTGGGGGAGACTGGGGAGCACTGCAGTGCCAGTTATAGGTTATAGCAGGAGCCAGGAGTACATATTATATTAAAATTAAACAGTGCACACTTTTGCTGCAGGAGTGCCACTGCCAGTGTGACTGACCAGTGACCTGACCACACTGACCACCAGTATAGTTAGTAGTATACTATATTGTGATTGCCTGAAAAAGTTAAACACTCGTCGTGTGACTTCACTTGTGTGGTGTTTTTTTTTTTATTCTATAAAAAACTCATTCTGCTGACAGACAGTGTCCAGCAGGTCCGTCATTATATAATATATATACCTGTCCGGCTGCAGTAGTGATATATATATATTTTTTATATCATTATTTATCATCCAGTCGCAGCAGACACAGTACGGTAGTTCACGGCTGTAGCTACCTCTGTGTCGGCACTCGGCAGTCCATCCATAATTGTATACCACCTACCCGTGGTTTTTTTTTCTTTCTTCTTTATACATACATACTACTACATCTCTTTATCAACCAGTCTATATTAGCAGCAGACACAGTACAGTACGGTAGTTCACGGCTGTGGCTACCTCTGTGTCGGCACTCGGCAGTCCGTCCATAATTGTATACCACCTAACCGTGGTTTTTTTTTCTTTCTTCTTTATACATACATACTACGACATCTCTTTATCAACCAGTCTATATTAGCAGCAGACACAGTACAGTACGGTAGTTCACGGCTGTGGCTACCTCTGTGTCGGCACTCGGCAGTCCGTCCATAATTGTATACCACCTAACCGTGGTTTTTTTTTCTTTCTTCTTCATACATACATACTACGACATCTCTTTATCAACCAGTCTATATTAGCAGCAGACACAGTACAGTACGGTAGTTCACGGCTGTGGCTACCTCTGTGTCGGCACTGGGCAGTCCGTCCATAATTGTATACCACCTAACCGTGGTTTTTTTTTCTTTCTTCTTTATACATACATACTACGACATCTCTTTATCAACCAGTCTATATTAGCAGCAGACACAGTACAGTACGGTAGTTAACGGCTGTGGCTACCTCTGTGTCGGCACTCGGCAGTCCGTCCATAATTGTATACCACCTAACCGTGGTTTTTTTTTCTTTCTTCTTCATACATACATACTACGACATCTCTTTATCAACCAGTCTATATTAGCAGCAGACACAGTACAGTACGGTAGTTCACGGCTGTGGCTACCTCTGTGTCGGCACTCGGCAGTCCGTCCATAATTGTATACCACCTACCCGTGGTTTTTTTTTCTTTCTTCTTTATACATACATACTACTACATCTCTTTATCAACCAGTCTATATTAGCAGCAGACACAGTACAGTACGGTAGTTCACGGCTGTGGCTACCTCTGTGTCGGCACTCGGCAGTCCGTCCATAATTGTATACCACCTACCCGTGTTTTTTTTTTCTTTCTTCTTCATACATACATACTACGACATCTCTTTATCAACCAGTCTATATTAGCAGCAGACACAGTACAGTACGGTAGTTCACGGCTGTGGCTACCTCTGTGTCGGCACTCGGCAGTCCGTCCATAATTGTATACCACCTAACCGTGGTTTTTTTTTCTTTCTTCTTCATACATACATACTACGACATCTCTTTATCAACCAGTCTATATTAGCAGCAGACACAGTACGGTAGTTCACGGCTGTAGCTACCTCTGTGTCGGCACTCGGCAGTCCGTCCATAATTGTATACTAGTATCCATCCATCTCCATTGTTTACCTGAGGTGCCTTTTAGTTGTGCCTATTAAAATATGGAGAACAAAAATGTTGAGGTTCCAAAATTAGGGAAAGATCAAGATCCACTTCCACCTCGTGCTGAAGCTGCTGCCACTAGTCATGGCCGAGACGATGAAATGCCAGCAACGTCGTCTGCCAAGGCCGATGCCCAATGTCATAGTACAGAGCATGTCAAATCCAAAACACCAAATATCAGTAAAAAAAAGACTCCAAAACCTAAAATAAAATTGTCGGAGGAGAAGCGTAAACTTGCCAATATGCCATTTACCACACGGAGTGGCAAGGAACGGCTGAGGCCCTGGCCTATGTTCATGGCTAGTGGTTCAGCTTCACATGAGGATGGAGGCACTCAGCCTCTCGCTAGAAAAATGAAAAGACTCAAGCTGGCAAAAGCAGTAGCACCGCAAAGAACTGTGCGTTCTTCGAAATCCCAAATCCACAAGGAGAGTCCAATTGTGTCGGTTGCGATGCCTGACCTTCCCAACACTGGACGTGAAGAGCATGCGCCTTCCGCCATTTGCACGCCCCCTGCAAGTGCTGGAAGGAGCACCCGCAGTCCAGTTCCTGATAGTCAGATTGAAGATGTCAGTGTTGAAGTACACCAGGATGAGGAGGATATGGGTGTTGCTGGCGCTGGGGAGGAAATTGACCAGGAGGATTCTGATGGTGAGGTGGTTTGTTTAAGTCAGGCACCCGGGGAGACACCTGTTGTCCGTGGGAGGAATAAAGCCGTTGACATGCCTGGTGAAAATACCAAAAAAATCAGCTCTTCGGTGTGGAACTATTTCAACAGAAATGCGGACAACAGGTGTCAAGCCGTGTGTTCCCTTTGTCAAGCTGTAATAAGTAGGGGTAAGGACGTTAACCACCTCGGAACATCCTCCCTTATACGTCACCTGCAGCGCATTCATAATAAGTCAGTGACAAGTTCAAAAACTTTGGGTGACAGCGGAAGCAGTCCACTGACCAGTAAATCCCTTCCTCTTGTAACCAAGCTCACGCAAACCACCCCACCAACTCCCTCAGTGTCAATTTCCTCCTTCCCCAGGAATGCCAATAGTCCTGCAGGCAATGTCACTGGCAATTCTGACGAGTCCTCTCCTGCCTGGGATTCCTCCGATGCATCCTTGCGTGTAACGCCTACTGCTGCTGGCGCTGCTGTTGTTGCTGCTGGGAGTCGATGGTCATCCCAGAGGGGAAGTCGTAAGCCCACTTGTACTACTTCCAGTAAGCAATTGACTGTTCAACAGTCCTTTGCGAGGAAGATGAAATATCACAGCAGTCATCCTGCTGCAAAGCGGATAACTGAGGCCTTGACAACTATGTTGGTGTTAGACGTGCGTCCGGTATCCGCCGTTAGTTCACAGGGAACTAGACAATTTATTGAGGCAGTGTGCCCCCGTTACCAAATACCATCTAGGTTCCACTTCTCTAGGCAGGCGATACCGAGAATGTACACGGACGTCAGAAAAAGACTCACCAGTGTCCTAAAAAATGCAGTTGTACCCAATGTCCACTTAACCACGGACATGTGGACAAGTGGAGCAGGGCAGGGTCAGGACTATATGACTGTGACAGCCCACTGGGTAGATGTATGGACTCCCGCCGCAAGAACAGCAGCGGCGGCACCAGTAGCAGCATCTCGCAAACGCCAACTCTTTCCTAGGCAGGCTACGCTTTGTATCACCGGTTTCCAGAATACGCACACAGCTGAAAACCTCTTACGGCAACTGAGGAAGATCATCGCGGAATGGCTTACCCCAATTGGACTCTCCTGTGGATTTGTGGCATCGGACAACGCCAGCAATATTGTGTGTGCATTAAATATGGGCAAATTCCAGCACGTCCCATGTTTTGCACATACCTTGAATTTGGTGGTGCAGAATTATTTAAAAAACGACAGGGGCGTGCAAGAGATGCTGTTGGTGGCCAGAAAAATTGCGGGACACTTTCGGCGTACAGGCACCACGTACAGAAGACTGGAGCACCACCAAAAACTACTGAACCTGCCCTGCCATCATCTGAAGCAAGAAGTGGTAACGAGGTGGAATTCAACCCTCTATATGCTTCAGAGGTTGGAGGAGCAGCAAAAGGCCATTCAAGCCTATACAATTGAGCACGATATAGGAGGTGGAATGCACCTGTCTCAAGCGCAGTGGAGAATGATTTCAACGTTGTGCAAGGTTCTGATGCCCTTTGAACTTGCCACACGTGAAGTCAGTTCAGACACTGCCAGCCTGAGTCAGGTCATTCCCCTCATCAGGCTTTTGCAGAAGAAGCTGGAGACATTGAAGGAGGAGCTAACACGGAGCGATTCCGCTAGGCATGTGGGACTTGTGGATGGAGCCCTTAATTCGCTTAACAAGGATTCACGGGTGGTCAATCTGTTGAAATCAGAGCACTACATTTTGGCCACCGTGCTCGATCCTAGATTTAAAGCCTACCTTGGATCTCTCTTTCCGGCAGACACAAGTCTGCTGGGGTTGAAAGACCTGCTGGTGAGAAAATTGTCAAGTCAAGCGGAACGCGACCTGTCAACATCTCCTCCTTCACATTCTCCCGCAACTGGGGGTGCGAGGAAAAGGCTCAGAATTCCGAGCCCACCCGCTGGCGGTGATGCAGGGCAGTCTGGAGCGACTGCTGATGCTGACATCTGGTCCGGACTGAAGGACCTGACAACGATTACGGACATGTCGTCTACTGTCACTGCATATGATTCTCTCCCCATTGAAAGAATGGTGGAGGATTATATGAGTGACCGCATCCAAGTAGGCACGTCACACAGTCCGTACTTATACTGGCAGGAAAAAGAGGCAATTTGGAGGCCCTTGCACAAACTGGCTTTATTCTACCTAAGTTGCCCTCCCACAAGTGTGTACTCCGAAAGAGTGTTTAGTGCCGCCGCTCACCTTGTCAGCAATCGGCGTACGAGGTTACATCCAGAAAATGTGGAGAAGATGATGTTCATTAAAACGAATTATAATCAATTCCTCCGCGGAGACATTGACCAGCAGCAATTGCCTCCACAAAGTACACAGGGAGCTGAGATGGTGGATTCCAGTGGGGACGAATTGATAATCTGTGAGGAGGGGGATGTACACGGTGATATATCGGAGGATGATGATGAGGTGGACATCTTGCCTCTGTAGAGCCAGTTTGTGCAAGGAGAGATTAATTGCTTCTTTTTTGGTGGGGGTCCAAACCAACCCGTCATATCAGTCACAGTCGTGTGGCAGACCCTGTCACTGAAATGATGGGTTGGTTAAAGTGTGCATGTCCTGTTTATACAACATAAGGGTGGGTGGGAGGGCCCAAGGACAATTCCATCTTGCACCTCTTTTTTCTTTAATTTTTCTTTGCGTCATGTGCTGTTTGGGGAGTGTTTTTTGGAAGGGCCATCCTGCGTGACACTGCAGTGCCACTCCTAGATGGGCCCGGTGTTTGTGTCGGCCACTAGGGTCGCTTATCTTACTCACACAGCTACCTCATTGCGCCTCTTTTTTTCTTTGCGTCATGTGCTGTTTGGGGAGGGTTTTTTGGAAGGGACATCCTGCGTGACACTGCAGTGCCACTCCTAGATGGGCCCGGTGTTTGTGTCGGCCACTAGGGTCGCTTATCTTACTCACACAGCTACCTCATTGCGCCTCTTTTTTTCTTTGCGTCATGTGCTGATTGGGGAGGGTTTTTTGGAAGGGACATCCTGCGTGACACTGCAGTGCCACTCCTAAATGGGCCCGGTGTTTGTGTCGGCCACTAGGGTCGCTAATCTTACTCACACAGTCAGCTACCTCATTGCGCCTCTTTTTTTCTTTGCGTCATGTGCTGATTGGGGAGGGTTTTTTGGAAGGGACATCCTGCGTGACACTGCAGTGCCACTCCTAAATGGGCCCGGTGTTTGTGTCGGCCACTAGGGTCGCTAATCTTACTCACACAGTCAGCTACCTCATTGCGCCTCTTTTTTTCTTTGCGTCATGTGCTGATTGGGGAGGGTTTTTTGGAAGGGACATCCTGCGTGACACTGCAGTGCCACTCCTAAATGGGCCCGGTGTTTGTGTCGGCCACTAGGGTCGCTAATCTTACTCACACAGTCAGCTACCTCATTGCGCCTCTTTTTTTCTTTGCGTCATGTGCTGATTGGGGAGGGTTTTTTGGAAGGGACATCCTGCGTGACACTGCAGTGCCACTCCTAAATGGGCCCGGTGTTTGTGTCGGCCACTAGGGTCGCTAATCTTACTCACACAGTCAGCTACCTCATTGCGCCTCTTTTTTTCTTTGCGTCATGTGCTTATTGGGGAGGGGTTTTTGGAAGGGACATCCTGCGTGACACTGCAGTGCCACTCCTAAATGGGCCCGGTGTTTGTGTCGGCCACTAGGGTCGCTAATCTTACTCACACAGTCAGCTACCTCATTGCGCCTCTTTTTTTCTTTGCGTCATGTGCTGATTGGGGAGGGTTTTTTGGAAGGGACATCCTGCGTGACACTGCAGTGCCACTCCTAAATGGGCCCGGTGTTTGTGTCGGCCACTAGGGTCGCTAATCTTACTCACACAGTCAGCTACCTCATTGCGCCTCTTTTTTTCTTTGCGTCATGTGCTGATTGGGGAGGGTTTTTTGGAAGGGACATCCTGCGTGACACTGCAGTGCCACTCCTAAATGGGCCCGGTGTTTGTGTCGGCCACTAGGGTCGCTTATCTTACTCACACAGTCAGCTACCTCATTGCGCCTCTTTTTTTCTTTGCGTCATGTGCTGATTGGGGAGGGTTTTTTGGAAGGGACATCCTGCGTGACACTGCAGTGCCACTCCTAGATGGGCCAGGTGTTTGTGTCGGCCACTAGTGTCGCTTAGCTTAGTCATCCAGCGACCTTGGTGCAAATTTTAGGACTAAAAATAATATTGTGAGGTGTGAGGTATTCAGAATAGACTGAAAATGAGTGGAAATTATGGTTTTTGAGGTTAATAATAATATGGGATCAAAATGACCCCCAAATTCTATGATTTAAGCAGTTTTTTAGTGTTTTTTAAAAAAAACACCCGAATCCAAAACACACCCGAATCCGACAAAAAAAATTCGGTGAGGTTTTGCCAAAACGCGGTCGAACCCAAAACACGGCCGCGGAACCGAACCCAAAACCAAAACACAAAACCCGAAAAATTTCAAGGCGCTCATCTCTAGATTAAATGCCTTAAAATGTCTCGCTACAGGCTGGTTCATGCCACTCTTACCACCCTCTAAAGCAAGTCGTATGGCGGACCTATGTAATGCCATACGTTCTTTAAATTGTCTCGTTGTTTTGCCCACGTAAAGGAGACCACACGGGCACCGAATTATGTATATAACATGAGTACTACTACAGGACAAGATATGGCGTATGGCGATACGTTCCCCCGAATGTGGGTGGGCGAACGAATCCCCATACTCCATAAAACTGCAGGTAGTACAGCCTGTGCAGCGATAGCACCCTGGCTTTCTGGACAAAAAAGTGTGCGGTCCACCTGTAGGTATAGAAGAAACATCATTTTTCACTAGCCAATCCTTGAGGTTTCTATTCCTAGTGAAACTCGGCAGTAATCTAGATTTACTAAGCATCTTTAAATCCGGATCCGAGGTCACAATTGGCCACAGGTTTTTAGCAACCTTCGTGATCATCGGACTGGCACTGTTGTACTGCTGGACAAATGGAATAATGTCCGTACTGCTCGCTTTCTTCTTGGACTTAGAGGAAATAAGGGTGCTTGATCGTGGGATTTCCAGAACCCTCCTCTTGGCCTCCAATAAATCGTCTAATTTGTATCCCCTGGTCAAAAATTGGCGTGTCATCATATCTATCTCCTTAACGGTGTTTACTGGATCATCTGAGATCCTGTGTATCCGCAAAAACTGCGAGAATGGGAGTCCCTTCTTCGTGGAGGCCGGGTGTTGACTACTCGCATGCAGAATAGTATTGCGGTCTGTGCTCTTCTTAAATAATGAGGTATGTATTTGACCTTCTTTTACAGAGATCTGTACATCTAGATAATTGACTTGTTGAGTACTGGTACAGTAAGTGAATTTGATCGTATTGTCCATCGAGTTGACCCTAAGCATCAGGTCACTGAACTCAGATTCTGTTCCTAGCCAAATCAGAAACAGGTCGTCGATGTAGCAGACAAAGAACAAAATCTTTTCCGCAACCTCTGTGTCGTCAAAAAATGCTTGTTGTTCCACTTCAAACATATAGCTATTTGCGAATGCCGGGGCTACGCAGGACCCCATCGCACAGCCTTGTTGCTGGACATACCAGCGGGAGTCAAACAGAAAGTAGTTTCTTTTCAGGGTTAGTTCCAGCAATTTAATAAAGAATGACAGTTCAGGTCCAGTGTATATAGGACTGGCGGACAACAATGTTGCTACAGCTGTGAGACCACCCGTATGCGGTATGTTAGTATATAGACTCACTATATCAAGAGTACAGAGAAGCGCATTGGGAGGGAGGGCAGGTAGGTTCTGTAACCGTGTTAACAATGAGGTAGTATCTTTCAAATAGGTTCTTTGCGATTGGACTACAGGTTGGAGGTAAAAATCAAGATATTGGGACACTTTGTAATAAATTGATTCTCTGGCTGCTATGATCGGGCGGCCAGGGGGAACAGTAGGATTTTTATGTATTTTTGGCAACGTGTACAGCACCGGTGCCACCGGGTGCTGCTGTATCAGGGTCTTCATTGTAGCAGCTGTGATAATGCCATTGACCATAGCTTCCTCCAATACTGTTTTTAGCTCGGTTTCAAACCTAGATGTAGGATCGGTCGATAATTCTAGATAAACTTGGGGGTCTTCCAATTGTTGGTAAATCTCTTGTTTGTATTGAGATAAGTCCTGTATGACAATGCCGCCCCCCTTATCGGCGGGGCGTATGACAATACTCCTGTCCTGACTGAGGGTTTTCAGTGTATCCCACTCCAATTTGGACATATTGGAGTTGCTCGACTTCAAAGACTGAATAGATCCCATAACCTGTTTATCAAGTGACCGGTTAAAACATCTAAGGGAAGTATTCATGCTGACTGGATCAAAGCTCGATGTACCTTTGATCTTCCTCAATGGGTTAACAGTATTCAAGTCAGATGATTCAGATTCCCCAAAGTGTTCCCGTAACCTCAGTTTTCTATTGAACCTGAATGCATCGAGTTTCCACTGGAATTCATTAAACTGACAGGACGGTACAAAGGAAAGTCCTTTAGTAAGTAATTTTTTCTCGTCCGGAGATAAAGTTCTGCTAGAGAGATTGAAGACTATTTCTTCTTTGCAGCCTTGTTCTTTCGCTTTGAGGATCCTTTGCCACTGTCCTCCTCTGCGGGTAAACGATCTCCTCTTGTTTCTCGCTGAGCGCGAGTACTGACCCCTAAAGGGGGTTTACCTGTGGTGGATCTGCTGCTGCTTGCCTCAGTGTCACTTTGTGAAGACTGACCGCCACTCGATGTTTCAGTATCTCCTGCAAATCTCCTAAAATTCCTTTGTCGTGGATTATACGCCCGTTTATAGCTGGGATTTAATGCCCAAGGGTAGACTCTCCCTTCAGCGTAATCCTTCTGCACTAAGCTCAGCTTATTCCGTTTGAACTTCACCAGGTCTCTGCGGTAATTTTCTACTTGTGTGGCTAGTTTGCCCAACCAGTCTGAACTCTGATCCAATTGTATGGTAGGAAGATGTTTGCTCTCAAATTCTTCCTTCTTCTTCTTAATTTCTTTAAGCTCTCTTGCTGATTCTGCAATTACCAGTAAGATCAGATCCAGGCTGCACTTGTTCAGAATAGCTGCCCACTTACGGCAGAACTCCGCGTTGTATTTCCCTATCGTGGGGGAATTTTTGATTCGAAATCCCCTAAGAATCTGACCACTGCGGTGATAGTCCGAGAGTGTTACCCCGTGTAAGAAGAAATCAACTTCCTTTTTTGACAGCCTCAGTAGTTGCACATACAGTTGTTCCGCTGATTCTCCCCCTTCTGATTGCTCAAAGTGTTCCTTGAACCGAATCGTGTCCGCATCCACATCAGAAAAGCTCAAGGTTTCCCCCACGGGCAGAGCAATATTTCTGATGCCAGAATTCTCTTGCATGCTCAAAACACAAAAATTAAAAACAAAACCAGAATCAGGTCTTAAGGTAAAAGCAGCTGATGATGTATACTTGAAATAGTAATGGATGATGCCTTGCCAAAAAGGTGTAGGAAACACACTGTCAGTCCCAAAGAACGTTCCGTGGTAATCCCATACCAGATATCTATGCAACAAATAGCCGGCACTCTCTCCTAGAGTGTATTAATGCCTTGGTGCCTCCCAGCTTGGTTATGCAACCAAATACAAAGTCACAAATGGTGGCACTCGTAGGGCTTGTAGCAATAATAAATGACACAGCGGTCAAAGATAAGCAGTCAACGTTTCGTTAATTTAATAACGTCATCAGAATACAAACATAACATAAAACAAACAATATATAGCCACTAACCCCACCTCGTGTATCCCTGCCATCGCCGTCAGCGCCGGGTCCTCCGACAACACCCTCCGGCGCTACGCACTTCCTGTGCGCCCGGCCGCGTCTGGCGGTTGCTAGGGAGCAGAACAACAATAATAGTGACAGCATGAGTGAATACCGTGCGTCAGAGCTCTCGCCTACTCCTCTCCCCTCCACTGAAATCGCTACATGAATATTGTCTAAATACTCAGACAGGGAAAAGTGAACGTCCCCACACTACAAAATAACACTATATCAATAAAAAAAAATATACAGTAATGGCACAGTAATGAACATATAATAAACAGGGGCATCGCAGGTAAACTGAGCTATACCAAAGTGCAGCAATGAATGGATAATTTGAAATGTATTAAAGACAAGGACACACGTCCTTACAAAAAGCAATTCAAGGGGAGATGCTCATTGAGACCTTTTGGAGTGATTGTACTCAATCGATAGATCCACCGGGCCTCTTTTTGCAGCAGAGCCTTACCCCTGTCACCCCCCCGGAGATTTTTGGGGACAGTATCTATGATCTTGTATCTCAGGGTGGCGAGACCATGATTAAATGCCTTAAAATGTCTCGCTACAGGCTGGTTCATGCCACTCTTACCACCCTCTAAAGCAAGTCGTATGGCGGACCTATGTAATGCCATACGTTCTTTAAATTGTCTCGTTGTTTTGCCCACGTAAAGGAGACCACACGGGCACCGAATGATGTATATAACATGAGTACTACTACAGGACAAGATATGGCGTATGTCCTGTAGTAGTACTCATGTTATATACATCATTCGGTGCCCGTGCTTTAGAGGGTGGTAAGAGTGGCATGAACCAGCCTGTAGCGAGACATTTTAAGGCATTTAATCATGGTCTCGCCACCCTGAGATACAAGATCATAGATACTGTCCCCAAAAATCTCCGGGGGGGTGACAGGGGTAAGGCTCTGCTGCAAAAAGAGGCCCGGTGGATCTATCGATTGAGTACAATCACTCCAAAAGGTCTCAATGAGCATCTCCCCTTGAATTGCTTTTTGTAAGGACGTGTGTCCTTGTCTTTAATACATTTCAAATTATCCATTCATTGCTGCACTTTGGTATAGCTCAGTTTACCTGCGATGCCCCTGTTTATTATATGTTCATTACTGTGCCATTACTATATATATTTTTTTATTGATATAGTGTTATTTTGTAGTGTGGGGACGTTCATTTTTCCCTGTCTGAGTATTTAGACAATATTCATGTAGCGATTTCAGTGGAGGGGAGAGGAGTAGGCGAGAGCTCTGACGCACGGTATTCACTCATGCTGTCACTATTATTGTTGTTCTGCTCCCTAGCAACCGCCAGACGCGGCCGGGCGCACAGGTAGTGCGTAGCGCCGGAGGGTGTTGTCGGAGGACCCGGCGCTGACGGCGATGGCAGGGATACACGAGGTGGGGTGAGTGGCTATATATTGTTTGTTTTATGTTATGTTTGTATCCTGATGACGTTATTAAATTAACGAAACGTTGACTGCTTATCTTTGACCGCTGTGTCATTTATTATTGCTACAAGCCCTACGAGTGCCACCATTTGTGACTTTGTATTTGGTTGCATAACCAAGCTGGGAGGCACCAAGGCATTAATACTAGAGATGAGCGCCTGAAATTTTTCGGGTTTTGTGTTTTGGTTTTGGGTTCGGTTCCGCGGCCGTGTTTTGGGTTCGAACGCGTTTTGGCAAAACCTCACCGAATTTTTTTTCTCGGATTCGGGTGTGTTTTGGATTCGGGTGTTTTTTTCAAAAAACACTAAAAAACAGCTTAAATCATAGAATTTGGGGGTCATTTTGATCCCAAAGTATTATTAACCTCAAAAACCATAATTTACACTCATTTTCAGTCTATTCTGAATACCTCACACCTCACAATATTATTTTTAGTCCTAAAATTTGCACCGAGGTCGCTGTGTGAGTAAGATAAGCGACCCTAGTGGCCGACACAAACACCGGGCCCATCTAGGAGTGGCACTGCAGTGTCACGCAGGATGTCCCTTCCAAAAAACCCTCCCCAAACAGCACATGACGCAAAGAAAAAAAGAGGCGCAATGAGGTAGCTGTGTGAGTAAGATTAGCGACCCTAGTGGCCGACACAAACACCGGGCCCATCTAGGAGTGGCACTGCAGTGTCACGCAGGATGGCCCTTCCAAAAAACCCTCCCCAAACAGCACATGACGCAAAGAAAAAAAGAGGCGCAATGAGGTAGCTGTGTGAGTAAGATTAGCGACCCTAGTGGCCGACACAAACACCGGGCCCATCTAGGAGTGGCACTGCAGTGTCACGCAGGATGTCCCTTCCAAAAAACCCTCCCCAAACAGCACATGACGCAAAGAAAAAAAGAGGCGCAATGAGGTAGCTGTGTGAGTAAGATTAGCGACCCTAGTGGCCGACACAAACACCGGGCCCATCTAGGAGTGGCACTGCAGTGTCACGCAGGATGTCCCTTCCAAAAA
Source organism: Pseudophryne corroboree (assembly GCF_028390025.1). Classification (NCBI taxonomy): domain Eukaryota; kingdom Metazoa; phylum Chordata; class Amphibia; order Anura; family Myobatrachidae; genus Pseudophryne; species Pseudophryne corroboree. Next base: position 611,396,007 of record NC_086446.1, read on the forward strand.
ACCCTCCCCAAACAGCACATGACGCAAAGAAAAAAAGAGGCGCAATGAGGTAGCTGACTGTGTGAGTAAGATTAGCGACCCTAGTGGCCGACACAAACACCGGGCCCATCTAGGAGTGGCACTGCAGTGTCACGCAGGATGTCCCTTCCAAAAAACCCTCCCCAATCAGCACATGATGCAAAGAAAAAGAAAAGAAAAAAGAGGTGCAAGATGGAATTGTCCTTGGGCCCTCCCACCCACCCTTATGTTGTATAAACAAAACAGGACATGCACACTTTAACCAACCCATCATTTCAGTGACAGGGTCTGCCACACGACTGTGACTGATATGACGGGTTGGTTTGGACCCCCCCCAAAAAAGAAGCAATTAATCTCTCCTTGCACAAACTGGCTCTACAGAGGCAAGATGTCCACCTCATCTTCACCCTCCGATATATCACCGTGTACATCCCCCTCCTCACAGATTATCAATTCGTCCCCACTGGAATCCACCATCTCAGCTCCCTGTGTACTTTGTGGAGGCAATTGCTGCTGGTCAATGTCTCCGCGGAGGAATTGATTATAATTCATTTTAATGAACATCATCTTCTCCACATTTTCTGGATGTAACCTCGTACGCCGATTGCTGACAAGGTGAGCGGCGGCACTAAACACTCTTTCGGAGTACACACTTGTGGGAGGGCAACTTAGGTAGAATAAAGCCAGTTTGTGCAAGGGCCTCCAAATTGCCTCTTTTTCCTGCCAGTATAAGTACGGACTGTGTGACGTGCCTACTTGGATGCGGTCACTCATATAATCCTCCACCATTCTATCAATGTTGAGAGAATCATATGCAGTGACAGTAGACGACATGTCCGTAATCGTTGTCAGGTCCTTCAGTCCGGACCAGATGTCAGCATCAGCAGTCGCTCCAGACTGCCCTGCATCACCGCCAGCGGGTGGGCTCGGAATTCTGAGCCTTTTCCTCGCACCCCCAGTTGCGGGAGAATGTGAAGGAGGAGATGTTGACAGGTCGCGTTCCGCTTGACTTGACAATTTTGTCACCAGCAGGTCTTTCAACCCCAGCAGACCTGTGTCTGCCGGAACGAGAGATCCAAGGTAGGCTTTAAATCTAGGATCGAGCACGGTGGCCAAAATGTAGTGCTCTGATTTCAACAGATTGACCACCCGTGAATCCTTGTTAAGCGAATTAAGGGCTGCATCCACAAGTCCCACATGCCTAGCGGAATCGCTCCCTTTTAGCTCCTTCTTCAATGCCTCCAGCTTCTTCTGCAAAAGCCTGATGAGGGGAATGACCTGACTCAGGCTGGCAGTGTCTGAACTGACTTCACGTGTGGCAAGTTCAAAGGGCATCAGAACCTTGCACAACGTTGAAATCATTCTCCACTGCACTTGAGACAGGTGCATTCCACCTACTATATCGTGCTCAATTGTATAGGCTTGAATGGCCTTTTGCTGCTCCTCCAACCTCTGAAGCATATAGAGGGTTGAATTCCACCTCGTTACCACTTCTTGCTTCAGATGATGGCAGGGCAGGTTCAGTAGTTTTTGGTGGTGCTCCAGTCTTCTGTACGTGGTGCCTGTACGCCGAAAGTGTCCCGCAATTTTTCTGGCCACCGACAGCATCTCTTGCACGCCCCTGTCGTTTTTTAAAAAATTCTGCACCACCAAATTCAAGGTATGTGCAAAACATGGGACGTGCTGGAATTTGCCCATATTTAATGCACACACAATATTGCTGGCGTTGTCCGATGCCACAAATCCACAGGAGAGTCCAATTGGGGTAAGCCATTCCGCGATGATCTTCCTCAGTTGCCGTAAGAGGTTTTCAGCTGTGTGCGTATTCTGGAAAGCGGTGATACAAAGCGTAGCCTGCCTAGGAAAGAGTTGGCGTTTGCGAGATGCTGCTACTGGTGCCGCCGCTGCTGTTCTTGCGGCGGGAGTCCATACATCTACCCAGTGGGCTGTCACAGTCATATAGTCCTGACCCTGCCCTGCTCCACTTGTCCACATGTCCGTGGTTAAGTGGACATTGGGTACAACTGCATTTTTTAGGACACTGGTGAGTCTTTTTCTGACGTCCGTGTACATTCTCGGTATCGCCTGCCTAGAGAAGTGGAACCTAGATGGTATTTGGTAACGGGGGCACACTGCCTCAATAAATTGTCTAGTTCCCTGTGAACTAACGGCGGATACCGGACGCACGTCTAACACCAACATAGTTGTCAAGGACTCAGTTATCCGCTTTGCAGTAGGATGACTGCTGTGATATTTCATCTTCCTCGCAAAGGACTGTTGAACAGTCAATTGCTTACTGGAAGTAGTACAAGTGGGCTTACGACTTCCCCTCTGGGATGACCATCGACTCCCAGCGGCAACAACAGCAGCGCCAGCAGCAGTAGGCGTTACACGCAAGGATGCATCGGAGGAATCCCAGGCAGGAGAGGACTCGTCAGAATTGCCAGTGACATGGCCTGCAGGACATTGGCATTCCTGGGGAAGGAGGAAATTGACACTGAGGGAGTTGGTGGGGTGGTTTGCGTGAGCTTGGTTACAAGAGGAAGGGATTTACTGGTCAGTGGACTGCTTCCGCTGTCACCCAAAGTTTTTGAACTTGTCACTGACTTATTATGAATGCGCTGCAGGTGACGTATAAGGGAGGATGTTCCGAGGTGGTTAACGTCCTTACCCCTACTTATTACAGCTTGACAAAGGGAACACACGGCTTGACACCCGTTGTCCGCATTTCTGGTGAAATACCTTCACACCGAAGAGCTGATTTTTTTGGTATTTTCACCTGGCATGTCAACGGCCATATTCCTCCCACGGACAACAGGTGTCTCCCCGGGTGCCTGACTTAAACAAACCACCTCACCATCAGAATCCTCCTGGTCAATTTCCTCCCCAGCGCCAGCAACACCCATATCCTCCTCATCCTGGTGTACTTCAACACTGACATCTTCAATCTGACTATCAGGAACTGGACTGCGGGTGCTCCTTCCAGCACTTGCAGGGGGCGTGCAAATGGTGGAAGGTGCATGCTCTTCACGTCCAGTGTTGGGAAGGTCAGGCATCGCAACCGACACAATTGGACTCTCCTTGTGGATTTGGGATTTCAAAGAACGCACAGTTCTTTGCGGTGCTTTTGCCAGCTTGAGTCTTTTCAGTTTTCTAGCGAGAGGCTGAGTGCTTCCATCCTCATGTGAAGCTAAACCACTAGCCATGAACATAGGCCAGGGCCTCAGCCGTTCCTTGCCACTCCGTGTGGTAAATGGCATATTGGCAAGTTTACGCTTCTCCTCCGACAATTTTATTTTAGGTTTTGGAGTCCTTTTTTTACTGATATTTGGTGTTTTGGTTTTGACATGCTCTGTACTATGCCATTGGGCATCGGCCTTGGCAGACGACGTTGCTGGCATTTCATCGTCTCGGCCATGACTAGTGGCAGCAGCTTCAGCACGAGGTGGAAGTGGATCTTGATCTTTCCCTAATTTTGGAACCTCAACATTTTTGTTCTCCATATTTTAATAGGCACAACTAAAAGGCACCTCAGGTAAACAATGGAGATGGATGGATTGGATACTAGTATACAATTATGGACGGGCTGCCGAGTGCCGACACAGAGGTAGCCACAGCCGTGAACTACCGCACTGTACTGTGTCTGCTGCTAATATATAGACTGGTTGATAAAGAGATAGTATACTCGTAACTAGTATGTATGTATAAAGAAAGAAAAAAAAACCACGGTTAGGTGGTATATACAATTATGGACGGGCTGCCGAGTGCCGACACAGAGGTAGCCACAGCCGTGAACTACCGCACTGTACTGTGTCTGCTGCTAATATATAGACTGGTTGATAAAGAGATAGTATACTCGTAACTAGTATGTATGTATAAAGAAAGAAAAAAAAACCACGGTTAGGTGGTATATACAATTATGGACGGGCTGCCGAGTGCCGACACAGAGGTAGCCACAGCCGTGAACTACCGCACTGTACTGTGTCTGCTGCTAATATATAGACTGGTTGATAAAGAGATAGTATACTCGTGACTAGTATGTATGTATAAAGAAAGAAAAAAAAACCACGGTTAGGTGGTATATACAATTATGGACGGGCTGCCGAGTGCCGACACAGAGGTAGCCACAGCCGTGAACTACCGCACTGTACTGTGTCTGCTGCTAATATATAGACTGGTTGATAAAGAGATAGTATACTCGTAACTAGTATGTATGTATAAAGAAAGAAAAAAAAACCACGGTTAGGTGGTATATACAATTATGGACGGGCTGCCGAGTGCCGACACAGAGGTAGCCACAGCCGTGAACTACCGCACTGTACTGTGTCTGCTGCTAATATATAGACTGGTTGATAAAGAGATAGTATACTCGTAACTAGTATGTATGTATAAAGAAAGAAAAAAAAACCACGGTTAGGTGGTATATACAATTATGGACGGGCTGCCGAGTGCCGACACAGAGGTAGCCACAGCCGTGAACTACCGCACTGTACTGTGTCTGCTGCTAATATATAGACTGGTTGATAAAGAGATAGTATACTCGTAACTAGTATGTATGTATAAAGAAAGAAAAAAAAACCACGGTTAGGTGGTATATACAATTATGGACGGGCTGCCGAGTGCCGACACAGAGGTAGCCACAGCCGTGAACTACCGCACTGTACTGTGTCTGCTGCTAATATATAGACTGGTTGATAAAGAGATAGTATACTCGTAACTAGTATGTATGTATAAAGAAAGAAAAAAAAACCACGGTTAGGTGGTATATACAATTATGGACGGGCTGCCGAGTGCCGACACAGAGGTAGCCACAGCCGTGAACTACCGCACTGTACTGTGTCTGCTGCTAATATATAGACTGGTTGATAAAGAGATAGTATACTCGTAACTAGTATGTATGTATAAAGAAAGAAAAAAAAACCACGGTTAGGTGGTATATACAATTATGGACGGGCTGCCGAGTGCCGACACAGAGGTAGCCACAGCCGTGAACTACCGCACTGTACTGTGTCTGCTGCTAATATATAGACTGGTTGATAAAGAGATAGTATACTCGTAACTAGTATGTATGTATAAAGAAAGAAAAAAAAAACCACGGTTAGGTGGTATATACAATTATGGACGGGCTGCCGAGTGCCGACACAGAGGTAGCCACAGCCGTGAACTACCGCACTGTACTGTGTCTGCTGCTAATATATAGACTGGTTGATAAAGAGATAGTATACTCGTAACTAGTATGTATGTATAAAGAAAGAAAAAAAAACCACGGTTAGGTGGTATATACAATTATGGACGGGCTGCCGAGTGCCGACACAGAGGTAGCCACAGCCGTGAACTACCGCACTGTACTGTGTCTGCTGCTAATATATAGACTGGTTGATAAAGAGATAGTATACTCGTAACTAGTATGTATGTATAAAGAAAGAAAAAAAAACCACGGTTAGGTGGTATATACAATTATGGACGGGCTGCCGAGTGCCGACACAGAGGTAGCCACAGCCGTGAACTACCGCACTGTACTGTGTCTGCTGCTAATATAGACTGGTTGATAAAGAGATAGTATACTACTAATATTATATATACTGGTGGTCAGGTCACTGGTCACTAGTCACACTGGCAGTGGCACTCCTGCAGCAAAAGTGTGCACTGTTTTAATATAATATTATGTACTCCTGGCTCCTGCTATAACCTATAACTGGCACTGCAGTAGTGCTCCCCAGTCTCCCCCACAATTATAAGCTGTGTGAGCTGAGCAGTCAGACAGATATATAATATATATAGATGATGCAGCACACTGGCCTGAGCCTGAGCAGTGCACACAGATATGGTATGTGACTGACTGAGTCACTGTGTGTATCGCTTTTTTCAGGCAGAGAACGGATATATTAAATAAACTGCACTGTGTGTCTGGTGGTCACTCACTATATAATATATTATGTACTCCTGGCTCCTGCTATAACCTATAACTGGCACTGCAGTAGTGCTCCCCAGTCTCCCCCACAATTATAAGCTGTGTGAGCTGAGCAGTCAGACAGATAATCAGATATATATAATATTATATATAGATAATAGATGATGCAGCACACTGGCCTGAGCCTGAGCAGTGCACACAGATATGGTATGTGACTGAGTCACTGTGTGCTGTGTATCGCTTTTTTCAGGCAGAGAACGGATTATAAATAAAACTGGTGGTCACTATCAGCAAAACTCTGCACTGTACTGAGTACTCCTAATGCTCCCCAAAATTAGTAAATCAAGTGTCTCTCTAATCTATTCTAAACGGAGAGGACGCCAGCCACGTCCTCTCCCTATCAATCTCAATGCACGTGTGAAAATGGCGGCGACGCGCGGCTCCTTATATAGAATCCGAGTCTCGCGAGAATCCGACAGCGTCATGATGACGTTCGGGCGCGCTCGGGTTAACCGAGCAAGGCGGGAAGATCCGAGTCGCTCGGACCCGTGAAAAAAAACATGAAGTTCGTGCGGGTTCGGATTCAGAGAAACCGAACCCGCTCATCTCTAATTAATACACTCTAGGAGAGAGTGCCGGCTATTTGTTGCATAGATATCTGGTATGGGATTACCACGGAACGTTCTTTGGGACTGACGGTGTGTTTCCTACACCTTTTTGGCAAGGCATCATCCATTACTATTTCAAGTATACATCATCAGCTGCTTTTACCTTAAGACCTGATTCTGGTTTTGTTTTTAATTTTTGTGTTTTGAGCATGCAAGAGAATTCTGGCATCAGAAATATTGCTCTGCCCGTGGGGGAAACCTTGAGCTTTTCTGATGTGGATGCGGACACGATTCGGTTCAAGGAACACTTTGAGCAATCAGAAGGGGGAGAATCAGCGGAACAAATGTATGTGCAACTACTGAGGCTGTCAAAAAAGGAAGTTGATTTCTTCTTACACGGGGTAACACTCTCGGACTATCACCGCAGTGGTCAGATTCCTAGGGGATTTCGAATCAAAAATTCCCCCTTGATAGGGAAATACAACGCAGAGTTCTGCCGTAAGTGGGCAGCTATTCTGAACAAGTGCAGCCTGGATCTGATCTTACTGGTAATTGCAGAATCAGCAAGAGAGCTTAAAGAAATTAAGAAGAAGAAGGAAGAATTTGAGAGCAAACATCTTCCTACCATACAATTGGATCAGAGTTCAGACTGGTTGGGCAAACTAGCCACACAAGTAGAAAATTACCGCAGAGACCTGGTGAAGTTCAAACGGAATAAGCTGAGCTTAGTGCAGAAGGATTACGCTGAAGGGAGAGTCTACCCTTGGGCATTAAATCCCAGCAATAAACGGGCGTATAATCCACGACAAAGGAATTTTAGGAGATTTGCAGGAGATACTGAAACATCGAGTGGCGGTCAGTCTTCACAAAGTGACACTGAGGCAAGCAGCAGCAGATCCACCACAGGTAAACCCCCTTTAGGGGTCAGTACTCGCGCTCAGCGAGAAACAAGAGGAGATCGTTTACCCGCAGAGGAGGACAGTGGCAAAGGATCCTCAAAGCGAAAGAACAAGGCTGCAAAGAAGAAATAGTCTTCAATCTCTCTAGCAGAACTTTATCTCCGGACGAGAAAAAATTACTTACTAAAGGACTTTCCTTTGTACCGTCCTGTCAGTTTAATGAATTCCAGTGGAAACTCGATGCATTCAGGTTCAATAGAAAACTGAGGTTACGGGAACACTTTGGGGAATCTGAATCATCTGACTTGAATACTGTTAACCCATTGAGGAAGATCAAAGGTACATCGAGCTTTGATCCAGTCAGCATGAATACTTCCCTTAGATGTTTTAACCGGTCACTAGATAAACAGGTTATGGGTTCTATTCAGTCTTTGAAGTCGAGCAACTCCAATATGTCCAAATTGGAGTGGGATACACTGAAAACCCTCAGTCAGGACAGGAGTATTGTCATACGCCCCGCCGATAAGGGGGGCGGCATTGTCATACAGGACTTATCTCAATACAAACAAGAGATTTACCGACAATTGGAAGACCCCCAAGTTTATCTAGAATTATCGACCGATCCTACATCTAGGTTTGAAACCGAGCTAAAAACAGTATTGGAGGAAGCTACGGTCAATGGCATTATCACAGCTGCTACAATGAAGACCCTGATACAGCAGCACCCGGTGGCACTGGTGCTGTACACGTTGCCAAAAATACATAAAAATCCTACTGTTCCCCATGGCCGCCCGATCATAGCAGCCAGAGAATCAATTTATTACAAAGTGTCCCAATATCTTGATTTTTACCTCCAACCTGTAGTCCAATCGCAAAGAACCTATTTGAAAGATACTACCTCATTGTTAACACGGTTACAGAACCTACCTGCCCTCCCTCCCAATGCGCTTCTCTGTACTCTTGATATAGTGAGTCTATATACTAACATACCGCATACGGGTGGTCTCACAGCTGTAGCGACATTGTTGTCCGCCAGTCCTATATACACTGGACCTGAACTGTCATTCTTTATTAAATTGCTGGAACTAACCATGAAAAGAAACTACTTTCTGTTTGACTCCCGCTGGTATGTCCAGCAACAAGGCTGTGCGATGGGGTCCTGCGTAGCCCCGGCATTCGCAAATAGCTATATGTTTGAAGTGGAACAACAAGCATTTTTTGACGACACAGAGGTTGCGGAAAAGATTTTGTTCTTTGTCCGCTACATCGACGACCTGTTTCTGATTTGGCTAGGAACAGAATCTGAGTTCAGTGACCTGATGCTTAGGGTCAACTCGATGGACAATACGATCAAATTCACTTACTGTACCAGTACTCAACAAGTCAATTATCTAGATGTACAGATCTCTGTAAAAGAAGGTCAAATACATACCTCAATATTTAAGAAGAGCACAGACCGCAATACTATTCTGCATGCGAGTAGTCAACACCCGGCCTTCACAAAGAAGGGACTCCCATTCTCGCAGTTTTTGCGGATACACAGGATCTCAGATGATCCAGTAAACACCGTTAAGGAGATAGATATGATGACACGCCAATTTTTGACCAGGGGATACAAATTAGACGATTTATTGGAGGCCAAGAGGAGGGTTCTGGAAATCCCACGATCAAACACCCTTATTTCCACTAAGTCCAAGAAGAAAGCGAGCAGTACGGACATTATTCCATTTGTCCAGCAGTACAACAGTGCCAGTCCGATGATCACGAAGGTTGCTAAAAACCTGTGGCCAATTGTGACCTCGGATCCAGATTTAAAGATGCTTAGTAAATCTAGATTACTGCCGAGTTTCACTAGGAATAGAAACCTCAAGGATTGGCTAGTGAAAAATGTTGTTTCTTCTATACCTACAGGTGGACCGCACACTTTTTTGTCCAGAAAGCCAGGGTGCTATCGCTGCACAGGCTGTACTACCTGCAGTTTTATGGAGTATGGGGATTCGTTCGCCCACCCACATTCGGGGGAACGTATCGCCATACGCCATATCTAGTCCTGTAGTAGTACTCATGTTATATACATCATTCGGTGCCCGTGTGGTCTCCTTTACGTGGGCAAAACAACGAGACAATTTAAAGAACGTATGGCATTACAGAGGTCCGCCATACGACTTGCTTTAGAGGGTGGTAAGAGTGGCATGAACCAGCCTGTAGCGAGACATTTTAAGGCATTTAATCATGGTCTCGCCACCCTGAGATACAAGATCATAGATACTGTCCCCAAAAATCTCCGGGGGGGTGACAGGGGTAAGGCTCTGCTGCAAAAAGAGGCCCGGTGGATCTATCGATTGAGTACAATCACTCCAAAAGGTCTCAATGAGCATCTCCCCTTGAATTGCTTTTTGTAAGGACGTGTGTCCTTGTCTTTAATACATTTCAAATTATCCATTCATTGCTGCACTTTGGTATAGCTCAGTTTACCTGCGATGCCCCTGTTTATTATATGTTCATTACTGTGCCATTACTGTATATTTTTTTTTATTGCTATAGTGTTATTTTGTAGTGTGGGGACGTTCATTTTTCCCTGTCTGAGTATTTAGACAATATTCATGTAGCGATTTCAGTGGAGGGGAGGGGAGAGGAGTAGGCGAGAGCTCTGACGCACGGTATTCACTCATGCTGTCACTATTATTGTTGTTTTGCTCCCTAGCAACCGCCAGACGCGGCCGGGCGCACAGGAAGTGCGTAGCGCCGGAGGGTGTTGTCGGAGGACCCGGCGCTGACGGCGATGGCAGGGATACACGAGGTGGGGTGAGTGGCTATATATTGTTTGTTTTATGTTATGTTTGTATCCTGATGACGTTATTAAATTAACGAAACGTTGACTGCTTATCTTTGACCGCTGTGTCATTTATTATTGCTACAAGCCCTACGAGTGCCACCATTTGTGACTTTGTATTTGGTTGCATAACCAAGCTGGGAGGCACCAAGGCATTAATACACTCTAGGGGGTAAATTTACTAAGGTGGGAGATTTTTAGAACTGGTGATGTTGCCCATGGCAACCAATCAGATTCTACTTACCATTTATCTAGCTGCTTCTAGCAGATAATACATATAATCTGATTGGTTGCTATGGGCAACATCACCAGTTCTAAAAATCTCCCACCTTAGTAAATTTACCCCTAGGAGAGAGTGCCGGCTATTTGTTGCATATATATATATATATGTAATATATAAAAAATAAGAAATTACTCACCGGTAATTCTATTTCTCGTAGTCCGTAGTGGATGCTGGGGACTCCGTAAGGACCATGGGGAACAGACAGAAGGACAAAATGACAGATTTTCATTTCTCTGACGTCCTAGTGGATGCTGGGGACTCCGTAAGGACCATGGGGAACAGACGGCTCCGCAGGAGACTGGGCACATCTAAAGAAAGATTTAGGTTTATCTGGTGTGCACTGGCTCCTCCCCCTATGACCCTCCTCCAAGCCTCAGTTAGGACACTGTGCCCGGAAGAGCTGACATAATAAGGAAGGATTTTGAATCCCGGGTAAGACTCATACCAGCCACACCAATCACACCGTATAACTCGTGATAGGAACCCCGGTTAACAGTATGATAACAACGGAGCCTCTGAACAGATGGCTCGCAATAACAACCCGATTTGTGTAACAATAACTATTTACAAGTATTGCAGACAATCCGCACTTGGGATGGGCGCCCAGCATCCACTACGGACTACGAGAAATAGAATTAACGGTGAGTAAATTCTTATTTTCTCTGACGTCCTAGTGGATGCTGGGGACTCCGTAAGGACCATGGGGATAATACCAAAGCTCCCAAACGGGCGGGAGAGTGCGGATGACTCTGCAACACCGAATGAGAGAACTCCAGGTCCTCCTCAGCCAGGGTATCAAATTTGTAGAATTTTGCAAACGTGTTTGCCCCTGACCAAGTAGCAGCTCGGCAAAGTTGTAAAGCCGAGACCCCTCGGGCAGCCGCCCAAGATGAGCCCACCTTCCTTGTGGAATGGGCTTTTACAGATTTAGGCTGCGGTAGTCCCACCGCAGAATGCGCCAGCTGAATAGTGCTACAAATCCAGCGCGCGATAGTCTGCTTAGAAGCAGGAGCACCCAGTTTGTTGGGTGCATACAGGATAAACAGCGAGTCAGTTTTCCTGACTCCAGCCGTCCTGGAAACATAAATTTTCAGGGCCCTGACTACGTCCAGTAACTTGGAATCCTCCAAGTTCCTAGTAGCCGAAGGCACCACAATAGGCTGGTTCAAGTGAAACGCTGATACCACCTTCGGGAGAAACTGAGGACGAGTCCTCAACTCTGCCCTATCCATATGGAAAATCAGATAAGGGCTTTTATAGGACAAAGTCGCCAATTCTGACACACACCTGGCCGAAGCAAGGGCCAACAGCATGACCACTTTCCACGTGAGATATTTCAAATGCACAGTCTTAAGTGGTTCAAACCAATGTGATTTCAGGAACTCCAAAACCACATTGAGATCCCAAGGTGCCACTGGGGGCACAAAAGGAGGCTGAATACGCAGAACTCCTTTGACAAAAGTCTGAACTTCAGGCAGTGAAGCCAGTTCTTTCTGGAAGAAAATCTGGACCTTAATGGACCCCAATTTGAGGCCCAACGTCACCCCTGCTTACAGGAAATGCAGGAATCGACCCAGTTGAAATTCCTCCTCCTTCCTGGCCTCACACCAAGCAACATATTTCCGCCAAATGCGGTGATAATGTTTTGCGGTGACATCCTTCCTGGCTTTGATCAGGGTAGGGATGACTTCCTCCGGAATGCCCTTTTCCTTCAGGATCCGGTGTTCAACCGCCATGCCGTCAAACGTAGCCGCGGTAAGTCTTGGAACAGACAGGGCCCCTGCTGCAGCAGGTCCTGTCTGAGCGGCAGAGGCCAAGGGTCCTCTGAAAGCATCTCTTGAAGTTCCGGGTACCAAGCTCTTCTTGGCCAATCCGGAACCACGAGTATAGTTTTCACTCCTCGCCTTCGTATTATTCTCAGTACCTTGGGAATGAGAGGCAGAGGAGGAAACACATAAACCGACTGGTACACCCACGGTGCTACCAGAGCGTCCACAGCGATCGCCTGAGGGTCCCTTGACCTGGCGCAATATCTGTGGCTTCTGCCATTGCCCTCCTGCTTCTTGTGCCGCCCTGTCTGTTTACATGGGCGACCGCCGTGATGTTGTCTGATTGGATCAGTACCGGCTGGTTCTGAAGCAGGGGCCTTGCTTGGCTTAGGGCATTGTAAATGGCCCTTAGCTCTAGAATATTTATGTGAAGCGAAATCTCCTGATTTGACCACAGTCCTTGGAAATTTCTTCCCTGTGTGACTGCGCCCCAGCCCCGAAGGCTGGCATCCGTGGTCACCAGGACCCAGTCCTGTATTCCGAATCTGCGGCCCTCTAGTAGATGAGCCCTCTGCAGCCACCACAGCAGCGACACCCTGGTCCTTGCCGACAGGGTTATCCGCTGTTGCATCTGGAGATGGGACCCGGACCATTTGTCCAACAGGTCCCACTGGAAAGTCCTTGCGTGGAACCTTCCGAATGGAATTGCTTCGTACGAAGCTACCATTTTTCCCAGGACTCGTGTGCATTGATGTACCGACACCTGTCCCGGTTTTAGGAGGTCTCTGACTAGAGATGACAACTCCTCGGCTTTTTCCACTGGAAGAAACACTTTTTTCTGGTCTGTGTCCAGAATCATTCCCAGGAACAGAAGACGTGTCGTCGGGACCAGCTGTGACTTTGGAATATTGAGAATCCAGCCGTGCTGTTGTAGCACTTCCCGAGAAAGTGCTATCCCCACTACCAACTGTTCCTTGGACCCCGCCTTTATCAGGAGATCGTCCAAGTACGGGATATTTAAAATTCCCTTCTTGCGAAGGAGTATCATCATTTCGGCCATTACCTTGGTAAAGACCCTCGGTGCCGTGGATAACCCAAACGGCAGCGTCTGGAACTGATAGTGACAGTCCTGTACCACAAATCTGAGGTACTCCTGGTGAGGAGGGTAAATGGGGACATGCAGGTACGCATCCTTGATGTCCAGGGAGACCATGTAATCCCCCTCGTCCAGGCTCGCAATAACCACCCTGAGCGATTCCATCTTGAACTTGAACCTTTTGATATAAGTGTTCAAGGATTTTAAATTTAAGATGGGTCTCACCGAACCGTCCGGTTTCGGTACCACAACATTGTGGAATAGTAACCCTTCCCTTGCTGAAGGAGGGGTACCCTGACAATCACTTGCTGTGAATACAGTTTTTGGATAGCCACCAACACTGCCTCCCTGGCAGAGGGAGTTGCTGGTAAGGCAGATTTTTAGAAAACGGCGGGGGGGGGGGGGGGGGGGGGACGTCTCGAATTCCAGCCTGTACCCCTGAGATACTACTTGAAGGGTCCAGGGATCCACCTGTGAGAGAGCCCACTGTGTGCTGAAATTTCTGAGACGGGCCCCCACCGTACCCGGATCCGCCTGTGAAGCCCCAGCGTCATGCTGTGGACTTACCGGACGCGGGGGAGGACTTTTGCTCTTGGGAACTGGCTGTATGTTGCAGCTTTTTCCCTCTACCTTTGCCTCTCGGCAGAAAGGATGCGCCTCGAGCCCTCTTGTGTTTATGGGGCCGAAAGGACTGTACTTGATAATACGGTGCCTTCTTTTGCTGTGGGGTAGCCTGTGGCAAAAATGTCGATTTCCCAGCCGTAGCTGTGGAAACGAGGTCTGAAAGACCATCCCCAAACAGTTCCACCCCCTTATAAGGCAAAACTTCCATGTGCCTTTTTGAATCGGCATCACCTGACCACTGCCGAGTCCATAACCCCCTTCTGGCGGCAATGGACATTGCGCTTATTTTTGATGCCAGCCGGCAAATGTCCCTCTGTGCATCACGCATGTATAAGACAGCGTCTTTTATATGCTCTACTGTCAGCAATATAGTGTCCCTATCCAGGGTATCAATATTATCCGACAGGGAATCTGACCACGCAGCAGCAGCACTGCACATCCATGCTGATGCAATCGCTGGTCGCAATATAATGCCCGTGTGTGTATATATAGCTTTTAGGGTAGCCTCCTGCTTTCTATCAGCAGGATCCTTTAGGGCGGCCGTATCCGGAGACGGTAGTGCCACCTGTTTTGATAAACGTGTAAGCGCTTTATCTACCCTAGGGGATGTTTCCCAACGTGACCTATCCTCTGGCGGGAAAGGGTGCGCTGCCAATAACCGTTTAGAAATTATCAATTTCTCATCGGGGGAATCCAGGCTTCCTCACACACCTCATTTAATTCCTCAGATGCAGGAAAAACTACTGGTAGTTTTTTCTCACCGAACATAATACCCTTTTTTGTGGTACCTGGGGTACTATCAGAAATGTGCAATACATTTTTCATTGCCTCAATCATGTAACGGGTGGACCTATTGGAGGGTACACTAGTCTCATCGTCGTCGACACTGGAGTCGGTATCCGTGTCGACATCTGTGTCTATCATCTGAGGTAGCGGGCGTTTTAAAGCCCCTGATGACATTTGAGACGCTGGAACAGTCACAAGCTGAGTAGCCGGCTGTCCTATGTCGTCAAACCTTTTATGTAAGGAGCTGACACTGTCACGTAATTCCTTCCATAAGTCCATCCACACAGGTGTCGACCCCGCGGGGTGACAACACATTTACAGGCATTTGCTCTGCCTCCACATCATTTTCCTCATCATACATGTCGACACAGCTGTACCGACACACAGCACACACACAGGGAATGCTCTGACAGAGGACAGGACCCCACAAAGCCCTTTGGGGAGACAGAGGGAGAGTATGCCAGCACACACCAGAGCGCTATATACCACAGGGATATCACCTATAAAGAGTGTTTTCCCTTATAGCTGCATATATATATATTATACTGCGCCTAAATTTGTACCCCCCCTCTCTTTTTTACCCTTTCTGTAGTGCAGGACTGCAGGGGAGAGCCAGGGAGCGATCCCTCCAGCGGAGCTGTGAGGGAAAATGGCGCCAGTGTGCTGAGGGAGATGGCTCCGCCCCTTTTTCGGCGGGCTTTCTCCCGCTTTTTGTGTTATTCTGGCAGGGGTAATTTACACCTATATAGCCTCTGGGGCTATATATGGTGTCAGTTTTGCCAGCCAAGGTGTTAATATTGCTGCTCAGGGCGCC
The DNA here is from genome assembly GCF_028390025.1 of Pseudophryne corroboree. Classification (NCBI taxonomy): domain Eukaryota; kingdom Metazoa; phylum Chordata; class Amphibia; order Anura; family Myobatrachidae; genus Pseudophryne; species Pseudophryne corroboree. The sequence continues at coordinate 611,411,648 of NC_086446.1, forward strand.
CCCCCCCAGCGCCCTGCACCCATCAGTGACCGAAGTGTGTGGTGTGCATGAGGAGCAGTGGCGCACAGCTGCAGTGCTGTGCGCTACCTTGGAGAAGACAGAAGTCTTCAGCCGCCGATTTTCCGGACCTTCTTGCTTCTGGCTCTGTAAGGGGGACGGCGGCGCGGCTCCGGGAACGGACGACGAGGTCGGGTCCTGTGTTCGATCCCTCTGGAGCTAATGGTGTCCAGTAGCCTAAGAAGCCCAAGCTACCACCACTTAGGTAGGTTCGCTTCTTCTCCCCTTAGTCCCTCGCTGCAGTGAGCCTGTTGCCAGCAGGTCTCACTGTAAAATAAAAAACCTAAACTATACTTTCTTTCTAGGAGCTCAGGAGAGCCCCTAGTGTGCATCCAGCTCGGCCGGGCACAGAAATCTAACTGAGGCTTGGAGGAGGGTCATAGGGGGAGGAGCCAGTGCACACCAGATAGACCTAAATCTTTCTTTAGATGTGCCCAGTCTCCTGCGGAGCCGTCTGTCTGTTTTTCTATACAAATCCAGAGTTTACAAGCGAAGATCGTGAAATTTCACATATAACCGTATTAAAACATGGCGGAAGCAACTAAAACAATTTGAAATGCCTAGCACCCTTAGGGGGCAGACAGCAGCACAGAGTATATCAGGAGATAGCATAACTCTGGAATTGCTGGAGCAATGTACTAAAAAATTGGTACACATATGCCTTACAATCTGGGAACAAACACTGTAGGGGGACGAGGGGTGAGGCAGCAGCACTGAGTATTTCAGCAGACAGCATAACTCTGGAATGCCTGCAGCAATTTACAACAAACTTGGTACACATATGACTTACACTCTGGGAACAAACACTATGGGGGTCAGACACCCCCGAGCACCCCTAGGTGTGGAACAGCAGCACAGAGTATGTCAGCAGCCAGCAAAACTGTGGAAGGCCTTGGAACAAACTCTGTGGGGGTTAGACACCCCTAGCACCCCTAGGGGTGGGACATCAGCACAGAGTATTTCAGGAGACTGCATAAATCCCGAATGGCTAGACCAATTTACAACAAACTGGGTACACATATGACTTATACTCGGGAAACAAACAATGTGGGGGTCAGACACCCCTCACACCCCTAGGGGGTGGGACAGCAGCACAGAGTATGTCAGCAGACAGCATAACTGTGGAAAGCATGGAGCAATTTACACCAAACTTGGTGCACATCTGACTTACAATCTCGAAAACACCCCTGCCACCCCTACGGGTGGGACAGTGGCACAGAGTATTTCAGGTGACAGCATAACTCCCGAATGGCAAGACCAATTTACAGCAAACTGGGTACACATATGATTTACACTCGGGAAACAAACAATGTTGGGGACAGACACCATACTTACCTACTCTCCTGGATTCTGCGGGAGACACCCGGTTTTCGGGTAGTCCCCCGCAGCCCCCGGAAGAGTGGGCACCCCTCCCGCATTCTGCCCACTTCCTAGTGAAGTGGGCATAATAGGGAGAATAACACCATAAAATCACGGACCCGGCGGGGGGCGGAGCCTAATGACGCGATCAGATGCTAATCGCGTCATTTTAGCCCCGCCCCTAACCAAATTTCATCCAACTACCGTCTTTTCCCGGTGGGTGGGCGGGGCCTGCTGATGTAATCAGCTTGGCTCCTCCCTCATCACCGCCCACCTGCTTCTCCTCTCCGGTCATCTCCCGGAGAGGAGAGTTAAAATATCGGCAAGTATGCAGACACCCCTAGCACCCTTAGGGGTGTGACAGCAGCACAGAGTATGTCAGCAGCCAGCAAAACTGTATAAGGCCTGGAGCAATTCACACCAAACTTGGTACACATCTGACTTAAAATCTTGGAACAAACTCTGTGGGGGTTAGACACCCCTAGCACCCCTAGGGGTGGGACAGCAGCACATTGTATGTCAACAGCCAGCAAAACTGTGGAAGGCCTGGAGCAATTTACACCAAATTTGGTAAACATCTGACTTAAAATCTTGGAACAAACTTTGCGGTGGTTAGGCACCGCTAGCGCCCCTAGGGGTGGGACAGCAATACAGAGAATTTCAGGAGACAGCATAACTCCAGAATGCCTAGACCAATTTACAACAAACTTGGTACACATATGACTTACAAGCTGGGAACAAACACTGTGGGGGTAAGACACCCCTAGCACCCCTAGGGTTGAGGCAGCAGCACAGACTATATCAGGACATGCATGATATGTCAGTGATGACAGGGCTGCATGTGACAGGGGCAGTGACATGATGTGAGGAGGGGAATGGAGGTAACACGAACCCACACACTGAGAGTTATATAGTGGAAGTAGCACGGTTCCCCAGCAGCACATTGGGTTTTCATTTTATTGATGTGTATAACATTTTACATGCTTTTTTATACTATGTTACTTATACTGTGTGTTTGATATTTACATTTATTTTTTAAACAAACATTCTTAAAATCCCGGGCAACGCTGGGTACTCCAGCTAGTATATTATATATATATATATATATATATATATATATGTTAGTGATGTGCTCCGGAAATTTTTCGGGTTTTGGTTTTGGATTCGGTTCCGTGGCCGTGTTTTGGATTCGGACGCATTTTGGCAAAACCTCCCTTAAAAATTTTTGTCGGATTCGGGTGTGTTTTGGATTTGGGTGGTTTTTTTTTTCAAAGACCACTCAAAAACAGCTTAAATCATAGAATTTGGGGGTAATTTTGATCCCATAGTATTATTAACCTCAATAACCATAATTTCCACTAATTTCCAGTCTATTCTGAACACCTCACACCTCACAATATTATTTTTAGTCCTAAATTTTGCACCGAGGTCGCTGGATGACTAAGCTAAGCGACCCAAGTGGCCGGCACAAATGCCTGGCCCATCTAGGAGTGGCACTGCAGTGTCAGACAGGATGGCACTTAAAAAAATAGTCCCCAAACATCACATGATGCAAAGATAAATAAATATAAAAAAAGAGGTGCAAGATGGAATTGTCCTTCGGCCCTCCCACCCACTCTTATGTTGTATAAACAGGACATGCACACTTTAACAAACCCATCATTTCACCGACAGGGTCTGCCACACGACTGTGGCTGAAATGACTGGTTGGTTTGGGCCCCCACCAAAAAAGAAGCAATCAATCTCTCTTTGCACAAACTGGCTATACAGAGGCAAGATGTCGACCTCATCATCATCCTCCGATTCCTCACCCCTTTCACTGTGTACATCCCCCCTCCTCACAGAGTATTAATTCGTCCCCACTGGAATCCACCATCACAGGTCCCTGTGTACTTTCTGGAGGCAATTGCTGGTAAATGTCTCCACGGAGGAATGGATTATAATTAATTTTGATGAACATCATCTTCTCCACATTTTGTGGAAGTAACCTCGTACGCCGATTGCTGACAAGGTGACCGGCTGCACTAAACACTCTTTCGGAGTACATACTGTAGGGGGGGGGGGGGGGCAACTTAAGTAAAATAAAGCCACTTTGTGCAAGGGCCTCCAAATTGCCTCTTTTTCCTGCCAGTATACGTACGGACTGTCTGACGTGCCTACAGTGATGCTGTCACTCATATAATCCTCCACCATTCTTTCAATGGTGACAGCAGTGCCGTAACTAGACATTTTAGCGCTGTGTGCAAGAAATGGCATCGGCGCCCCCCCCCCCTTAACGTAGACCGGCGGCAGTGCGCGCCGTAGGCATGCGCAAAAATATATAGGGGCATGGCTTCGCGGGAAAGGGGTGTGGCCACAAAATAATACCAATTCATACAATGGTGCACAGTAGTCTCCATTATTCAAATTATGCCGCACAGTAGCGCCACTACACCAGGTAGTGCTCCTTTTTCACATTACGGCGGACAGATTCCCCTTTTTACACATTACTGCAGACAGCGTCCCCTTTTCAAACATTACGGCAGACAGCGTCCCCTTTTCACACATTACGGCAGACAGCGTCCCCTTTTCACACATTACGGCAGACAGCGTCACCTTTTTTACACATTACGGCAGACAGCGTCCCCATTTTTACACATTACGGCAGACAGCGTCCCCTTTTTACACATTAAGGCAGATAGCGTCCACCTTTTACACGTTACGGCAGGCAGAGTCCCCCTTTTACACGTTACGGCAGGCAGCGCACCTACCTAGTTACGGCACTGGTGCAGGGTACAGGGGGCAATGTGTGGGAGGTGCAGGGTAAATGGAGCAGTGTGTGTGGTGCTGGGTACAGGGGGAAGTGTGTGTGGTGCTGGGTACAGGGGGCAGTATGTGTGGTGCTGGGTACAGGGGGCAGTATGGGTGTGAGGTGCAGGGTACAGGGGGCAGTGTGTGCGAGGTGCAGGGTACAGGGGGCAGTGTGTGCGAGGTGCAGGGGGCAGTGGGTGTGGTGCTGGGTATAGGGGGCAGTGTGTGAGATGCTAGTGAGAGGCTGGGTGCAGGGGGCTGTGTGTCAGTGTGTGTGTCTGTCAGTGTGTGTATAGGGACTGTGTGTGTGTGTGTGTGTGTGTCAGTGTGTGTATAGGGACTGTGTGTTAGTGTGTGTGTGTGTATAGGGACTGTGTGTTAGTGTGTATATAGGGACTGTGTGTTAGTGTGTGTGTGTCAGTGTGTATATAGGGACTGTGTGTTAGTGTGTGTCAGTGTGTGTATAGGGGGCTGTGTGTTAGTGTGTGTCTGTCAGTGTGTGTATAGGGACTGTGTGTTAGTGTGTGTCTGTCAGTGTGTGTATAGGGACTGTGTGTTAGTGTGTGTGTGTCAGTGTGTGTATAGGGACTGTGTGTTAGTGTGTGTGTGTCAGTGTGTATATAGGGACTGTGTGTTAGTGTGTGTCAGTGTGTGTATAGGGGGCTGTGTGTCTGTCAGTGTGTGTGTGTGTGTCTGTGTATGTATAGGGACTGAGTGTCAGTGTGGGGTTGGAGAGAGCTAGGGTAGTAATAGAGGGGCATACTCCCACCAGCAATGGCGGACAGCCCCCCTCCCGCTTACAATGATCCTGCTTGTGTCCGGGAGAGCTGAGGTCAGCAGCAGGTACTCGCTGGAGCCATGGCTATGAGAAGTTGCTGGATGCCATAACCCATACGCAGCCAGCGCAGTGAGAGGCCCGGTATCACACATATCCGGGCTGGCGGCCTCTCACTGCGCTGGCTGCGTATGGGTTATGGCATCCAGCAACTTCTCATAGCCGCGGCTCCAGTGTGGCAGCGGTACATGGAAGAATCGGGCCAGCGTTGAGGGGGAGGTGGGGGAGGGATAGCACAGCCACCATCAGTGCTCAGCCTGAGCATACCTGCAAAGCATCCCGGCGTAGCAATCCGCCGCTGCTAGAGAGTTCCAGCTGCACTGGGCTTGGCTGGGGGAGGAGGCGGAGATCATCACGGAGGCGGGGGGCGGGCATTACTCGCGGCTTCATGAGCTGTACTGCTAGCTCCGGCTTTGGGGCGGGGGGAGGCGGAGCTAGCAGTACAGCTCATGAGAGTAAATTGTGAGGCCGACTGATTGCGCCCCAGGTCATCCTGCGCTGTGTGCAAGGCACACAGCGCACCTACCTAGTTACGGCACTGGGTGACAGAATCATATGCAGTGACAGTAGACGACATGTCAGTAATCGTTGGCAGGGCCTTCAGTCCGGACCAGATTTCAGTTTTCGCTCCTGACTGCCCAGCATCACCAGCGGGTGGTTTTAGAAATTTGATCCTTTTCCTGGCAGCTCCAGTGGCGGTAGAAAATGAAGGAGGAGCTGTTGGCGGGTCACGTTCCGCTTGACTTGACAAGTGTCTCACCAGCAGGTCTTTTAACATCTGCACAATTGTGTCTGCCGGAAAAAGAGAGAAACAACGTAGGCTGTAAAGCTAGGATCGAGCACGGTGGCCAAAATGTAGTGCTCTGATTTCAACAGATTGACCTCCCGTGAATCCTGGTTAAGCGAATGAAGGGCTCCATACACAAGTCCCACATGCCTAGCGGAATCGCTCCGTTTTAGCTCCTCCTTCAATCTCTCCAGCTGCTTCTGCAAAAGCCTGATGAGGGGAATGACCTGACTCAGGCTGGCAGTGTCTGAACTGACTTCACGTGTGGCAAGTTCAAAGGGTTCCAGAACCTTGCACAACGTTGAAATCATTCTCCACTGCACTTGAGTCAGGTGCATTCCCCCTCCTTTGCCTATATCATAGGCAAATGTATAGGCTTGAATGGCCTTTTGCTGCTCCTCCATCCTCTGAAGCATATAGAGGGTTGAATTCCACCTCGTTACCACCTCTTGCTTCAGCTGATGGCGGGGAATGTTCAGGAGTGTTTGCTGGTGCTCCAGTCTTCAGCACGCGGTGGCTGAATGCCGAAAGTGGCCCGCAATTCTTTGGGCCACCGACAGCATCTCCTGCACGCCCCTGTCATTTTTTTAAACATTCTGCACCACCAAATTAATTGTATGTGCAAAACATGGGACGTGCTGGAATTTGCCCACATGTAATGCACGCACAATATTGGTGGCATTGTCCGATGTCACAAATCCCCAGGAGAGTCCAATTGGGGTAAGCCAATCTGCGATGATGTTCCTCAGTTTCTGTAAGAGGTTGTCAGCTGTGTGCCTCTTATGGAAAGCGGTGATACAAAGCGTAGCCTGCCTAGGAACGAGTTGGCTTTTGCGAGATGCTGCTACTGGTGCCGCCACTGCTGTTGTTGCTGCGGGAGGCACTACATCTACCCAGTGGGCTGTCACAGTCATATAGTCCTTAGTCTGCCCTGCTCCACTTGTCCACATGTCCGTGGTTAAGTGGACATTGGGTACAACTGCATTTTTTAGGACACTGGTGACTCTTTTTCTGACGTCTGTGTACATTCTCGGTATCACCAGCCTAGAGAAGTGGAACCTAGATGGTATTTGGTACCGGGGACACACTACCTCAAGAAATTCTCTAAGTCCCTGTGAACTAACGGCGGATACTGGACGCACGTCTAACACCAACACAGCTGTCAAGGCCTGAGTTATCCGCTTTGCAACAGGATGACTGCTGTGATATTTCATCTTCCTCGCAAAGGACTGTTGGACAGTCAATTGCTTACTGGAAGTAGTACAAGTGGTCTTCCGACTTCCCCTCTGGGATGATGATCGACTCTCAGCAGCAACAACAGCAGCGTGAGCAGCAGTAGGCGTTACACTCAAGGATCCATGGGAGGAATCCCAGTCAGGAGAGGACTCATCAGACTTGCCAGTGACATGGCCTGCAGGACTATTGGCGTTCCTGTCTAAGGAGGAAATTGACACTGAGGGAGTTGGTGGTGTTGTTTGCAGGAGCTTCGGTACAAGAGGAAGAAGGGATTTAGTTGTCAGTGGACTGCTTCCGCTGTCACCCAAAGTTTTTGAACTTGTCAATGACTTCTGATGAATGCGCTCCAGGTGACGTATAAGGGAGGATGTTCCTAGGTGGTTAACGTCCTTACCCCTACTTATTACAGCTTGACAAAGGCAACATACGGCTTGACACCAGTTGTCCGCATTTCTGTTGAAATAATTCCACACCGAAGAGGTGATTTTTTTTTTGTATTTTGACCAGGCATGTCAATGGCCTTATTCATCCCATGGACAACAGGTGTCTCCCCGGGTGCCTGACTTAAACAAACCACCTCTCCATCAGAATCCTCCTGGTCAATTTCCCCCTCAGCGCCAGCAACACCCATATCCTCATCCTGGTGTACTTCAACAGTGACATCTTCAATTTGAATATCAGGAACTGTACTGTGGGTGCTCCTTTACAGCACTTGCAGGGGGCGTGCAAATGGTGGAAGGAGCCACCTCTTCCCTTCCAGTGTTGGGAAGGTCAGGCATCGCAACCGACACAATTGGACTCTCCTTGGGGATTTGTGATTTAGAAGAACGCACAGTTCTTTGCTGTGCTTTTGCCAGCTTAACTCTTTTCATTTTTCTAGTGGAAGGATGAGTGCTTCCATCCTCATGTGAAGCTGACCCACTAGTCATGAGGAACATAGGAGAGGGCCTTAGCCGTTCCTTGCCACTCTGTGTCATAAATGGCATATTGGCAAGTTTACGCTTCTCCTCAGATGCTTTTAATTTAGATTTTTGGGTCATTTTACTGAACATTAGTTTTTTGGATTTTACATGCTCTCTACTATGACATTGGGCATCGGCCTTGGCAGACGATGTTGATGGCATTTCATCATCTCTGCCATGACTAGTGGCAGCAGCTTCAGCACTAGGTGGAAGTGGATCTTGATCTTTCCCTATTTTACCCTCCACATTTTTGTTCTCCATTTTTTATTGTGTGGAATTATATGCCAGTAATATATCTGGAATTAGACGGCAGTAATGTCTGGAATTAGATACCACTAGATAGATACCAGATATCACTGTGACTGGAATGATGACGACCTATGCACAGTGACAGGACACTACCACAGCACCCTACAGCAGCAAGATGCAGCACAAGACACTGGACTTTTAGTCACCACAATGCAGCACTGACACTGAGCACAGATATTAAGCACTGTTCTGGATACTAGAAGTGACACGGAGCTGCAAGATACAGCAATGGCCTACTGTACTGTACTACTAAATACTGGTGGTCACCACAATGCAGCACTGTACTACTATATACTGGTCACAACAATGCAGCAGATATTGAGCACTGATCAGGAGACTAGAAATGAGTCTGACACGGAGCTGCAAGATACAGCAATGGCCTACTGTACTGTACTACTATATACTGGTGGTCACCACAATGCAGCACTGTACTACTATATACTGGTCACAACAATGCAGCAGATATTGAGCACTGATCAGGAGACTACAAAAGAGTCTGACACGGAGCTGCAAGATACAGCAATGGCCTACTGTACTGTACAACTATATACTGGTGGTCACCACAATGCAGCACACTGAGCACAGATATTGAGCTCTTCAGGCAGAGAACGTAGCCACGTCCTCTCCGCTCAATCGAGTACCCCAGGGATCTGTACTTGGACCAGTGCTTTTTAATATCTTTATTGGTGACATTGCAAATGGCATTAAAGGGAAAGTATGCCTTTTTGCAGATGACACAAAGGTATGCAACAGGGTAGACACACCAGGTGGGGTAAAACAAATGATTGAGGATCTAGGTAGACTACAGGAATGGTCAAGAGTGTGGCAATTACAGTTTAATGCCAAAAAATGCAAAATCATGCACTTGGGTCTCAAAAATCCAAAGGCTAAATATAGTATTAATGGCACTATACTGGAAACTACTGAGGAGGAAAGGGATCTAGGAGTCATTATTTCAGATGACTTAAAGGCAGGTAAGCAATGTAACAAAGCAATGAGGAAGGCTAGTCAGATGCTTGGCTGCATTGGGAGAGGAATCAGCAGCAGAAAGAAAGAAGTAATAATGCCACTGTATAGGTCATTGGTACGGCCTCATCTAGAATACTGTGTTCAATTCTGGAGGCCATATCTTCAAAAGGATATTAATACATTAGAAACTGTACAAAGAAGGGCAACTAAAATGGTGCATGGCCTACATCACAAAACATACCCAGAAAGACTAAGAAATCTCAATATGTATAGTTTGGAGCAGAGAAGGGAAAGGGGGGACATGATAGAAACTTTCAAATATATCAAGGGTTTTAACAAAGTCCAGGAGGGAAACATTCTCCAAATGAAGAGAAGCAATAGGACACGAGGACATGCACTGAGACTGGAGGGGGGGAGGTTCAGGGTAAATTTGCTGAAAAATTACTTCACAGAAAGGGTAGTGGACAAGTGGAATAGCCTCCCATCGGAGGTGGTAGAGGCTAAGACAGTAGAGCAATTTAAACATGCATGGGATAGACATTGATCATGTGATCTAATGAAAAAATTACCCCATTAGATCACATGATCAATTATGACATCACCAACCCTGAGCTAGTATACCAGGGGTATAAATAGGCATGTTATCTCATTCTGTCCTTACCCCTTGAGGAAGTCTGGTGTGACGAAACGCATTGATTTCCCTGTAGTGACCCCCTTGCCTATTTTTAAAGATAAGTCAGAACTGCTTACCTTTTACAAAGACCTTTATGTTTATATATTTTTATCAATACATTGAAGTACTTTTTATGTTGTGATCCACTTTTATGTGATATTAAAGCTCGTTTGGATTATTATATATTTTTTGGCTTTTAAATCTAAAAATTTTAGCAATTGCATTTTAAACAACACAAGTCGCCGGTACCCTTATCCCCCCATTCTATACTTTTCCTAGCAGTACTGTACCAGTAGTGCACTCTTAAGGGTTGGCAGACACCTTTTAACAAGGCTTCGTGTGTTTTTCTTTTAGCAATTTTATTTTTATTTTTCATGTTTTACTGAGAACCCACCTCACAAGTGGCGCTGTATCATTTCTCGCTACACACACATATATATATATATATATATATATTAGCGTAGGAAGTCCGGCACTCCTCCAAAAATGGCGCTTGCCCCGGTGCCTTCAGTGAAGATAGTACCATTATTGAAAAAACAACTGCGGCACTCAGGGTCTTGTGAAAAAGTCGAGTTGTATTGTTACATCACAACGTATACCACCAACGTTTTGGGGTATCTAACCCCTTTGTCAAGATGTGAGAGTGTGTGTATAAAAGAAAAGACTTACCTATATAGAAACAAAGCCCGCCAACCTGAGAGAGGAAAGCCGCCCACGACTCTGGCGTGTGTACTGTGCGGCGCTATGTGATGACGAGTAAGTGCGTCAAAAGGAAACCTGTGTCAGACCGTTGCTAAGCGACGGCTGAAGTGCTGGAAGGCCGGATGCCGTGCGGCTGTGTAAACAAACAGATGATAAAGTAACACTACTAAATTAAATACCGTGTAAGAAAGTCCACAGAGGGAACATATACATAACAGCTGGATAGAGTAAAAATCGTAGTGTGCACACAGAGAATAGTACAGGCAATAGGGCAGTCACTAGGACAAATAACCCCATGCGCACCGTGACCAATAAGTAATACTGATACTCCAGAGATATAGCAATAAATCCACATAAAAAGAATGCAGGAGAAGCCCAAGTTAAATAACTAGACAAGAGTGTAGAAAAGCTTGGAAATGGAGAGAGAATAAGGGGAAGCAACAAAACAAAAACTGGCAAAAAATCGTTACAATATTATCCATACAGCAGTAACAATGTTTAAACATAGAGCCCATATGTAGACCATGTGAAAACAATAATGTATCCAAATGGTCACAGAAAGAGCAATATGCCTACAAGAAGACTGTTTAACCATGCTCCAGATTGATACTGACTAACAGTCTATAGATTAAATAATATAGAGTATTCTAAGTTATCCAAAAATGCTCCAAGTTAGTCTTTCATTAAGGCCAGCTGGGTATATGCTATTAAGCTTGTATATCCAAGAAGCTTCTTTCCGAAGGAGGAGGCCCTCCCGGTCTCCTCCCCGCAGGGATTTGGGTACATGATCTATAATAATATGCTTGAGATCGGAGAGCCGGTGTCGAGCTTCTTGGAAATGTCTGGCTACTGGTTGGTCGGAAAAGTTCCCAGCAATAGCCGCCTTTATCGCTGACCGGTGCAAAGCCATACGTTCACGCAGGGTTCTGATGGTTTTGCCTACGTAGCACTTACCACATGGGTAAACTATTAAATAAATAATATATGTGGACGTGCAGGCTACAGTATGGTGAATAGAGATTTCCTTGTCCGCTAAAGGTGGCTTATAAATGGATCCCGTCATCATATGGCTGCACGTTGTACAGCCTAGACAACGGTAGCAGCCCGGCTTTTTTCTCAGGAACGTGTCACTCTGCAACTTTGAGGGATCACTGTAGATGTTAGATACATCTGTGTGGACTATCATGTCCTTGATGTTACGTCCTCTCCTGTAACACATCATCGGAGTCTTATGCTTAAAAGGAAGAAGTGGATCCGAAGAGATAATGGGCCATAAGGCTCTATTTGCTCTGGTCAGCACTGGGCTAGAGGTGTCAAACGTTGTAGTCCATGTAATCCTATTTTCAGTTGATCTACTTTTCTTTTCGCTTGCATAAGGCTACTCCGTGGTAACTGAAGCACCTCACGTTTGGTTGCTTCCAGGGAGGTGCAATCATATCCTCTGGCTATAAACTTAAGTATCATACTGTCTAGTTCCCTCTCTAGGTACTCAGGCTGGCTATTGATCTGAGCGACTCTGATCATTTGTGACCTTGGGAGCCCAAGTTTCAATGGTCGTGGATGATGGCTATTTGCCTGCAAAAGGGTATTTCTGTCCGTAGGTTTACTATAAACACTTGTCTGTAATCTTCCATTACAGACTGCAACCTGGACATCCAGATAATGAATGGTGGAGAAGGACCATTGGTAAATAATACGGATTTGAGAGGGTCTAGAGTTGATAGATTCCAGCAGTACCTGTAAGGCTACTTCACCTCCTGTCCAGATTAGGAATAAGTCGTCAATGTATCTTGTAAACAGTGCGATGGACTGTGCTGTGGTACTTGAAAGAACATCTGTGCCTCTTCCATAAGCATATAAATGTTGGCATAGGCTGGGGCCACATTACTTCTCATCGCACAGCCGATTCTCTGCTGGTAGAACCAGCCATCGAATAGGAAGTAATTCCTGGTTAGAGTCAGTTCCAACAGGGTCATGAACAAGTTCATATCCACATCTGTCATATTCTCCGTAAGCAGAAAGGATCTCATTGCCTCCAGACCGCCTGCATGCGGGATACTTGTATACCGGCTACAGATGTCTATCATGCATAGAATTGACCCTTCCGGAACCGTACCAAAAACTTCCAGCAGACGAAGGAAGGAGGTGGTGTCCTTTAGGCAAGTTGGCTGTTTCAAAACCAGAGGCTGTAGAATGCAATCTAAAAACTGGGAGACTGGTTGATATAATGACTGATGCGCAGAAATGATCGGGCTACCAGGGGGTGTCTGCAGATTCTTGTGAATCTTAGGCATGGTGGAAAAAACTGGAACCACTGGAAATTTCTGCGTAAGTGCCTTGTGAAGCTTATCTGAGATTAAGTCCCGTGAGTGTGCTGCTGCCAGAATGGTATCTAGTTCCTGCTTATACATTGCAGTAGGGTCACGCTCCAGTAGACTGTAAGTGTTGGTATCTGCCAATTGAGCTAAAATCTCAGAACGGTAATACGACATATCTAGAACCACCACTCCGCCCCCTTTATCTGCGGGGCGGATAACTATATCAGAGTAGGATCCCAGATTCTTAAGGGCTGTCCATTCTTGTTTTGATAAATTGTGGTGGGTCTGCTGCTTTGCTCTGGAGTACTTGCTAGCGGCTTCATCAACCAGGCGTATGTAAGATTTAATTGATGGATTAGTAGATTGAGGATCAAAAGAGGATTGACTCCTCTTATTCAAAAATGGTTGAAAACTGGAAGTGGGCGTGAGGTCGTGCACCGGATGTTGAGCGAAGTATTCTTGTCTCCTTAATTTCCTCGCGAACTGATAAAGATTAATTTTCCAGTCAAGCTCTTTATGTTGATTGGTAGGGACAAAGGAAAGACCGAGATTGAGAACGTCCAGTTCCGCAGGAGTAAGGGTCCGTTTAGAGAGATTGTAAATCATGTCTTGTATTTTGCAGCTCGCTCTCTTAAGTCTCGTGTTCTGCCCGCCCCGACGGGTGGACGCCCTCTTGCTTTGGGGTCTGGTGGAGCTGCCTGACCTAAAGGGACAGCATATGTTTCTTGTGAGCCATCAGAGTCGGCTACAGCGAATTCGCTGTCACTGTTGGATGACATTGTAGATTTGGATACGTTTTCCCTGCGACAACGCCAGCCCTGTTTTGGCCTTGGACGGGATGCTTGGGGATTACCTGAGCCTCCTCCCATTAGCCACCTGTACACTCTGTTGTTGTCATAGTCATCTTGGACTATATTAAGCTTATTTTTCTTAAACTTAATAAGGTCCCTGCGATAATTGTCACATTGGGAACGTAATTTTGAAAGCCAGTCATGCGACTCATCCTGATGTAAAGCAGTCAAGTGGTCTACTTCCAAGGCAGCTATTTTCTCTTTAACCACCTACAATTCTCTGCCGGCCTCCTCTATTACCAGCAGCATCAGATCTAGACTGCATTTGTTGGTAATACCGATCCATTTTTTTACAGAAGTCAGGGTTATATCTCCCGATGGTAGGGGAGTTTCTAACCCTGAAACCTCTGGGAATCATGCGTTCTCTATGATATTCCGAGAGGGAGATACCATGTAGCAGAAAATCGATCTCCCTCTGTTTGAGTTTGAACAGTTGTTGATACAGCTCGTCTGGGCCTAGTTGCCGATCTGTAAAGGAGAGCTGCTCCTTGAAGCGTAGTCCTCTCTCAGGTTGGCGGGCTTTGTTTCTATATAGGTAAGTCTTTTCTTCTATACACACACTCTCACATCTTGACAAAGGGGTTAGAAACCCCGAAACGTTGGTGGTGTGTGTGTGTGTGTGTGTGTGTGTGTGTGTGTGTGTGTATATACACACACACACACACACACACACACACACACACACACACACACACACACACAGTGGTTCAATAAGTAAGGTAACAAGTATCCTGAAGAAAGCATAATCAACTGTTCTGAAATGTTGATGATAATACATGGGTTCCAGTAATCTGATTTAAGATGTTCAGGGTATAGTTACTAAAGTGTGGGTTTATAGAAGTGTAGTTGGGTGCCTGACAGCGGAGCTGCGCTGATGTAGATGAACCAGAACCCGCAAGGATTCAGAGTCAACCAATCCGTTTGCGGCATTCAAAATGGGTACCAATCAGGGGCGGCTGCGGTGAGCCAATCGGAGCTTGCCGAGTCATGGCTCCGCCCCCCAATGTCTTATATGAGACACTTCAGAGCAGGAGAGCTCTTTCGGGCATCAGAGATGGAGCAGAGAAGAGCTCCAGTAGAGGGAAGACGACCCGGCGGCGGAAGAGGAAGACTGGCGACGGAAGAAGACCTGGCAGAGTCCAGAAAATGGTGGCCGACAGTGGGAAGAACAGAACCTGAGGACTGGAGGGAGCTGCAGTGTGTAGGAAGTAAAAGAGCTGATGAAGCTCCCCACTGCAGCCCCTCCCTCCTGTATGGGTAGGCGGCCTTGGGCCACCAGCACCTACATATAATCCTAGGCCCGTGGGTGTAATCAGGCTACGGCCAATGGTGTGGTATGCGTGCACTAGGCCTGTGGGTGTAAACAGGCATTAGGCCTGTGGGCACAATAGAGGGAGCTAGGCTCTAGTTTAAATCTATCAGGGATATAAGGTGACTCTGGGCACTAGGCCCAGGTCACCAAGGAGTGGCCCCCAATTAGGTCAGAAAGGCCTGAGGTCAAATGCAAGAGTGATCTGAGAAGAATAATTAGAATCAGAATGAGAATCAATTGGAATCACAAAATTAATATAAAATCATTGGAATCAGGAAAATCAAATGAGACACTCTGCATTACATTCTACTGTATAGTGTGATCACAAGAAGAATAATGACAGCATATTTCGGTAATCCTAAATAATGACTTTCTAACTTTTCCTAGCCAAGGTAAATATCTTCACAGCAATTATCGTTGGAGCTCTTTTTAAAGTCTGCTGTGCCACACTGTGCCAATGGGGGAAAAGGGCACACAGCTACGGAGGGGGTATCCTGGGACAGAAAATGTAAATATAAATCAGTTCTTTATTTCAAAGAGGATGTACATAGCAAAGGAATAGCAATGTCTCTTGCCAATGGCACTTATGTTACATTAAGGGGACTTTTGTATGGAACAAATTCAGTCTTTATCAGTTGCAGGGCTTGACCAACACTTGTATATTTAGCACAGTCCTTCCAGCAATAACTATGGGGGTCATACCGGCCCATTCGCACACAGCGGTTTATCGCATGCACGACGTTGCCCAGCGACAGGGGTCGCTGGGTTACGTCGCGGCTTAAGAAGAAAGCGGTCGCAGGACGGACCTCAAAGAAGATTGACAGGAAGAGGGCGGTGCAGGACGGATCCGGACCGTTTGGAGCCGTTTTCGGGGAGTGGTGAGTAAAACACAGGCGTGCCCAGGAGAATGGAGGGCGGAGGAGTGACGTCAAAGCCGAGCCCATCATAGCTGGATCCATTGCACAGGGTAAGTAGGTATAGGGCTGGTCTTGTTTTGTGTGAATTTTTTTTTTGCTTAGCAGGACTGCACAAGCGATCGCACCCCTGCTAAGCTAAAATACACTCCCCCATAGGCATGGGCTAGTTGATTGCAGCAACAGCAAAAAGTTGCTGGCTGCGATCAACTCAGAATGACCACCTATGTGTCTGCATTGCACAAACTCAGTCCTTTAGCACAGATATGTCTCTTACCCTTGTGCTTAAACTCTGCTCTGGAACACAAACATTTCTATTGAACGTGTAATAAACTCAGTCCTGGTTTAACCCTTCTTCTATGGGACTTAGGTGGTAAAATATGGCACTGCTGGCTGCACCCTTCTTAGGGGTCTATTTACTAAGCCTTGGAAGGAAATAAAAGGGGACGGAGATAAAGTACCAGCCAATCAGCTCCAGTCATTTTTCAAACCCAGCCTGTGACATGGCAGTTAGGAGCTGATTGGCTGGTACTTTATCTCCGTCCACTTCATCTCCATTCAAAGCTTAGTAAATAGAACCCTAATCACTGGCTAGTTTGTAACACAGGTAGTGGAGGCTGAAAGGTACACTGGTATGTGGTTGGCGGTCAGTTTCAAGCAGTATTCACTCAGACCCAGGGAATGGAATTTCAAGCTGGCTGTTCCCGTGTAATGGCTCCTCACTCTCTCTCTCAAGATGGCAACGGTGTCCACGCCTATCACCAGGCCGGCTTGTGTCTGGTCCTCTGGCTGTGGCATCTCAACACTGTCTCTCCGGCAACACTCTGTTGCTCTCCTCAACAGCGCTGCTCTCCCTGTCCAGCGTCCTTTGTCTTTCTCCGGTTTACAGATCCCGCTCTGCTCTGTGTTCCTACGTCTGCCAGCACACGCCACGCTCTCCACATTCTTCTTCCCAGCACTCCTTGCTTCTCCCAGCAGCTTCTTGCCAATCAGCTTGTTCTCCAGAGGCCACATGCCCAGACTCAGGGCTGCAGTTAACTCCTCCTGCCCCAGCACTTCTCCTGCGGAGCCCTAATAAAGGCTTCTTAAAGGGACACGCGCACATAATTCCAGGGGTGCCACACTTATGTGCCCTACCCAGTGCTGTAACTAGACATTATAGCGCGTGTGCAAGAAACAGCATCGGAGCCCCCCCCCCCATATACAAAACAGGGTCAATGCACGTGCCAAAAATATAGGGGCGTGTCTTCATGAGGAAAGGGCATGGTCACAAAGCTCCCTTTTACACATTACGGCAGCAGAGTCTCCTTTTTTACACATTACGGCAGCAGAGTGCCCCTTTTTTACACATTAGGCAGGCAGAGTCCCCCTTTGTACACATTAGGCAGGGTTCCCCTTTTTTACACATTATGGCAGTAGAGTCCCCATTTTTAACACATTACAGTAACAGAGGCCCCCTTTTTACACATTACAGTAACAGAGGCTCTCTTTTTACACAGTAAGTAGGCAGAGCCTCTTTTTGCACATTACATCAGCAGTCAACCTTTCTTTACACATTGGGGGGGGGGGAGGTGTGTGTGTGTGTGTGTCTGTCTGTCTGTGTCTCAGTCACCTGGGGCATGCGCAATCCAGCATCCATGCATCTCACAGCCTCTCCTCGGGTCCGTGACCTGCCAGCTGCGCAGACGCGCCACAGTCCTATACTGAAGTTGCAATACACAGCCGCTGGCACGAGCGGAGGGGGGGATGACTGCTGCACATCACTCCCTTACAAGCACATCGACACTCAGGGGCAGCGGGACAACGGGAAGATGTGTAATGCCACATGGTGCCTACGGCAGTGCTCCCACTCCCTTGTGGAGGTGGGAGACAAGTGGTGGCAGCGCGACCTTAAATAGTCACTGACTGGCAAGAACGGCCGAACGGGGGGGTGCTGCCAGATGGTGCGCCTTCAGTGCTTTAGTGCTGTGGGCAAGGCATCATTGGCACACACCTAGTTACGGCCCTGGCCCTACCCACAAATTCCCCAGATCACCTAGGAGTCACTATTTTGACCTCAATCTTCGTGGATATATTTACTGAAGTGCGGTCAGTGATTCTGTGTTGGAAGACGCAGTCACTGGCCTCTGTTTTGTGTAATGGTCTCTTCCACCAAATGGCTACTGCCTGTCGATCAGGCTGTGACTTCCCCCAAATCTGGAGCCACAGCAGTATTGCAGCACTTGCACACTCTGGCTTGTGCATGCATAGTAAAAAGAACATCAGATAGATCTGCCACCAAATATGTCCAGCGTCCTTCTATGGGGTAAATTTACTAAGATGAGAGTTCAATTTAAGATGTGATGTTGCCCATAGCAACAAATCAGATTCCAGGTATTATGTTCTAGAAGGTGCTACATAAATGAGAACTAGATTCTGTTTGGTTGCTATGGGCAACATCCCATCTTAAATAGAACTCCCATCTTAGTAAATTTACCCCTATGAGTCAACCCCTATATTGCATCTGGCTCCAGATTATAGAAAAGTAATGCCCAGATTTATCAAGCCTTGGAGAGTGATAAATAGCACGGTGACAAAGCACCAGACAATCAGCTCCTAACTGTCATTTTTCAAAGCCTGTAACATGGCAGTTAGGAGCTGATTGGATCTTACTTTATCACTGTGCTATTTATCACTCTCCAAGGCTTGATAAATGGACCCATAAGTATTCTTATAACGGGGAACACACTTATAACAGTGGGATATAGAAAAGATAGCTTTCATTAATATGGTTAAAACAGTGACTATAAATCTCAGTGATATGAACAGCAAAGGTGAAAATAAAACAAATTAACTGTTAAAAAAAATATATATATATGGCACTACTGGTCCCAGCTAGCTTTCACACCCATTAGCTTCTTGTGTATTTTTCTGGTAGAATTACAAGTGATTGAAAATACTGGTACTTTTAGAACTACAAGAACCAGGGTATGCCCTGTCATCGGTTCCGGTATGAATGGTCGACCATGTTATGGTCGACAGTCATTAGGTCGACCACTATTGGTCGACATTGACATGGTCGCCACATGAAAATGGTCGCCACATGAAAAGGTCGACATGAGTTTTTTAACTTTTTTTGGTGTTGTTTTTAGCGTAAAGTGACTGGGAACCCCAATTAGTGCACCGCGTCGCTTCGCTCGCCATGCTTCGGGCATGGTGCCTTCGCTCCGCTACCGCTTCGCTCGGCACAGATTACCGTTCCAATCGTAGTCCACGTGGATCGTAAAGTATGGAAAAGTTCCCCAAAAGAAAAAAAAGTTAAAAAAACTCATGTCGACCTTTTCATGTGTCGACCTTTCATGTGTCGACCAATTTCATGTGTTGACCATGTGTCCATGTCGACCATGTCAATGTCGACCAATAGTGGTCGACCTAATGACTGTCGACCATAACATGGTCGACCATGTGAACGGATACCCCTGTCATCCAGCCCCCTGGGACCTACAGAACTGCACAGAAAAATAATGTAAAAGAAAAATAAACATGCACTGCAGAAAGACTTAATTAAATGCCTAAATCCAAAAAGAGATCCTCTTCTTTCTTCCTGGTAATCCAATGTAAAAAAACAAACAAAAAACAAGTGATACTGAACTGCTCCTTGTGGTGCCTAGGTGACAGGCATGGAGGTCGCAACCAATGGTTCTATATCAGCTTTCATTGGCCAGGAATGTAAAAAAGTAAATTTGCTTGCGGAAGTATGTAACACTTATCATCACTTATCAAATTCCTATTTCACTATGGATTGTACAGGTAAGCTTGTGTGCAGGGCTCTTTTACTTCTGTGTCAGTCTGTTATTACTGAGTTTCATTTTACTGTTGTTCATAATTGTATTGTGCAAAGGAAAATGGGGGTGTTATATAAAAAATGTTAATGAAAAAATAAATAATGAAAGTAAATTAACACCCCACAACTACCAGGGTGGTTAACAACAATCATTGATGTTACATCGCTGGTCATTGGATTTGCCATCAATGGCTGAGAAGCAGCAGGGGATATGGCACTAAGCCCCACCCCCTGCCATTCCGCACAAAAGGGATGGTTTTATGCCATGCGGTACTGCATACCGGTAAGAAATTGCCAGCCAGTATGCAATACTCCCGACCCGACCGCCATGCTTGCAGTCGCTGATGTGCTGTGTGTGAGGGGAGGAGAGCGCATAGCGCACCTCTCCTGCCCCTCAGTGCTCATCCGGTCTCCGGTGGCGGCATGTCTCTCAAATGAGGCATCGGTTCGTGAGCAAATCAGAGCTCGCGGACCAGCAGCTGCGGCTCCTGATTGGCTGCTGGTCCGCAAGCTCTGATTGGCTCATGAACCGGCACCTCATTCGAGAGACACGCCGCAGCCAGAGACCGGATGAGCACTGAGGGGCAGTAGAGGCAGGAGAGGCGTGCTGTGCGATCTCCTCCTCACACACACAGCACAGCAACGGGGAAGGGTGTGTGTGTGTGTGTGTGTGTGTGTGTGTGGCACTGGGTGTGTAGCTGGCACTGTGGGGGCATATGTGTATCTGGCACTGGGGACATGTTTATCTGGCACTATGGGGGCATATCTTGCACTGGGGCATATGTGTATCTGGCATTGTGGGGGAATATCTCACACTATGGGGGCATATCTGGCACTGGGGGCATATGTGTAACTGGCACTGCAGGGGCCTATTTGCATCTGGTACTGGGGGGGTATATCTGGCACCACGGGGGCATATATGTATATGGCACTGTGGGGGGCATATCTGGCACTGTGGGGCATATGTGTATCTGGCACTGCACTACTGGGGGCATATGTGTATCTGGCACTCCACTACTGGGGGCATATGTGTATCTGGCACTTCACTATTAGGGTCATATGTGTATCTGGCCCCCCATATGTGTATCACACCCCCATTTTCATTGGTCACACCCCATGTGGCATGTGACCACAGTAATTTTTGGCGAGCGCACACACTACCACTAAGAATTTTTTTCTACTTGCACCACTGATACCATGTATGCTAAGCACTGATGGCAGTGCACCATCATCAATGGTTAACCCATTGACCATCCCTACACAAATCACCTGTAATCCATCACACATAGTTGGGCACAGTCATGTAGACATCAGTGTACAGTAGAACGGCACTATTTTCTTGTAGCAGATGTCTTTCTACTACTTCTCCCAGTGTTCCCTTCATAGTAACATCAAATGAGAACATAATTACTACTGTATGTTGAGCACCCAAATACTGGCCTCAGGGAGTTTGCTACACTCTTCAGTGAGTCATGGGGATCACAACTATTTTGTGCAGTATGACATGCTTGCCTGCATTTGAAAAATAGAAATGTACAATGATATCTCCTACAGTATATTGGGGCATAAATTCATGTGTTTCTGAACTAATAGCTAACTTACCAGGCCGTAACTCCAAATTCCCCAATATGGCAATAAATGGACAAACATTCCCTATACATATATATCATTCTAAATGTTGTCCTCATCTCCTCCATGAGCAGTGGGAGCCAGACTGTGCACCTACATTAGCACACAATCAAAATCGCTGGTCATCAAGAGGGTGAGAGAGGGAGAGAAATTATCTAGTGTCAGGCACTGACGGGCTCAAAATACTAGTATTTCTATATACATACAGCTTTGATGTTTATTGTCTTACAGCTAGATAATGGGGGTAAGGTGCAGATGTGATAGGAGGTTGTGCTTTGAAGCAAAGATGATGTAATCAATTTGTTGCACCCACCTGGACGGCATTAAGGAGATTGATAGACTCTCAAGGGAGTCACTGTGATCACCATTATCTCAGGGATGCTCCCTGACACCACCTGGGACAGTCAGAGGGCAGAGCCAGCCCTAGCCAATTTGATGCCCTAGGCAAAATTTTGGCTGGTGCCCCCTAGTGTCACAATCCTGACTGTAGGTTTCATATTTGGTGACTTACCCCTACCATCTGTCCCGGATCCTGTGTCTTTTTACTCACTGAGTTAAACAGCTTGTCAGCACTGAGTTTTCCTGAGTTCTCTGCCTGAAAGGTGATAGTTAATTAGCTCCACCTGTGGTGAGCTCCTGTGTGAAGCTGAATTCAGTAATCTGTAGAATGTTCAAGCCATTTGGAGTCACAGAGGAGTCCGTGTCTTCAGCCCAAGGAGGGGCGTCCGTGTCTTCAGCCCAAGGAGGGGCGTCCGTGTCTTCAGCCCAAGGAGGGGCGTCCGTGTCTTCAGCCCAAGGAGGGGCGTCCGTGTCTTCAGCCCAAGGAGGGGCGTCCGTGTCCACAGCCCAAGGAGGGGCGTCCGTGTCTACAGCCCAAGGAGGGGCGTCCGTGTCTTCAGCCCCAGTGAGGGGTTCAGAGCGTCCAGCCCCAGTGAGGGGTTCAGAGGGTCCAGCCCCAGGGAGACTACAGAGCGCTGCCCAGCCAGAGAGACTACAGAGCGCTGCCCAGCCAGAGAGACTACAGAGCGCTGCCCAGCCAGAGAGACTACAGAGCGCTGCCCAGCCAGAGAGACTACAGAGCGCTGCCCAGCCAGAGAGACTACAGAGCGCTGCCCAGCCAGAGAGACTACAGAGTGCTGCCCAGCCAGAGAGACTACAGAGCACTGCCCAGCCAGAGAGTCTACAGAGCGCTGCCCAGCCAGAGAGTCTACAGAGCGCTGCCCAGCCAGAGAGTCTACAGAGCGCTGCCCAGCCAGAGAGTCTACAGAGCGCTGCCCAGCCAGAGAGTCTACAGAGCGCTGTCCAGCCAGAGAGTCTACAGAGCACTGCCCAGCCAGAGAGTCTACAGAGCGCTGCCCAGCCAGAGAGTCTACAGAGTGCTGCCCAGCCAGAGAGTCTACAGAGCGCTGCCCAGCCAGAGAGTCTACAGAGTGCTGCCCAGCCAGAGAGTCTAAGAGTGCTGCCCAGCCAGAGAGTCTACAGAGTGCTGCCCAGCCAGAGAGTCTACAGAGTGCAGTCCAGCCCCGTGAAGTGGGGCCTCTTGTCTCAGCCCAGCCCCGTGAAGAGGGGGCTCCTGCCGGTCCAGCAATACTCCAGAACCAGCCTGGTCAGTCTCCGTTGGCTCCAGCCAATTCGAGTATCCTCAGATCCAATCCAGTCCTGCTCGTCCAGCCAAAGTTTTCTCCAGTTTCAGCCTCTAAGCTTTCGTCTGATGGTTTACCACCTATTTACTTTGATGGAGATTTATTGCAATATGCCGCTCTGGTTGAACAATTTCTCTCTCGGATGGAGTCTGATCCTTCAGGTGCAGTAACTCCTTCCAACGTTACTCGATATCTGTTCCTGGCATTCAGAGGAAGAGCTTTGGAGTGGGCCAACATGCTTTTTGAGAGTAATGATCCTGTGTTCCATGACTTACAGACTTTTAGTAATGCTGTGGTTAAAGAATTTGGTCCTAAACCTTTGTAATCTGACTCGGTAAAAAAATCATGCTCTAAAGGGAATGCAGAAGGAAGTTTGTGCTGTCCTCCCAGGGATAATCTAAGAATCTCCTTCGGTAAGAATCCGACCATTAAAATTGCTCATGTAGGAGTCTCTCCTAGCCCAGGGAATTTAAAACTCCAGTGCACCTCCTTTTCATCTGCAAACTGTGTATCTAAGGGAGATTCATATTTTCCATTAGACTTGGACTCAGACTCTGAATTTGATCCAGTTCATGATGCTACTCCTTTCATGGGAGGCCCCATGTTTTCTAAGGAAGGTTTTTCTTTACAGGAGATTCCGCTGTCCTTGGTCAAAACCAAATGTTCCCGTAAGAAGAAGAAAAGGCATCAACGAAGGTCCTAAATTTTTCTGTATGAATTTCTCAAGTTCCTCTAAGATTCAAGATGGGTGTCCGGAGTCCACCCTTGAAGAGGGGGATACTGTCACAATCCTGACTGTAGGTTTCATATTTGGTGACTTACCCCTACCATCTGTCCCGGATCCTGTGTCTTTTTACTCACTGAGTTAAACAGCTTTTCAGCACTGAGTTTTCCTGAGTTCTCTGCCTGAAAGGTGATAGTTAATTAGCTCCACCTGTGGTGAGCTCCTGTGTGAAGCTGAATTCAGTAATCTGTAGTTTAGGCCTAAAAGCCAGCATCTTATGTTTTGCAGAAGTTCAGGATTCAGTGTTCTCTCAGCCTGCTAGGCCTCATTCTACATCACAGCCTAGGCTAGAGTAGTCACATGACAGTGACTGTTCACCTGACCCAGAGTTGTCCAATCCTCTGCCAGCCTGAGACTCTCTGCATCACCTAATCCTGCTCACCAATCACCAAGGACCAGGAAGTATAAGTCAGGAGGCTGAGTTAGAAACTGGGCCAGTTCCTCGTGTCACACACAGCTCTGTGTGAGTCTTAAAGCTGAGCTCACTAAAGGTAACCTTTGTACCTAAGTTCCTGTGGAAACTGTTCCCTTGTTACCCTGTTTGGTTTACTTTTGTGTTGCCACTGATTTCACTGTTTCCATGAGTCTCAATGTAAAGGCACAGCTGTAGTGGTTTATCTTAAAGGCACAGTACTGTATTCCATAGTCTCCATTGAAAACCACAGCTGCCGTGTTTCAGTTTTACTGCTGTTGTAGTTGTGATCTCCAGAGCTCCCGTATCCCTGTGGCTTCCGTGCCTCCAAGAACCTCCGTGCCTCAGCACCTCAGTGCCTCCAAGCACCTCTGCACCTCAGTGCCTCCAAGCACCTCTGCACCTCCGTGCCTCCAAGCACCTCTGCACCTCCAAGCACCTCTGCACCTCCAAGCACCTCTGCACCTCAGTGCCTCCAAGCACCTCAGTGCCTCCAAGCACCTCTGCACCTCAGTGCCTCCAAGCACCTCTGCACCTCAGTGCCTCCAAGCACCTCTGCACCTCAGTGCCTCCAAGCACCTCTGCACCTCAGTGCCTCCAAGCACCTCCGTGCCTCCAGGCACTTCTGCACCTCAGTGCCTCCAAGCACCTCAGTGCCTCCAAGCACCTCGGTGCCTCCAGGCACTTCTGCACCTGTGCCTCCAAGCACCTCTGCACCTCAGTGCCTCCAAGCACCTCTGCACCTCCAAGCACCTCTGCACCTCAGTGCCTCCAAGCACCTCAGTGCCTCCAAGCACCTCTGCACCTCAGTGCCTCCAAGCACCTCTGCACCTCCGTGCCTCCAAGCACCTCCATGCCTCCAAGCACCTCAGTGCCTCCAAGCACCTCTGCACCTCCAAGCACCTCTGCACCTCAGTGCCTCCAAGCACCTCAGTGCCTCCAAGCACCTCTGCACCTCAGTGCCTCCAAGCACCTCTGCACCTCAGTGCCTCCAAGCACCTCTGCACCTCAGTGCCTCCAAGCACCTCAGTGCCTCCAAGCACCTCTGCACCTCCATGCCTCCAAGCACCTCTGCACCTCCGTGCCTCCAGGCACCTCCGTGCCTCCAGGCACTTCTGCACCTCAGTGCCTCCAAGCACCTCAGTGCCTCCAGGCACTTCTGCACCTCAGTGCCTCCAAGCACCTCTGCACCTCTGTGCCTCCAAGCACCTCAGTGCCTCCAAGCACCTCAGTGCCTCTAGGCACTTCTGCACCTCAGTGCCTCCAAGCACCTCAGTGCCTCCAAGCACCTCAGTGCCTCCAGAAACCCAGTGCTCACAAGCGTAGTTGGTGTCTCCAGCATCCGGTAATCCTTAATTCTTTCCTCAGCACCTTTTTCAAGTTCTGTCTTTCAGGAGACCTCCAGCATCCATACCTGCTTCCTGTCTGCCGACCAAATCCTGCATGAGGAAAACCTAGATTCAGTCATCTCTGCTGCGGTCCCTCTTCCTGGTCACCGGAAGAAACCCCGAGCCCACAACACCTCCAAACCAGGTCAGTGAAAGTATTCACATAGTCCTCCAGTCGCCCGAACAGACTTCACTAACACCGGGTTCACAAAACCTCAGTCATGACACCTAGCACTGCCACTAGTTCTGCATCTGACCTAGCAACACTCAGGCAGTGGGGCCCACCGGGGGGTTACCCTGTGCCCCTGTGGGCCAGTTCAACCCTGCATAATGCCCCACAGTAATGCCCATAATTTCACACAGTGATGCACCTTACACATATGCCCCACATTAGTAATGCCCATAATACACAAAATTCCACACAATAATGCACCTTACACATATGAACCACATTAGTAATGGCATAATACACATAATTCCACACAGCAATTCACCTTACACATATGGACCACATTAGTAATACTAGTAGCTTTTTTTAATAAAATGTACTTTTGCTTGCTGGCGTGCTTGCAGTCAGTGTGCACACCCATGCAGCTCCCTAGATCCGTGACTGCGTTTTGTGAGGTGGGGGTAGCAGGATGGGTGAGTGCTTGTGCTCGCACCACTTAAAGGGGCACCCGTACAAGGGATGTGACCTCACAGGGTATGCCATCCTTTGCCAGCCTCATTTTTTTATTTTAACTTGCTGGTTGGACACAGATAGCAGCAAAGTCCAGATACTGCCATACTTGCTGGTTATACATAAAGACCAGTATCAAACATGTAGCAACTGTCCATTGTCTTCACTGTTCAGTGTGTTTTCCGGTGTCTGTTACTCCCGGCAACTGCATGCCCTTTATTTTATACTGCGGGAGCAATATGCTCTGCTCTCCAGTCTGACGCATCTGAAAGTCACGCTGCACTGACGTTTCATATAGAAATAGCGCAACGCAACTTACTGACCACATTACAGTGCTGGACGGCAAGGGAATTTTACGGCATGGACTGAGAAATAAAGTGTGTGGAGAACACTGCCCATGTTATATCCCTGCAGACACCTGGGTTTTGCACAGGGATAAGGGACACAGGATAGCAGGGTCCCCCATATTCCCCATGTGCACAAGCAGTATAGATGATGTCAGATTTATGTGGAGCAGTCTTCCACAATACACATGTGGTATCATAAGGCGTCATCCAGTAATAACCTTATATAGTCAGTGAAAATGTCACAGGTCCATGAATTGCAGTTACTGGGCTTCTGCTATCTAAGGTCTCACAAGTCAGGGGCATTCAAGCATGTTGGAGGGAGTTCAAGGGACAGTGTGCATTTTATTTGACAAATGTAAACAGCAGTGTATACAAGTACTGATTGAATACCTTTAGAAAGTAACAGATAGTTTGCAGACTGTCCCTCCCAGCATGAGATACTGCAGGGACATGCTTGGATGCTCCTAGACATGCTTGGATGCCCTAGGCAAATCCTAGCCTGCCTACAGCTAAGACCGTTTCAGAAGGTATGATAAATGTAATACCCTGGAACTGCAAGCACAAAGCAACTGTGGCACTACAGGTGCCAGCATGACTGTGTAATAAAAGTAAAAGGTTTGCTGGAGCTGCTTAGAACTGAGCCAGCAGCCTACAGCTTGCAGCACAGAAGGGGTTAACAGCCCAGCTCACAGCAAGACAGGTCAGTCTGGAAAAAGCAAAGGCATGACTCACCAATTTGCAGCTCAGGGCGGGAAATCCCAGATGGAATGTCTCCCTGGGAATAAAAGGTTACAAAAGGCTGCCATGCAGCAGCAGCATGGTCTTTGCAACCCAGAAGCCTGGAGTGTTAGCTAGCAGAAGCACGTGTGTGAGCTGGAAAGATGTAGCCCAAGTGAGAGCTCCTCACATGTTTATGTGGGGAGAGCAGCCAGACCCAGCCAGACACAGCAAGGCACCTGACAGAGGGAGAGACCGCAGTGTGAGAGCAGCAGTACTCAGAATCCATTGAAAGGGTGATGCCAGGAGAAGAGTGTGTTACAGGTGTGAGTCTCGGGAGAGGATGTATCTGGGTGAGTGGTCAGAAGCCACGCGACATGATTAGAAGCCCCCATAGACAAGAGTCCTCGCTATGACAGAGAGAGAGATGGTAACCTGGTATTTGTAGCACTACTGGTCACAGAATGCCCTGGTACGTAATGCTGTTCGCCATATTCATGCCGCTGCAATTAAGTGATGCGCTGGAGGAGGTGCCCTGATGTGTGATCAAATGTAACCATTATGCTTTGTGCTGGAGGAGTGTTAAGAAGTTATCCCTGCTATATCCCTGCTTTGATGTTAAATAAACTTTATGCTGTTTTATGAGATGGCCTGGCACCCAATTCTTTATGCGCTGCACCGACACCTGTAGTCCACTCCCACAATGCATCTGTAACTAAACACCTGATTATTCAGGGGACCCTCTGGTATCTGTGCCTGAACCCATGACCATCCGGGGCAGAGTAAGTGTGATGTGATTGCAGTTTTGCATACCTAGTACCAGTGGGGTTTTACATAATACCACAGGCAGTTTTTGTCAGCGGCTATACCTGATGAAAACTGTATAGCCCCTTACAAAAACTGCAGTAGAGCCAGCTGCCGTCTTTTACCATGTTGCTGTACTGTGACGGATTTTTAAATAAACACTTCTACTTTTGAAACTGAATGTTGGCCCTGCACTTTTGTCCTATGTGGAGGAGGTAAGTGTAATTAGTATCTCTATTTATGGACCCTGCACCATCTAGATGCTTTTTTATGATTCAATAAATAAGGTAACAAGACCTCTCATTGAATATATTTATTCAGCTCATACATACAGATAAGGCCACGCTCACTACCGTGCCATGGCAGTGCACAAAGACGCTCCCATTTATGCGAATGGGGTATGGGCACGTCTGTGACGTGTGGGTGCCCCGGACGTGCCAGCACCCTGCAATTTTGCTGGGGCGCAGGCAGGTGCAGATGAAGCCACAATGCATGTGGCTACATCTGTGTACGTATAATCAATAGTATAGCCATGGTACTGATTATTTCTCATACGTCCTAGAGGATGCTGGGGTCACTCCAAGAACCATGGGGTATAGACGGGATCCGCAGGAGACATGGACACTTTAAGACTTTCAAAGGGGTGTGAACTGGCTCCTCCCTCTATGCCCCTCCTCTAGACTCCAGTTTAGAATCTGTGCCCAGGCAGAGTGGATGCACTCTGAGGAGCTCTACTGAGTTTCTCTGAAAAGACTTTATGTTAGGTTTGTTATGTTCAGGGAGAACTGCTGGCAACAGTCTCTCTGCTTCGTGGGACTTAGGGGAGAGAAGTCAGACCTACTTCTGTGAGTTTAAAGGCTCTGCTTCTTTGGCTACCGGACACCATTAGCTCCTGAGGGTCTGATCGCTAGGTATGCCTAGATGCTCGTTCTCAGAGCCTGCCGTCACACCCCTTGCAGAGCCAGAAGTCAGAAGACAGGTGAGTAGAAGAAGATCAGAAGACTTCAGTGACGGCTTTGAGGTACCGCGCACCGATCGCACGCTGCGCACCATGCTCCCACTACACTGCGGCACTACAGGGTGCAGGGCGCGGGGGGTGCCCTGGGCAGCATATCTAGCCTCAATAACTACCTGGCAAGAGCGGACTAAGTGCCAGGGCACTCTCCGGACCCCGCCAGTATAATTTTTTTTTAAAAAGAGCGGGTGTGAAGCGTGCCATTACGGGGGCGGAGCTTAGCCCTCACAGCCCGGCGCCATTTTCTCCACACAAGGCTGCAGAGACGCTGGTCCTTCCTCACACTGCTGTACAAGTAACAGGGTGCAAAACGGGGGGGGGGGGGGGAGGGCAGTGGCAAACGCAGAATTTTGAAAGGGGGGTTTCCAAATAACTGATTACAGATCTATGAAATAAAAAAATCATAGATAGACAGCACACAGGCACCAAGACCGCTACCCCCACCCCATGACCCCCCCCCCCCTCCTCCATAGACTGACAGCACAGGAACCATGACCATCCCCCCCACACACACACAAAGACAGACAGCGCACAGGCACCACGCCCCCTCCCCCTACACAGATAGACAGCCAGCACACAGACACCACGACCACCCCCCACCATAGACTGACAGCACAGGAA
Source organism: Pseudophryne corroboree (assembly GCF_028390025.1). Classification (NCBI taxonomy): domain Eukaryota; kingdom Metazoa; phylum Chordata; class Amphibia; order Anura; family Myobatrachidae; genus Pseudophryne; species Pseudophryne corroboree. Next base: position 611,441,584 of record NC_086446.1, read on the forward strand.
CTACGACCACCCCCCCCCCCCCCCCACAAAGATGGACAGCACACAGGCACCATGCCTCCCCCCCTTACATAGATAGCCAGCGCTCAGACATCACGACCACCCCCCCCCCCCACACACACAAAGATAGACAGCACACAAGCACCACGGCCCCCCTACCTCACATAGATAGACAGCCAGCGCACAGACACCGTGACGACCCCCCCCCCCACATAGATAGACAGCAAATAAGCACCATGACCACCCCCCCACATGGATAGACAGCCAGCACACAGGCACCACAACCCACCCTCCCCCCACACATAGATAAGACAGCACAGGCACCACGAACCTACATAGACAGTCAGCACACAGGAACCACAACCCCCACCCCCTCCCCCAAATAGATAGCACACAGGATCCCCCCCCCCCTCCCATAGATAGCACACAGGAACCACAACCCCGTCCCCCACATAGATAGCACACAGGAACCACCACCCCCTCCCCCACATAGCACACAGGAACCCCCCCTCCCCCACATAGATAGCACACAGGAACCCCCCCCCCCCCTCCCCCACATAGATAGCACACAGGAACCACCACCACCCCCCCTCCCCCACATAGATAGCACACAGGAACCCTCGCCCCCTCCCCCACATAGATAGCACACAGTAACCACCACCCTCCCCCCCTCCCCCACATAGATATCACACAGTAACCACCCCCCCCCCCTCCCCCACATAGATAGCACACAGGAAACCCCCCCCCCCTCCCCAACATAGATAGCACACAGGAACCCACCCTCCCCCACATAGATAGCACACAGGAACCACCACCACCCCCCTCCCCCACATAGATAGCACACAGGAACCCACCCACCCCCACATAGATAGCACACAGGAACCACATACACCCCCTCCCCCACATGGATAGCACACAGGAACCACGACCATCCCCACCCTCCAGATAGACAGTACACAGGCACCATGAACATCTCCTACACTCCCCCCCCCCCCCCCCTTCAGATAGACAGAAGACAGGCACCACAACCATCCCTCTCCCGGTCCCACACACCAAGGAGAGCATCAGTTAATATGAAATAATGACACCCACATCACCTCTGGAGTCAGTGCCGCGGCCGGGAGTGAAGACACAGAAGACTGTGCGCACCATGTGCCTCTTGCAGTCTCGAGCCCCACTGCGTGATCGGCGTGAGAGGAGCTGCAGTGCGCCCCTACATTCCAGCAGTCAGCCTCTCAGCGCGTTTGTAAGGGAGCTGCTGCAGCCGCGCGGGGTCTCATTACACTGCCTGAGACTCCGCGCTCCGGAAAATGAAATGTATTAAACAAAAATAAAATAAATAAAAAAATCGGTAAACTGCTGCGCTATAGACCGGCGGCCAGGGGGGGTTTCTAGGTACTCGGAACCCCCCCCTTGCGTGTGCGTATGGGGGGGGGGGGGGGCACAGTTATTTTGGTGCATTATATGTAAATTATAAAAGCACTGCAGGTCTGGGGCATTTTCTGTGGTGTTTTCAGACCGGGATTGGGCGCTGGAGTGTGGGCTGGCAATAACTCCCTCTGTGTCTCTCTGACAGGCTTTACTGTGGGTCTGTCCCCTATAGGCCCAGCATGTCTGCATGCGTTGGGTGCATGTGTGTCGGCATGTCTGAGGCGGAGTGCTCTTCCCAGGAGGAGACTATGTTAGGGACACAAACAGCTGTGGGAGTGACCCTGTCGGCACTGCCGACACCTGATTGGGTGAATGTGTTGAGTGCTTTGAATGCTAATGTGGTTCTGATAAATAAGAGATTGGATAAATCTGAGTATCGGAACCAGGCATGGAAGAAATCCGTAGAGGATGTGTTGTTTCAAGTCCAGACCCCCTCGGGGTCACAAAAACGTTCATTTGCCCAGCTGGCTGACACGGATACCGACACGGACACTGACTCAAGTGTCGACTATAGTGATGCCAGATTAGATACAAAACTGGCAAAAAGCATTCAGTACATGATTGTGGCAATAAAAGACGTATTACATATCACTGAGGACCCTGTTGTTCCTGATACTAGGGTCTGTATGTATAAAGGAAAGAAACCTGAGGTAACGTTTCCTCCCTCTCATGAACTGAATACGATTTGTGAAAAGGTTTGGGAAAATCCTGTCAAAAAGTTTCAGATTCCCAAAAGGATTCCAGTGGCGTATCCGTTTCCCTCTGGGGATAGGGAAAAATGGGAGTCACCCCCCATTGTGGACAAAGCTCTATCTCGGCTGTCCAAAAAGGTGGCTCTTCCGTCCCCTGACACGGCAGCCCTAAAGGATCCTGCGGATCATAGGCAGGAAAATCCATTGAAATCCATTTATGTAACCACGGGTACGCTACTCAGACCAGCCATTGCATCTGCGTGGGTGAGTAGCGCTATCGAAAAATGGGCAGATAACTTGTCATCTGAAATAGATACCCTGGATAGGGATAGCATTCTTTTGACACTAGGTTATATCAAGGATGCTGCAGTTTACCTAAAGGAAGCTGCGAGGGATATTGGCCTCTTGGGATCGAGGGCCAATGCCATGGCAGTCTCAGCTAGGAGAGCATTGTGGATTCATCAATGGAATGCTGATGCTGACTCTAAGAAAGCTATGGAGTCTCTACCATGTAAAGGTGGTGTATTGTTTGGTGACGGCCTTGCTGAATTGGTATCTACGGCTACCGCGAGTAAGTCATCATTTTTACCTTATTTGCCTGCACCACAAAAGAAAGCACACCACTATCAAATGCAGTCCTTTCGGCCCAATAAATACAGAAAAGGCTAAGGGTCTTCCTTCCTTGCTACTAGAGGAAAGGGAAAAGGTAAACGATCACCAGCCGTGGCCGGTTCCCAGGAGCAGAAGTTCTCCCCGGCTTCTGCCAAATCCACCGCATGATGCTGGGGCTCTTCTGCGGGAGTCCGCACCAGTGGGGCCACGTCTCAAGCTCTTCAGTCAGTTCTGGGCTTGTTCGGCCCTGGACCCATGGGTTTTAGAAACTGTGTCCTAGGGGTACAAACTGGAGTTTCAAGACGTTCCCCCTCATCGATTTTTCAAATCGGCCTTACCAGCTTCTCTTCCGGACAGGGAGGTGGTATGCGCCGCAATACTAAAATTGTGTCACAATCAAGTCATTGTCAGGGTTCCCCCGTTGCAACAGGGAGAAGGCTTTTACTCGAGCCTGTTTGTAATCCCGAAGCCAGACGGATCAGTCAGACCAATCCTGAACCTCAAATCCCTAAATTTCTACCTAAGAAAATTCAAATTCAAGATGGAATCTCTCCGGACAGTGATCTCCAGTCTGGAGGAGGGGGATTTTATGGTGTCGGTAGACATAAAGGATGCCTACTTACATGTTCCCATTTATCCTCCACATCAGGCTTACCTGAGACTTGCAGTTCAGGATTGTCATTACCAATTTCAGACGTTGCCGTTTGGTCTGTCCACAGCTCAGAGGATTGTCACCAAAGTAATGGCCGAAATGATGGTTCTCCTGCGCAAGCAAGGGGTCACAATTATCCCGTACTTGGACGATCTCCTGATAAAGGCAAGATCCAAGGACCAATTACTGCAGAACATTACGCTCTCCATGACAAATCTGCAGCAACATGGTTGGCTCCTAAACTTGCCAAAATCACAGTTGGTTCCGACGAGACGGCTGTCGTTTTTGGGAATGATTCTGGACACAGAATTACAGAGAGTTTTTCTTCCAGTAGAAAAGGCGCTGGAAATTCAGAACCTGGTCAAACAAATTCTGAAACCAGCAAAAGTATCGATCCATCAATGCACTCAGTTGCTGGGGAAGATGGTGGCGGCCTACGAGGCCATTCAGTTTGGCAGATTCCATGCCAGAGTGTTTCAGTGGAACCTGTTGGACAAGTGGTCCGGGTCCCATCTGCACATGCACCGAAGGATAATCCTGTCTTCCAAGACCATAATCTCACTCCTGTGGTGACTGCACACCTCTCATCTCCTAGAGGGACTCAGGTTCGGGATCCAGGACTGGATCTTAGTTACCACGGCGGATGCGAGTCTCCGAGGCTGGGGAGCAGTCACACAGGGGGAAAGCTTCCAGGGAAGATGGTCAAGCCAGGAAATTTGTCTACACATCAACGTTCTGGAGCTAAGGGCCATTTACAATGGCCTTCTGCAAGCGGAACATCTTCTTCGCAATCGGCCCGTCTTGATTCAGTCGGACAACATAACAGCAGTAGCGTACATAAACCGCCAAGGCGGAACAAAAAGCAGAGCGGCAATGGCAGAGGCCACAAAGGTGCTCCATTGGGCGGAAAGGCATACAAGCGCTCTGTCAGTGATCTTCATTCCAGGAGTGGACAACTGGGAAGCAGACTTCCTCAGCAGAAACGATCTCCATCCAGGAGAGTGGGGTCTTCATCAAGATGTCTTTGCAGAAGTGACAAGTCTTTGGGGAATTCCTCAAATAGACATGATGGCATCTCGCCTCAACAAGAAACTTCAGAGATATTGTTCCAGGTCGAGAGACCCTCAAGCAATAGCAGTGGACGCCCTAGTGACACCGTGGGTGTTTCAGTCTGTGTACGTGTTTCCTCCGCTTCCACTCATTCCAAAAGTGATAAAGATCATAAGAAGAACAAAGGTTCAAGCATTCCTCATTGTTCCAGATTGGCCAAGGAGGGCTTGGTATCCGGATCTTCAGGAATTACTCATAGGAGATCCCTGGCCTCTTCCTCTGAAGGAGGATCTGTTACAGCAGGGACCATGCATGTTCCAATACTTGCCGCGACTGCGTTTGACGGCTTGGAGGTTGAACGCCGGATCCTAGCCAGAAAGGGTATTCCCAAGGAAGTCATCCCCACTCTTGTTCAGGCCAGGAAAGCAGTAACGTCTAAACATTACCACCGTATTTAGAGAAAATACGTGTCTTGGTGTGAATCCAAGAAGGCTCCTACGGAAGAATTTCAGTTAGGACGTTTTCTCCATTTTCTACAAGCCGGTGTGGATGCGGCCCTAAAGTTGGGCTCCATTAAAGTACAAATTTCAGCCTTATCGGTTTTCTTCCAAAAACAATTGGCCTCCCTTCCAGAAGTTCAGACTTTTGTGAAAGGCGTGTTGCACATCCAACCTCTCTTTGTGCCCCCTGTGGCACCGTGGGATCTTAACGTGGTGTTGCAATTCCTTCAATCTCATTGGTTTGAACCTTTACAAAAGGTGGAGTTGAAATTCCTCACTTGGAAAGTGGTCACGCTGTTGGCCTTGACATCCGCCAGGCGGGTGTCTGAATTGGCGGCCTTGTCTCACAAGAGCCCTTATTTGATCTTCCATGAAGATAGAGCAGAGTTGAGGACTCGTCAGCAGTTTCTGCCGAAAGTGGTTTCGTCGTTCCACTTAAACCAACCTATTGTGGTACCAGTGGCTACTGACGCCTTGCTGGAATCGAAGTTTCTCGACGTAGTCAGAGCTTTGAAAATGTATGTGGCCAGAACGGCTCAGTTTAGGAAAACGGAGGCTCTGTTTGTCCTGTATGCTTACAACAAAATTGGGGCTCCTGCTTCCAAACAGACTATTGCGCACTGGATCTGTCATACGATTCAGCAGGCTCATTCTACGGCTAGATTGCCGTTACCGAATCGGTGAAGGCCCATTCTACCAGAAAGGTGGGCTCATCCTGGGCGGCTGCTCGGGGGGTCTCGGCATTACAACTTTGCCGAACGGCTACTTGGTCGGGTTCAAACACCTTTGCGAAGTTCTACAACTTTGATACCCTGGCTGATGAGGACCTCATGTTTGGTCAATCGGTGCTGCAGAGTCATCCGCACTCTCCCGCCCGTTCCAGAGCTTTGGTATAAACCCCATGGTTCTTGGAGTGACCCCAGCATCCTCTAGGACGTATGAGAAAATAGGATTTTAATACCTACCGGTAAATCCTTTTCTCTTAGTCCGTAGAGGATGCTGGGCGCCCATCCCAGTGCGTACTGTATCTGCAGTTATTAGTTGTGGTTACACACATGTTGTGTTACGTTTATAGTCAGCCTGTTGCTGATGTTGTTCATGCCATTGACTTGCGTTGTGTTGAATGCCATGTTGTACGGCGTACTTGAGGTGTGAGCTGGTCTGTATCTCACCTTAGTTTAACAATAAATCCTTTTCCTCGAAATGTCCATCTCCCTGGGCACAGTTCCTATAACTGGAGTCTGGAGGAGGGGCATAGAGGGAGGGGCCAGTTCACACCCCTTTGAAAGTCTTAAAGTGCCCATGTCTCCTTCGGATCCCATCTATACCCCATGGTTCTTGGAGTTACCCCAGCATCCTCTACGGACTAAGAGAAAAGGATTTACCGGTAGGTATTAAAATCCTATTTTTTCCACCTAGTCCCCATATTTGTCTAAGCATTTGTTCCAGCGGTACATCAAGGCATCTATCCCGGCATAGAATAAATCTTTGTCAATCACCTGAAGCCAGGACATGATGGCTTGCTAAATTTCACTGTCAGTTGCAAATGGCTTTCCACCCAGGTGCTTCTTCAATGGTCCAAAGAGATAGAAATCACCTGTTGCTCAGGGCTGTAGGGATGATAGTTACATGGTTAGTGAGGTTGAAAAGAGGCAAAATGCCCATCGGGTTCAACCTGTATCCGTATTAAGCAGTGCATATTATAATGCACCAGTACCAGTACATGATGGTCCAGTACCTACAGTAGTGCTTTGTTATGTATAAAGGGGTGGTCTTCAGTTTGCCAGCTGTCGGGGTCCCGGCGCACAGTTTACCGGTGCTGGAATACCGACAGCCAGCATAACAACACCTTTTCTCCCTCTTGGGGGTCCACGAACCCCCCTGGAGGGAGAATAGATAGCGTGGTGCGCGTATCGTGCCACCGTGCCCGCGGCAAGCGCAGCGAGCCTCCAAGGGGCTCATTTGCACTCGCCCAGCTGTTAGTATGCCGGCGGTCGGGATTCCGGCGCCGGTATGCTGTGCGCCGGGACCCCGACAGCCAACAAACCATACTACACCCTGGTGGTCATTCCGAGTTGTTCGCTCGTTGCCGATTTTCACTATGCTGCGATTTGTTGCTAAATGCGCATGCGCATGGTACGCAGAGCACATGCGCTAAGTTATTTTACACAAAATTTAGTAGATTTGCTGGTGTTCGTGCGGCGCTTTTCAGTCGCACTGCTGATCGGTGAATGATTGACAGGAAAGGGGAGTTTCTGGTGGTAACTAAGCGTTTTCCGGGAGTGTGCTAAAAAAACGCAGGCGTGTCAGGGAAAAACGCGGGAGTGTCTGGAGAAACAGGGGAGTGGCTGGCCGAACGCAGGGCATGTTTGTGACGTCAAACCAGGAACTAAACGGACTGAGCTGATCGCAATCTAGGAGTAGGTCTGGAGCTATTCAGAAACTGCAAGAAAATATTTATTAGCAATTCTGCTAACCTTTCGTTCGCAATTCTGCTAAGCTAATATACACTCCCAGAGGGCGGCGGCCTAGCGTTTGCAATGCTGCTAAAAGCAGCTAGCAAGCGAACAACTCAGAATGAGGGCCACTGTACAAAGCTCCAGAAATCAAGGCTGGAATTCAATGACAACTAATTTATAGAGCTGCTTTCTAATGAATACTATTTAGCCAGTTAACTATCTTCATAAACAGTTCTTTTGTTAATTTTTTTTCAGTACCTAAATGTACCGTGATATTCTACTAAGCACAGACAAATTACAAGAGCTCAGGTGGGATACGGTGTAGAAAATATTGCAGTAATCAACAGTTTACTTAATTAAGCCATGATTTATTAATGACAAATTAATTATACCTTATTTTGCAGTTCTAAAAAGCTTGATGAGTAATTGTATTATCACTGCTGTGCTAATTGTAGACATGTACAGAAGGAACACTAATTACATATGCAAGCCTATGCAAACTAGATGGAGCTGCTGAGATATGCAGAATAATTGTGCTATTTTTTTAATTTTTGTTTTACTAACTTTACATTTCTACTGATAGTACAGAAATCAAAAGTTACAAATAAATGAAGTTTGTTATCACAGCCATCAAAAATAGATGACAAGTCTAAAGCTGGGTACACACTTGTCCAATCCTCGGCAGATCAGACCGCAGATCAGTTTATACAATCCTACAGCAGACCTGCGCACAGATTTTGCAGCCAATACTCCCTACATAAATCTTTGTCTGCTAAAACTTTCCGCTGAAAAAAATAATTTGGCTGTGGGAGAGGTATCCGGTCTTTAGGTCGACTACACTTAGGTCGACAGTCATTAGGACAACCACTATTGGTCGACATGGTTTCTAGGTCGACATGTGCTAGGTCAACATGACAAAAGATTGACATGAGTTTTTCACAATTTTTTCATTTTTGAAGTTTTTCATACTTTACGATCCACGTGGACTACGAATGGGAACGTTAACCTGAAACATGGTGAGTGAAGCGAGCCATGCGAGGGGACACGGTGCACTAATTGGGGTTCCCGGTCACTTTACGAAGAAAACGGCACAAAAAACAAACAAAAACTCATGGCGACCTTTTGTCATGTCGACCTTGTTCATGTTGACCTCATGCCTGTGTCGACCTATATCATGTGTCGATTTAATCACTGTCGACCTAATGACTGTTAACCTAAGTGTGGATGACCCTATGAATTACACCCATGGGAGTGGGATTTATTAATGAGGAACAGGGCCAAAACTAGGATTTTCGGCACCCGGGGCAAGGCGGTAATGTAGCGCGCCCCCCCCCCCCTCCCAAAAAAAATAATATATATATATATATAGCAAACAGTATCCGGCACTCCAATCAATCAGCAAAGCACAATGCCGGGTGGCCTCCTCTTGTTAATGGGAGATATCACAGAGTTACAGGCGGCACTCACAGACTCACTCAGAAAACGACTGGGAACCCCAAGTCTGCTTACAACGTTTCGGAATTTAATTTCCTTCGTCAGGTAACAATACATACAATATAGAAAAGCTTACCTTTATACCAAACAGTTAGCGTGCATGTGCGAGTGTGAGCGGTGCCCGGCTCCCCCTCTGTACTTCCACTGACGTCATCACTGTCAGACGGCGCCGGGCGGAAGACAGGGAAATCAGTATCACAGAGTCCGTCACCATAGAAACTGTACACAAAGGACATCACAGTAGTTTACATACCCAGAGCATCAGGGATAAAAGACATTTCATAATGTGCAGTGGCATGTCATCAAAGATCGTAAACAGTCATCGTCATAAAAAACAATTTAAGGAGAGCATCTCATTTAGACCTTTAGGGGCAATTGTATCTAAGAGGTGAATCCACCTTGCCTCACATTGCAAGAGCGCTCTGGCCCTATCACCACCTCTCCTGTCCTCAATGACATGGTCAAGTATTTTATATCGCAAAGAAGATAGTGAGTGTCCCCTAGCCTTAAAATGTTTAGCGACCGGCTGGTCAACATTCTTGCCCTCCAGAGATTGTTTGATGGCACTGCGGTGCTGCGCTATACGTTCCTTAAACTGGCAAATCGTCTTCCCGACATAATACAAACGGCACGGGCATTTTATGCAGTATACAACGTATTTACTAGAGCAGGTCAGTGCATGTCTTAATTTAATTCTTCTACCTGTGTGGGGATGTACAATGTAGTCCCCTGTCTCCAGATAGGAGCAAGTTGTGCATCCTAAGCACTTGTAATTACCTGGTTTTCTCGTCATAAAGTGCTCAGTGCCTTTCTTGGATCCATCTGAAATATCAGCATGAACCACATAATCCCTAATATTTTTACCTCTGGTATAACAAGGGAGTAGCTTACGTCTAGATAAGTCTGGGGAGTCAGGATCTGATTGAATGATCGGCCAAATCCCCTTGGCAGTTGAAACCAGTTTTTTAGTGGCAACTGTATAATTATTTACCCAAACAATCGAAGTGTCTATTTTATTCTCAGCTATATGCGTATCAGTGGTAAATTTGGGGGTCGCTAGTGCTTTAGATCTAGCTAATTGTAGGTCTTTATTATGGTAACCCCTCTCTAGGAATTTTTTAGTCATGGCTTCCATTTTTACAGCTTCATCAGCAGTGTCACTACAAATGCGGTGCACCCGAAGATACTGGGAATAGGGGAGCCCCCTCTTAAGAGAGTCAGGGTGATGACTGGCTGCTTGCAATAAATTGTTGCAATCAGTGGGCTTCTGATAGATTGTGGTTGCAAATCTGGAATTCTTAATCCTCACTTCTACATCCTGAAAATGTATTGCCTCTTTTTGTATGTCATACGTGAATTTAATATTTTGATCTGAGGAATTGATACCCTTCATCATACTGTGAAGCATATCATAAGTTCCTGTCCACAGAAAGAAGACGTCATCTATGAATCTGGTATATAGGGGAATGAAATCAACATAGTTCTTATCAAAGAACAATTTGTCTTCCACAGTAAACACGAATGCATTGGCGTACGTCGGTGCGACACATGCACCCATCGCACACCCTTGCTTCAGGTAAGAAGAATTCTTCATTAAAAATAAAATAATTCCTTTCAAGCACCAAACCAAGCAATTTAAAAAAAAAAGTCAATATCAGGACCCTTATATAAAGGATTGTTGGTTATGAGCTGCCGCACCGCTTCTATACCCCTGTTGTGGGGAATATTGGTGTATAAGTTCACCACATCGGCCGTACATAACCAACAATTGTCAGGAACCAATTCAAAATCCCTGAGTTTCTGCAAAAACATGGCAGTGTCCTTAAGATACGTAGGTCTATTCTGCACCACTGGTTGTAAATAAAAATCCAAAAATTTAGAGACCTGAAAAAATAAGGAATCTCTTGCAGAGACAATGGGTCTCCCTGGCGGATTGCATGCATCTTTATGAATTTTAGGCAACATATTAAAAATCGGGACCCCTGGACAGTCTTTTAAGAGGGCATTCATCACTGATTAAGTAATGATTCCCTCAGCCAGTGCCAATCGTAAAGTGTCCCTTAATTCCACATAAAATTAATCAGTCGGGTTCTTCTGTAGGAGCGTATAGACAGATTCATCCCGTAACTGTCGATAAGCTTCAGTCTTATATGCCTCAACGTCCTGCACCACAATTCCCCCACCCTTGTCGGCAGGGCGTATGGTAATGTCTCTATAGCTGGACAGATCCCGCAGCGCTCTCCATTCATTAGTGGATACATTTTTGGTAACAAGCCTATTTTCTTTATCACAACACTCAATGCAATTTGAAACAGTCCTGGTAAAGGTTTTAATTGAAATGTTATTTGAGATGGGCTCAAAGTTGGATTTCGCCCTAACCGGGCATGTCATAGTTGCCGTCTGTTCAGCTGGTACCACCTCTTGGTTCTTTCCAAAGAATTCCTTCAAACATAACTGTCCCATCCACTGTAGATATGTGGCGGCCCGGCTGACTCAGAATCTCCTCACTGACAGCAGGATGGTAAATGTTGGTACAATAATCTGCTTGCAGCTGCTGGTGCACTCATTGTGGTTTTCCACATCAGATGCTAGTGAGCATGGGCAATATATGATCCCGGACTTGATGCTGATTATAAAGGGCTGGAAATAATAAACAGCTGGCACAGTGTGTGTGGCAAAATGAAGGTAACCAAATGGTGGCAAACAACCAAGGAATCCTATCTCTTCAACCGGTTTCTCCACACTGAAGGGTGGCTTTCTCAAGAAGCAAGGATCCCTGTCAGCTCCTGTGAGCTAATTCACAGGTTCTCAAACTTGGTCCTCAGGACCCCACACAGTGCATGTTTTGCAGGTAACCCAGCAGGTGCACAGGTGTACTAATTACTCACTAACACATATTTAAAGATCCACATGTGGAGCTAATTATTTCACTTGTGATTCTGTGAGGAGACCTGCAAAACATGCACTGTTTGAGGTCCTGAGGACCGAGTTTGAGAACCTGTGAGCTAATTAAATACCTGACTCTAAGGTCATACTTGCCTACCTGACTCTCTCCATGAGGGAGAAAATGCTCTGTTCCTGGACTTTCCTGGTAATGTATGATTGCCATCACCTGTGGTGAAACACCTTTCTTATCAATTACCTAGCTCACCACAGGTGATGGCAATCATACATTACAAGGAAAGTCCAGGAACAGAGCATTTTCTCCCTCATGGAGAGGGTCAGGTAGGCAAGTATGTCTAAGGTGTTAGTTCTTAGTGCAATTAGCAGGGCCGAAACTAGGATTTTCGTCACCCGGGGCAAGGCAGTAATTTGGAGGGGCCCCCCCACCACCACCAAAAAACCCCCAATCCCTATCAGACTAAAATAATCAGATTATCAAACATTTTGAAAAAGGGGGATACTACTTGACAATATTCCCCTTTGTGCCTCAAATGCCCTATGCGTCACATGCTCCACCAGCGTGTTTAATTACATACTCCTCTGTGTGTCCCCATACATTGCACTATATCATAACACTTTATCACTGCACTACATTCCCATATCTACTGCACTACATCACTATACTACATCCCCTACACGCTGAACTACATCACTACACTACATGCCCCTATGCACTGCACTACATAGTACCCTATATGCTACACTACATCACTACACTACATCCCCTTATATGCTACACCACATTGGTGCACTACATGCCCATATATACTGCAATACATGACCACACTACATACCCTATATGGTACACTACATCACTGCACTACACCAAATCCCCCCATCTGGGAGGCAAAGCGTAGGTTGATACTGCTAACTGGGTGCACAGTGCGCTTCTATAGTAGCTTGTATGGTGCACCGCATGCTAGTCGCAGCATTGCATGGCAAAGAAGAGAGTTTAAGACAGTAGCAAACATGGGAGAGATCCCAGGTACTGGAGCTCACCCGCACAGCGTCGGAGCCAGCTGCGGGCAGACAGGTGAGTCAGATACATTGCCCTGGGAGCTGTCTGCTGTCTCACTGGAGCAGCATAGCACTGCCAGTAAAAGAACTAAACAAAGAAACCTCTGCTCCTCTGTAACTCCTTGGCGCTCCCTCAAATCCTGCACCCGGGGCACATGCCCTCTTAGCCCCCCCTAGTTACTAGAGATGAGCGCCTGAAATTTTTCGGGTTTTGTGTTTTGGTTTTGGGTTCGGTTCCGCGGCCGTGTTTTGGGTTCGAATGCGTTTTGGCAAAACCTCACCGAATTTTTTTTGTCGGATTCGGGTGTGTTTTGGATTCGGGTGTTTTTTTCAAAAAACACTAAAAAAACAGCTTAAATCATAGAATTTGGGGGTCATTTTGATCCCAAAGTATTATTAACCTCAAAAACCATAATTTACACTCATTTTCAGTCTATTCTGAATACCTCACACCTCACAATATTATTTTTAGTCCTAAAATTTGCACCGAGGTCGCTGTGTGAGTAAGATAAGCGACCCTAGTGGCCGACACAAACACCGGGCCCATCTAGGAGTGGCACTGCAGTGTCACGCAGGATGTCCCTTCCAAAAAACCCTCCCCAAACAGCACATGACGCAAAGAAAAAAAGAGGCGCAATGAGGTCGCTGTGTGAGTAAGATTAGCGACCCTAGTGGCCGACACAAACACCGGGCCCATCTAGGAGTGGCACTGCAGTGTCACGCAGGATGTCCCTTCCAAAAAACCCTCCCCAAACAGCACATGACGCAAAGAAAAAAAGAGGCGCAATGAGGTAGCTGTGTGAGTAAGATTAGCGACCCTAGTGGCCGACACAAACACCGGGCCCATCTAGGAGTGGCACTGCAGTGTCACGCAGGATGTCCCTTCCAAAAAACCCTCCCCAAACAGCACATGACGCAAAGAAAAAAAGAGGCGCAATGAGGTAGCTGACTGTGTGAGTAAGATTAGCGACCCTAGTGGCCGACACAAACACCGGGCCCATTTAGGAGTGGCACTGCAGTGTCACGCAGGATGTCCCTTCCAAAAAACCCTCCCCAATCAGCACATGATGCAAAGAAAAAGAAAAGAAAAAAGAGGTGCAAGATGGAATTGTCCTTGGGCCCTCCCACCCACCCTTATGTTGTATAAACAAAACAGGACATGCACACTTTAACCAACCCATCATTTCAGTGACAGGGTCTGCCACACGACTGTGACTGATATGATGGGTTGGTTTGGACCCCCCCAAAAAAGAAGCAATTAATCTCTCCTTGCACAAACTGGCTCTACAGAGGCAAGATGTCCACCTCATCATCACCCTCCGATATATCACCGTGTACATCCCCCTCCTCACAGATTATCAATTCGTCCCCACTGGAATCCACCATCTCAGCTCCCTGTGTACTTTGTGGAGGCAATTGCTGCTGGTCAATGTCTCCGCGGAGGAATTGATTATAATTCATTTTAATGAACATCATCTTCTCCACATTTTCTGGATGTAACCTCGTACGCCGATTGCTGACAAGGTGAGCGGCGGCACTAAACACTCTTTTGGAGTACACACTTGTGGGAGGGCAACTTAGGTAGAATAAAGCCAGTTTGTGCAAGGGCCTCCAAATTGCCTCTTTTTCCTGCCAGTATAAGTACGGACTGTGTGACGTGCCTACTTGGATGCGGTCACTCATATAATCCTCCACCATTCTATCAATGTTGAGAGAATCATATGCAGTGACAGTAGACGACATGTCCGTAATCGTTGTCAGGTCCTTCAGTCCGGACCAGATGTCAGCATCAGCAGTCGCTCCAGACTGCCCTGCATCACCGCCAGCGGGTGGGCTCGGAATTCTGAGCCTTTTCCTCGCACCCCCAGTTGCGGGAGAATGTGAAGGAGGAGATGTTGACAGGTCGCGTTCCGCTTGACTTGACAATTTTGTCACCAGCAGGTCTTTCAACCCCAGCAGACTTGTGTCTGCCGGAAAGAGAGATCCAAGGTAGGCTTTAAATCTAGGATCGAGCACGGTGGCCAAAATGTAGTGCTCTGATTTCAACAGATTGACCACCCGTGAATCCTTGTTAAGCGAATTAAGGGCTCCATCCACAAGTCCCACATGCCTAGCGGAATCGCTCCGTGTTAGCTCCTCCTTCAATGTCTCCAGCTTCTTCTGCAAAAGCCTGATGAGGGGAATGACCTGACTCAGGCTGGCAGTGTCTGAACTGACTTCACGTGTGGCAAGTTCAAAGGGCATCAGAACCTTGCACAACGTTGAAATCATTCTCCACTGCGCTTGAGACAGGTGCATTCCACCTACTATATCGTGCTCAATTGTATAGGCTTGAATGGCCTTTTGCTGCTCCTCCAACCTCTGAAGCATATAGAGGGTTGAATTCCACCTCGTTACCACTTCTTGCTTCAGATGATGGCAGGGCAGGTTCAGTAGTTTTTGGTGGTGCTCCAGTCTTCTGTACGTGGTGCCTGTACGCCGAAAGTGTCCCGCAATTCTTCTGGCCACCGACAGCATCTCTTGCACGCCCCTGTCGTTTTTTACAAAATTCTGCACCACCAAATTCAAGGTATGTGCAAAACATGGGACGTGCTGGAATTTGCCCATATTTAATGCACACACAATATTGCTGGCGTTGTCCGATGCCACAAATCCACAGGAGAGTCCAATTGGGGTAAGCCATTCCGCGATGATCTTCCTCAGTTGCCGTAAGAGGTTTTCAGCTGTGTGCGTACTCTGGAAAGCGGTGATACAAAGCGTAGCCTGCCTAGGAAAGAGTTGGCGTTTGCGAGATGCTGCTACTGGTGCCGCCGCTGCTGTTCTTGCGGCGGGAGTCCATACATCTACCCAGTGGGCTGTCACAGTCATATAGTCCTGAGCCTGCCCTGCTCCACTTGTCCACATGTCCGTGGTTAAGTGGACATTGGGTACAACTGCATTTTTTAGGACACTGGTGAGTCTTTTTCTGACGTCCGTGTACATTCTCGGTATCGCCTGCCTAGAGAAGTGGAACCTAGATGGTATTTGGTAACGGGGGCACACTGCCTCAATAAATTGTCTAGTTCCCTGTGAACTAACGGCGGATACCGGACGCACGTCTAACACCAACATAGTTGTCAAGGCCTCAGTTATCCGCTTTGCAGTAGGATGACTGCTGTGATATTTCATCTTCCTCGCAAAGGACTGTTGAACAGTCAATTGCTTACTGGAAGTAGTACAAGTGGGCTTACGACTTCCCCTCTGGGATGACCATCGACTCCCAGCGGCAACAACAGCAGCGCCAGCAGCAGTAGGCGTTACACGCAAGGATGCATCGGAGGAATCCCAGGCAGGAGAGGACTCGTCAGAATTGCCAGTGACATGGCCTGCAGGACTATTGGCATTCCTGGGGAAGGAGGAAATTGACACTGAGGGAGTTGGTGGGGTGGTTTGCGTGAGCTTGGTTACAAGAGGAAGGGATTTACTGGTCAGTGGACTGCTTCCGCTGTCACCCAAAGTTTTTGAACTTGTCACTGACTTATTATGAATGCGCTGCAGGTGACGTATAAGGGAGGATGTTCCGAGGTGGTTAACGTCCTTACCCCTACTTATTACAGCTTGACAAAGGGAACACACGGCTTGACACCTGTTGTCCGCATTTCTGGTGAAATACCTCCACACCGAAGAGCTGATTTTTTTGGTATTTTCACCTGGCATGTCAACGGCCATATTCCTCCCACGGACAACAGGTGTCTCCCCGGGTGCCTGACTTAAACAAACCACCTTACCATCAGAATCCTCCTGGTCAATTTCCTCCCCAGCGCCAGCAACACCCATATCCTCCTCATCCTGGTGTACTTCAACACTGACATCTTCAATCTGACTATCAGGAACTGGACTGCGGGTGCTCCTTCCAGCACTTGCAGGGGGCGTGCAAATGGTGGAAGGCGCATGCTCTTCACGTCCAGTGTTGGGAAGGTCAGGCATCGCAACCGACACAATTGGACTCTCCTTGTGGATTTGGGATTTCGAAGAATGCACAGTTCTTTGCTGTGCTGCTTTTGCCAGCTTGAGTCTTTTCATTTTTCTAGCGAGAGGCTGAGTGCTTCCATCCTCATGTGAAGCTGAACCACTAGCCATGAACATAGGCCAGGGCCTCAGCCGTTCCTTGCCACTCCGTGTCGTAAATGGCATATTGGCAAGTTTACGCTTCTCCTCCGACAATTTTATTTTAGGTTTTGGAGTCCTTTTTTTTCTGATATTTGGTGTTTTGGATTTGACATGCTCTGTACTATGACATTGGGCATCGGCCTTGGCAGACGACGTTGCTGGCATTTCATCGTCTCGGCCATGACTAGTGGCAGCAGCTTCAGCACGAGGTGGAAGTGGATCTTGATCTTTCCCTAATTTTGGAACCTCAACATTTTTGTTCTCCATATTTTAATAGGCACAACTAAAAGGCACCTCAGGTAAACAATGGAGATGGATACTAGTATACAATTATGGACTGCCTGCCGAGTGCAGACACAGAGGTAGCCACAGCCGTGAACTACCGTACTGTACTGTGTCTGCTGCTAATATAGACTGGTTGATAAAGAGATAGTATACTCGTAACTAGTATGTATGTATAAAGAAAGAAAGAAAAACCACGGTTAGGTGGTATATACAATTATGGACGGGCTGCCGAGTGCCGACACAGAGGTAGCCACAGCCGTGAACTACCGCACTGTACTGTGTCTGCTGCTAATATATAGACTGGTTGATAAAGAGATAGTATACTCGTAACTAGTATGTATGTATAAAGAAAGAAAAAAAAACCACGGTTAGGTGGTATATACAATTATGGACGGGCTGCCGAGTGCCGACACAGAGGTAGCCACAGCCGTGAACTACCGCACTGTACTGTGTCTACTGCTAATATATAGACTGGTTGATAAAGAGATAGTATACTCGTAACTAGTATGTATGTATAAAGAAAGAAAAAAAAACCACGGTTAGGTGGTATATACAATTATGGACGGGCTGCCGAGTGCCGACACAGAGGTAGCCACAGCCGTGAACTACCGCACTGTACTGTGTCTGCTGCTAATATAGACTGGTTGATAAAGAGATAGTATACTCGTAACTAGTATGTATGTATAAAGAAAGAAAAAAAAACCACGGTTAGGTGGTATATACAATTATGGACGGGCTGCCGAGTGCCGACACAGAGGTAGCCACAGCCGTGAACTACCGCACTGTACTGTGTCTGCTGCTAATATAGACTGGTTGATAAAGAGATAGTATACTCGTAACTAGTATGACTATAAAGAAAGAAAAAAAAACCACGGTTAGGTGGTATATACAATTATGGACGGGCTGCCGAGTGCCGACACAGAGGTAGCCACAGCCGTGAACTACCGCACTGTACTGTGTCTGCTGCTAATATATAGACTGGTTGATAAAGAGATAGTATACTCGTAACTAGTATGTATGTATAAAGAAAGAAAAAAAAAACACGGTTAGGTGGTATATACAATTATGGACGGGCTGCCGAGTGCCGACACAGAGGTAGCCACAGCCGTGAACTACCGCACTGTACTGTGTCTGCTGCTAATATAGACTGGTTGATAAAGAGATAGTATACTCGTAACTAGTATGTATGTATAAAGAAAGAAAAAAAAACCACGGTTAGGTGGTATATACAATTATGGACGGGCTGCCGAGTGCCGACACAGAGGTAGCCACAGCCGTGAACTACCGCACTGTACTGTGTCTGCTGCTAATATATAGACTGGTTGATAAAGAGATAGTATACTCGTAACTAGTATGTATGTATAAAGAAAGAAAAAAAAACCACGGTTAGGTGGTATATACAATTATGGACGGGCTGCCGAGTGCCGACACAGAGGTAGCCACAGCCGTGAACTACCGCACTGTACTGTGTCTGCTGCTAATATATAGACTGGTTGATAAAGAGATAGTATACTCGTAACTAGTATGTATGTATAAAGAAAGAAAGAAAAACCACGGTTAGGTGGTATATACAATTATGGACGGGCTGCTGAGTGCCGACACAGAGGTAGCCACAGCCGTGAACTACCGCACTGTACTGTGTCTGCTGCTAATATAGACTGGTTGATAAAGAGATAGTATACTCGTAACTAGTATGTATGTATAAAGAAAGAAAAAAAAAACCATGGTTAGGTGGTATATACAATTATGGACGGGCTGCCGAGTGCCGACACAGAGGTAGCCACAGCCGTGAACTACCGCACTGTACTGTGTCTGCTGCTAATATAGACTGGTTGATAAAGAGATAGTATACTCGTAACTAGTATGTATGTATAAAGAAAGAAAAAAAAAACCACGGTTAGGTGGTATATACAATTATGGACGGGCTGCCGAGTGCCGACACAGAGGTAGCCACAGCCGTGAACTACCGCACTGTACTGTGTCTGCTGCTAATATAGACTGGTTGATAAAGAGATAGTATACTCGTAACTAGTATGACTATAAAGAAAGAAAAAAAAACCACGGTTAGGTGGTATATACAATTATGGACGGGCTGCCGAGTGCCGACACAGAGGTAGCCACAGCCGTGAACTACCGCACTGTACTGTGTCTGCTGCTAATATAGACTGGTTGATAAAGAGATAGTATACTACTAATATTATATATACTGGTGGTCAGGTCACTGGTCACTAGTCACACTGGCAGTGGCACTCCTGCAGCAAAAGTGTGCACTGTTTAATTTTAATATAATATTATGTACTCCTGGCTCCTGCTATAACCTATAACTGGCACTGCAGTGCTCCCCAGTCTCCCCCACAATTATAAGCTGTGTGAGCTGAGCACAGTCAGATATATATATACATTGATGCAGCACACTGGGCTGAGCAGTGCACACAGATATGGTATGTGACTGAGTCACTGTGTGTATCGTTTTTTTCAGGCAGAGAACGGATATATTAAATAAAACAAACAACTGCACTGTCTGGTGGTCACTGTGGTCGTCAGTCACTAAACTCTGCACTCTCTTCTACAGTATCACAGCCTCAGGTCAATCTCTCTCTCTCTCTCTCAACCCTAATCTAAATGGAGAGGACGCCAGCCACGTCCTCTCCCTATCAATCTCAATGCACGTGTGAAAATGGCGGCGACGCGCGGCTCCTTATATAGAATCCGAGTCTCGCGAGAATCCGACAGCGTCATGATGACGTTCGGGCGCGCTCGGGTTAACCGAGCAAGGCGGGAGGATCCGAGTCTGCTCGGACCCGTGAAAAAAACATGAAGTTCGTGCGGGTTCGGATTCAGAGAAACCGAACCCGCTCATCTCTACTAGTTACGGCCCTGCAATTAGGGTTGTGATTAACATGCACAAAGCATTACAATTGTTTTTCACATACAGGCAGTAAATGTATTTGCATATAAATATAAATAGATTTACAAACAAATAAGTAATAAAAATAAACATGAAAATAATGATAAAAAATATATAAAAAACTTTTGGCATTCATGTCTATCAATCACATTTTCTAATACAGTATCCCTTTAAGAACGTGACTTGCCATGGATAACCTGTACTGACTATACTTCTGTTACTGTCTAGCAGTTCATATACATGCATATACACATGTATGTCATACTTGCCTACCTGACCCTCTCCATGAGGGAGAAAATGCTCTGTTCCTGGACTTTCCTGGTAATGTATGATTGCCATCAGTAGCGGATCTTGCCATGGGCAAGCAGGACTTTTGCCCGGGGCGCCGCCTTCCGGAGGGCGCAGGGCGCCCTCCGGAGGGCACCGCACGAGGGCAAGATCCGCTGCTGCTGTGTGCCCCCCGCTGCCCCCCTGCTGCCGCTGGCCGCTGCCCCCCGCTGCCGCTGTGAAGGGAAACTAGACGCGTACGCATCTAGTTTCCCTTCGTGAGAGGACCTTTGCTGTGCGGTGCGCGATGACGTCATCGCGCACCGCACATCATTTCAGTCTGTACAGGGGGCGTAAATGACCGCCCCCTGTACGAAGCCACGCCCCCTATTGCCGCCCGGGGCGCACAGAGCGCCAGAACTGGCCCTGATTGCCATCACCTGTGGTGAGCTAGTTAATTGATAAGAAAGGTGTCTCACCACAGGTGATGGCAATCATACATTACCAGGAAAGTCCAGGAACACAGCATTTTCTCCCTCATGGAGAGGGTCAGGTAGGCAAGTATGATATATCATACCTCCCAACATGACCCTCCCCAGGAGGGACAGAATGCTCTGCTCCTGGACTTACCTCTTAATCTATGATTGCCATTACCTGTGCTGGAACACCTTTCTTATCCATAAACCTGTTCAAAACAGGTGCCAGCAATCACAAATTAAGAGAAAAGTCCAGAAGCAGAGCATTGTGTCCCTCCTGGAGAGGGTCGTGTTGGGAGGTATGATATATGTACATCATACTTGCCTACCTGACCCTCTCCATGAGGGAGAAAATGCTCGGTTCCTGGACTTTGCTGGTAATGTATGATTGCCATCACCTGTGGTGAAACACCTTTCTTATCAATTAACTAGCTCACCACAGGTGATGGCAATCATACATTACCAGGAAAGTCCAGGAACAGAGCATTTTCTCCCTCATGGAGAGGGTCAAGTAGGCAAGTATGATGTACATGCACATACACATATACATACATGTACAGATGTGTCTGTACACCTTACTAAGGAGGCAAAAAGAACTTGTTGCAGATCTAATTCTAAACTTTTTTTTTATTATTATTAACATACAGTGTATAAACATCAAATGCAATATTTAAATGGAGAGCGAAAGGGAGGAACAGGACAGGGAAACTTGCTGGATATGGAGGGGAAAAAACCAAGAACAACACAAGCAAGAAGCACTAATTTAGAGAGATCTAGATAAATTCCAGGTTGCATACCTCCCAATATGACCCTCTCCAGGAGGAACAGAATGCTCTGCTCCTGGGCTTCCCTCTTGCTGTATGATTGCCATCACCTGTGCTGAACACCTTTCTTATCCATTAACCTGTTCAAAACAGGTGCTGGCAATCATACATTAAGAGAAAAGTCCAGAAGCAGAGCATTGTGTCCCTCCTGGAGAGGGTCATGTTGGGAGGTATGATGTTGTCATTCAAGCCCAACGGGTATAGGGGGTAATTCAGAGTTGATCGCAGCAGCAAATTTGTTAGCAGTTGGGCAAAACCATGCGCACTGCAGGGGGGCAGATATAACATGTGCAGAGAGAGTTAGATTAGGGTGGGGTGTGTTCAAACTGAAATCTAAATTGCAGTGTAAAAATTAAGCAGCCAGTATTTACCCTGCACAGAAACAAAATAACTCACCCAAATCTAACTCTCTCTGCAAATGTTATATCTGGCCCCCCTGCAGTGCACATGGGCCCTCATTCCGAGTTGTTCGCTCGTTCTTTTTCATCGCATCGCAGCGATTTTCAGCAAACTGCGCATGCGCAATGTTCGCACTGCGACTGCGCCAATTAAATTTGCTAAGAAGTTTGGTATTTTACTCACGGCATTACGAGGTTTTTTCTTTGTTCTGGTGATCGGTGTGTGATTGACAGGAAGTGGGTGTTTCTGGGTGGAAACTGGCCGTTTTATGGGAGTGTGTGAAAAAACGCTGCCATTTCTGGGAAAAACACGGGAGTGGCTGGAGAAACGGGGGAGTGTCTGGGCGAACGCTGGGTGTGTTTGTGACGTCAAACCAGGAACGAAACTGACTGAACTGATCGCAGTGGCAGAGTAAGTGTCGAGCTACTCAGAAACTGCTTAGAAATTTCTATTCGCAATTTTGAGAATCTTTCGTTCGCAATTTTGCTAAGCTAAAATTCACTCCCAGTAGGCGGCGGCTTAGCATGTGCAATGCTGCTAAAAGTAGCTTGCGAGCGAACAACTCGGAATGAGGGCCATGGTTTTTCCCAACTGCTAACAAATTTGCTGCTACGATCAACTCTGAATTACCCCCATAGTATCTATAATGTTAAGATCCACTTAACTTCACATCTGCAAAGTGCCTTAAAGCGGTCACCTCTTCTGCTGGTAATAGATATTTGTTCCAAACCTGTTAACACTAAACTAGTAGGTCTCTCGCATGACACTCTGCAAAGTGTCTAGAAATGCTACTGTGTGTTTCATAAATCTATTCAGAATATTACGTCTATGTTCAAGAAAACATCCTTTAAGGGGACGAATGGTGCGTCCCACATTTTTCATGGAACAAACACATTGCAGTAAATATACCACATAACGTGAGTCACAGTTTATAACAGAAGTTATTTGGTGTGTCTTGTCACCTGGCAATTGGATAGTATTAACTTTGTTCGCCACAAATGAACATGTAATACATCTATTTTTATTACATCTGAAGGAACCCTTTATTGCTGGACCTATTAAAGTTTGTTGTAGCCTGTTGTAGAACCGGAATTCCCTTTAAAGAAACTCAGTGCTATAATATTTCTAATATTATGGTCCTTTCTAAAGATAATACTAGGTTTTTTATCAAGCGCTTTGGCTAAAATTGGGTCTTTAAAAAGAATTCTAGAATTTTTATTTATTATAGTAGTGTTTTTTCTGGCTGCTATATAACGGCGAGAAGTAAAAGCCATTTTATATTTCTTATGTTTAATAGATTTATCATTTCTACTGGTATTGGGACATACATTATTTAGTTCTCCTGTCTGTTTGGCCTTGATGTCTATTCTATTTAAATTATTTGAGTACTCTAAAGCCTCATTTAGTACTTCTTGTAGATAGCCCCGATTTTCAAACGATTGTAACATTTCTTCAATGAGTTTCTGCGAATCCGCATCAAAAGTACAGTTTCGCTTTAATCTATGGGGTTGGCTTTTCGGGACATTTTTTAACCAACTTTTTTTATGGTTACTGGAGTAAGGGATATTTTTACAAGCATCTACAAACTTTTTATAAGAGGAAACAGTAACCCTGTTATTAACCACGTTTAAAAATTAATATGTGCAGGATGGTGAATGCAAGTGAAGGTTAATTCATAAGTGTTACTATTAAGAAAATTAACAAATTCCGTGACTGAAGAAACATCCCCATCCCAAATGAAAACAGGTCGTCGGTGTAGCGACCGTAGAGGACCAAATTCGCGCTGAATGGGCCCTCCCAGATCATAGTCTGTTCGAGGTCGCCCATAAAGATTTTAGCAAAACTCGGCGCGAATCTGCTCCCCATCACAGTGCCAACGACCTGTTGATAGTGCTAGTGATTAAATAAAAAATAATTGTGAGATAAAATAAAATGTATAGCCGATACTATAAATTCCTGTTTCCTCTCTGAGACCGCTGTGCCTGAGGCCAGGCTTCGTTTCACAGCATTCACTCCTTTGTCATGGGGTATATTTGTATACAGTGCCTGTACATCACAAGTGACGATTTCCACTCAAGACCTTCCACCATTCTAATAAATTCGGTGGTGTCTCTAATATACGATCTCAGAGAGGAAGACAACGGTTGCAAATGACAATCTATATAAAAAGGTAAATTAGAAGTGAGACCATCTATACCCAAAATTATAGGATTGTGAAGTAATTTGTGTATTTTCGGCTCACTAGCATCTGATTAAGAAAACCACAAGGAGTGCACCAGCAGCTGCGAGCAGATTATTGTTACCACGGGCTGCTACACATCTACAATGGACGTACTCGATCTCTCTCTCTCCTACTTATTTGCTGCTGTCTGCAATATAAACTGTGAGTAAAGGGGCCTGTGGGACTGAGCAAGTCGGGGGATCCAACAATGCCTTGCAGCCTACCCGGTCTTTTCGCTAAACCGCCACATGTGTACTGATCCTTTGGGACTATTTACTATGCAAGTATAATACCATCATTGTGTGAACATTATATAACTAATATCTCTTACAAAGATATATGAGGATAATGGTGGCAACATTGTGCTTTTTTGTATTGACACATTTTATCTGTTATATTTTTATAACGTAACATTTAAATGGTTACAAGAGAAGCATTACATTTTTTATACAATCTATAATATGTCTAAGTATCTCCGGAGATAAAATAGTTTCTGTTGTGTTATGTTAATAAATTGTTTTGTATTATACATTCGTGATGTTAGACTCTAAAGTTGCCTTTGCGCCATTGTTTTTTTTTCCAAAAGGGACAGCATGTAGATTCTGCTCAGGATAGCGTTCAACTGAGATGGTAGTATTACAACCATCTTACCATCTACAGCAGAGCCGGCCCTAGCCAATTTGATGCCCTAGGCAAAATTTTGCCTGGTGCCCCCTAGCACCGCCGCATGAACTGACTCAGAAATAAAGTGTGGGGAGAACACTGCCCATGTTATGTCCCTGCAGACACCTGGGGTTTGCACAGGGATAAGGGACACAGGATAGCAGGGTCCCCCGTCCCTGATTTGCACAAGCAGTATAGGTGATGTCAGATTTATGTGGAGAAGTCTTCCACAATACCACACCCTCCAACTGTACCTTTTTAGCAGGTACAGTACCTATTTTTTATGGTCTGTACCGATTTTTGGCTCTCCAAACTTCCATTAAAAGTATAAGAAAAGGGGCATGGCCACGCCCACTTCACCCACGGCCATGCCCCCTTTCTTAATTTGTACCGATTTTTATGTGTAAAATGTTGGAGGGTATCCAATACACATGTGGTATCATAAGGCGTCATGCAGTATTAACCTTATATAGTCAGTGAAAATGTCACAGGTCCAGGAATTGCAGTTACTGGGCTTCTGCTGTCTAAGATCTCACAAGTCAGGGGCATTCAAGCATTTCGGAGGGAGTTCAAGGGACAGTGTGCATTCTATTTGACAAATGTAAACAGCAGTGTATACAAGTACTGATTGAATACCTTTAGAAAGTATCAGATAGTTTGCATACTGTCCCTCCCAGCATGAGATACTGCAGGGACATGCTTGGATGCCCCTAGACATGCTTGGATGCCCTAGGCAAATGCCTAGCCTGCCTATGGCTAAGGCCGGCTCTGATCTACAGAACAGTTTACGTCTCTGTGCACAACTGTAGCATGGCCATGCGCATAGACTAGTTAACAGTTATTTGAAAGTGTGTCAGTGAATGAATAACCACTTTGGAGCTTTAAAGTAAACTGTAGGTACCTAAACTCCTAATTAGGGGAAGTTGCTGATAGTAACAACATATAAAAATGTGTATAGGAATTTTATTTGCTTAGCTTTGTGGCATTTAATTATATTTCTTGTAATTTGTTATACATAATTTGGTATCACTCAGAATGGTGACAGGTGAAATGTCAACATTGTCAGAATGCCAACATTAGGGTTAGGTTGCGGTGAAGGTTAGGGTTAGGCTGCAGGATGAGGATTAGTATTAGGGTTAGGTTAGGGTTAGGCTGCAGGCTGGGGGTCGATGCGACCCATTTCCTGTTCCCTCTCTGTGTACAGGCAGCGCTTGGAAATCATGTGATCTCCAAGTGCCACCCCCGCCGTGTCACGGGCAATGTCACCAATAAGGCAATATGCCCGAGTTGCGTGCAGCAGAAACAGGGTGCCAGAGGCAGCTCCCGTGTCAGGCTACCGGGTGCAACCCACCATACGCGGTCTGAAAGGGGTATTAGTAACTCGAGGGAGGTCAGGTATTAGGTTTAAGGATAAATTAGAAATACTTACTGCCAGGTCCACTGCAGCATTGGAGGAAGGGCCGGATTAACCCTTGCAGAGGCCCAGTGCATTTAAGATAGGGGGACCCGCCCAGAGGCGTATCTACCTATTGGCCAGGATGGCACTCGCCAGGGGCGCCAGCCTAGGAGGGGCGCCACCCGACGGTGCCATCCGCGGCCAGGAGGTGGATACGCTTTGCACCTTTGTTCCCCCTTTCCCTGGCCTTTCCTCACCCGTCCCAGCATCAGCCACGGTAGGCAACAGATGGAGCCACTGTAAGGCGCTGGGGTCCGGCGCCGCATCGCATTTCAATAAAGAAACACTGCATAAACTACAGCTCCCAGCAGCCCTTGCTGCCGGAGCTCACAGAAGCAACGGCTGCTCGGAGCTTTAGTTTATGCAGTGTTTCTTTATTGTAATGCAGCGCGGTGCCGGCAGAGCTGGATTAAGGGGGACACTGGGGTCAAGTAACCCTGGACCCCCCAGCTGATAGGGCCCCCCGCCACCCGCAGCGGATCAGATCTTTATTACCGATCCGAACCGCAGCATTGCACCCTGCACCAGCAGCCACTGCGCTGACAGCCGTCATTGACAGCCACCGCTGCTGCCGCCCGCATAGCAGTGCTTGACTTCCTGCCGGCGGCTGTCCAGTAGACTCTTTAGTTACAGCCTGCAGCTCTCACTGTCTGACTGGAACGGCACGCAGGCTGTAGGGGGGGGAGGGAGAAGAAGAGGAGGAGTAAGCGAGGACATAATGCACTGGGTGTAGCCACACCCGGAGGAGGGAGGATGAAGACTGTGGATGCTGTAAGTAATTCAACTTTCATTTTTTTTATTTTTTATTATCAAATAATCTTGAATTATTTAAAGGCACTTTGTCCTATATGTGTGTATATGTATGTATGTATGTGTATATATATATATATATATATATATACAAACACACACACACACACACACACACACACACACAGGCAGCGGCACTTGCGGACATCACAAGAAGGATCAAGAAGACTACAAGAAGCCGTTCAACAATTTTGGTTTATTTTACTGTTCCTGTATACTGTAAACCGAAACTGTTGAACGGCTTCTTGTGGTCTTGTATCTTCTTGTGAGGTCCGTGGGCTCTTTTGTTTATTCTATAAATATACCTGCGATTTGGAAGGCACCTGGCAATACTGCTGTGATTTTACTCTCTCTCTATATATATATATATATATATATATATATATAATGCCAGGATGTCCTCCGAGATTAGTACAATCAATAGGAGGCACTCAACCGGCTTTTAAATTAGTGTAAATCTGCACCCGTGCCCCGGGCCCCCCATAACCTTAATTCGGCTCTGGGAGCCGGACCACAGCGCCTTACAGCGGCTCCAGCTGCTGCCTGTCGTGGCTGTTGCCGGGGTGGGTGAGGAACTGCCAGGGGAAGGGGGAACAGAGGTGCTGCCTCTACAACTAATAATATATATATATATATATATATATAGTGTATATATATATATATGTATGTGTGTATGTATATGCATGAGTGTATATATATATATATATATATATACACATAGTTACACGCACTTTCCCTATATCAAATATGGGGGGGGGGGGGGCGCCAGTCCCTTGTTTTGCCAGGGGTGCTTGGACCCCTAGATACACCCCTGGACCCGCCCCCACTCCTCTGGCCTGCCACATCTTGCCAGAACTGCTCCCACTTCCATCCTGCCCACCCACACTATGGGACTTCACAGTGCAAGTGGGGTATATTAGATTATGTATATTACATTTAAACCAATGGTGTGTATTAGATTTAAACCACTGTTGTATATTCAATTTAAATCTGATGGTTTAATAATGCCTGGGAACTGTTTATAGCCCATATCTGAGAGACAACTATTTTATAATGTTTTCTTGCGGTGGAACAAAGACAACTTAAACAACATTAAAAACACATATAAAAATATAAAATCTATTATCTGTCTTGTCACATGCAAGAATACTGTAGCAGCAGCCTCTGTACTTACACACTGAGACAGGACTTCCTTCCGCTCCCCACAAGAGGGAGAGCCGGTGACCTCAGTTTTTTCCACAAAACAGGGCTTTTCCCTGCATTATGAAAAGACGCCCACATACTGCCACCTCCTGCAGGCTCTTCTCCTTAACAAAATTAGTATGAAGATAAGAACTAATAGGGTTGGATGACCCATTTGGAAAATCTCCAGTCAGGGCACGCCAAATCCAGCAGCTGCCTTTGTCTCCTTTCTAGCCCTGGTGACAAGCAGCTAATGTAGGAGATATCATATCAACATGTATCCATATAATGGACTCAAACCACATTTTCAATGCAGAAAAAACACATGTTAAAAGCTAAGAAAATGTTTGCACTGGACTAAAAAGTGTTAACATGTCCTGAATGGGGTTGCAGTAAATTTGCCGGCTGTCGGGATCCCGGCAGTCAGGCGACAGCTGGCAATGCCGACAGTCAGAATCCCGGCGCGCAGGGTCTACTTTCACACGTGGGTGTCCACAACACCCACAGAATGGGAACAGAACCGGTGACAAGCGCAGCGAGTCACCAAGCCCACAGCGAGCCCGCAAGGGGACTCTTTGCGCTTGTCCTGCTGCCGGCATATTGGCGGTCGGGATGCCGTTGTCGGTACACTGACGGCTAGCATCCTGGCCGCTGGAAAATCATACTGATCCCCCTGAATGAGCTATACTTTTGATTAATCTGTAACAGTCCTTATTCTTCGGAAAAATGGATTGACAATTAATTCTGGGCGCTCCAACCTAGGAGGAAGCCCCTACTCCACCTAGGATCTATCCCCTTGATCCCTAAAGAACTAGACAGAAAGGATTAGCATGGTGGTATCATAGGACGGCGCTACTTGGGTGTCAACCACAATAGGAAGATATAAATTATTAAAGTACTTAGACTGTATGTTAATACTGTTGATATATCAGGTGTCTTATAAATGATTGTCTGTTCCTTTTCTTTAATTTCAAAATTCTCTGACCGAAGGTTGACAACACATAAGGGACACAGTCAAAAGGGAGCCCACAATGTGTAGTAAATTATATTACAACAGGTTTTTCAAACAATTATTTTACCACGGGATGATATTTCAGGTATACGTTAAAATATCAGTGGATGAAGTGGATCTGTATGTTTTATCGCCAGACAGGATGCCATGCCGATGTTTGAAATACAGACAGGGGCAAGGTAAGTATGGTACTCCCTCTCCCCTACCACCTAATCCTAATCCTTCCTTCCTGCAGCCTTACCCTAATCTCCCCCTTAGTGCTCAACCCTAACCTCCCCCCTGTGGTGCCTAGTCCTAATCCCCTCTTCCCCCCGCAGCCTAACCCTAACCCTCCCCCCTTAGCATCTAAACCTAACCCCCCCCTGGTGGTGCCTAACTCGCCCCCTCCCTACAGCCTAACCCCACCCCCCCTCACCACCACCCTGCAGCCTAATCCCCCCAGGTGGCAGTTAAACCTAACCTCCATTCCGCCCTAGGTTATGGATCAATGGGTTGACCTCGATAAGGCTGACAGTCAAAAGGTCAACCACTATTGGCAACATGAGCATGGTCGACATAGGAAAAAGGGTAAACACAGTAATATGATCAACCAGGGTCAGGTCGACACATAAAAAGGTCAACAGAATTTTGAAAGCGGTTTTTGGTGTTTTTTTTGCGTAACATGACCAGGCACCCCAATTAGTGCACCCCACCCCTTGCATGCGGGCATGGTGCCTTGCTTCGATACCACTACTACTGTTCCCAATAGTAGTCCACGAGGATGGTAAAGTATGAAAAAGTTTAAAATTAAAAGATTGTAAAAAAGTCATGTCGACATTTTCACGTGTCAACCTTGTCCAGTGTCTACATTTTTCCTATGTCTACCTTGTCCATGTCGACCAATAGTGGTCGACCTATTGACTGTCAACCTAAGTACTGTCGACCTACCATCTGAATACCTAGGCCCTAACCCAGCCGCTAAACTTCAGTCGTAATGCCGGCTGGGAGGATTCCAGTGTCGGTGACCTTGTCAGGATTCAGGCGTCGACACGCTGAAGGGGTTTTGGGATTCCCTCTCTCCACTCCAATCTATCCTCAATGCTGCTGCCCGGCTCATCTTCCACACCAAACGCACTACGTCTACCTCCCCTCTCCTACAGGCCCTCCACTGGCTTCCCTTCCCTTTCAGAATCCAATTCAAACTTCTCACACTCACTTACAAAGCTCTCACCCACTCCTCTCCCTTCTACATCTCTGTCCTTATCTCCCTTTACTCTCCCACCCGTCCTCTTCGCTCTGCTAATTCACGCCGACTCTCCTGTCTTCTGATTACTTCCTCCCACTCCTATCTCCAAGATTTTTCACGTGCTGCTCCCTTTCTCTGGAATTCTTTACCTCTCCCCCTCAGACTCTCCACCTCTCTACAAAACTTCAAACGGGCTCTTAAGACCCATTTCTTTACCAAACCTAGCCAAATCTCAACCTAACCCTCTGTTCCACGCTCTCTATGTACCCCATCTGTGTCACCCCTTTCTGTCTACCCCTCCCCTTAGAATGTAAGCTCTCACGAGTAGGGCCCTCTTCCCTCATGTGCTTATACGTTTCTTACTTTAATAATCCTCAACTGCCCAGATCCCGCAGTTTTTTGGCCACCTGGAACTTATCTCTATGTTTACTGGTGTAGTTATGCTTAGTTGTCCTGTACTTGTCCTATATTGTCTTCAACTGTAAGTCACTGTTTTCCTGTTTTGATTATGTGCATATGTACTCTGTAATTGGGCGCTGCGGAACCCTTGTGGTGCCATATAAATCAAGGATAATAATAATAATAAATTCCACCGTCAGTATTCTGACTACCAGGATCCCAACAGTCGGCATCTTAACCGCATCCCTAAGAAGTTTATAGATGATAAACATGGCGCATGCAATGCCTAGCGATCGCCTCTGCCTGATTGACAGGCAGAGGTGGTCGCTGGGTGGGAGGGGGCGGCATGGCGGCGTTTAGCTGCCATTTTCGGTGCGCAGTTAGGCCAATGCAGGCGTGGCTGGACCGTGCGGGGGCGGGCTGCAGCGGCTGCATGACGTCACACGCAGTTGCTGTGACCCGGGGCAGCAACAAGCAACACCCGGCCAGCCGCAGGAACTGCACTGGCCGGTAGTTACTCTTCAAGTACAACAGCATTGCCACTGTGCGGTGCTTTAGTACTTGTGCGGGGTGGGGGGTGGGGGGGTTGGGTGGAGGGACTGACATGCGGGGCGGACTAGCCCTGTGCGGGGAGGATGATCGTAGCTGTGCTAAATTTAGCACGGCTGCGATCAACTCGGAATGACCCCCTAAGTACTAATTACCCAGACATGGGCTTGTTGCAGGTAGCATCCTTTCTACCCAGCACAGCACTTACAGCTGTGTGCTGGGCTGTGCTGAGCTCAGGGAGACTGCTACTGCGGAGTGCAGTGGCTGTCTCCTCTGCCTGCGGGGCGGAAGCGATGATACTGATCATACCCCCCTTGTATCTGCCCTGGTTCAGGGGTGCATGGCCCCTTCTCCCCCCTGTGTGGCCGGCAGCTCTGTTTTGTGGTGCCACAATTAATAATTTGTTCACATTATTTTTGTAGGAGGTGTGGCCACACCTGCACGGTGAAGCATGCCCCCCACTGTACCCAGGCCTGGCACTGTTCTCTATGACCCTGCAAGTACTCCCCAACCCCAGCTGCTTCTGTAATAAAAAATCAGTCTCCATTGTGCCCTGGAGCTGCCATCAGCCTGTGTTTTTGCAGTATCATAAAGTGCAGCTGCCTTCTGGTATTGAAAGTGCTGGGTTAACAATAGGGCAGGTGGGTCGCCAGGGCCGGATTAAGCCTTGGGGATGCCCGGGGCACGTAAAACAGGAGGGGGGGGGGACCCGATGGAAGGTGGGGGATGTATATTAAATTGTGCGTACCTTCCAACATGTCCCATTCCAGGAGGGACAAAACGCTCTCTACCTGGATTCACACTTAATATACGATTGGCGTCACCTGTGTTGAACTATTTCATTGATAAGAAAGGTACTTTAACACAGGTGATTAAATTAAGAAGGAAATTCAGGTAGAGAGCATTTTATCCCTCCTGGAATGGGTCATGGTGGGAGGTATAGATTGTGTATATTAAATTTAAACCAATGGTGTATCTTAGTTTTAACTAATAGTTTAATATTGCCTGGGTACTGTTTATAGCTCCACCTAATTGAAAGACAACTATTTTATAAACTTTCTTGTAGTGGAACAAAGACAACCTTAACCTATACAAATAAAAATAAAAATAATTTGTCTTGTCACATGCAAGAATAGCAGCAGCCTCTGTACTACTTACACACTGGGACAGGACTCATGAAGACTCTGTGTGTCTCTATCTCTAGACCCAAATGGTTTAGTTACATAACAGTTTACACAGGACTTAGACAACTAGGCAAGGAGTAAGAGAAGCTGGGATCCATGTGTCACTTACAGCTCTCTCCACCTTCCTACTATCTCTTATCTGGTCAGAAAGCTCTGTCAGTAGCTCATGAAACATGATATTCCTGTATCATGTTATCTGCACTGCTTACTGTCTTGCTCACATCCTGGCTGCTGGTTCTGCTGCTGCTTAAGAGGAAAAGCTAGTGATGTCAGTGTGCTCTGGCTGGGGGGCCCACTGACAAAAGGCTGGGGTACAGTATGCCCTGCATTTCCCCATTAATCTTGATATGTGGGTCGCCCAGGGGACCCACAAACTGGGGGTTTCCCACACATACAGTAGTTACAGCATCAATGTATAGAACATTGTGGCATATGTGAACAGGGGTTTCTTTAGAGATGTGCACTTGAAATTTTTCGGGTTTTGTGTTTTGGTTTTGGGTTCGGTTCCGCGGCCGTGTTTTGGGTTCGACCGCGTTTTGGCAAAACCTCACCGAATTTTTTTTGTCGGATTCGGGTGTGTTTTGGATTCGGGTGTTTTTTTCAAAAAACCCTAAAAAACAGCTTAAATCATAGAATTTGGGGGTCATTTTGATCCCAAAGTATTATTAACCTCAATAACCATTAGTTCCACTCAATTTCAGTCTATTCTGAATACCTCACACCTCACAATATTATTTTTAGTCCTAAAATTTGCACCGAGGTCGCTGGATGACTAAGCTAAGCGACCCTAGTGGCCGACACAAACACCGATGCCCATCTAGGAGTGGCACTGCAGTGTCACGCAGGATGGCCCTTCCAAAAAACACTCCCCAAACAGCACATGACGCAAAGAAAAAAAGAGGCGCAATGAGGTAGCTGTGTGAGTAAGATAAGCGACCCTAGTGGCCGACACAAACACCGGGCCCATCTAGGAGTGGCACTGCAGTGTCACGCAGGATGGCCCTTCCAAAAAACACTCCCCAAACAGCACATGACGCAAAGAAAAAAAGAGGCGCAATGAGGTAGCTGTGTGAGTAAGATAAGCGACCCTAGTGGCCGACACAAACACCGGGCCCATCTAGGAGTGGCACTGCAGTGTCACGCAGGATGGCCCTTCCAAAAAACACTCCCCAAACAGCACATGACGCAAAGAAAAATTAAAGAAAAAAGAGGTGCAAGATGGAATTGTCCTTGGGCCCTCCCACCCACCCTTATGTTGTATAAACAGGACATGCACACTTTAACCAACCCATCATTTCAGTGACAGGGTCTGCCACACGACTGTGACTGAAATGACGGGTTGGTTTGGACCCCCCCCAAAAAAGAAGCAATTAATCTCTCCTTGCACAAACTGGCTCTACAGAGGCAAGATGTCCACCTCATCATCATCCTCCGATATATCACCGTGTACATCCCCCTCCTCACAGATTATCAATTCGTCCCCACTGGAATCCACCATCTCAGCTCCCTGTGTACTTTGTGGAGGCAATTGCTGCTGGTCAATGTCTCCACGGAGGAATTGATTATAATTCATTTTAATGAACATCATCTTCTCCACATTTTCTGGAAGTAACCTCGTACGCCGATTGCTGACAAGGTGAGCGGCGGCACTAAACACTCTTTCGGAGTACACACTTGTGGGAGGGCAACTTAGGTAGAATAAAGCCAGTTTGTGCAAGGGCCTCCAAATTGCCTCTTTTTCCTGCCAGTATAAGTACGGACTGTGTGATGTGCCTACTTGGATGCGGTCACTCATATAATCCTCCACCATTCTTTCAATGGGGAGAGAATCATATGCAGTGACAGTAGACGACATGTCCGTAATCGTTGACAGGTCCTTCAGTCCGGACCAGATGTCAGCATCAGCAGTCGCTCCAGACTGCCCTGCATCACCGCCAGCGGGTGGGCTCGGAATTCTGAGCCTTTTCCTCGCACCCCCAGTTGCGGGAGAATGTGAAGGAGGAGATGTTGACAGGTCGCGTTCTGCTTGACTTGACAATTTTCTCACCAGCAGGTCTTTGAACCCCAGCAGACTTGTGTCTGCCGGAAAGAGAGATCCAAGGTAGGTTTTAAATCTAGGATCGAGCACGGTGGCCAAAATGTAGTGCTCTGATTTCAACAGATTGACCACCCGTGAATCCTTGTTAAGCGAATTAAGGGCTCCATCCACAAGTCCCACATGCCTAGCGGAATCGCTCCGTGTTAGCTCCTCCTTCAATGTCTCCAGCTTCTTCTGCAAAAGCCTGATGAGGGGAATGACCTGACTCAGGCTGGCAGTGTCTGAACTGACTTCACGTGTGGCAAGTTCAAAGGGCAGCAGAACCTTGCACAACGTTGAAATCATTCTCCACTGCGCTTGAGACAGGTGCATTCCACCTCCTATATCGTGCTGAATTGTATAGGCTTGAATGGCCTTTTGCTGCTCCTCCAACCTCTGAAGCATATATAGGGTTGAATTCCACCTCGTTACCACTTCTTGCTTCAGATGATGGCAGGGCAGGTTCAGGCGTTTTTGGTGTTGCTCCAGTCTTCTGTACGTGGTGCCTGTACGCCGAAAGTGTCCCGCAATTCTTCTGGCCACCGACAGCATCTCTTGCACGCCCCTGTCGTTTTTTAAAAAATTCTGCACCACCAAATTCAAGGTATGTGCAAAACATGGGACGTGCTGGAATTTGCCCAGATTTAATGCGCACACAATATTGCTGGCGTTGTCCGATGCCACAAATCCACAGGAGAGTCCAATTGGGGTAAGCCATTCCGCGATGATCTTCCTCAGTTGCCGTAAGAGGTTTTCAGCTGTGTGCGTATTCTGGAAACCGGTGATACAAAGCGTAGCCTGCCTAGGAAAGAGTTGGCATTTGCGAGATGCTGCTACTGGTGCCGCCGCTGCTGTTCTTGCGGCGGGAGTCCATACATCTACCCAGTGGGCTGTCACAGTCATATAGTCCTGACCTTGCCCTGCTCCACTTGTCCACATGTCCGTGGTTAAGTGGACATTGGGTACAGCTGCATTTTTTAGGACACTGGTGACTCTTTTTCTGAGGTCTGTGTACATTTTCGGTATCGCCTGCCTAGAGAAATGGAACCTAGATGGTATTTGGTACCGGGGACACAGTACCTCCAACAAGTCTCTAGTTGGCTCTGCAGTAATGATGGATACCGGAACCACGTTTCTCACCACCCAGGATGCCAAGGCCTCAGTTATCCGCTTTGCAGCAGGATGACTGCTGTGATATTTCATCTTCCTCGCAAAGGACTGTTGGACAGTCAATTGCTTGGTGGAAGTAGTAAAAGTGGGCTTACGAGTACGACTTCCCCTCTGGGATGACCATCGACTCCCAGCAGCAACAACAGCAGCGCCAGCAGCAGTAGGCGTTACACGCAAGGATGCATCGGAGGAATCCCAGGCAGGAGAGGACTCGTCAGAATTGCCAGTGACATGGCCTGCAGGACTATTGGCATTCCTGGGGAAGGAGGAAATTGACACTGAGGGAGTTGGTGGGGTGGTTTGCGTGAGCTTGGTTACAAGAGGAAGGGATTTACTGGTCAGTGGACTGCTTCCGCTGTCGCCCAAAGTTTTTGAACTTGTCACTGACTTATTATGAATGCGCTGCAGGTGACGTATAAGGGAGGATGTTCCGAGGTGGTTAACGTCCTTACCCCTACTTATTACAGCTTGACAAAGGCAACACACGGCTTGACAAATGTTGTCCGCATTTCTGTTGAAATACTTCCACACCGAAGAGCTGATTTTTTTGGTATTTTCACCAGGCATGTCAACGGCCATATTCCTCCCACGGACAACAGGTGTCTCCCCGGGTGCCTGACTTAAACAAACCACCTCACCATCAGAATCCTCCTTGTCAATTTCCTCCCCAGCGCCAGCAACACCCATATCCTCCTCATCCTGGTGTACTTCAACACTGACATCTTCAATCTGACTATCAGGAACTGGACTGCGGGTGCTCCTTCCAGCACTTGCAGGGGGCGTGCAAATGGTGGAAGGCGCATGCTCTTCACGTCCAGTGTTGGGAAGGTCAGGCATCGCAACCGACACAATTGAACTCTCCTTGTGGATTTGGGATTTCGAAGAACGCACAGTTCTTTGCGGTGCTTTTGCCAGCTTGAGTCTTTTCATTTTTCTAGCAAGAGGCTGAGTGCTTCCATCCTCATGTGAAGCTGAACCACTAGCCATGAACATAGGCCAGGGCCTCAGCCGTTCCTTGCCACTCCGTGTGGTAAATGGCATATTGGCAAGTTTACGCTTCTCCTCCGACAATTTTATTTTAGATTTTGGAGTCCTTTTTTTACTGATATTTGGTGTTTTGGATTTTACATGCTCTGTACTATGACATTGGGCATCGGCCTTGGCAGACGACGTTGCTGGCATTTCATCGTCTCGGCCATGACTAGTGGCAGCAGCTTCAGCACGAGGTGGAAGTGGATCTTGATCTTTCCCTAATTTTGGAACCTCAACATTTTTGTTCTCCATATTTTAATAGGCACAACTAAAAGGCACCTCAGGTAAACAATGGAGATGGATGGATACTAGTATACTTATGGATGGACGAGCGACTGCCGACACAGAGGTAGCTACAGCCGTGGACTACCGTACTGTGTCTGCTGCTAATATAGACTGGATGATAATGAGATGAAATCAATATATATATATATATAATATCACTAGTACTGCAGCCGGACAGGTATATAATATATATTTATTATGTAATGACTGATGACGGACCTGCTGGACACTGTCAGCTCAGCAGCACCGCAGACTGCTACAGTAAGCTACTATAGTAGTATGTATAAAGAAGAAAGAAAGAAAAAAACCACGGGTAGGTGGTATACAATTATGGATGGACCAGCGACTGCCGACACAGAGGTAGCTACAGCCGTGGACTACCGTACTGTGTCTGCTGCTAATATAGACTGGATGATAATGAGATGAAATCAATATATATATATATATATAATATCACACTAGTACTGCAGCCGGACAGGTAGATATATTTATTATGTAATGACTGATGACAGACCTGCTGGACACTGTCAGCTCAGCAGCACCGCAGACTGCTACAGTAAGCTACTATAGTAGTATGTATAAAGAAGAAAGAAAAAAAAAACCACGGGTAGGTGGTATACAATTATGGATGGACCAGCGACTGCCGACACAGAGGTAGCTACAGCCGTGGACTACCGTACTGTGTCTGCTGCTAATATAGACTGGATGATAATGAGATGAAATCAATATATATATATATATATATATAATATCACTAGTACTGCAGCCGGACAGGTATATAATATATATTTATTATGTAATGACTGATGACGGACCTGCTGGACACTGTCAGCTCAGCAGCACCGCAGACTGCTACAGTAAGCTACTATAGTAGTATGTATAAAGAAGAAAGAAAAAAAAAAACACGGGTAGGTGGTATACAATTATGGATGGACCAGCGACTGCCGACACAGAGGTAGCTACAGCCGTGGACTACCGTACTGTGTCTGCTGCTAATATAGACTGGATGATAATGAGATGAAATCAATATATATATATATAATATCACACTAGTACTGCAGCCGGACAGGTAGATATATTTATTATGTAATGACTGATGACGGACCTGCTGGACACTGTCAGCTCAGCAGCACCGCAGACTGCTACAGTAAGCTACTATAGTAGTATGTATAAAGAAGAAAAAAAAAAAAACACGGGTAGGTGGTATACAATTATGGATGGACCAGCGACTGCCGACACAGAGGTAGCTACAGCCGTGGACTACCGTACTGTGTCTGCTGCTAATATAGACTGGATGATAATGAGATGAAATCAATATATATATATATAATATCACTAGTACTGCAGCCGGACAGGTATATAATATATATTTATTATGTAATGACTGATGACGGACCTGCTGGACACTGTCAGCTCAGCAGCACCGCAGACTGCTACAGTAAGCTACTATAGTAGTATGTATAAAGAAGAAGAAAGAAAAAAAAAAACGGGTAGGTGGTATACAATATTATATATATATTATATACAATTATATATATATATTATATATATTAAACTGTTGGTGATTATTAAACTGGTGGTCAGGTCACTGGTCACACTATCAGCAACTTGCAAGTAGTACTCCTAAGCAGACAATCACAATATATATTATACTGGTGGTCAGTGTGGTCACAATGGCAGTGTGGCACTCTGGCAGCAAGTCCTGCTCTCAGACTCTAACTGCTCCCCACTGTCAGTGTCACCCCCACAAGTCAGATATACATTATACAGTCACACTATCTATCTATCACTTCAGCAAGTAGTAGTACTCCTCCTAAAGTACTCCTCCTAATGCTCCCCAAAATTACTACTGTGTCTCTCTCTTCTCTAGTCTCACTCTCTTCTCTATAAACGGAGAGGACGTCAGCCACGTCCTCTCCCTATGAATCTCAATGCACGTGTGAAAATGGCGGCGACGCGCGGCTCCTTATATAGAATCCGAGTCTCGCGATAGAATCCGAGCCTCGCGAGAATCCGACAGCGGGATGATGACGTTCGGGCGCGCTCGGGTTAACCGAGCAAGGCGGGAACATCCGAGTCGCTCGGCCCCGTGTAAAAAAAACTGAAGTTCGGGCGGGTTCGGATTCCGAGGAACCGAACCCGCTCATCTCTAGTTTCTGTATGGCATAATGTGAACTGGAGGCGTAATATGAACTGGGGGCACTACAGTGTGTTTAACACTGCATTCTGGCCCAGCCCAGGCCGACACTGCCTGCTGGTCCGGGCTGATTCATGACTGCCAGTGCCATGCTTCTGGGATTTGCAAAGCTCCCACCTCCACATCATTTCATTCAGTGCAGTACGGGCGTGCGGTATCCTCTTTCGCAGCCTCCAATGCCGGCTGATGGAGTTGGAGTGCTGAATGCCTGAACCAGTGAGGAGAGAGGCTGCTGTGTATAGGAGCTGGAGGAACAGGAAATGGCTTCCTGTCACACTCCCTCTGGCTGCCCGTTCTGTGTGAGTCTTCTGTCAGTACTGCACAGGCAGCAATGTTGGCTGGGACCCGGGAATTGCGAGAGGAGGTTCTTATTCTTCGTTCAACTTATTCGGACTTTTTCCCAGGCAGTCCCTTCTACTACCATCCTGCCAACTTCTTTCCACCACTACCCCCATCCAGGGTCGGACTGGCCCACAGGGGAACAGGGGAAACCACCAGTGGGCCCTACTGCCTGTGGGCCCTCCTCCTCCTCTAGGTAAAAAGTTCCAGACTATCCTAGAGCACTGGATTTTTTGCATAATACATATGTTACATTATACTTCACAATAATTTGGTTTATTATATATTTACCAAGGGACACAGAACATGTAATGGTTAGCCAAACCTCTGTGGTGACTGGCCACACCCCCACTGGAACCTGGTTACACCTTTAAGCATGGGCCCCTACAGCAGCATCCCCCCGGTGGGCCCTTCATGCTCCAGTCTGACACTGCCCCCTTCCTGCCCCCTGCTCTGCAGTACTACTCCCAACCTGCCCCCTTGCTCCACACTGCTAGTACACCCAGTCTGCTTCCCTGCTCCGCACTGCTATTACACCCAGCCTGCCCCCCTGCCCCACACTACTATTACTCCCATCCTGCCCCCTGCTCCCCCTACTACTACTCCCATCCTGCACCCCACTACTACTACTCCCATACTGGCCCTGCTTCCCACTACTACTCCCATCCTGCCACCTGTTTCCCACTACTACTCCCATCCTGCCCCCAGCAGCAGAGTGTATAAAGCTCCTGCTCCAGGCCTCACAGTACAGTATAGTGCTCACCCTAACCACCACCCCCTACCTCCAGAATATACTCATAACTCATCCTACCCCTGTCCTCTAGAAGATACCCTACCACCTTCACCCCCTCGAATCCCTAGAAATACAGTACACCCCCCTCAGGTCAGGGACATATACTACCCATCTGGCCAATGTGTTTTTTTTTATTTCCTGTGGGGGCTAATGTGATTTTATTTTTCTCTGTCAGGGATCAATGTGTTTTTATTTGATTTGATTTTTGTGCTGTTAAGTCCAATAAGTTTGTGTTTTTCTATGGGGGGGGGGGGGGAATTAGTTTTTTTCCTGTTGGGGGTTTATGTGTTTGATTTTTCCTGTCGGGGGCTAATGTGTTTCATGTTTCCTCTGGGGGCCAATGTAGTTTTATTTCCCTCTGGGGGCCATTGTAGGTTTTTTCTCCCTGCCTGGGACCAATGGGGGTCATTCCGAGTTGATCGCTAGCTGCCGTTGTTCGCTGCGTAGCGATCAGTGAAAAAAAGGTCTAATCTGCACATGCGTATGCACCGCAATGCGCACGCATGTTGTACGGGTACAAAGTCCTTTGTGGTTTTGCACTGGTTCTTGCGACGATTACAAACACACAGCTGATCGCAAGGAGATTGACAGGATGAGGGCGTTTCTGGGTGTCAACTGACCTTTTTCTGGGAGTGTTTGGAAAAATGCAGGCGTGGCCAGGCGTTTTCTGTGTGGGTATCTGATGTCATTACCATGTCACTCGACGCAGCAATCATCGCACAGGATAAGTAACTACAGGGCTGGTCTTGTTTTGCACAAAATGTGTTTGCAGGCGCTCTGCTGCACAGGCGTTCGCACTTCTGCAAAGCGAAAATACACTCCCCCGTGGGCGGCGACTATGCGTTTGCACGGCTCCTAAAAACTGCTAGCGAGCGATCAACTCAGAATGACCCCCAATGTGTTTTTCTC
Source organism: Pseudophryne corroboree (assembly GCF_028390025.1). Lineage (NCBI taxonomy): Eukaryota > Metazoa > Chordata > Amphibia > Anura > Myobatrachidae > Pseudophryne > Pseudophryne corroboree. The sequence continues at coordinate 611,483,242 of NC_086446.1, forward strand.
CCGTCTCTAGATAATGCTTTTTTCCTGTTAGGGGCTAATGTGTTTTTATTGTTCTATAGGAGCTTATGTATTTTATTTTTTCTTGTGGAGGACAATGTGTTTTTATCCTGTGGGGCCAATGTGTTTTATTTTGTTTTCTTGTGCCATGTTTTTCATCTGCACATGCATCTGAGTTGCACCGTGTATGTGCCCCGATGGTGTTTATATATATATTTGCAATACAGATTCAGATACACGCACCAATAAGTGTATTCAAAATGTGTTAGCTGTTTCTATGTGGTTACAGGGGGCTGCCTAATCAGACGCAGATGTAATGTAGTATGGGCATTTTGCTGATAGTGGTTGCATACAGAGTCGATGAGTTGCTCACATTGGAGGCCGTACTGATGATCATAATAATCTGCACGTAGTATAGGGCTGGTGAACATTTCAATAGTGTGACTGATGGTGGTGTCTAAAGAGGCACAAATCCTGATTACAGCATCTGTATCAGCAGTGCAGGAAGGAGTAAGTGATCTGTGCACAGCGGTACCCACCGCCGCCGCGCCGCCGCTCATTGCACTCACCAACTAGACCAGCGGTGGCCAACCCGCATATGGCTCTTTCAAACTCCACATGCGGCTCGATCGCCTCCCGGCCACTGCTCCCTCCCTCCCTCTGCTGCTGCTCACCGTGCTGCTGCTGTGAGGGGAGGAGAGTGCAGCATGCGCCTCTCCTGCCCCTCAGTGTCTACCTTCAATTTGGCGCCGGCCAGTGAGCCAATCAGAGCTTGCGAACCGGCAGCCAAGGCTCCTGATTGGCTGCCAGACCGCAAGCTTTTGATTGGCTCACGGATTGGCGCCTAATTGAAGGTAGACACCTGCACCGCCGCCGGAGATTGAGGGGCAGGAGAGGCGCACGCTGCGCTCTCCTCCACTCACACACAGGACAGCAGCAGCTCGGTAAGCAGCAGGGGAAGGGGGGAGGGGCATTGTGAGGACATGTGTGATATCCACGTCTGAGTATCCCTGATGCATGTCATTGCAGCTCTAATGGCAGCCAGTGCTGCCTGAGAGACTTTTTAGTAGTAGGCACTGTTAGGGTTTAAACCCCTTACCTGGTACCTGTAACAGCTGGCACCAAGGACCGCCTGCCGGATACCAGAAAGCAGGAAGCCCTGGAATCCCATTTGATTGGTTGCATTGGGCACGGAAAAGAAGAGAGAGGACCCGTGTTAAAAGGGAGAGTTGCCGCGCAGCCAGGGAGGAGGATCACTGACCACCGCCACCGAGTGTGTGCTGGGCTGCGCGTGAGGAGGAAGGAGTCAGCCTGCGGGGATAGAGAGAGCCCGGACCCGCCAGCCGTAACCCACCCGCTAGTCTGCAGAGAGAGCCGGGACCCGCCAGCCGAAACCCGCCTGTCAGCTTGCCGAGGGAGAGAGCCGGGACCCACCAGCCGCAACCCGCCCATCAGCCTGCGGGGAGAGAGCCGGGATCCGCCGGCTGTCACCCGCCTGCCAGCCGCTGGGGAGAGTCATGAGCCGCCACACTGAAGGGGAGCCCTGCGCAGCCGGCCACTACAGCACCGCAAGACTGAGCCGCCAGCCGCTGCAGTACCGGGGCCTTGAATGCGGACACCGCTGCTAACCCACCAGGAGCTGGAAAGGAGATTACCCCTACACTGCACCACCACTGACTCTGATCTGGACTGTAGGAGTCCAGCCAAGTCCCTGAGGCAGTTAACCCTCTGCTCCCCTTCCCATTAACTCTATTATGCCAAACACTTTTAACTGCCAGCATTGCCAGTACATTAGTAGGGGGCAGCAATTAAAGAGAGACATTGTGGCTAGGTCATAGCCGACCCGCAGGCATTGAAGTGTGAGGACCCCTCTTCTGAGTTAAGCCCAGTGCAAACGCCCAAGTTAGTGACCCAGGCAGTCACACATTTCTGATGCTTTAAAGATATCGGATCATTCACATCTGCCAGCGTTATTTTCTTACCCCTCTAAGTGTAAGATCTGGTTAATGCTCCTGCACCCCACTGAACCGTATTGTGTGCAGGTCACGTAAGGCCTTCCTGGCAAGCAAAAAACAAATTGACATTGCCGTCTGGGACTCTGTTGAGGAAAAAATATATAATTAATGTATGAAATGAGGAAATAATTGTAATAAGAAAATTACACACTGAACACATACAGAGAAAAGCATTACTGTCATTATCTAATCACTTATTTTCCTACTTTCTGAAGGTATTGTAATAAACGGGAGGCATGCTAGTGTTTAATAATCAAAATCTTGATACAGATTCTAGTTTAAACAACCTGTCAAACAAGTCACTGACATCATGTTGGAGGACAACCTTTTAAATAATGAATGTACCCATTCCTCGTACAGTAATTACATAGATTAATTAACAGAAAGTGACTGCTTCAGTCCATTAATGGATTAAGAGTCTTGCCTATTATGCTGTATTGTCCCCATTTATACCCAAGATGAATACAGCACAGACAGCAATCAAAGTGGGCCAGTATTAGGGCAGACAGCATATGGCAAGCAGTAAACAGCGAAGATCAATGAGCCAGTGATGTGTAGAAATCGCTGCAGCTACAATTCCTACTACCTGGGTTATACTAAAGGCTACTTCCTATCTGTCTTGTTATAGGCACTCCCCATCCCCAGCACTGCACTTAGGGGCCTATTTATCATTAAGCATTTGCAGGATATTCTTTGAAAACAGACATTTCTGTGGGGCACCTGCTAATAATAAGAATCCTCCAGATGTACTATGGAACAATCACAGCAGATATTAGATATCTCATCTGCAAATGCAGCCCCCATAGGTTTCTATGTGGCTACCATGCTGCTGGACTTACCATGTGGTGTCACTATGGCGGTGAGGGGGTTTTGAGATGCACTGGGGTGTCACCTGCTGAGGGGTGACAGAAGCTGCACTGTAACATTACGTGCAGCACTCAGCTCATGTCACAGTGTAGGAACCAGCAGCGCAGACAGACAGTCTCCAAAGGAAGCCCAGCATCTCCGGGACTGCAATGGTGATGAAAATGGGGGTCGGCCCGCAAGGCCATGCCCCTTCACGCAATGCCATTCCCCCTTTTTGCCGGCACTTATCAGGTATTTCCACTGCACCATCAGTCACTAAGCATAGGGATGCCCTTATGATAACATAACCCTATAATAGCTCATTGGCTACTGTTTCAACAAATTACTGGGAGAGGGTTCCTCTAGAACCCTCCTTGGCAATGGCTGCTACAAATGTGTGGCATCAAAGGGACAGGCTCCTTTATGCCTGCATATGATTGTTAGCCAGGGGTTAAAGTGGGCTGGAACGGGGCGGAACTGCGTTCCGTCAGTTCCACTTGAAGACGGAACGCAGTTCCGCCTCCTCCGGCTCACCTCACCCGATGTGTGCCGGCGCCGCAGGGAGATGCCGAGCACCCGCTGTTGTCAGCGGCGCCCGGCACACCTGGCACAGTGGAAGCCCGGCGGCAGGAGCTCAGTACTGAGCTCTTGCTCCCGGCTCTATTGTGCGCTATGAGAGAGACGTCATGACGTCATAGTGCAGGGAGCCGGACGCCGGGAGGATCACAGCGGTCGGACGTGGTAGCGGGGCTTGGTAAGTATGGTGCTTTTTGGATTTTTTTTAAGGCACGTCTACTGGGGACAAGCTACAGGGGGCAAACTACAAGGGGTAAACTACTGGGGGCAAACTACAGGGGTGCATTACTACTGGGGCATTACTACTTGGGGCACACTACTGGGGGCATAACTACAGGGGCTAAACTACTGGGGGCATTACTATTTGGGGGCTAAAACTACAGGGGGCATTACTACAGGGGGCTAAACTACAATGGGCATTACTAAAGGGAGGCTAAACTACAAGAGGGCAAACTACAGAGGGCATTACTACCATGGGCATTACTACTTTGGGCAAGCTACATGCGGCTAAGTACAGGGGTGTATTACTACTGGGGGCATAACTACAGGGGCATTACAACTGGGGGCAAACTACAGGGGCATTACTACAGTGGGGCTAAACTACAAGGGGGCATTACTACTTGGGGCAAGCTACAGGGGGCTAACTACTGGGGGCAAGCTACATGGGGCTAACTACTGGGGGCAAACTACAAGGGGGCAAACTACAGGGGTGCATTACTACTGAGGGCATAACTACAGGGGCACATTACTACTGGCGGCATAACTACAGGGGGGCTAAACTACAAGGGGGAAACTACAGGGGGGCATAACTACAGGGGCTAAACTACTGGGGGCATTCCTACTTGGGGCAAACTACATGGGGCTAAACTACTGGGGGCATTACTACTGGGGGGCTAATCAACTGGGGGCATAACTGCAGGGGCTAAACTACAGGAGGCATTACTGCTGGGGGCTAAACTACATGGGGCAAACTACATGAGGACTAAACTACAGGGGCTAAACTACTAGGGGCATTACCACTGGGAGGCTAAACTAAAGTGGGGGTAAACTACTGGGGTCATAACTGCAGGGGCATTACTATTGGGGGCATTTCTACTGGGGACATAACTACTGGGGCTAAACGACTGGGGGCATTACTACAGGCAACATTACTACTGGGGGCAATACTACACAGGGCCATTACCATTAAGGCCATTGCTAATGGGGGCACTACTAATGAGGGCATTGTAAAGGGGGCACTTCATAAGGGGCATCACTACTGGGGACTGTAAATGCTGATTTACTTACAGGACTAAAAGCAATACCTTAATACACTCAATACACTTAAGTTTCGAGCCGCTGCGGCCGCTGTATGTAATCCTTAACCTACGTACTTTTTACTCAGTTAGCGTACAAAGGCCCGTACCGTGTACGCACTTTGCGTACACACGCCGCGACGGACGTACAAAGTACACGCAGTGCATACACACACACACCCCGACACACTGAGAGCACAGTGCAGCTACACGTGTGACTGAAATACACTTTAAACCTTAGCAGGAAGTAGACACGACACCAATTGTCTTTAAGATGTTGGGATCCGACCCACCAACATATAATTGCTGAAAGGGGGTTACAACAGATATACAATTACAATAACAGAAAAGAGGCTACAATCAATGGTACATACGTTTGGTTTCTCCAGTGCCACACGGTCCGGTGCTCAGTCAATCTAGCAAGATGACCTTCAGAGAGAGATGAATGACCGGCTAGGCAGCATGGCTTTTATTCAGTTGGTCAAAACACAATACAATAGAAACTGTAACCTCTTCATCTATAGGACAAAGGGCTGGTCATTTACAGTACAGGAGGGGTTGGTTTGAATAGGTGGGCGATGTCTGGTCCAGGTGTGCTTGCAGTTGGTCTCCACTGGGTTCCTGACGAATATCAGAGTACAGTAAACACAGTATAATATTAATATCCTGTTCCTGTGCATAATTATGCGCAGGAGCGTGTTATCTTCTGCAAACTGCTACCAGAATGTTGCCCTTAAAATACCCTACAGTTCTTAACTGAGTTCTTAACTTACCCTACACCGTGCAGAGCCACCTAGACTGCACCCTTCTCGTTCGGGCACAAAAATCTAACTGAGGCTTGGAGGAGGGTCATAGGGGGAGGAGCCAGTGCACACCAGTTAGTCCTAAAGCTTTCTTTAGATGTGCCCAGTCTCCTGCGGAGCCGCTATTCCCCATGGTCCTTACGGAGTCCCCAGCATCCACTTAGGACGTTAGAGAAATATGAGATATGTCTTTGTGGCTTTTCCATGCAAATACAAATGCTACCGTAATTACGCATACCATGCGCTAATACGCAGGACCGCATGAGCGGTTATACGCAACTTGCGAATATGCGCACGCACGACAGAACAAGTATGCGCACGGAGGCCATCTGTGTGGAGTTTGTACGTTATGTGTGTACTGTAATATTTTCCGACTTCGACAGTCCACCCTTTGGCAGTCATCAATAACTGCCACTCTTAACTAATAAACTAAAAATATTACCTATACAATATATACAAAGCTTGGATGATCGGGGGAGAGTTGTAGGTGGGAAATGTATAGCCTAGTGGGATAGTAAAAGCATGTATGTATGAATCAATGTCTGAGGGGCATGTATCATCGTGCCGTATATGTTCTAAGTAAGCTTCGAGGTATTGCGAAGTATACATTAAATCCTTCTCATCCCGTATTAAGGGTCTGTAAATGGGCAAACAAACACTACCGAGCTCCTTTCGGGCAAGGGCTTTTGACCCTCACCTCTTTGGCTTCTAATACCAACAAATGGGGAGCACATTTAGTTGATGATACATGGAGGGGGAACATATGTGAATGCTACTATATGTGTGCCTGTCGACTATGTGTGCCATTAACTGAGGGTTGCAGAGATGAAGATAAGACGCATATATAAAAATACATTCACATAAACATTTTGGGTAGGGCTGACGTCTTTTCCGGTTGGATGTTCCTGGGTAAAGGGGGAGACAGAGAAAAATGGTGAAAGAAACAGGCCATGAAATTAATTTGCAATTCTTATCATAACACTGTTTCTATTGATGGGTCGTAAACCAAATCTGCTGCTGTGACAACGCCCTCGCTCCTTAGACTCATCAAATTTGTGCCGTGCTTGCGCCGCATTAGAATTCGAACACACCTGAATATCAAGCCAATAATTATGACGACACCCAGGATATAAAGGAGAAACTTTCCCACACTCATAATAACATTCTGTGCCCAGTCTCCTAACCCTGAGAATCATTTGCGTGGGTTCAACCATGAGACCCAGCCAGTCAGTTCATTACCCACAGCCGTCAAGGTAAGGTTGTGCTTCCTCCTGAACTCCCACTTTAACTGCAAGATCTCGTACATCTTTTGATCAATGATCTCCGTGGGGTCATCAGTGCTATTCGTAATATACTACAGCACTTCACACCATATTGAGTTGCCAGGGTAACACAGTACCCACCTGTCACAGCTGTAACGTAATTGAGGACCATCCTGTGCTGGATCAGCTCCTTCTTGTAGGCTTGTAACTCCCTTCCTGTATACCTGAAGGTGTCATCATACATCTCGTGATATTATCTATCATGTTCGCCAGCGCATGGATGTATCTATAATTTATAGTTCCTCTGGCAGTACGGGTGATATCTAATGCGAGAAGGAACTGAATCCTGGTGGATTCGTAGATCAAATCAGAGGTTGCGTGCTCTGTCCTATCTATGAGGTGTCTCTTGATGATGTGTTCATAATGGGTATGAATATAAGGAGTCTGAGCGCTGCAGTGAACGTCCTTCATTTTATTGTGGGTTATGGTCATGACCTCTGGTAGTACTCTTCCAATATAACACAATCCCTCAGAGCTCGGAGTAAGCCACTTGTATGCTTTCCTCCCACATATGAAATAGACATCATCTGGGATAATATAGGGGACAAAATGTAACATCACCATATTGCAAATCTTCCAGGTAAAGAAACCAATCCCTAGTTCTCTCATTTGCTCAGTACAAGTATCGGGCTGGTTGATATGGGCACATTAACCCTGCGATACCTTTCCAACCCACATGGTTTTGCTTCCACGTCTATACCGGTACCGAAAATACTTCCCACTGTTGGATATCTTGCGTACAAGTTCATAGTCGATAGGTATCCTATCAGCTCTGTGCGAAAAGGTCATTTTCTGGTTATTCCACGTCACTTCCCAATTTCCTGGTTTTCGGAAATTGGAAATATTAAAACATAACAGGGACCTATCTACGTTGTACTGGTGGAGCTTCAAGCTAGGGGGCCTAGATATATTGAATTTCTTGTCCACCGGTCTCCCACCCCGTAATTCGAGTACCTCATCTATTGCTAAAGGGTACAGCACTAATCCTGATTTACTCTGTCCTTGAGATACTTGTGAGCACACCCAACATTATGTCTGGTTTAAGACCTTACCCACTAATGAGTGGTAATCTCTCAACGGATGTCGGTCCATGTCAGCATTAATGTTGGACTGACATCTTTGGATGCACCCATCTTCGACTATGTTCTCACAATTTCTACAAATACAATATTTATCAGACAATAACCCCTCACAGTGCCTCCGAGCTCCATGACTACCAGAGCGCTTACTGATACCAGCCTTTACTCGAGTGATGTGCTGCTCCTGAGATCCTACAAATCCGTACTTGCCATCAGAACCCATTCCAGATCCTTGCTCGACTTCTCTGGGACCCTCGCCAAAACAAATTGTCCTGGTCAAAAACAGAATTACCAGAAAAACCCGAAACGCAGTCTCTTGAGGTAGCTCCATCTCGTTAGGGAAAGAGAAGTTAAATAAGAAGGGGGAGAGAAAGAAGAATGCAGTGGGAGGTGAAAAAAAAAATGGTACGACAACCGTCTTTGATCTTGTTGTTCTCCGTGCTCAGGTGCCGTTTCAACAGTCCTGCCTCTCAGCTTTCCTGGAACAAACACTCTAGTGATACGAGGTTCTCTTCACCTTGCTCTTTGCCACGAGTTTTCTCCGGGTCAGCGACCTTCTTGCAGTGGGACAAGTGGACCCAAGTATCTCTTTCGGTGACCTTTAGTGCTGTTGTGCTGGTTAACAAGACTTGATACAGTCCTTCCCACCTGTCTATGAGGCAACCTGAGCGTAAATTTTTTTGAATCATCACATAATCCCTACGCTCAATGTCATGACAATTACTGTTCGGTAGGTCAGGAGTCACCAGCTTTAGATTTCTTGTTGATTTCTCAGCTGCCGGCTCATCCTAACCAAATATTTCACAGTTATTTCGTTATTCCTTTTCAAATCATCCTGGGGGTCTATCATTACATGTGGTTGTCGACCAAAAAGAATTTCAAAGGGTGATAAGTTAAGCGGTGACATGGGAGTTGTTCTGATGCTGTACAACACTAGTGGCAAAACTTCTGGCCACAGCAATCCAGTTTCAGCCATCACTTTGCTCTGCTTATTCTTAATAGTGCTGTTCATTCTCTCCACCTTCGCACTCGCCTGTGGCCGGTACGGAGTATGCAGCTTGCTATTAATTCCGATCAGTTTGCACATGACCTGAAAGACTTCACCTGTAAAATGGATACCCCTATCACTTTCAATCATTCTAGGGATACCATATCTGCACACAAATTCCTGCACGATTTTCTTTACAGTGAACACAGCAGTATTTGTGGCCGCAGGGAATGCTTCTACCCAGTTGGAAAACACATCAGTACATACTAACACATATTTCAAATTCCTACAGGGTGGTAACTGTATGAAGTCGATTTGTATTACCTGAAAAGGTCCGTCTGTAGGAGGGATATGGGATGGCTCCGTTGGTATTGCCTTACCAATATTCTTCCTCAAGCAAGCAAGACATGTCATTGCTTTCTTACCTGCATGAGAAGAGAATCCTGGTGCACTCCAGTAGGCTCTTACCAGCCTGCACGTATCCTCCTTGCCCAGATGAGTCAGACCGCGTGCCGCCTCAGCTAGACTTGAAAGATATGCTCTGGGGGCCACTGGCTTACCGTGTCCATCTGTCCAAAGTCCTGAGGACTCCTGACCATATCCCTTCGCCTTCCAGACCGCCTTTTCCTGTAGGGAACACAAATTTTGAATTTAAATTTAATTATTTCATGTTATCAGTTGTGTGAAATAAAAACATCTCTGGATGAGAGAAAAGAGGGAAAATGAAAAAGAAAATGTCAAGTTTGCCATTCACCAACAGGCCGTCACACCATCATGCATATCAGTGTCTGTACACAATCTCCCTTCACCAGTATTCCCATTCTCCACCCTTTGTGCATGACAAGGCACACTGCAGTAATACTGGTGTCATCCTGCTGGTGAGATATACTGGGTTTGGGCAGAACTCTGAAGGACCGAGGTGTTTGAACTGTAATCTGGTCCATGTATTGGACTACCCTGTGTGAATGCAAAAGATGAAGAGGAAATTGTAGAGAAACAGAATAGAAGTTGGTGACAGATAAGTTTGTAGAGATAAAGAAGATTTAATAAAAATGACAACTGGATTGGGCACTACGGGGAAGTGATTATCTACTTGGTCTACTCCCCTTAAAAAAAATAATTCTGTGTTTGTTGTATCGCTATTGGGACTATCCCAACCATCAATCCAGTGTCCTGTCCATCCTAAGTTCATAGGGAACCCGGTATCTCTGAGATAATTTCCTCTATCTGTGATGGACATGAATCTAGAACAGTGAAATGTAACATTAGTCTTCATGGGTGTATAACATACTTTGTAATTCCTGAGTGGGAGCACATAATATGTATATCATATCTAACAAAGCTCCTGTTAAGTTAATCAGGGGCCATTTCTGCTAGAAAAAGAAGCAAAAGTTTAGAGGCCCCATATTAACCCCAGCAAGTTTTGTCAAAGGGTAATGTTGCCTTTATTTTGTTCTTCCCATTAACCGAAGCTATGTTTTCTATATGGCTTGTGATTCCTTACTATATGTCCCTTGGTCCCGTCTATGTGTTTAATAATGTGGCTCGTGTTTTCTGTCTAGGGGGTCTATATTGACTGTGTGTCCTACTACTGCTACAGTCTCTGGCAAAATGCCCTTCCTTCCTACAAATGTAACATAGTCTTGGTCTTCTCCAAACATCAAGGTTCTGGGGTTTAGGCAGATGGGACTTTCCTGTATGTGCCTGTATACTTACCGTCCTCAACCTCTCCTCCTGTTGTTCTTTGCATCTAGAGATATTCTTGTGATGTTCAATAGCGCACTCTCTAAGATTAGCTACTGTGACCCCTCTCTTAAATTAGGCAAAGATGTTTGCACCCTGTCCCTCAATGCCTTATTGAGCCCGTCCATTAGCACAGAGACAGCTACCTCCCTGTAATTCGCATCGTTCCCTATATCCGATACCCCAGTGTATCTAGCCATTATTTGCAAAGCCCTATGGAAATATTCAGATGTCATTTCACTGTCCTTCTGTCTTATGGAGAAAATTTTGCTCCACTTAACAGCAGTGGGGAAATACAATTCTAGTTGTATGTTAATTCATTCCACAATCTCCTGATTGTGTTCATCAGTTATAGGACCATCTGACTCTAATTTACAATCCATAATACATTTTTGGGTGTCAATATTAGGGGGTAGGCACGCTTTCAAGAATGTCCGCCAATCTTTGTTTGCCGGTTCATGGGTATTACCCAGATCCCTGATAAACTTCTGACATCTGGCTAAATGCTTATGGGTATCGGGGAATTCTGAAATGATTGACCGCAGCTCTGATCTGGACCACGGGCAATACATTGCATTATTCCTGACTATCGGTCCTCCTTTTAGGAGTTACTATTTCCAAGACAGGATGTAACCCAACTATTCCATTCATAATCTGCTCACTGTGAGGTGTTATTGTCTCTGTGTAATGAACAGTCTCACACTTACCGATGTCTGTGATCTCACCAGTCCTTTCAGTAGGGTACACCATCACTGCTCTTACTGGTTGGGCAGGGCCCACCTGAGTTTCCTGTAAGGCGACTGCCTGAATGATAGCTGAGATTAGGCTGGATCCTTCATCTTCCTGTGACCTATAACCTTGGAGAGAATTCAAAACAGGATACAACTTGCAAGGGGTAGGGTTAACAAACTTTTCATGAATGTCTCTATCGTTTTCCAATGCACCATTGATTGTAGCCATTTTCTCCCCTTCAACCTGTGTCGGTAATGGTGTGTTCGTACTCACATTCCTGCCAGGTATGGAACCTGCTGTGCGAGTCAGTTCCCTTTGTACTGTCCCCTCCTGCTGCCACAGATTTAAACAGTCGTTATGTCTGATCCTTTGTTTTCTAGATTTGATAAGACATATTCTAATCTTTACGTTCTGCAGTACCTCTGATTCAAAGCTGTCCACCCTGTGGAATGATGCCCTATCTTCAGCAGTCATACGTACCCATTCATTGCAATAAGCCTCTGCGTGTGGACCATATTTCCCACACATAATAAACCTTGCTGACCCCCTAGGCCACAATTCTCTAGCCTGAACCATGCATACTGAACGTCTCTCAATTGAGCTACTGGCTCCCATATTTGTGGGCCTTTTCCCACAAACACCAAAATACTCAATGCAAGCAGACGGTGAAAGTTCGCCGAGCGCTCTTCACCCGCTCTCGCCCACGTTGGCCAGTACAATGATACACTGTCGATAGTGGATCGCAATGTACCCAACCTAGGGCTCCTATAAGACCTTACAGCACAGTAATTTCTTTCGGTGGAGGTTCTGTTGGAATATTTTCCTGAGAGAGGCAGCGAAAAATTCCTTTTCGGTATCTTCCCACTGGAATTTTTGTAGGGTGAAAAAAACAGTTGCCTAATAACTATTGCTCACCCTTTCCAGTGGAAGCCCACCAGGGAGATTTCCCGACGTTATCAAAGAAAAACCCCTTTCTTTTTCCTGTTACACAATCACGTCTGCGTATGCTCCCCACAGCGCCTATGATACAACAATATCACTTTGTGCTGTTTAATACACACGGACGTGCGGTTCAATCGCACAGCCTATAGATACTAGTTATCTATATGCCCTACGATCCCGGGAGTCGAATTCACAAACTGCGCTCCTCAGCCGGAGCGTAACAAAAAAAAACCTTTATCTGTTTGGGATTCACTTTTACTTCAATTTCATAATTCTTAATTACGCTTGTGTGCAAGTCTCCTCACAACTTGCGTATTTCTCTCTTTATGTTCACGTAAGGTAGCGAACCTTACACCACCGGGCCTCTACTAACCCAGTGTTCCCACGGGACCCGAATTTCCGGGGTTCAGCTCCACTCACTCCTGCTTTCACTCACTCAGATACACCTTGTTTTTCTTTTCTGTACAGAAAATACCACTCCCTTAGGTTGGTTACTTTATCCCAGAGGTACTTACAGTTTTAAACAAAATATTTAAGGTAACCTGCTTTTGAAATCGGATAGTTATGTGCTATTGTGTTAAATGTATACTACCCCACCTTTACTTGAACAACTATCGTGTGATTTGTACTTAGCGTCTGCAATCCTACTCAACCTTGTGTAAACACGCAACCGTGCATGCCTTTTACGCCACGTGTGCGACCCTGTACTTTGTCCGTCCCACGTGTACAAACGTACGTCCGCAATTCAACAAATCACACAATCTCTATAAATGAGAGCAATACAAACTATTATCGCTTACTAACACAACCCACACTTGTTCTGTATAAACCTTTAATGACTAGGCCAGTACTGCATTTTATGTTTTATGATTACACCCTTAATACTTATTTCAAATGTATCTATATAGCAAACAGATGTATCCGATTTCACATAGGTCTATGATGACTGTAATAACCTATGGACCTATGGCAGTGGTATGTGAGAGGGTATGCAAAGTATCGGTACGCTTTTGGCGTCAAAAAAATTACACAGATTTTTAAATAGCTTTTTTCCTGTTTCCTCTGGATTCTATCAGCACCTCTGCAGACTAGACAGAGCAGACTCAATCTAACAGCACAAAATAGGGTTGTAAAACATCCAAGCAACCAGGAAAAGGTTTTACTTAAAGATGTATCTCCACCCTTTGCTGATAGATTAAAGTCTGCTATGATTTGCAAGCCCGCAAGCGTGTGAAAAACCAGATCGAGCCCCCAATTGTAAATGCTGATTTACTTACAGGACTAAAAGCAATACCTTAATACACTCAATACACTTACATTTCGAGCCGCTGCGGCCGCTGTATGTAATCCTTAACCTACGTACTTTTTACTCAGTTAGCGTACAAAGGCCCGTACCATGTACGCACTTTGCGTACACACGCCGCGACGAACTTACAAAGTACACGCAGTGCATACACACACACACACTGACACACTGAGAGCACAATGCAGCTATATGTGACACACCATCTTTCTATTTATTTTTGTTTCATGTGGGGGTGGGAGTGACGCCCATGTATGTTGCCACTGCAGCCTCAAGGCGCAGCAGTTCCTTTGAGCTGTTTTTTCTTTAAATACTGGGTGCTTTTGCATGTAGCCTGCAAATATTAGACAACTTTATTATTACATGCAATTTAGATTTCAGTTTGGACACACCCCATCCAACCATCCAAATCTAAAGATCTCTACACATGTTGCATCTGCCCCACCTGCAGTGCAACATGGTTTTGCCCATTTGTGTGCTTTTTTGTTTTACTTACAAACATGAATCAGGCCCCTGAGACCTTGGCTAGAGTTTGCGGCAGAGCTGGTACTCCCCCCCCCAAAAAAAAAAACACCACCAAAAAAAACCCCCAAAACAACCTAAATCTATAAAAGCACAATAGCAATTTTATAGAGATACATAATGTGGTTAATTGCTATAAAACTGCTTATGTAATACAATAAAAAAAGAAGAAATTTACAAGTATTAAACTTTTATTGCTGCCTGGGACATTTTTTTAAATAAATAAATAAGCAAAGCCTGGGGCTTTTTAAAAAAAAAACAATTTAAGCCAGGTACGGCCCCAGTGTGCTTATTATAAATTATAAACTTGCCACACTGTAGTAAAGTACACGTTACGCCACATGGTAGTGGTACCACAAATATACATTAAGTCACACAGTAGTGATGCCAAATATACACATTATGCCACATGGTAGTAGTACGCATCATAATCATTATGCCACATCGTAGTAGTACCCATTATACCACACAGTAGTAGTACCCATTATTCACATCATATCACACAGTAGTAGTACCCATTATTCACATCATATCACACAGTAGTAGTACCCAAAATACACATCATGCACGTGGTAATAGTACCCCATACACACATTACGCCACACAGTAGTACCCCTTATCCCCTTATACACAGTAGTAGTAACCCATATACACATTACACCACGCCATACTGGTACCCCATATAGACATTATGCCACATAGTAGTAGTACCCATTATACCACACAGTAGTAGTACCCATTATTCACATCATATCACACAGTAGTAGTACCCAAAATACACATCATGCACGTGGTAATAGTACCCCATACACACATTACGCCACACAGTAGTACCCCTTATCCCCTTATACACAGTAGTAGTAACCCATATACACATTACACCACGCCATACTGGTACCCCATATAGACATTATGCCACATAGTAGTAGTACCCATTATACCACACAGTAGTAGTACCCATTATTCACATCATATCACACAGTAGTAGTACCCAAAATACACATCATGCACGTGGTAATAGTACCCCATACACACATTACGCCACACAGTAGTACCCCTTATCCCCTTATACACAGTAGTAGTAACCCATATACACATTACACCACGCCATACTGGTACCCCATATAGACATTATGCCACATAGTAGTAGTGGCCATAACACACATTATGACATACAGTCCTTAGGGGGACACTTACTAAGCAGTGATAAGAGCGGAGAAGTGAGCCAGTGGAGAAGTGTGCATGGCAACCAATCAGCACTGACGTAACATCTATAATTTGCATACTATAAAATTATACAGAGCTGCTGATTGGTTGATGGGGCAACTTCTCCACTGGCTCACTTCTCCGCTCTTATCACTGCTTAGCAAATGTCCCCCTTAGTCTTCTTAGTCCTCCTAACTGTGGCCCACAGTTTACCGTGCTTCTCACGCTGCCCATCAGCCCCACTCTGACACCAAACCTGCACACTATACAGATTCTGTTTGGAAACCTACGACTGCTTTATGACACCCCACCCAAAGGCGCTATCTCCAGCTGCATCCCAAATCCCTGCCCCATCCTGCTCCTAGTGGCCGGGCGGTGGCTACCTCCTGCTTCCTTATGAAATCCATACTCTCCTTGGCCAGGCTGCATTTACCCACTCCCATATTTTACATTGCAAAACCAGGTTGATTTTTGACATGTAAATGATTGGCACTTTAAAAAAATAAGAATTTACTCACCGGTAATTCTATTTCTCGTAGTCCGTAGTGGATGCTGGGTACTCCGTAAGGACCATGGGGTATAGACGGGCTCCGCAGGAGACTGGGCACTCTTAAAAGAAAGATTAGGTACTATATCTGGTGTGCACTGGCTCCTCCCTCTATGCCCCTCCTCCAGACCTCAGTTAGGGAAACTGTGCCCGGAAGAGCTGACATTACTAGGAAAGGATTTGGAATCCAGGGTAAGACTCATACCAGCCACACCAATCACACCGTACAACTCGTGATAACTATACCCAGTTAACAGTATGAACAATAACTGAGCCTCTCTCAACAGATGGCTCATACAATAACCCTTTAGTTAAGCAATAACTATATACATGTATTGCAGAGAGTCCGCACTTGGGACGGGCTCCCAGCATCCACTACGGACTACGAGAAATAGAATTACCGGTGAGTAAATTCTTATTTTCTCTGACGTCCTAGTGGATGCTGGGTACTCCGTAAGGACCATGGGGATTATACTAAAGCTCCCAAACGGGCGGGAGAGTGCGGATGACTCTGCAGCACCAAATGAGTAAACTCAAGGTCCTCCTCAGCCAGGGTATCAAACTTGTAGAATTTTGCAAAAGTGTTTGAACCCGACCAAGTAGCAGCTCGGCAAAGTTGTAAAGCCGAGACCCCTTGGGCAGCCGCCCAAGAAGAGCCCACCTTCCTCGTGGAATGGGCTTTTACTAATTTAGGATGCGGCAGTCCAGCCGCAGAATGTGCAAGCTGAATCGTGCTACAGATCCAGCGAGCAATAGTCTGCTTTGAAGCAGGAGCACCCAGCTTGTTGAGTGCATGCAGGATAAATAGCGAGTCAGTTTTTCTGACTCTAGCCGTCCTGGAAACATAAAGCTTCAGGGCCCGGACTACGTCCAGCAACTTGGAATCCTCCAAGTCCCTAGTAGCCGCAGGCACCACAATAGGTTGGTTCAAATGAAACGATGATACCACCTTAGGGAGAAATTGGGGACGAGTCCTCCATTCTGCCCTTTCCATATGGAAGATCAGATATGGGCTTTTACATGACAAAGCCGCCAATTCTGACACACGCCTAGTCCAAGCTAAGGCCAAAAGCATGACCACTTTCCACGTGAGATATTTTAGCTCCACGGTCTTAAGTGGCTCAAACCAGTGGGATTTTAGGAATCCAACACACGTTAAGATCCCAAGGTGCCACTGGAGGCACAAAAGGGACTGAATATGCAGCACCCCTGTAACAACGTCCGAACTTCAGGCAGTGAAGCCAGTTCTTTTTGAGAGAAAAAGGGATAGGGCCGAAATCTTGGCCTTTATGGATCCTAATTTTAGGCCCATAGTCACTCCTGACTGTAGGAAGTGCAGGAATCGACGCCCCTGGAATTCCTCTGTAGGGCCTTCCCGGCCACACACCAAGCAACCTCTTTTCGCCATATATGTGATACCCAGCTGGTATCTGGTATGCAAAATCTGCAGTCACTGTGTATAGTGCATCACCCTTACCTTGCCCCGGCTGGTCATGGGTTCAGGCACAGTTACCAGAGGGTCCCCTGAAGAATCAGGTCTTTAACTACAAGTACATTGTGGGTGTGGACTACAGGTGTCGGTGCAGCGCATAAAGAATTGGGCGCCAGGCCATCTCAGAAAAACAGCATAAAGTTTATTTCAACATCAAACGGATATTTCAGGGATAACTTGTGAACACTCCTCCAGCACAAAGCATATCAGTTACAGTGGATCCCATATCAGGGCACCTCCTCCAGCGCATCGCTTAGTCGCAGCGGCATATTTATAGCGAACATCAGTACATACCAGGGCATTCTGTGACCAGTAGTGCTACACATCAGGTTGCCGTCTCTCTCTCTCTCTCTCTTACTTAGCGAGGATTCTTTTCCTTGGGGGCGCTTACTCACGCCGCGTGGCTTTCCGACCAATTCACCCAGATACCTCTCGAGATACTTTTCCATGGGGGGGCGCTTACTCACGCCACGTGGCTTCCGACCACTTCACCCAGATACCTCTTGAGGCTCACACCTTGAGTACACTTTTCTCCTGGCATCACCCTTTCACTGGATTCTGCATACTGCTGCTCTCACACTGCGATGTCTCCCTCTGTCAAATGCTTTGCTGTGGCTGGCATCACTCCCCACCTAAACATGTGGGGAGCCCCCACTGGGGCTACATCTTTCTGGTTAATCCACCACACTTCAGCTAGCTAAAACATGTGCTTCTCCTCACTGTCTGTCTGCTCTCTGCTCTGCTGCTGCTGCTCTCATTCTGTTGTAGCTGAGTTGTGTCTCACTGCAGGACAACCTTTTTATAACCTTGCATTCCCAGGGTCACATTCTAAATCTGGGATTTCCCGCTCTGTCTTTCCCGCTCTCAGTTTCCCGCTCTGAGTCTGCAAATGAGTGAGTCATGCACTTTGCATTTTGCAGACTAATCTGTATAGCTATGAGCTGTGCTGTTAACTCCTTCTGTGCTGCAAGCTGTAGGCTGCTGGCACAGTGCTTATGCAACTCCAGCAAACATTTTACTTTTATTGAAGTCATGCTGGCACCTGTAGTGCCACAGTTGATTTGGGCTGCAGTTTCAGGGTATCACATGACAGTGAAAAAGTCTTGCTGTCACGTCTTTCCTAGCCTTTATCAGCGTAGGAATAACTGCATCCGGAATGCCCTTTTCCTCTAGGATCCGGCATTCAACCGCCATGCCGTCCAACGCAGCCGCGGTAAGTCTTGGATCAGACAGGGTCCCTGTTGCAACATGTCCTGACTGAGAGGCAGAGGCCATGGGTCCTCTGAGAGCATTTCTTTCAGTTCCGGGTACCGAGTCCTTCTTGGCCAATCCGGAGCAAAGAATATTGTTCACACTCCTCCGTTTATTACAATTCTCAGCCCTTGGGTCTGAGAGGAAGAGGAGGGAATATATAGACCGTCTGGAACACCCACGGTGTTACTAGAGCGACCACAGCTATCGCCTGAGAGTCCCTTGACCCAGCGTAAAACCTTTTTTATCTTTTTATTGAGGTGGGACGCCATGTAGTCGACCTGAGGCAGTTTCCATCAATTTGCAAAACTGCGTGAAGACTTCCTGATGAAGTCACCACCTTCCCGGGTGGAGGTCGTGTCCACTCCCGGAATGAACACTGCTGACAGTGCGCTTACTTGATTCTCCGCCCAGCGAAGAATTCTGGTGGCTTCTACCCTCGCCACCCTGCTCCTTGTGCCGCCCTGGCGGTTTACATGAGCCCCTGCAGTCTGACTGGATCAGAACCGGTTGGTCGCGAAGCAGGAACTCCGCTTGACTTAGGGCGTTGTACATTGCCCTTAGTTCCAGGATATTGATGTGAAGGCAAGTCTGTTGGCTTGACCACAAACCTTGGAATTTTCTTCCCTGTGTAACTGCCCCCCACCCTCGGAGGCTTGCATCCGTGGTCACCAGGACCCAGTCCTGAATGCTGAATCTGCGGCCCTCGAGAAGGTGAGCACTCCGCAGCCACCACAGGAGAGACACCCTGGCCCTGGGGGATAGGGTGATTAACCGATGCATCTGAAGATGTGATCCGGACCACTTGTCCAGTAAGTTCCATTGTCCTTGCATGGAACCAGCCGAAGGGGATGGCCTCGTATGATGCCATCATCCTTCCCAGGACTCGAGTGCAGTGATGCACTGACACCTGTTTTGGTTTTCAATGGATTCCTGACCAGTGTCATGAGCTCCTGAGCTCTCTCTATCGGGAGATAAACCCTCTTCTGGTCTGTGTCTAGGATCATGCCTAGGCGAGGCAGATGAGCTGTAGGAACCAACTGCGACTTCGGAATATATAGAATCCAGTCGTGTTGCCGTTTCACTTCCAGAGAAGGTGATACGCTGTCCAGCAACTGCACTCTTGATCTCGCTTTTATGAGGAGATCATCCAAGTATGTGATAATAGTGACACCTTGCTTCCACAGGAGCACCATCATATCCGCCATTACCTTGGTGAAATTGGTAATGACAATCCCGTACCGCAATTCTGAGGTACGCCTGATGAGGTGGATAAATGGGGACACGAAGGTATGCATCCCTTATGTCCCGATTCATTTCAGGCTTGCAATGACCGCTCTTAGCGATTCCATCTTGAACCTGAACCTTTTCAGGTATATGTTCAGGGATTTTAATACAATATGGGTCTAACCGAACCGTCTGGTTTCGGGATTATAACATGGTCGAATAATAACACCCTCTTGTTGAAGGAGGGGACCCTTGACCACCACCTGTTGAAGATACAATTTACGAATTGCAGTTCACACTGGCTCCCTCTCTTGGGGGGAAGCCCGCCGGGTCCTCGGTGAGGGGGCATCTTCTCACAGTCCAGCCTGTATCCCTGCGATACAATTTCTATTGCCCAGGGATCTAACAGGGAGTGAACCCACTTGTGGCTGAACTTACGAAGGCGTGTCCCCACCGGGCCTAGCTCCGCCTGTGGAGCTTCAGCGACATGCAGTGGATTTTTGTAGAGGCCGGGGAGGACTTCTGTTCCTGGGGACTAGCTGTGTTGTATAGCTTCTTTCCTCTGCCCCCGGCTCTGACAAGAAAGGACGCACCTCAGACTTTCTTGTTTCTTTATTCGAAAAGCTGCATTTAATAATGTCGTGCTTTCCTAGGCTGTGCAGGAATATAAGGCAAAATATCAGAATTACCAGCTATAGCTGTGGAGACCAGGCCCGAGAACCTTTCTCCACACAATCCTCAGCCTTCCATATGCCTCCTAAGTCGGCATCATCTGTCCAATGTATATTCTACAGGACACGTCAAGTAGAAATCGACATAGCTTTTGTCTCTAGGACCCAGTATACTCATGTCCCTTTGGGCATGCTTTATAATTATATATCTATCACTTAAGACAGCATCTTAAAATATTTATATGCATACTAGGGTCTCAATCTCTGCTGATAAAGTACCCGTCCACGCTGCCACAGCGCTATAAACCCATGCCGACACAATCGCCGGTCTGGGTAGTATACTAGAATCTGCACACTATCTGCAGGATCCCTGAGAATAGCTAGTGCAAACAGGACACCCAAGGGGAAGATTCTCAACACATCCTGGCCCTAGTGGGGAAAGGATACAGCCTGAGAATTCTCTTGTGGGAAGCTGCCGTCTCTTGTCTGGAGATTCCCGCTCTTTTTCCTCATGAGAGGAGGGAAATTTACCTCAGCATTCTTCCCCTTAACATGTGTACTCTCGTGTCAGGGACAGATGAGTCATCAATGATATGCAAATCATCTTTTATTCCAATAATCATATATTGAATATCTTTTAGCCCTCTTGGCTGTAACTTTGCATTATCGTAGTCGACAGTGGAGTTAAACTCCGTGTCGATACTTTGTTATTTTGGATAGTGAACATAGAGAGACTCTGAAGGTCTCTGTGACATAGGGACAGACCAGGGTAGATTTCCTTTCTGTTCCCTAACCTTTTGTGCAATAATTTTACCTCAGCACTTACACATATCCAAACAGGTGTCGTCGTTGTCGACGGAGACACCCTCCCACACACATATCCGCTCTATCACCTCCTTAGAGGAGCCTATTACCTCAGACATGTCGACACACGCGTACCGACACACCACACACACAGGGGATGCTCTATTTGAAGACAGTTCCCCCACCAGGCCCTTTGGAGAGACAGAGAGAGAGTATGCCAGCACACACCACAGCGCTATATAATACAGGGATGTACACTATACTGAGTGATTTTTCCCCTATAGCAGCTTATATACACAGTTTTGCGCCTAAATTTATGTGCCCCCCCCCTCTCTTTTTTACCCTTTGTGTACCAGGATACTGCAGGGGAGAGCCTGGGGAGCTTCCTTCCAGCTGAGCTGTGAAGAGAAAATGGCGCCGGTGTGCTGAGGAAAAAGGCCCGGCCCCCTCAGCGGCGGGCTTCTGTCCTTTTATGTACTTTAATGGCGGGGGTTAATGCACATATACAGTTTATCAGACTGTATTATGTGCTTTTCGCCAAGTAAGGTAATCTAATTGCTGCCCAGGGCACCCCCCCCCCCCCAGCGCCCTGCACCCATCAGTGACCGGAGTGGGTGGTGTGCTAAGGGAGCAATGGCGCACAGCTGCAGTGCTGTGCGCTACCTTAATGAAGACCGGAGTCTTCAGTCGCCGATTTTCAACTTCTCTTCGTTCTTCTGGCTCTGCAAGGGGGACGGCGGCGCTGCTCCGGGACCGGACGACCGAGGACTGGGCCAGTGTTCGATCCCTCTGGAGCTAATGGTGCCCAGTAGCCTTAGAAGCCCAAGCTAGCTGCAAGCAGGTAGGTTCGCTTCTCTCCCCTCAGTCCCACGTAGCAGTGAGTCTGTTGCCAGCAGATCTCACTGAAAATAAAAAACCTAACAAATACTTTATTTTCTAGGAAGCTCAGGAGAGCCCCTAGGGTGCATCCAGCTCTGGCCGGGCACAGATACTAACTGAGGTCTGGAGGAGGGGCATAGAGGGAGGAGCCAGTGCACACCAGATATAGTACCTAATCTTTCTTTTAAGAGTGCCCAGTCTCCTGCGGAGCCCGTCTATACCCCATGGTCCTTACGGAGTACCCAGCATCCACTAGGACGTCAGAGAAAAACAGAAGAACTCTCACAAAATCTCTCACTTCCTTATTCTCACACCCTATTACATTCCCCCCAGGGTGTGTACTGCTGGTGCGTTCTTCATAGGCAGCACAGGGCTGTGATGAGAGGGGCACGACTAGTGCAGCTACCAAGGGTGCAACGCCAAGGGTTAAGTAGTAAGTACCCAGGAACAGTGTCAGGTAAAGGTCCACATGGGATTGGAGTTGAAATTTATAAAGGGCCTGTTGTATGCCTCAGAAGAAGGTGTGACTCGTGTAAGGTGAGTGTGGTCTAAATAAGGGGTGTGGCCTGTGCCAGGAGTGTGGCTATCGCCATGGGCGTCATGTCTAGTGCCTACCTTCAACCACTTAATTGTTAATTATAACAAGAAAAAGTTTGTGACCACAATATAATACAGGGCATCCGTGACCACCATATGAGACCGGGAGCACTGCAGTGACTGACATATAATACAGAGAGCTGTATCAACATGCAAAAAAGGTTGAAAGGGGAGCAATGATGGGGCAAAACAGAGCAGCTTTGAAAAGATAAATAAAGATGGAGACAATACAGAGCAGACAGGGAACTGAGCTCCTGGACAACACAGACCACACTTACTGACAGGCAGACAGACACACTTACTGACAGACACCACTTACTGACACAAACACACTACTAATACAGACACACAAACATCACTTACTGACAAACACACCACTGACAGTCTTACTGACACACCTCACTGACACTTATACCCCTTTCACATCACACAAATAACCCAGTATCGACCCAGTATATTTCCGAGTCAACACGGGTCACTGTGTGGTGTGAAAGGGTCCCTTCAGAAATCCTGTATTGCCTGACCCGGTAATTCAACCCGGGTTATAACAAGGGTTATTCCCGGATTGAATACCAGGTTGAATACTGGGTCAGGGGAAGTGTGAATGGGTTGCCGGGTTGATGTGGCCCAGGACCTGTTCACTACATAGGGAGAGGCAACGTGGAGATGAGCTCTTCTACCAGCGAAGGGGCAGAGCCAGCATCGGGGGCGGAGCTGGCTACGCCCCCGATGCTGGCTCTGCCCGCTATGGCAACCTGATCCAGCATATTGCTGGTTCGGGAGGGCAGTGTGAAAGGTCCAATGCCGGGTCCCACCCAGGAAGGACCCTTTTCCAATACCCTGATGGGACCCCGGCTTTGCGATCTGAAAACGGTATGACTGATACACACATTTATTGACACAGACACCACTTACTGACAGATACCTCTTACAGACACAGACATCACTTATTGGCACAGACATACCTAATGACAGACACTCCTTACTGACACAAATACGCAGGAACAAACACTGATACAAATACACTGATACAGACAAACTTACTGACACCCCTTACTTACACAGACAAACTTACTGATACAAACACACTGACACAACTACATTTACTGACACAAACAGCCCTTACTGACAGATACTCCTTACTGACACACTGACACAAACACACTTACTGGCACAAACACATTTACTGACGCAAACACACCTTACTGACAGATACCACTTACAAACACAGAAACCCCTACTGACACAGATCCCACTTACTGACAAACATACTGACACTGTCACACTTACTGACATAAACACCAGGACACACACCGCTTACTGACACTAGAGATGAGCGGGTTCGGTTCCTGGGAATCCGAACCCGCCCGAACTTCAGTTTTTTTTACACGGGTCCGAGCGACTCGGATCTTCCCGCCTTGCTCGGTTAACCCGAGCGCGCCCGAACGTCATCATCACGCTGTCGGATTCTCGCGAGGCTCGAATTCTATCGCGAGACTCGGATTCTATATAAGGAGCCGCGCGTCGCCGCCATTTTCACACGTGCATTGAGATTCATAGGGAGAGGACGTGGCTGGCGTCCTCTCCGTTTATAGAGATTCGAGAAGAGAGTGAGACAGAGAGAGACACAGTAGTAATTTTGGGGAGCATTAGGAGGAGTACTACTACTACTAGTACTTGCTGAAGTGATAGAGATAGTGTGACTGTATTATCTGACTTGTGGGGGAGACACTGACAGTGGGGAGCAGTTAGAGTCTGAGAGCAGGACTCAGGACTCAGGAGTACATATAACGTACAGTGCACACTTTTGCTGCCAGAGTGCCAGCCACACTGCCATTGTTTGTGACCACACTGACCACCAGTATAATATATATTGTGATTGTCTGCTTAGGACTCAGGAGTACTACTTGCAAGTTGCTGATAGTGTGACCAGTGACCTGACCACCAGTTTAATAATCACCACCAGTTTATGAGTTTAATATATATATATATATATATATATATATAATTGTATATAATATATATATAATATTGTATACCACCTAGCACCTACCCGTGTTTTTTCTTTTCTTTCTTCTTTAGACATACTACTATAGTAGCTTACTGTAGCAGTCTGCGGTGCTGCTGAGCTGACAGTGTCCAGCAGGTCCGTCATCAGTCATTACATAATAAATATATATACCTGTCCGGCTGCAGTACTAGTGATATTATTATATATACATATATATTGATTTCATCTCATTATCATCCAGTCTATATTATCAGCAGACACAGTACGTTAGTCCACGGCTGTAGCTACCTCTGTGTCGGCACTCGGCAGTCCATCCATAATTGTATACCACCTACCCGTGGTTGTTTTTTTTTTTCTTTCTTCTTTATACATACTACTATAGTAGCTTACTGTAGCAGTCTGCGGTGCTGCTGAGCTGACAGTGTCCAGCAGGTCCGTCATCAGTCATTACATAATAAATATATAATATATACCTGTCCGGCTGCAGTACTAGTGATATTATATATACATATATATTGATTTCATCTCATTATCATCCAGTCTATATTATCAGCAGACACAGTACGGTAGTCCACGGCTGTAGCTACCTCTGTGTCGGCACTCGGCAGTCCATCCATAATTGTATACCACCTACCCGTGGTTTTTTTTTTCATTCTTCTTTATACATACTACTATAGTAGCTTACTGTAGCAGTCTGCGGTGCTGCTGAGCTGACAGTGTCCAGCAGGTCCGTCATCAGTCATTACATAATAAATATATATACCTGTCCGGCTGCAGTACTAGTGATATTATATATACATATATATTGATTTCATCTCATTATCATCCAGTCTATATTATCAGCAGACACAGTACGGTAGTCCACGGCTGTAGCTACCTCTGTGTCGGCACTCGGCAGTCCATCCATAATTGTATACCACCTACCCGTGGTTTTTTTTTTTTTCTTTCTTCTTTATACATACTACTATAGTAGCTTACTGTAGCAGTCTGCGGTGCTGCTGAGCTGACAGTGTCCAGCAGGTCCGTCATCAGTCTTTACATAATAAATATATATACCTGTCCGGCTGCAGTACTAGTGATATTATATATACATATATATTGATTTTATCTCATTATCATCCAGTCTATATTATCAGCAGACACAGTACGGTAGTCCACGGCTGTAGCTACCTCTGTGTCGGCACTCGGCAGTCCATCCATAATTGTATACCACCTACCCGTGGTTTTTTTTCTTTCTTTCTTCTTTATACATACTACTATAGTAGCTTACTGTAGCAGTCTGCGGTGCTGCTGAGCTGACAGTGTCCAGCAGGTCCGTCATCAGTCATTACATAATAAATATATATACCTGTCCGGCTGCAGTACTAGTGATATTATATATACATATATATTGATTTCATCTCATTATCATCCAGTCTATATTATCAGCAGACACAGTACGGTAGTCCACGGCTGTAGCTACCTCTGTGTCGGCACTCGGCAGTCCATCCATAATTGTATACCACCTACCCGTGGTTTTTTTTTTCTTTCTTCTTTATACATACTACTATAGTAGCTTACTGTAGCAGTCTGCGGTGCTGCTGAGCTGACAGTGTCCAGCAGGTCCGTCATCAGTCATTACATAATAAATATATATACCTGTCCGGCTGCAGTACTAGTGATATTATATATACATATATATTGATTTCATCTCATTATCATCCAGTCTATATTATCAGCAGACACAGTACGGTAGTCCACGGCTGTAGCTACCTCTGTGTCGGCACTCGGCAGTCCATCCATAAGTATACTAGTATCCATCCATCTCCATTGTTTACCTGAGGTGCCTTTTAGTTGTGCCTATTAAAATATGGAGAACAAAAATGTTGAGGTTCCAAAATTAGGGAAAGATCAAGATCCACTTCCACCTTGTGCTGAAGCTGCTGCCACTAGTCATGGCCGAGACGATGAAATGCCAGCAACGTCGTCTGCCAAGGCCGATGCCCAATGTCATAGTACAGAGCATGTAAAATCCAAAACACCAAATATCAGTAAAAAAAGGACTCCAAAACCTAAAGTAAAATTGTCGGAGGAGAAGCGTAAACTTGCCAATATGCCATTTACCACACGGAGTGGCAAGGAACGGCTGAGGCCCTGGCCTATGTTCATGGCTAGTGGTTCAGCTTCACATGAGGATGGAAGCACTCAGCCTCTCGCTAGAAAAATGAAAAGACTCAAGCTGGCAAAAGCACCGCAAAGAACTGTGCGTTCTTCGAAATCCCAAATCCACAAGGAGAGTCCAATTGTGTCGGTTGCGATGCCTGACCTTCCCAACACTGGACGTGAAGAGCATGCGCCTTCCACCATTTGCACGCCCCCTGCAAGTGCTGGAAGGAGCACCCGCAGTCCAGTTCCTGATAGTCAGATTGAAGATGTCAGTGTTGAAGTACACCAGGATGAGGAGGATATGGGTGTTGCTGGCGCTGGGGAGGAAATTGACCAGGAGGATTCTGATGGTGAGGTGGTTTGTTTAAGTCAGGCACCCGGGGAGACACCTGTTGTCCGTGGGAGGAATATGGCCATTGACATGCCTGGTGAAAATACCAAAAAAATAAGCTCTTCGGTGTGGAAGTATTTCAACAGAAATGCGGACAACAGGTGTCAAGCCGTGTGTTGCCTTTGTCAAGCTGTAATAAGTAGGGGTAAGGACGTTAACCACCTCGGAACATCCTCCCTTATACGTCACCTGCAGCGCATTCATAATAAGTCAGTGACAAGTTCAAAAACTTTGGGTGACAGCGGAAGCAGTCCACTGACCAGTAAATCCCTTCCTCTTGTAACCAAGCTCACGCAAACCACCCCACCAACTCCCTCAGTGTCAATTTCCTCCTTACCCAGGAATGCCAATAGTCCTGCAGGCCATGTCACTGGCAATTCTGACAGTCCTCTCCTGCCTGGGATTCCTCCGATGCATCCTTGAGTGTAATGCCTACTGCTGCTGGCGCTGCTGTTGTTGCTGCTGGGAGTCGATCGTCATCCCAGAGGGGAAGTCGTAAGCCCACTTATACTACTTCCAGTAAGCAATTGACTGTCCAACAGTCCTTTGCGAGTAAGATGAAATATCACAGCAGTCATCCTGCTGCAAAGCGGATAACTGAGGCCTTGACAACTATGTTGGTGTTAGACGTGCGTCCGGTATCCGCCGTTAGTTCACAGGGAACTAGACAATTTCTTGAGGTAGTGTGCCCCCGTTACCAAATACCATCTAGGTTCCACTTCTCTAGGCAGGCGATACCGAGAATGTACACGGACGTCAGAAAAAGACTCACCAGTGTCCTAAAAAATGCAGTTGTACCCAATGTCCACTTAACCACGGACATGTGGACAAGTGGAGCAGGGCAGGGTCAGGACTATATGACTGTGACAGCCCACTGGGTAGATGTATGGACTCCCGCCGCAAGAACAGCAGCGGCGGCACCAGTAGCAGCATCTCGCAAACGCCAACTCTTTCCTAGGCAGGCTACGCTTTGTATCACCGCTTTCCAGAATACGCACACAGCTGAAAACCTCTTACGGCAACTGAGGAAGATCATCGCGGAATGGCTTACCCCAATTGGACTCTCCTGTGGATTTGTGGCATCGGACAACGCCAGCAATATTGTGTGTGCAATAAATCTGGGCAAATTCCAGCACGTCCCATGTTTTGCACATACCTTGAATTTGGTGGTGCAGAATTTTTTAAAAAATGACAGGGGTGTGCAAGAGATGCTGTCGGTGGCCAGAAGAATTGCGGGACACTTTCGGCGTACAGGCACCACGTACAGAAGACTGGAGCACCACCAAAAACAACTGAACCTGCCCTGCCATCATCTGAAGCAAGAAGTGGTAACGAGGTGGAATTCAACCCTCTATATGCTTCAGAGGTTGGAGGAGCAGCAAAAGGCCATTCAAGCCTATACAATTCAGCACGATATAGGAGGTGGAATGCACCTGTCTCAAGCGCAGTGGAGAATGATTTCAACATTGTGCAAGGTTCTGATGCCCTTTGAACTTGCCACACGTGAAATCAGTTCAGACACTGCCAGCCTGAGTCAGGTCATTCCCCTCATCAGGCTTTTGCAGAAAAAGCTGGAGACATTGAAGGAGGAGCTAACACAGAGCGATTCCGCTAGGCATGTGGGACTTGTGGATGGAGCCCTTAATTCGCTTAACAAGGATTCACGGGTGGTCAATCTGTTGAAATCAGAGCACTACATTTTGGCCACCATGCTCGATCCTAGATTTAAAGCCTACCTTGGATCTCTCTTTCCGGCAGACACAAGTCTGCTGGGGTTCAAAGACCTGCTGGTGACAAAATTGTCAAGTCAAGCGGAACGCGACCTGTCAACATCTCCTCCTTCACATTCTCCCGCAACTGGGGGTGCGAGGAAAAGGCTCAGAATTCCGAGCCCACCCGCTGGCGGTGATGCAGGGCAGTCTGGAGCGACTGCTGATGCTGACATCTGGTCCGGACTGAAGGACCTGACAACGATTACGGACATGTCGTCTACTGTCACTGCATATGATTCTCTCACCATTGAAAGAATGGTGGAGGATTATATGAGTGACCGCATCCAAGTAGGCACGTCACACAGTCCGTACTTATACTGGCAGGAAAAAGAGGCAATTTGGAGGCCCTTGCACAAACTGGCTTTATTCTACCTAAGTTGCCCTCCCACAAGTGTGTACTCCGAAAGAGTGTTTAGTGCCGCCGCTCACCTTGTCAGCAATCGGCGTACGAGGTTACATCCAGAAAATGTGGAGAAGATGATGTTCATTAAAATGAATTATAATCAATTCCTCCGTGGAGACATTGACCAGCAGCAATTGCCTCCACAAAGTACACAGGGAGCTGAGATGGTGGATTCCAGTGGGGACGAATTGATAATCTGTGAGGAGGGGGATGTACACGGTGATATATCGGAGGATGATGATGAGGTGGACATCTTGCCTCTGTAGAGCCAGTTTGTGCAAGGAGAGATTAATTGCTTCTTTTTTGGTGGGGGTCCAAACCAACCCGTCATTTCAGTCACAGTCGTGTGGCAGACCCTGTCACTGAAATGATGGGTTGGTTAAAGTGTGCATGTCCTGTTTATACAACATAAGGGTGGGTGGGAGGGCCCAAGGACAATTCCATCTTGCACCTCTTTTTTCTTTAATTTTTCTTTGCGTCATGTGCTGTTTGGGGAGTATTTTTTGGAAGGGCCATCCTGCGTGACACTGCAGTGCCACTCCTAGATGGGCCCGGTGTTTGTGTCGGCCACTAGGGTCGCTTATTTTACTCACACAGCTACCTCATTGCGCCTCTTTTTTTCTTTGCGTCATGTGCTGTTTGGGGAGGGTTTTTTGGAAGGGACATCCTGCGTGACACTGCAGTGCCACTCCTAGATGGGCCCGGTGTTTGTGTCGGCCACTAGGGTCGCTTATCTTACTCACACAGCTACCTCATTGCGCCTCTTTTTTTCTTTGCGTCATGTGCTGTTTGGGGAGGGTTTTTTGGAAGGGACATCCTGCGTGACACTGCAGTGCCACTCCTAGATGGACCCGGTGTTTGTGTCGGCCACTAGGGTCGCTTATCTTACTCACACAGCTACCTCATTGTGCCTCTTTTTTTCTTTGCGTCATGTGCTGTTTGGGGAGGGTTTTTTGGAAGGGACATCCTGCGTGACACTGCAGTGCCACTCCTAGATGGGCCCGGTGTTTGTGTCGGCCACTAGGGTCGCTTATCTTACTCACACAGCTACCTCATTGCGCCTCTTTTTTTCTTTGCGTCATGTGCTGTTTGGGGAGGTTTTTTTGGAAGGGACATCCTGCGTGACACTGCAGTGCCACTCCTAAATGGGCCCGGTGTTTGTGTCGGCCACTAGGGTCGCTTATCTTACTCACACAGCTACCTCATTGCGCCTCTTTTTTTCTTTGCGTCATGTGCTGTTTGGGGAGGGTTTTTTGGAAGGGACATCCTGCGTGACACTGCAGTGCCACTCCTAGATGGGCCCGGTGTTTGTGTCGGCCACTAGGGTCGCTTATCTTACTCACACAGCTACCTCATTGCGCCTCTTTTTTTCTTTGCGTCATGTGCTGTTTGGGGAGGGTTTTTTGGAAGGGACATCCTGCGTGACACTGCAGTGCCACTCCTAGATGGGCCCGGTGTTTGTGTCGGCCACTAGGGTCGCTTATCTTACTCACACAGCTACCTCATCGCGCCTCTTTTTTTCTTTGCGTCATGTGCTGTTTGGGGAGGGTTTTTAGGAAGGGCCATCCTGCGTGACACTGCAGTGCCACTCCTAGATGGGCCTGGTGTTTGTGTCGGCAACTAGGGTCGCTTATCTTACTCACACAGCTACCTCATTGCGCCTCTTTTTTTCTTTGCGTCATGTGCTGTTTGGGGAGGGTTTTTTGGAAGGGCCATCCTGCGTGACACTGCAGTGCCACTCCTAGATGGGCCAGGTGTTTGTGTCGGCCACTAGGGTCGCTTATCTTACTCACACAGCTACCTCATTGCGCCTCTTTTTTTCTTTGCGTCATGTGCTGTTTGGGGATGGTTTTTTGGAAGGGCCATCCTGCGTGACACTGCAGTGCCACTCCTAGATGGGCCAGGTGTTTGTGTCGGCCACTAGGGTCGCTTAGCTTAGTCATCCAGCGACCTCGGTGCAAATTTTAGGACTAAAATTAATATTGGGAGGTGTGAGGTATTCAGAATAGACTGAAAATGAGTGGAAATTATGGTTTTTGAGGTTAATAATACTTTGGGATCAAAATGACCCCCAAATTCTATGATTTAAGCTGTTTTTTAGTGTTTTTTGAAAAAAACACCCGAATCCAAAACACACCCGAATCCGACAAAAAAAATTAGGTGAGGTTTTGCCAAAACGCGGTCGAACCCAAAACACGGCCGCGGAACCGAACCCAAAACCAAAACACAAAACCCGAAAAATTTCAAGTGCACATCTCTAACTGACACAGACATCACTTAATGGCACATACATACTTAATGACAGACACTCCTTCCTGACACAGATACAACTTACTGACACAAACACACTTACTGACATGGACACCCTTTACCAAAAGATACTACTTACTGATAGTACACCCCTTACGGACACAGATTCCCCTTACTGACACTGACACACTGGCAAACACATTTATTGACACAGGTACCCCTTACTGACACAGATACAACTTACTGACACACACACAATATACATCACTTAATGATCGATATCCCTTACTGACACACACACTTACAGTACTACTTATTAGTGATGTGCACCGGACATTTTTCGGGTTTTGTGTTTTGGTTTTGGATTCGGTTCCGCGGCCGTGTTTTGGATTCGGACGCGTTTTGGCAAAACCTCCCTGAAAATTTTTTGTCGGATTCGGGTGTGTTTTGGATTCGGGTGTTTTTTTTACAAAAAACCCTCAAAAACAGCTTAAATCATAGAATGTGGGGGTCATTTTGATCCCATAGTATTATTAACCTCAATAACCATAATTTCCACTCATTTCCAGTCTATTCTGAACACCTCACAATATTATTTTTAGTCCTAAAATTTGCACCGAGGTCGCTGTATGACTAAGCTAAGCGACCCAAGTAGCCGACACAAACACCTGGCCCATCTAGGAGTGGCACTGCAGTGTCAGACAGGATGGCAGATTTAAAAAATAGTCCCCAAACAGCACATGATGCAAAGAAAAAAAGAGGTGCACCAAGGTCGCTGTGTGACTAAGCTAAGCGACCCAAGTGGCCGACACAAACACCTGGCCCATCCAGGAGTGGCACTGCAGTGTCAGACAGGATGGCAGATTTAAAAAATAGTCCCCAAACAGCACATGTTGCAAAGAAAAAAAGAGGTGCACCAAGGTAGCTGTGTGACTAAGCTAAGTGACCCAAGTGGCCGAGACAAACACCTGGCCCATCTAGGAGTGGCACTGCAGTTTTCTAGCGAGAGGATGAGTGCTTCCATCCTCATGTGAATCTGAACCACTAGCCATGAACATAGGCCAGGGCCTCAGCCGTTCCTTGCCACTCCGTGTCGTAAATGGCATATTGGCAAGTTTACGCTTCTCATCAGACGCTTTTAATTTTGATTTTTGGGTCATTTTACTGAACTTTTGTATTTTGGATTTTACATGCTCTTACTATGACATTGGGCATCGGCTTTGACAGACGACGTTGATGGCATTTCATCGTCTCGGCCATGACTAGTGGCAGCAGCTTCAGCACCAGGTGGAAGTAGATCTTGAGCTTTCCCTATTTTACCCTCCACATTTTTGTTCTCCATTTTTTAATGTGTGGAATTATATGCCAGTAATATATCAATAGCAATGGCCTACTGTACCGTACTGCTATATATTATATACTGGTGGTCAGCAAAATTATGCACTGTACTCCTATTATATATACTGCGCACAACTAAAATGCACCACAGGTATGGATGGATAGTATACTTGACGACACAGAGGTAGGTAGAGCAGTGGCCTACTGTACCGTACTGCTATATATTATATACTGGTGGTCAGCAAAATTCTGCACTATACTCCTATTATATATACTGTGCACAACTAAAATGCACCACAGGTATGGATGGATAGTATACTTGACGACACAGAGGTAGGTAGAGCAGTGGCCTACTGTACCATACTGCTATATATTATATACTGGTGGTCAGCAAAATTATGCACTGTCCTCCTACTATATATACTGCGCACAACAACTAAAATGCACCACAGGTATGGATGGATAGTATACTTGATGACACAGAGGTAGGTAGAGCAGTGGATTACTGTACCGTACTGCTATATATTATATACTGGTGGTCAGCAAAATTATGCACTGTCCTCCTACTATATATACTGCGCACAACTAAAATGCACCACAGGAATGGATGGATAGTATACTTGATGACACAGAGGTAGGTAGAGCAGTGGATTACTGTACCGTACTGCTATATATTATATACTGGTGGTCAGCAAAATTATGCACTGTCCTCCTACTATATATACTGCGCACAACTAAAATGCACCGCAGGTATGGATGGATAGTATACTTGATGACACAGAGGTAGGTAGAGCAGTGGCCTACTGACCCGTACTGCTATATATTATATACTGGTGGTCAGCAAAATTCTGCACTGTCCTCCTACTATATATACTGCGCACAACTAAAATGCACCACAGGTATGGATGGATAGTATACTTGACGACACAGAGGTAGGTAGAGCAGTGGACTACTTTACCGTACTGCTATATATTATATACTGGTGGTCAGCAAAATTCTGCACTGTACTCCTACTATATATACTGCGCACAACTAAAATGCACCACAGGTATGGATGGATAGTATACTTGACGACACAGAGGTAGGTAGAGCAGTGGCCTACTGTACCGTACTGCTATATTTTATATACTGGTGGTCAGCAAAATTCTGCACTGTCCTCCTACTATATATACTGCGCACAACAACTAAAATGCACCACAGGTATGGATGGATAGTATACTTGACGACACAGAGGTAGGTAGAGCAGTGGACTACTGTACCGTACTGCTATATATTATATACTGGTGGTCAACAAAATGATGCACTGTCCTCCTACTATATATACTGTGCACAACTAAAATGCACCACAGGTATGGATGGATAGTATACTTGACGACACAGAGGTAGGTAGAGCAGTGGACTACTGTACCGTACTGATATAATACTGGTGGTCGCTGGTCAGCAAAATTCTGCACTGTCTTCCTACTATATATACTACAATGCAGCACAGATATGGAGCGTTTTTCAGGCAGAGAACGTAGATATTTGCAAGCACACTGAGCACAGATATTTG
This sequence comes from Pseudophryne corroboree, assembly GCF_028390025.1. Taxonomy (NCBI): domain Eukaryota; kingdom Metazoa; phylum Chordata; class Amphibia; order Anura; family Myobatrachidae; genus Pseudophryne; species Pseudophryne corroboree. The sequence goes on from NC_086446.1 coordinate 611,517,941, forward strand.
CAGCACACTGAGCACAGATATTTGCAGCACACTGAACACAACTGAGAGAACGCTGCACGTCCTCTCCCTATCATCTCCAATGCACGAGTGAAAATGGCGGCGACGTGCGGCTCCTTATATAGAATACGAATCTCGCGAGAATACGACAGCGGGATGATGACGTTCGGGCGCGCTCGGGTTAACCGAGCAAGGCGGGAGGATCCGAGTCTGCCTCGGACCGTGTAAAATGGGTGAAGTTCGGGGGGGTTCGGATTCCGAGGAAACGAACCCGCTCATCACTACTACTTATTGACACACACACTTACTGCTTCAGACACTACTTACTGACTTACACACTTACTGACTCAGACACCACTTACTGACACACACAACACAGATAAACTTACTGACACACACACGTTTACTGACAGAAGCTACCACTTACTGACAGACCGAAACACACTTATAAAACATAGATCAACTTATGGATACAGACACCAGTTAAATATGGGAGACGAGACCCGTGGGCCTGGTGTGTTCTGCAACTCGCCGGGTTTGCACGCCAGTTCTGCTCTGACATCCATGGAGGGTACAGAAAATCCTCACAAACAGCAGCCTCTTCCCCCAGATCCTTCCCCTCTTTCATCCTGTATTTAATCATCAGGGGAAAGGGTGGAAATGGCAAGAATAAGCCATAATAACGGATGCTGGAGTTAGAGCTTTGGGTAGTATGGAGGCGGAGCTTGGACGGGTTTGGGGGCAGAGCCTCGGTTAGATTCAGGGAGGGACAGGCCATTTTAGACAGGCTGTGCTGTGCTAAAGACTTCCACTGGCCGATTCAGGGTGGGGTACACTGGGCAGCTGGGAGGTGAGTGAGCAGTTGCTGTTGAGAGGATATGTTTTGTCCTGTCAACATTGGCTGAAAAGAAGTGCATCCTGTGGGCTTATTTTCAATGTGGGGCCTGGAGCTGCTGCTCCATCTGCCCCATTGTTAATCTGGCCCTGCCCAGAAGAGAAGGCCTGTCACTCTTTGCACATTGTGCCATTTTCCTTCTCCCAGTGCTCCTATGATGCTTGTCATGGTGTCATGTGTGTCAGGGGCTGGACATAAAGGTTTAATAAATGCTATGTGAAGTGCCAGTTAAGATGCGTTCACATTCAGAGCAAAATCAGTAAGCATATAAAGAAAATGGCCACATGTGCAAGCCTTATACAGCATGTGGGGAAAAATGTGCGCCTATCATCTCCCTTCCCCATATGTACCTCTGCACCCTGCCCCACCAGGCGTGCCTTTGGCCAGAGGTGTCACCGGGTGTGGTGACACCCGGTGCGCACCCCTGATCTCCTGTCGCGCTCGTGTCAAAAAGGGGCGTGGTCTTACACATAGGGGCGTGGCTTCGCAGGGATCCTGGATTCTTCACTCTGGGGGCATGCCTAGCATCTCCGGAGATGCTGGGCTTCCCCCAGAGCCAGTCTCCGTGTGCTGTCAGCTCCTCTTCTATGACAGGAGCCGGGTGCTGTAGGAGACTTTCTAACTGCAGCACCTGGCTCCTGACACTGCGGTGGAGCTGACATTTGGTGTCACCTTCCTCCAGGTGTCACACCCGGGTGCGGGCCGAACAAATAAATAACAAGTGGCACTTGACAATCAGACAATTAAAAAACATTTATTTATATAAAATGTATGTAAGTAACAACAACCTCCCGGGAGTAAAAAACAATATTGAGAATGTCACAATAATATGAATGTGCACTATATTATAGCTTCATTATCAATTAATAAAAAACATGAGTGATAAATAATCTTGCTTGCACGTGACTATTCATTAGTAACACCTAGAAGGTTTTGGACCGTGCTGGGTTCACTATGTGCACACAAACGGCAATATATACAATGTATAGCTGTTATATGCTTGATCTAAACAAGAGTCACTCACGGCTGTATGTTTTGAAGGGATTGCGTGTAGCACAAATCCATAACAATAAGCAGCTGGTGCAAAGAAGATAATTTGAAGGATACAACCTCCGCTGGGCAGGAGCCTATTCAGTCCTTGCTCCCTGGTGTCGTCCCGCCGTCCCACCAGAGACACACACCAGAGCCTCAGCGGGTACAACTGATACCGCACCGTGCAGGGAGTCCCGACAAGTCGTCCCCGATGGTCCACGCTACCTCCGGTACCTCCGCACTTTCACAACGGAGGCTGTAAGCTGATGTTCCGGAGTACACCGGTCTGCGCCGGGCTGGGAGGGAACGGCACCTGTGGCTTCTACCTCCCCAAGTTGGGATGGACGGCTGTGGTTGTAGGGGTATGAGCTGCAATTAAATGTTCCTATTTGCGGTAGTTAGAACCGGGCTCCTATGCACGGTTTGGAAATGAATAAACAGCCACTAGCAGTGTTGATCCTTGAAAGAAGAAAGCCTTGTGACGCCACTGCTTCTGTCCCCCCTAGCCATGAGTGCCTCTGCCCCTGCCTACAAATATGCACCTATCATCTCCCTCCCCATATATACCTCTGTCCCTTGCCTCATCAAGCGTGCCTCTGAATCCCCTCCCCATGAGTGCCTCTCCCTATGTAAAACTATAATTTCCCCTTCCCATATGTACCTCTGCCCCCATCTCCATGAATGTCCCTGACAACTGCCTCCCCAATTGTGACCCCCCTCTCCCTATCTGTAACTCTGGTTCGGCCACCATCGCTACTGTGCCTTTGCGCCCTCCCCAAGGCTGGTGGCTGCTGAGCAGAAGTAGCATGAAGATTAAACTATGACAAAAGAGAGCCGAGCAGTGACAATTTTAGTGAAGCAAGTAAAAGAAAAAGACAGCTGACTGAGCACAGGGACGATTGAAGGCGCATACGTGGACGGCCGGTAGGAGAGTATACACATGGTAAATGCGTCTGTTGTGGCATCAAAACATCTCTTTTTGAGGAGCTATTTAATTAAAATTTAAATATTGTATTACCATTATGCCGAGAAAGAAAGTGCATATAGGATGTAGCACATGTAAATTCATAATTGCTCCCATTCAAAGCTGGGGCAGTTCACTACTTACATATAAATCTGTAAAGGATATCGGGGGGTCATTCCGACCCGATCGCTGGCTGAAGTTTGTCGCAGAGCAGCGATCGGGTTGGAACTGCACATGCGCTGGCGCTGAGAGAGAGGCGGTCGCTGGGCGGGATGGGGCTGAACGGCGGCGCGGTCTGGCCAACTCAGGCTTGGCCGGACCGTTAAGGGGTGTGCCGCGGCGGCTGTGTGACATCTCACGCAGCCGCTGCGACCAGCGGCAGCGACAAACAACTCCCGGGCCAGCCGCAGGAGCTGCGCTGGCCGGGAGTTACTCCTGAAATACAAAAGCGCAATGCTTTTGTATTTGGGCGGGGGAGCGGCACTGACATGCGGGGTGGACTAGCACTGTGCTGGGTGTCCCCCCGCATGTCAGGGAAGATGATTGTAGCTGTTCTAATTTAGCACAGCTACGATCAACTCGGAATGACCCCCATCATGTTTACATATTACACACACAAGGCTTACATGGTACATATGAATTATGGTAAGTTTATTATGTTTACATATTATGGGGGTAATTCCAAGTTGATCGCAGCAGGATTTTTGTTAGCAATTGGGCTAAACCATGTGCACTGCAGGGGAGGCAGATATAACATGTGCAGAGAGAGTTAGATTTGGGTGGGGTGTGTTCAATCTGCAATCTAATTTGCAGTGTAAACATAAAGCAGCCAGTATTTACCCTGCACAGAAACAAAATAACCCACCCAAATCTAACTCTTTCTGCACATGTTATATCTGCCTCCCCTGCAATGCACATGGTTTTGCCCAATTGCTATCAAAAATCCTGCTGCGATCAACTTGGAATTACCCCCTATATACAGTATGAATCTGTGAAAGTTAAGTAACGTCCTCTATGATATAAAAACAATATGCTATAGAGGTTTCCAAACACGTCCTCAAGGCACCCTAATACCCCAATGAGAACAGCACAGGCCCCTCACAGATTATGGCCTGTGCTGTTCTCATTGGGGTATATTTACTAAGGTGTGAGTGTTTTAGATGTGGAGATGTTGCCCATAGCAACCAATGGGATCCTGGCCCTCATTCCGAGTTGTTCGCTCGCAAGCTGCTTTTAGCAGCTTTGCACACGCTAAGCCGCCGCCTACTGGGAGTGAATCTTAGCATAGTAAAATTGCGAACGAAAGATTCGCAATATTGCGATAAGACATCTCTGTGCAGTTTCTGAGTAACTCGAGACTTACTCGGCATCTGCGATCAGTTCAGTGCTGGTCGTTCCTGGTTTGACGTCACAAACACACCCAGCGTTCGCCCAGACACTCCTCCGTTTCTCCGGCCACTCCCGCGTTTTTCCCAGAAACTGTAGCGTTTTTTCACACACTCCCATAAAACGGTCAGTTTCCGCCCAGAAACACCCACTTCCTGTCAATCACATTACGATCACCAGAACGATGAAAAAGCTGTGAGTAAAATTCCTAACTGCATAGCAAATTTACTTGGCGCAGTCGCAGTGCGAACATTGCGCATGCGAACTAAGCGGAAAAACGCTGCGATGCGAAGAAATTTACCGAGCGAACAACTCGGAATGACCCCCTCTGTGTATTATCTTCTAGAAGCAGCTAGATAAATGTTAAGTGAAATCTGATTGGTATGGGCAACATCTGCACTTCTAAAAAAAGTCACACTTTAGTATACCCCATTGTATTTACCTGCTACAAATGACTGATAACATCCTGAGAGGAGAGGTGGCAGGAACCGGTCATACAGTTGTAATGGGTGTAGTATGGTATGCCGGCAGCCGGGCTCCCGACGACCAGCATACCGACGCCGGGAGCCCAACCGCCGGCATACCGACAGAGTGGCGAGTGCAAATGAGCCCCTTGCGGGCTCGCTGTGCTCGCCACGCTGCAGTTACGGTGGCGCGCTAAGTGCGCCACGCTATTTATTCTCCCTCCAGGGGGGTCGTGGACCCCCACGAGGGAGAAAATTTGTCGGTATGCCAGCTGTCGGGATTCCGGCGCCGGTATACTGTGCGCCGGGATCCCGACAGTCGGCAACCTGAAGACCACCCGTTGTAATAAGAACTTATTTATTATCCGTGCTGATAACACAATGCAGGGGGAGTTGCTTATCACATTTAAAGATATATGTGAGGCTGCATGTAATATGTGTGTCGGCTGTCCATCCCGCGGATCGTCAGCACTAGGTACATCCCATGTGCCGCATGATGGCTTAAAACACACAGTGCTGCTTACCCCATGGATAAACAGCCAGCACGCATGTTACATACAGCATAACATGTATGTTTATATGTGCTAAACGCCCCTCTGCCCCATACACTGTGTGGTCGCCACTGCTGCCTCCGCTGTTTATTATAGTATACTTCGCTATGAGCTAGCTGGTTAAACCATTTGAATTATTAATGACTTGCACATTCACTTTGTCTTTTTGTACAAGTTGCGTGTACCCTTGTGGTACAAAAATCTATTCAGTTTCCAACAGTTCTATAATATATATGGTACATTTAATTGCTATAGAACAGGAGGTAATCGATGGCAGCTCTCATGCAGTCTTCTGAAAACTCTTTGAAGTGAGAGGTTTTTATTGAGTATTCTATCGGGGACACCCACCTTGTACAGTAGGTACAAATAAACACTGTGTACTCTATAAATGATTTATCTCAACACCTGAAATGCTTGTAAGAAAAACTGTGCAGCCAAATTATAGAAACTGCAATATCGCTCCCCCTTACAGCTTCTGCACACAGGTAGTCATGACTGCCTTAGCAGGATTAAACACGCAGACTTGTGAAGACTCCAGGGATACAGGTATAGTTGCCGACATCCTGGCTGCTCTCTCCAGGAGAGAGCAGCCAGGTCGGCTCAGCAGGGGGCGGGGCGGAGCTATGACACATCAAGAGGGCAGAAGGGGGGCATGGTTACCGCTATTGCATCATTGTAACTACGTCCCCAATTCTATAATACCAGCATTATACTGCAGGGGGAATGGCTATGCTGACGTGATTCAGCGAGAATTGCATCACTGACTGCCCGGACAGCTCACTGTACTCAATAAGTGTGCGGCCTGGCAGGGGGGAATCTAGAAAATCAGGAGACGTGCCTGTTCTTCCGGGGGGCCGGGAGGGCCATCCGATTTTCAGGAGCATCACAGCCATTCTGGGAGAGTAGGCAAGTATGATACAGAACAATTCTCGGCAGAGCACCCCCATAAACAGTGGCATAATTACCGAGGGTGCAGGGGGTGCAGCTGCTATGGGTCCGAGCTGCTTCAAGGGCTTACTGCACCCGGTCATGAGCTGCCTCAAAGGCCCGCCCATGGTGAGTATGGCTGCTTATAGCACCCTCCTGCCCCCACAGTATCAAGCCCATTGGACCCCACATTTGTTAAACATATTGTACCCCACAGTTATCAAAAACATTGGCCCCCATGGTATAAAACACATTGGCCCCCACGGTATAAAACACATTGGCCCCCACGGTATAAAACACATTGGCCCCCGCGGTATAAAACACATTGGCCCCCACGGAATAAAACACATTGGCCCCCACGGTATAAAACACATTGGCCCCCGCGGTATAACTCACATTGGCCCCCACGGAATAAAACACATTGGCCCCCAGAGTTATAAGTCAAACACACTGGCCCCCACTGTAATTCCACACTGCCCCCCCCCCCCCCCACAGTAACTCCACACTGCCTCCCCCCTAGTAATTCCACACTGTCTCCTTCCCTGAAATTGTACACACTGCACTCACAATAATGCCAACCTGCAGTCCTGTTTATTCCGGGCAGGATGAGCAGACAGCAGAGCAGAGCAGTCCGCAGACAGCAGCTCACACTAGCAGGCTGGCGGGAATGTGACGTGGCGTGCATGACCTATGTGTCACAGCACGTCACCTAAGGTCACGGGACGGGCAGCGAAAAAGCTGAATACACTGGCTGAGCCCGACGGCAGATGGACCCAAGTATCTCTGACAGGAGAAGGGCGGCAGCGGAGCACTGTCGGCGGGCGCCGGAGCACTATGTAGGACATCTCTGGTGGGCGGCGGGCTGCGGCACACCTGACAACCGCTGGCGGCACACTAGTGTGCCGCGGCACAGCGGTTGAAAAACGCTGCTCTAGATACTGACTCTCTCTCTGACACTCTCTCTTTCTCTCCCTGGCACTCTCCCTCCCTCCCTCCCTGGCACTGTTTCCATCTCTCTCTCTCCCTGATACTGTCCCCATCTCTCTCCCTCCCTGACACTGTCTCGCTCTCTTTTTGACACTCTCTTCCTCTCTCTCTGATACTGCCCACTCTCTCCCTCTCTCTCTAATACTGTCCACCCTCTCTGCTTTTCTCTCTCCCTGACACTGTCTCCATCTTTCTCTCTGACACTGTCTCTCCCACTAGTACTCTCTCTCTCCCTGACACTGTCTCTCCCCCTCTCTCTCCCTGATGCTGCCTATCTATCTCTTCCTGATACACACTCTCGAGTCTCTCCCTGACACTGTCTCTCTTCTCCTTCCTCCCTGACACTCTCTCCCTGACACTGTCTCTCCCCCTCTCTCTCCCTGATGCTGCCTATCTATCTCTTCCTGATACACTCTCTCTCTCTTTCTCTCTCTCCCTGACACTGTCTCTCTTGTCCTTCCTCCCTGACACTCTCTCCCTGGCACTGTCTATCTCCCCCTCTCCCTAACACTTATATTGGGTTCACTACGGGTGGCCGGCGGTCGGGCTCCCGGCGACCAGCATCCCGGCGCCGGGAGCCCGACCGCCGGCTTACCGACAGCTTGGCGAGCGCAAATGAGCCCCTTGCGGGCTCGCTGCGCTCGCCACGCTACGGGCACGGTGGCGCGCTACGCGCGCCACACTATTTTATTCTCCCTCTATGGGGGTCGTGGACCCCCACGAGGGAAAATAATTGTCGGTATGCCCGCTGTCGGGCTCCCGGCGCCGGTATACTGAGCGCCGGGAGCCCGACCGCCGGCAAACAGAAGACCACCCCTTATACTATCTCTCTCTCTCTCTCTCTCTCTCTGACACTGTCTCTCCCTCTCTCTCTTCCTAATACACTCTCACTCCAACACTATCTCTCTCCCCCTTTCTCCCTGACACTGCCTCTCTCTCTCCCTGACACTGTTTCTCTCTCTGACACTGTATCTCTCTCTCTAATACTTTATTTCTCTCTCCCTGACACTGTCTCTCTCCTCCTTTCTCCCTGACACTGTCTGCCCTTTCCCTGATACTGTCCCTCTCCTTCTTTTTGACACTGTCTCCATCTCTCCCTCCATGACACGCTGTCTTTCCCTCTCTCTCTCTCTCTCTCTCTCGTCGCTCTCACTCTCTTTTGCTCCCCTCTCTTTCTTTCTCCCTCCCTCTCTGACACTGTCTCACTTTCGCTTGCTCCCCTCCCTCTCTCTCTTCCTCCTCCCTGATCTCTCTCTCCTCCTGACACCCCCGTGTCTCTATCTCACTACTCCCCTCTCTCTCTCTCTCTCCTGCTCCCACAAGGGGCATTGTAATGACAATGGCAGGGTAGTGGGGGTGGGTAGGAGGGGCTTTCAAGATCTTGCTGTGGGGTCCACAAAATTCTTGTTATGACCCTGCCCATAAACATGGGTGTAACTATAGTGGGTGCAGGGGATGCCATTGATATGGGGCCCAGAGCATGCCTCCCAACTGTCTCACTTTGGGAGGAACAGCAGGTGAATAGATGCAGGTCAGTAGTTTGCAGGCAATCCAGCGAGGGTGTGTGTGTGTGGAAGGTGCCAAATTACAGGACCTCTGGCAGGTGGGAGGGTGTAAGGGGAATGTCGATATGAGGGGCCAGTTGTCGGGCAGGGGATAGGCTGTGGGAGATGCCGATTCAGATTACTTCTGGCGGAGGAGGGAAGCTAGTGGTGTTGATTTATGAAACCTCTGGCTTGATCAGAAGTAGCAGTAATACTTACACCTATCGATCCAACCGACTGCGCATGCCTGACTTCCAGGGCACACAGTGCAGTGGCGGAGGAGGGTATCTAATGGGATCCCTCTTTGCAATCCAGAACCTTGGGCCTGATTCATGCTTGTAAGTAAAGCAAAGAAGTAAGCAACTCGGTAAAACCATGTTGCACTCTAGGTGGGGCAGATGTAACATGTGCAGTGATCCAGCTTATTGTCAGGTCGGTGATGTCACCGCACAGGTGACCAGTGCTGATACTTGGAGATCAAATCATCTCCTAGCGCCGGCTCTCCCTATTCTGTAAGTGGGTGCCGGTTCACATCGACCCGGCTTACCCATTTACACTGCACCGCAATCCAGGTCCATCTCTTCACCAACCCTGCAAGCTAGCCGGGGTGGATTCCCAGGTTATTGGACCCGAGTTAACTCTTTTCCACTGAGCTTTACTGAGATTTATGGATTACACGCAGTTATTATTAGGTGAGATGAACTACCAAAGAAATATGACAGTTTGCAGTGGAAAACTTCTGAAAAATCTTCTGACTGTACAGAACTGGTCTAGCAATCAAGGAAAATAAAGAATGACGACCATATAACCCTTTTCCTTAGTACTTTGTAAATGGTTATCTTTGAATGTCATTTAAATGTAAGTCTAGTTTACTGCAGACTGAAAATTAGTGAATAAAACAGAAGCAATTTCCTTTGGGAGAAATTAGCAATGTTATTTCAGTTCAAAGACGTTCCCATACTAGGAAACTTGTTAAATGTCCTTGTTATCTTAAAAAATAAAATAAAAGCTGATTTATGTGTACAGTAGCTCCTGCCAATGTGCCAAATACTGTCTTCACAATCCAATAAAATGTGTTACAATTCAAACAATAGGCTCAAATGCAGTAACATGACTATTCCTGGTATTAACAGACTCAAATAAGGATGTGCTGTGATATTAGTAATTGACTGTATTTGAACATAGAACAATAAATGATCTGGACTGCTACATGTAGCCTACTATAGGACCCCAGCATGTGAATAATGACCTCAATTCAACATCTGTTATGTTGGAGTCAATTATGTCTCAAGTGCATCCTATTGTTTAAGGATTATTCAGCCTCATTTCACATGTTACAGCTTCTCTGAAGGCTAATGATCTGTTTACTAAACTGCAGCATTCGGGAGTCAGACCAGCAACAAATGTCCTGATGTCGCAATTAGACCTGGAATGATTAAGTGAGAATAACCGCAATATATATATATATATATATATATATATATATATATATAGATAGATAGATAGATAGATAGATAGATAGATAGATAGATAGATAGATAGATAGATAGATGATATGTATGTGTATATCTTACTAGCGCTCTGAGGGTTTTTTATATATATATATATATATATATATATATATATATAGACATAAAGAGAGAGAGAGAGATGGATATATATATATATATATCTATATATATATATATAGATGTAGATATATATAGATATAGATAGAGATATATCTATATATAGATATAGAGATATCTGCAGATAGATATAGATAGATAGGTAGATAGCTAGATCTCATTTGGATATACATATATGTCCATGGACATATAATGTCACACAACCATATATATATATTTATTTTTTTTGGTGCAACATTTAAATATAATTGTGTAGATCTATATACCCATGGATATATAATGTCGCACAACAATGTTTTAGCGTTTTAAGCAATCTCTCCATCGTCCCATATTACAGCCAGAGAGGAGCTTGCAGTGGCTGGTAACATACAGCAGCAGCGGGTGTAGTACAGGACAATTGGTGCTGATTATTAATGAGATCTCCCTGACTGCTAGGAGCATCAGTACAGATGGCTGAGTCCTGCCTGGGCAGCATCCCGTAGACCTTCCAGCAGATACATGCTGTATACTTACAGATTTGATATATTTCCCAGAATTCTAGCATATAGTTCCCAGGGTGGTAATGAGCTGGTATGGGGGCTTAGGGACGCCTGCCCACCTGCTACCATCTGCTTAGCCCCCTACATATAGTATATAAATGCTGGCCCTTCCCAGACACAATGCTGACACTAACTCATGGAGGTGATCCTGCAATGTATCCATGCCAGCGAGGTAGTGCTACTCATTCAGAGGTATCTCCGGCACATGGACCTGTTCTGAAGCTGCTCTGGTTCCCCTGACATCTCTGCTGCAGGTATGAAGTCTGACACCCCAGCCCAGGGAGGGGTCACTCCCGGCTGCCAGGCGCAGTGCACAGGATGCCCTCTCAGGTGCATGCCAGCCAGGGTGCAAGGTACAACCAAGAGGCGGCTCGCTGCCAACGCCCGGGAGCGCAGGAGGATGCAAGGGCTGAACACGGCATTTGATAGCCTGCGGAAGGTGGTACCCCAGTGGGGAGAGGACAAGAAGCTCTCCAAGTATGAGACCCTGCAGATGGCCCTGAGCTACATCATGGCTCTGAGCAGGATCCTCTCACAGGCAGAAGGGAACTGGTCCCCTATTCATCACTATGATCCTTATGAGGACCAATGTCAGGGCTACCTGGCCCTGGGCTCCCCGCACTCCTGTGATCACTTCATTGCACCCACGTTTTCCCACTAGGGACCAGTGACAGAGCACATGGACTGGAGCAATGCAGCCAGCCTAGGACATCAGGAGACATCCAAAGCTACAGCGCTGGGAAATCACTGAACTGTCGGACACAGAGCAATAATCCATCGTCTATGTTTGAGGATGAGGCATATACATACATTGGAGGGGTGGACGCATAGCTTGCAGACTGCGTTTCTTTAGGCGTCTATTTGTTACTAAGTTAGTGCTAAAGAATTGGATCTCTGTAGAACTTTCCAAGCTATTCCGAGTAAGTTACAATGTAACATATATAATGAGGACACAGAGATAGGTTACATGACACACCTGATACAATGTGATACAGTTAAATGTAAATATGCTTGGCTCTATATTTGTGTGTCGCTTCTTACTGCCTGCATCAATACTGTAGCTACAGATAAGAAATGCCCCAAAGCTACAATTATGGAATAAAACAATAACATTTTGCATTGTTTTTACTGTGTAGAAGTTTTTCTTTGGTTTTCTCTTTTTCTTTGTTGAAAAACCACCACCATTGCAAATGCAAGGGGACTGAATGTTTAGCAGATAGCCGTTTCTGCTCTCATTATAAATAAAGAGAAAATACAGTATTTGCAAGCATTATGCTGGAGGCGTAGAACTGAATTGCACGATGTCTGCCTAGTGGGGTCACGTGGTCTCTCATACAGTATGCGTTGCTGCACTCATTGGGAAATAGTGTCAGATGTTTTATCAAATTTGTTATGACTGAACCGTGCTATTTACCTTAATGGAATAAATGCATATCTTTCATTATATAAGTATTTTTGTGATGATTTTATATTCTCAGTTCGTTTTATTTTGTGATTTAAAGTTCAACTGTATTTGTTTAACTAGCTTGTTCTAATGAATTAAGCAACATCAATTATATCTAAATTTCTACAGATTAAATGCTGATTGTCCTTTAAAACCATTTGACAGAATGTATACCTGTACCCCTTTCACATCACCAAAAGAACCTGGGTTATTGCCATGTCGACCCGGGGCGTGGTGCGGTGTGAAAGCACTAAAGTCAAAAACCTGGGTCGACCGACCTGGTATTTCAACCCTGGTTAAAAGAAAGGTTACATCCAAGTTTGCGATGTGAAAGGGGTATAAGTGATCAATTTCATCAGACAATTAGGTACAGGATGCTGGAATTAAGAAATGCTGAGAAAGTACACCAGTACACTTTTGGGTGACAGACTGAACTGATTTTGTGTGTATATATATATATATATATATATATATAGTCCCGCAATGGTGTGGCACTCGGCTTGTAGAATAAGCAATAAACCAGTCAGGTCTTACAACGTTTCAGTGCTTTATTGCACTATCGTCAGGATACAATGCACATAAATGACATTACATACCTTTAAAATCATGCACCCAGAGTGAATTCGCGCCAGGAGGTCCGTTTGAACTTCCCCCTAGCGTCAAACACGTAATACATCATCACGTTAGTGACTCCCATCACCATGACAACAAACAACAAATCATCACATCTGTGGCTCTGAAAAAAAGTATCCGTATACTTCAAAGGAGTAGTTTCTAAAAGCAACTAAAGCTCAGATATTCATTTAACCCTCTGGGTGATAATACCCCCAGACGGTAAATCCATTCTGTCTCACGTTGTAGTAATAATCGATTACAATCGCCACCCCTTAAAGGCTTCTTAACAAAATCGATCATCCTATATTTAATACTAGCAACACTGTGGTTAAATTCGGCAAAATGCCGAGCTACCGGCTGGTCAGATTTGCTCTTACTAACCAAAGCCGCTCTAATGGCCGATCGGTGCACCGACATGCGATCTTTAAATCTGCCCTGGGTCTTACCTATATAGGAAAGACCACAGGGACAGATAATCTGATACACCACATAGGTTGAATTGCAGGTTAGATGGTGTCTAATACGATACTCTTTTCCTGTATGGGGGTGACAAAAGGTGTCACCGGGAATAAGATAACCACAGGTGGTACAACCACATTTAAAACAGCCTAAGCTTTTAATAGACAAAAAATGTGATGGTTTATCCTTATTAGTAACACTAATGTCGGCGTGCACCAACAGATCTCTTAAATTACGACCTCTTGTAAAACATGGCATGGGATTCATATTCTGAAAGGGCAATTGACGATCCGTTTTAATAACATGCCAATGCTTTTTAACTACCGCATTGACATTTCTAGATTGAGTATTAAATTGATTAATTACTGGGAATCGTGTCTTCTCATTCTTTTTTGTCTCCGATTTTTCTAATAATAGCATTCTATCTATTGTCATTACTCTGTCCCTAGTTTTCATCAAATCTTGTCTACGATAACCTCTTATGACAAGTTTCTCAATTAAAGACTCCATCTGTGCTCTAGCTAAGACGCTGTCAGAATTGATTCTCCAAATTCTCAGCATCTGTGAATAAGGTAGTGATTTCTTTAAACTAGGCGGATGACAACTAGTGTATTGAAGAAGTGTGTTACGATCAGTTAATTTTGTGTGTACTGATGTCACGAATTTTTGAGCCTCAATCTTAAGATCCACATCAAGAAAATCAATCTTTTCTTGACTCATTCTGATGGTAAATTTAATGGGACAATGACTGCTATTATTAATTTCTATTAATTCCATAAAAGATGTCTCAGTACCACTCCAAACAATAAATAAATCATCTATAAACCGTTTGTATAATACAATATTAGATGAAATATCTGGATTAGAAAAAAAGATTTTCTGTTCTATGTTAAACATAAAAATATTGGCTATCATCGGAGCAACAGCAGAACCCATTGAGCATCCGCTCAATTGAATATAATACTTATTATCAAATAAAAAGTAATTTTTTTTCAAAACAAATTCCAATAAACTAATACAAAATTCCACAAAACCCTCAGCATATACACCACTGGTAACCAAAAACTCCTTAACCATCTGTAAGCATGCCTCCTGTGGTATCACTGTGTATAAGCTTACAACATCTGCACAGATCATCCATGCCCCTTCAGGAATCTCCCGCAGAGTAATAAGTTCATTCAAGAACATGGTTGTGTCCAACAAAAAGTTCTTATGTTTTTTAACCAAAGGTTGAAGTAATGCGTCCAGGTATACCGAGGCTGGTTGTGACAACGAGCCCCGTGCCGACACAATCGGCCGTCCTGGAGGGGGGGTTAACCCCTTATGCACCTTTGGGAGGGTGTAGAGGAGGGGAGTCAATGGAAACTTAGGAAACAATGAATCTGCTAGTTTCTGATTAATTATGTTATTATCAACCGCTCTTTTGAGGATAAGTCCCAATTCTTTTTGGAAAGTGTTCACCGGATCAAATGGTAATTCTCTGTAAGTGTTGGTATCACTTAATTGGCGTAAAATTTCTTTACGATAGTCTTGCACATCTTGTAATACAATTGACCCACCCTTATCGGCGGGTCTAATGATCAAATCTGTATTGCCAGATAAGGTTTTAATAGCTAACTTTTCACCAGGAGATAAATTAGGATGAACACCACTAATGCCAGAGGTTACCATACCAATTTCTTTATCCACCAGTCGCATATATGTTTTCAGGCTAGGGTTATTTGTATTAGGGTCAAAATTACCCAAATCTAATTTTGACCCTAATACAAATAACCCTAGCCTGAAAACATATATGCGAATGGTGGATAAAGAAATTGGTATGGTAACCTCTGGCATTAGTGGTGTTCATCCTAATTTATCTCCTGGTGAAAAGTTAGCTATTAAAACCTTATCTGGCAATACAGATTTGATCATTAGACCCGCCGATAAGGGTGGGTCAATTGTATTACAAGATGTGCAAGACTATCGTAAAGAAATTTTACGCCAATTAAGTGATACCAACACTTACAGAGAATTACCATTTGATCCGGTGAACACTTTCCAAAAAGAATTGGGACTTATCCTCAAAAGAGCGGTTGATAATAACATAATTAATCAGAAACTAGCAGATTCATTGTTTCCTAAGTTTCCATTGACTCCCCTCCTCTACACCCTCCCAAAGGTGCATAAGGGGTTAACCCCCCCTCCAGGACGGCCGACTGTGTCGGCACGGGGCTCGTTGTCACAACCAGCCTCGGTATACCTGGACGCATTACTTCAACCTTTGGTTAAAAAACATAAGAACTTTTTGTTGGACACAACCATGTTCTTGAATGAACTTATTACTCTGCGGGAGATTCCTGAAGGGGCATGGATGATCTGTGCAGATGTTGTAAGTTTATACACAGTGATACCACAGGAGGCATGCTTACAGATGGTTAAGGAGTTTTTGGTTACCAGTGGTGTATATGCTGAGGGTTTTGTGGAATTTTGTATTAGTTTATTGGAATTTGTTTTGAAAAAAAATTACTTTTTATTTGATAATAAGTATTATATTCAATTGAGCGGATGCTCAATGGGTTCTGCTGTTGCTCCGATGATAGCCAATATTTTTATGTTTAACATAGAACAGAAAATCTTTTTTTCTAATCCAGATATTTCATCTAATATTGTATTATACAAACGGTTTATAGATGATTTATTTATTGTTTGGAGTGGTACTGAGACATCTTTTATGGAATTAATAGAAATTAATAATAGCAGTCATTGTCCCATTAAATTTACCATCAGAATGAGTCAAGAAAAGATTGATTTTCTTGATGTGGATCTTAAGATTGAGGCTCAAAAATTCGTGACATCAGTACACACAAAATTAACTGATCGTAACACACTTCTTCAATACACTAGTTGTCATCCGCCTAGTTTAAAGAAATCACTACCTTATTCACAGATGCTGAGAATTTGGAGAATCAATTCTGACAGCGTCTTAGCTAGAGCACAGATGGAGTCTTTAATTGAGAAACTTGTCATAAGAGGTTATCGTAGACAAGATTTGATGAAAACTAGGGACAGAGTAATGACAATAGATAGAATGCTATTATTAGAAAAATCGGAGACAAAAAAGAATGAGAAGACACGATTCCCAGTAATTAATCAATTTAATACTCAATCTAGAAATGTCAATGCGGTAGTTAAAAAGCATTGGCATGTTATTAAAACGGATCGTCAATTGCCCTTTCAGAATATGAATCCCATGCCATGTTTTACAAGAGGTCGTAATTTAAGAGATCTGTTGGTGCACGCCGACATTAGTGTTACTAATAAGGATAAACCATCACATTTTTTGTCTATTAAAAGCTTAGGCTGTTTTAAATGTGGTTGTACCACCTGTGGTTATCTTATTCCCGGTGACACCTTTTGTCACCCCCATACAGGAAAAGAGTATCGTATTAGACACCATCTAACCTGCAATTCAACCTATGTGGTGTATCAGATTATCTGTCCCTGTGGTCTTTCCTATATAGGTAAGACCCAGGGCAGATTTAAAGATCGCATGTCGGTGCACCGATCGGCCATTAGAGCGGCTTTGGTTAGTAAGAGCAAATCGGACCAGCCGGTAGCTCGGCATTTTGACGAATTTAACCACAGTGTTGCTAGTATTAAATATAGGATGATCGATTTTGTTAAGAAGCCTTTAAGGGGTGGCGATTGTAATCGATTATTACTACAACGTGAGACAGAATGGATTTACCGTCTGGGGGTATTATCACCCAGAGGGTTAAATGAATATCTGAGCTTTAGTTGCTTTTAGAAACTACTCCTTTGAAGTATACGGATACTTTTTTTCAGAGCCACAGATGTGATGATTTGTTGTTTGTTGTCATGGTGATGGGAGTCACTAACGTGATGATGTATTACGTGTTTGACGCTAGGGGGAAGTTCAAACGGACCTCCTGGCGTGAATTCACTCTGGGTGCATGATTATAAAGGTATGTAATGTCATTTATGTGCATTGTATCCTGACGATAGTGCAATAAAGCACTGAAACGTTGTAAGACCTGACTGGTTTATTGCTTATTCTACAAGCCGAGTGCCACACCATTGCGGGACTATATTTGTACATGTGTATATGTGGAGGCACCGGCGCAGCTATTTGGATTTTCCGTGGAGTGCCGGTCTTAAAATTGCTATATATATATATACACTTACTGACAGTAGCGGATCTTGCTACGGGCATGCAGGATCTTTGCCCAGGGCGCCGCTTTCCGGAGGGCGCTGCCGCTGTTCGGAGGGTGCCACCGCAAGATCCGCTACTGGTGCCCCCCCCCCGGTCCTCGGTAGATGCAGTGCAGTGTGGTGCACAATAAAGTCATCGCGTACCGCATGGCATTGTGGGAGCGGCACATAGACACTAGGGGTCATGATTGACCTCTAGTGTCTATGCGGTGCTATGGGAGAGACGTCATGACGTCTCTCCCATAGATCAGAGGAGCGGCACCGGCGGCCGGAGACGGAGGGCAGCAGCGGTCGGGAATCAGGAGCGGGGATGGTGATTATTAATTTATTTTTATTTTTTTGTAAGCGGCACAACTCTACTGGGGGCACAAACGGGGGCACAACTTTACTGGGAGCACAAACGGGGAACAACTCTACAGGGGGCATAACTGACCACACATTTATAAAGCCACGCCCCTATTTTCACTCGGGGCCCCACAAGGGCTAGAACCAGCCCTGTTTACTGATCAGATCTGTAGGCAATTTGGTGCTAGAAGGGGTTACGGTCGTTAGGTCGACACAACTTAGGTCAACACTCATTAGATTGACCACTGAAGGTCGACAATGCCATTAGGTCAACATGCATTAGGACGACATGGCCGCTAGGTCCACATGTACTAGGTCGACAGGTCAAAAGGTCGAAATGAGCTTTTCACATTTTTTTTCCATTTTATGGATTTTTTCATACTTAACGATCCATGTGGACTATGATTGGAACAGTAACCTGTGCCGAGCGAAGCGGTAGTGGAGCGAGGCACCTTGCCCGAAGCATGGCGAGTGGAGCGAGCCATGCGAGGGGACACCGTGCACTAATTTGGCTTCCCCATCACTTTACTGAGAAACCGAAACCAAAAACAGTAAAAAACCTCATGTCGACCTTTTGACCTGTTGACCTAGTACCTGTCGACCTAACGCCCATGTCGACCTAATGGCAATGTCGACCTTCAGTAGTTGACCTAATGAGTGTCGACCTAAGTTGGGTCGACTTAACGACCCATACCCGCTAGAAGTCAGCTGATACATTGCACCAATTTGTCTGTATGAGTGACAATTACAGTATTGCAACAGTTCCCAAATTTGGTCCTCAAGGTCCGGGTCAGGATATCCATGCTTATGCACAAGTGACCTCAATTTGGGGGTAATTCAGATCTGATTGCAGCAGCAAATTTGTTAGTAGTTGGGCAAAACCATGTGCAGTGCAGGGGGGGGGGGGGGCAGATATAACACGTGCAGAGAGAGTTAGAATTGGGTTGGTTATATTGTTTCTGTGCAGGGTAAATACTGGCTGCTTTATTTTTACATTGCAATTTAGATTTCAGATTGAACACACCACACCCAAATCTAATAGGCCCTACACACTGGGCGATCTGACTGCAAGATATGAACGATCTCGTTCATTAATGAACGAGATACCGTACATATCGTGCAGTGTGGAGGCTCCAGCGATGAATGATGCGCGGCCCTGCGCTCGTTCATCGCTGGTGCCCTGTCGGCTGTGCATGCAGGCCAATATGGACGATCTCCTCCATATTTGCCTGCACTCAGAGCCGGCCATAGGCATAGGCAAACTAGGCAAGTGCCTAGGACATTTGATATGCCTAGGGGCATCAGCAGCTTCTGCTGATTAAAATGATATGCGGCATGCCTATATTCTGTGTGTAGCATTTCATATGCAGATACAGCCACAGTCTCACACAGTATATAGGCATGCTGCATATCATTTTAATCAGCAGAAGCTGCTTGTGCATCCTAGCCACATAGCAATGCAAATAAGATGCATTTTCATAAAAATAAAATAAAAAAGGTGTGCCTGACATTAGCATTGAGGCAAGATTTATGAGGACACATCTGTATCCAAGCAGAGGCAGAGGTCACAGTGTTAGTGGCAGTGTGAGTGCTGTGTGCATGTGAGTGGGTAGGTTGTGCAGTAGTGTTCAGAATATGTGTAAGGAGCATTATGTGTGTTATGTAAAAATGCATTAATAATGTGCAACATATGCGTAAGGGGCACTATGTGTGTCATTATGTGTATAAGGGCATTAATAATGTGCAGCATATGTGTAACAGAGTACTACTGTATGTGTGTCATTATGTGTATAAGGGCATTAATAATGTGCGGCATATGTGTAACAGGGTACTACTGTATGTGTGTCATTATGTGTATAGGGGCACTAATAATGTGCATCAAATGTGTAGGGGCACTGTGTGTCATTATGTGTATAAGGGCATTAATGTGCGCATATGTGTAAGGGACATTATGTGTAAAAGGGTATTAATAAAGGTTGTTATAATGTGTAAGGCGCATTATGTTTATAAGGACAGTAATAAGGTGTCTCATATGTGTAAGGGGCATTACTGTGAGAAATGTGTATAAATGTATTACTAATGTGTGGCATTATGTGTATAAGGTGCTCAGGTGCTCTACTATGTAGCGTTGCGTATAGAAAGGGCACTACTGTGTCGTCTAATGTGAAAAAAGAGCAATAGGGTGTGGTGTAATGTGAATATAAGGAGCAATTCAGTGTGATGTAATGTGAATAAGGGGCTCTACTGTGAGGAGTAACGTTTATAAGGTAAAGTGATACTAATGTGGGATGTAATATAAATTATGGACACTATCACATGATCAAATGTGAATAAAGTTGCAGTACTGTGTGGCGTAATTGGAATTGGGGTTATTGTGTGGCCATGCCCCTTGCCAGCAAACACGCCCCTTTTTGGGTTTTGCGTCAAATGTGCAAACTGTTCCTATTTCAAATATAGGGGGTACAAACACCAAAATAAGGACTGCTATGGGTGAGGAGTGATGGTACTGGGAAAGAGGTGCAAGGTCAGAGGCGGAACCAGCTGTAGTGCTAGCGGGCACCAGCCAAAATCTTGCCTAGGGCATCATATTGGCTAGGGCCGGCTCTGCCTGCACTCCTATGGAGCCGTGTGACGGGGGGAGTGAAGAAACTTTACTCCCCCCGTCACTGCCCCACCCCCGCCGCCTGGTCGACCGTCAACCGTATCCGCCGTTGGGCAGCTCGGCGGCAGATCTTTAAATGTGTAGGGCCCTAACCTCTATGCACATGTTATATCTGCCCCCCCCCCAACCCCCCCCCCCTGCAGTGCACATGGTTTTGCCCAACTGCTAACAAATTTGCTGCTGCGATCAGATCTGAATTAGGCCCTTGGTTTTATTATACCATTTGTGTACAAGAATTGATATCCCTAAAATGTGGACAGTTAGGGTGCTTTGAGGACAGAGTTTTGGAATCCTGAGTAATGGTGCTATATTATTCTGTGAGATCATCATATCATGACAGATCAACTCCAGTCCAACTAGATAACATCTTTAATCTGTAAGAATGTGGACACACATCATGCAGTGATATAACATGTGCAGAGAGAGTTAAGATAGGTACACACTATACAATTATCTGGTAGATTGTCTGCCAGATCTAGCTGGTTGGAATGAAAATCTGGTAATGGATGAGAGCAAATGGCAATCTATCATTTGCAGAACTGTCAAAAGCAGTCATTCATCCAAGTTGGTTAAATTTGTGTTTAACCAATTTATATGAACAACAGGTTTTGTTCGTTTTCCAGTGTTCGGGAACAAATCATAGATTGTAATTTGCTCTCATCCATTACCAGATTTTCATTCCAACCAGCTAGATCTGGCAGATTATAATTGTATAGTGTGTACCTAGCTTTAGATTTGGGTGTGGTGTGTTCAAACTGAAATCTAAATTTTAGTGTAAAAATAAAACAGGCAGTATTTACGCTGCACAGAAACAAAATAACCCACCCAAATCTAACTCTCTCTGCAAATGTTATATCTGCCACACCGGCAGTGCACATGGTTTTGCCCAACTGCTAACAAATTTGCTGCTACAATCAGGTCTGAATTACCCCCCTTATTTTTAATCTCACAATATAATGATTACACCATCAAGACTGAGACTCTGCGACCACTTCTCTGTAAAGATAGATGATGGCAACTTATTTAATTGGCCTCCAGGCTGCCAGTGTCACAGCCTGTCATGTACCTGTTGAATCCCACCCCGATAAGTAATTTCTACCCCTTTCCCCAGTGACAGGTACAGAAAAAAAATGGTATAGAAAAATCTTTATGAGGATGAGAAATAAATAAAACACCACCAGGTTGGTGGCCCTGTCTTATTTATCTATATTCGAGTGGGTATGGGACGCAGGGTCAACACCATTTGGGTCAACACCTATTAGGTCGACACACATTGGTCGACGGTGGCTAGGGCGACACTAGAAATAGGTCGACATGGCCATTAGTTCGACATGACCAAGGTCGACATGAAAAAAAAGGTCAACATGAGTTTTTTATGGGGTTTTTGTGTCGTTTTCTCCGTCACGTGACCGGGAACCCCAATTAGTGCACTGCATCTTCTTGCATGGCTCACTTTACTCACCATGCTGTGGGCAAGGTGCCTCGCTCCACTACCGCTGCGCTCTGCACAGGTTACCATTCCCAATCGTAGTCCACGTGGATCGTAAACTATGAAAAAGTCCCCCCCCCCAAAAAAAATATGAAAAACTCATGTCGTCCTTTTTGCATGTCGACCTTGTTCATGTCGATCGAATGGCCATGTTGACCTATTACTAGTGTCGACCTATCTGCTGTTGACCAATGGGTGTCGACCTATTGGTTGTTGACCTAATTGGTGTCGACCAAGAGTCCAGATACCATTCGTGTAAAGCTAGGCACATGCTATACAATTATCTGGCAGACTATCTGACAGATCTAGCTGGTTGGAATGAAAATCTGGTAATGGATGAGAGGTAATGACAATCGACCATTTGCTACTAAACACTGGAAACAAACAAAACCTGTCGTTCATACAGATTGGTTAAACACAAATGTAACCAACTTGTATAAACAAATGTTTTTGTCTGTTTTGCATTGTTTGGGAGCAAATGATCGATTGTCATTTGTGCTCATCCATTACCAGATTTTCATTCCAACCAGCTACTGTAGATCTGTCAGATGATCTGCCAGATAATTGTATAGCGTGTGCCTAGCTTTACTCAAATTTGCCATGTATTTGTTTTACCCTTTTTGGTGTATCAACACTGTTTACAAAACATATCATCTTCCCATCAGTCTAGCAATGTGGAGGGAAAACAAGTAATGCTGGGGACAATGAGACACAACAAAAAATTCAGGATCATTTGGAATTGAGCTGACAACAACTGCAAAGCTTTTTTCATAACTCAGTCTCAGTAAGGGCCTTGGAAGCATGAATGATGGGTTTGTTATGCTACAGGCAGAGAGCACCAAGACCATTCTGGGAGGCATCAGCAGAGATTAGAACAGGAACTTCAAAAAATTGGAGCACTGGGCTGAAAGTGCGCATAGGCTTGAGGTGAGAAATAGCAGCAGCATAGCTGTCCATCCAACAATATTCAACGTCATTGAGATGGCCAACATACAGGACCTCAGTGACTCTGAAATGATACTTGTTGATTTCACAGATTCTTTGGGGGATATTGGGGAGGAGTATGCCACGTTTTCCATCTTGCTGCCCCAAATTAGTATGTCATCTGCAATGATCTTAAAAGGGTATCCCTCAAGATATATTCCATGCAAAGTTGTCACTGCCAGTGCATATGCTGTAGGGCATTTGAAGAAAGGCGTACCTACCCAGGGTCGGTGACAGGGGGGAAGGGTCAAAGGGGACACTTGTACTGGGCCCCAAGGATCAGTGAGAGGGAAATTGATGGAAACACTCTTAAAGGAAAGAGTTGTAGACTTTCTCAAATCCAGCAATTTACAGGATCCCAAACAGCATGGATTCACTGGGGGAAAGATCATGTCAAACAAATCTTATTGACTTTTTTGACTCTGTGACTAAAGTGATGGATAAAGGTGGAGCCGTGGATATAGCGTATCTAGACTTTAGTATAGCTTTTGACACTGTTCCACATTGCAGACTGCTAAATAAACTTGAAAGTTTGGGATTGGATACTAGGATTATTGAATGGATAAGATCTTGGTTGCAGGATAGAAAACAGAGAGTTGTGGTAAATGGAGTGCATTCGCAGGAGGGAAATGTTACCAGTGGAGTACCTGAGGGATCTGTACTTGGACCAGTGCTTTTTAATATCTTTATTGGTAATATTGCATATGACATTAAAGGGAAAGTATGCCTTTTTGTAGATGACGCAAAGGGTAGACACACCAGGTGGGGTAAAACAAATGATTGAGGATCTAGGTAGACTAGAGGAATGGTCAAGAGTGTGGCAATTACAGTTTAATGCCAAAAATTGCAAAATCATGCACTTGGGTCTCAAAAATCCAAAGGCTAAATATAGTATATTGGCACTATACTGGAAACTACTGAGGAGGAAAGAGATATAGGAGTCACTATTTCAGGTGACTTAAAGGCAGGTAAGCAATGTAACAAAGCAATGAGGAAGGCTAGTCAGGTGCTTGGCTGCATTGAGAGAGGAATCAGCAGCAGAAAGAAGTAATAATGCCACTGTATAGGTCATTGGCACGGCCTCATCTAGAATACTGTGTTCAATTCTGGAGGCCATATCTTCAAAAGGATATTAATACATTAGAAACTGTACAAAGAAGGGCAACTAAAATGGTGCATGGCCTACATTACAAAACATACCCAGAAAGACTAAGAAATCTCAATATGTATAGTTTGGAGCAGAGAAGGGAAAGGGGGGACAGGATAGAAACTTTCAAATATATCAAGGGTTTTAACAAAGTCCAAGAGGGAAACATTCTCCAAATGAAGAGAAGCAATAGAACACGAGGACATGCATTGACACTGGAGGATGGGGAGGTTCAGGGGAAATTTGAGGAAAAATTACTTTACAGAAAGGGTAGTGGACAAGTGGAATAGCCTCCCATCAGAGGTGGTAGAGGCTAAGACAGCAGAGCAATTTACACATGCATGGGATAGACATAAGGATATCCTTACAAAGAAATAAGGAATAAGGATTGAGATAAAATGATGGTAAAAAAAAAAAGAGGGTGGGGGGGGCAGACTAGATGGGCCAAGTGGTTCTTATCTGCCGTCAAATTCTGTTTCTATGGTTAAGGCTACGCCATTTAGTGCCCGACAGGGATGTGAGTTGTCATGTCCAAATAGGGCAGCGAGCTGTAAGCAGTTTGGGCGCAGCCTCAGAGTGACAGGAGCCTCACACACAGTGACTGTGCAGCGTGAGTGTGCGCCCACTCTTCTGGGTCCAGCACTGCCGCAGGCAGTTACAGGACATGGCAGTGGCTCCGCTGGCCAGATTCCCGTGCCCTGCGCCTGCCTCTTCTGGTGGGGTCTGCTGTGCGGTGTTCGGGTCTGGGTACTGGTGAGTCTCTACCCGGGGTAAGAGTGGCTTGGGAATGCAGCATGGAATCATTAGGGAGAGACAGACTGTGGGGTGTATGTGGGAGGAAGGACAGATATACATATTTATATATGTGTATAAATATATATATATATATATATATACTAGGTGATTCATCACGCCCTACGGGCGCTCTTCACACCGTCGTAAGGGGCTATGCCCCCTTAACCCTTGCACACCCTTGTGGCGTGCAATATTTTTATTATATGGAGTATTACACAGTGGCGTCACAAGGCGGGTGCGGGGGGTGCGGCCCGCACCCGGGTGTGACACCTGGAGGGGGTGACACCAAATGTCAGCTCCTCCGCAGTGACAGGAGCCAGGTGCTGCAGTGTGAAATTCCGTTACAGCACCCGGCTCCTGTCATAGCAGAGGAGCCGACAGCACACTGAGACCGTCTCTGGGGGAAGCCCAGCATCTCCGGAGATGCTGGGCACGCCCCCAGAGTGACGATCCCGGTATCCCCGCGAAGCCACGCCCCCTAGCTGTAAGGCCACGCCCCCTTTTTGCCGCGATCGCGGCAGTACATCAGGGGTGCGCACCGGGTGTCACCACACCTGGTGACGCCTCTGGTATTACATCCAATCATAATTGTATGAGTGGTTAAATATTGCATGGACAAAGGGCATGCAATGGTTAAGGGGTCGAAGCCCCTTGCAATGGGGTGAACAGCGCACGCAGGGCCTGATGAATCACCATGTAGGTGCTTTGGTTGGGGGAGTGGCGGGTGCGGGGAAGACGTGGAAGGGATCCGGGGGTGCCGCGGGAGGGGGAGGGGCAGTTGCGGTGGTGCTGCAGGTGGGGGAGGGGCTGGTGCAGTGGTGCCGCAGGTGGGGGTCCGGAGCCACCGCGGGTGGGGGAGGAGCAGTTGCGGGGATGCCCCGGTGGGGGAGAGGCAAATGCGGTAGTGAGGGTTGCTGCGGGTGGGGGAGGGGGTCCAGAGCTACCACGGGTGCTGGAGGGTGTGTGTGGGGGTGCCGCGGATGGGGCCCGGAGGTACTGTGAGTGAGGGAGGGGCGGGTAATGCTTCTCCTGCTTCTCCTCCTGTTAGCAGCTAAGCTGCTGTCCTCCCTTTGGCAGTGGCTCTCCCGGAGACTCGCACAGCAGCCAGTCACTATTGTTAGCGCCGGTGTCCCAACGCGCCGCATTACAGGGAAGAAGATGCACTCAATAAACTACAGCTCCCAACAGCCCTAAGGGCCGGAATGCTTCGGCGCTAAGGCTGCTGGGAGCTGTAGTTAAGGGGGCATTACGTGTGTACGCATCACTGGTACAGGGGGGCATTACGTGTGTAAGCATCACTGGTACAGGGGGCATTACGTGTCTAAGTGGCACTGGTACAGGGGGCGTTACGTGTCTAAGCGTCACTGGTAAATAGGGCATTACGTGTCTAAGCGGCACTGGTAGAGAGGGCGTTACATGTGTAAGCGTCACTGCTACGGGGGCCGTTACGTGTGTAAGCGTCACTGCTACAGGAGGCGTTACGTGTGTAAGCATCACTGGTACGGGGGGCGTTACGTGTGTAAGCATCACTGGTACAGGGGGCGTTACGTGTGTAAGAGTCACTGGTACAGGGGGCATTACGTGTGTAAGCATCATTGGTATAGTGGGCGTTACGTGTGTAAGCGTCACTGGTACAGGGGGCGTTACTTGTGTAAGCGTCACTGCTACAGGGGGCGTTACGTGTGTAAGCATCACTGGTACAGGGGGGCGTTACGTGTGTAAGCATCACTGGTACAGGGCCGTTACGTGTCTAAGCGGCACAGATACAGGGGCGTTATGTGTCTAAGCGTCACTGGTACAGAGGGCCTTACGTGTCTAAGCGGCACTGGTACAGAGGGCGTTACGTGTGTAAGTGTCACTGCTACAGGGGCCATTACGTGTTTAAGCGGCACAGATACAGGGGCGTTACATGTGTAAGCGTCACTGGTACAATGGGCGTTACGTGTGTAAGCATCTCTGGTACAGGGGCGTTACATGTGTAAGCGTCACTGGTACAGGGGGCGTTACGTGTGTAAGCATCACTGGTACAGGGGGGGCGTTACATGTGTAAGCGTCACTGGTACAATGGGCGTTACGTGTGTAAGCGTCACTGGTACAGGGGCGTTACGTGTGAAAGCGTCACTGGTACAGGGGGCGTTACGTGTGTAAGCATCACTGGTACAGGGGGCGTTACATGTGTAAGCGTCACTGGTACAGGGGGCGTTACATGTGTAAGTGTCTCTACTACAGGGGGTATTATATGCGCTGTGCCTTTGTAAAGTATGTGAGGTTGCCAATTTATAGTTTGCTAGTTTGCAGGGGGCGCCGAACACCCTAGCACCGGCCCACACTGCACACCCACGGCACTACACAGCACTGTCACCTTTTACATTGATTCAGCGTCCAGACATTACCCTCCGCGATATCACCCACTCTATCCATTACATTAGCCATCTCGGGGCTTCCAGGCCGGCAGCCCAGGTGCTGTGTTGCGGAGTCAGGGCCTCTGGGGATCTGGGAGTGGCTGTGGCGGGGAGGCACTTCTGTGACATCACACGCAGAGGAGGCTCTGGGGCTCAGAGAGTATGCGACGCAGGGAGGGCTATGAAAGCCTTCTGCTGCGCCGCTTTCATACACATCTATGCAAGTGGCCACAGCAGCTTTTGTTCCACCTGCTCTGCAGCTAGGGAGTGGGGATTGTTGATGCGGGAGGGGGCAGACGGACTGGCAGCAGGACAATAGGATGCTGCAGTAAAAGGATTCCCCCCCCCCCCCCCCCCTATCTGCAGCACAGAGACTTGCTGCAAATGCAGTGGTATACCCTCCAGCAGCACCTTTTTGGCAGGTACAGTCCCTTTTTTTATGGTCTGTACCGATTATTGACTCTCCAAGCTTCCATTGAAAGTATAGGGAAAGGGGCGTGGCCACGTGGCTGTTCGCGTGGCCACGCCCCCTTTTCGAATTTGTATCAAATTTTATGTGTAAAGTGTTGGAGGGTATGTTGCTGCAGATGCAGGGGGCCTATTTTGGGGTGTGAGGCTGGAGCTGCAGCTCCATCACTCCCATTGCTAATCCTGCTCTGTGAAAACACAGCAGGCAAAGGGCAGAGCCTCCCATTGGATGTAACCTGTGTGGGAGGGCGTTTCTCGCCCAATCAGCTGTGGACTGGGTGTGATAGACCTGCCACTAACCCAATGAGAGATGCGTTATACACACAGGCACAAAGTCACAGAGCTGGGCTATTATATAGGAGATATATATACACATAAATATATTTATTTATCAACAATTTCTTATACAGCGCAGCAAATTCTGTTGCGCTCAGGGCCGGCGCCACCATTAGGCAGCTTTAGGCAGCTGCCTACGGGCAGCAGCACTTGAAGGGCGGCGCTGGGTGCAGCTAAAAAAAAAATAAAAAAATTAAGGAAGTAACTGTGCTGTACGGCGTGCACATGCCATGAGGGATGTGAGGCACCCGTTTCCTGCTCACCTGGTGTCGGATCGGAGTTTCATGTCCAAAGCTGTTCCTACTTCTCCGTCCTGTGTCGCTCCGCCCGCCCGACAGCTATACAGAAGATCTGCTCTCTCCGCCGGGGCCACAAACTGCGTTAGGAGGCCACAGAACTGCTGCAGCCCGAGGAGGAGGCCGGGAGCAGCACTTTTAACCAGGGCGGAATGGGCTTCCCCAGCCCTTGACTGATCCATTTCCCTCACTGGTGGCCCGTCCGCCCCTGTCATTTCTGACATATTTTTTTTAAACAGACAAGGGGATGTGAAATTGATGCCCCAAATTCGCCTTCGCTGGAAGCCTTCACTGCTACCCCATCCGCACCCCCCACCCCTGTGCATATCCCCACCATTTAACTCACAGCCCTCATTCTGCTCAGCACGGAGAAGAAGAGGTGAGTATCACAGCCGTAAATGCTTTTCGATCAGCGGCCACAGTCTGCTCTCCCTGTGCTCTCTGTGCAGCCGGGAGTGAGCCGCTCCCACACTGACCGCTGTGTGGGACTGTTATCCCGACAATCTGCCCCTGCCACCGGAGCTGTGGTCACACAGGGGGCTTCTATGTGGTTGGGGAGGGGAGGTTGGGAGCAGTGTGAAGTGTGAGGCTCAGAACCAATGTCATCAGCATGTTAAAAAAAATTATCATTACACACATTACTGTTGTCTCTCTCAGCTCCTTTGCCAAGTCTCTCCCAGCTCCTTTGGCAAAGGAGCAGAAACGAATCATCATGATTGGATTCGGAAAGTAATAGCACACTTCTGTCAGGTGCATTGAAAGCCCCCTGGTTCCTGCACATACAGTATGTTGTGTGCAAGGGGCATAGGCAATATGGGGGTGAGAGAAAGACATACATGCTAATTTATCACCCATGCAAACATCATATACATCTCCAATATGTGTTGCACACATTGGCTTTGTTGTACTGTATTTGTTTGCACTATGGGGCAGCACAGATGGTGTAATGGTTAACATTACTGCCGTACAACACTGATGTCATGGGTTCCGTTATCACCATGGCCCTAACTATGTGGAGTTTGTATATTCTCTCCATGCTTGAATGTGTTTCCTCCAGCTACACTGGTTTCCTTCCTCAATCCAAAAATATACTGGTAGGGTAATTGGCTCCCAACAATAAAAAATAAATAAATAAAATAACCCTAGTGTGTGCATGTAAAACTCTTTATAGTCTATGCATCGTATTATGCACAGTGGGGCTTGGGGAAAGCAGTGTAGGATGGGACCAAATGGCTATATATACACACAATGTATAGACACACACTCATACCTTTCCCTAATCATAACCCTTATCCTCAACACAAACTGGTAAATCAACCCCAATATCCTATCCCTAATACCCTTACCCTATCCCCCAAAGTAACCCTAATACCCTAACCACTAAAACATCACGCAGTAGCTGTGCAATTTACATGATGCTGTGTCTGCCCTTTTCACCTGAGGGGCTCGCTGTTTGGGGGAATGGGGGGGGGGGTGCTAACGATTTGCCTAGGGTGCTGAGAAACCTTGCACCGGCCCTGGTTGCGCTTTATTATATATATTCTGTAGCTGGCCCTGTACCTACCCACAGGTGTCATAAATGTGATGAGCATGGTTGATTCCTTGTTCAATGTGATTTGCCAAAATCCACATATGGCATCCAGAGTGGCAAATATTTTTGCATTTGGCATATCAGCTATTACTAGTCCTGAGGGGATGATGAGGCACTGAACCATGTGTGTCTACTAGTGCAACAACCATAGTTGACACCCACGAGGTGTTTCTACCACTGGAGCAATGACGCCCAATGCCGTCATGTGATTTAACTCCGCTATCACTTCATGGCCAGATACACACGTCTGGGAGTACATACTCAGTGGTATTACAATTGAACAGATCAGTCTTGTAGTTATGGAACATCATGTTGAATGACAGACACATCAGCATTCAAAGGTATTAACCCTAGTTTTATGCTGTCCAGCAAACCTAGGAGTGCTTTGACATTACTGCCCACCAAAGGCAGATTGGCCATAGGGTCTACAGGGAAGATTCCCGGTGGGCTGACGCACCAGTGGGGCCTGTTTTGTTTGAGGACATGTGGTCCTTTTTATAGACATAATGAATAAGATGCCAAACAATTTGCATATATGAAAATGACTTTGCCACTTAGCTTGTGATTGCAGATGATCTAGTGTATGCTCTGACTGCCTGCTTGGCTGACATATAAGATTGAGTGAATAGTGATTGGGATATGGTTGGTGTAATAAGCAAGAAAATATATCTTTCTAAAGAATTATATAGTTTCCTAAATTCTAAAGGTGTATCATATAATGTGCTCATAACATTTAATTTTATTTCCTTTTAACTTCCCCTTGATGCTGGACATCCCCACTATCTGGAAAGTTTTGGGGGGAGGGTGCTGCTGCCATGGCCCGTGGCTAGACCTTACACCTCTGGTGCTGCCCATGTGGGGCCACTATTACAAATTTTTCCAGGGCCGCTTTTTGTTCCCAATCCGCCCCTGCTGCCCACTATATGAAACTGTAGCGGGAAATTTGTAGATGGCCACGCCCATGGTCTTGATTACCAGGCCACTGTAAGCTATTAGCTTCGCAGTGTGAGAGCAGTCAATAGGTGTTTTGGGATTTGTGCTGGAGGAGTTCACGTGACATGACGTTACACAATATACATTTTTATTTTGATGCCATTTCTTGTCTCCTTATCTGTCATGGTGGTAAATATTTCAACCTTTTTGGCCTTCAGGTCAATACTCTTATAGTAGAGACCAGTGTCTGGGGTGTTTTCTGGTGGAGCGTACACAGGGCATAATTCAGATTTGTATGTAAATTAAATACAAATCTGATGGTGTGGGGTCTGCTCAGTTACAAGACCTTTTCCGCGCATGTGCAGAACAAGTCTTGCGCTATCCCTCGCAGTCACCTGTCAGTCACAACATGATTAATTCATGCTGCAGCATTTGGGGGTTGAAGCAGGGGCAGCAACTGGCACCGTTCTTCAAAATGGAGACATGTTGCCTCTGATTTGAAGGTGTGACAGGTCCAGGGCAGTGGCGTGCGGTGAGGTCAGTGGCTGGTGAGGCACTGCAGCCATAATGTCCGCCGAATCCTGCTGATGACCCCTACCACCACTGCCGCCAATGCCCGCTGCCTGCCTGCTCATTATACTTGTGATATATAAAAATTAGTGTTTGGGACTGGGAAGGGAGTGGGAGGAGGACATGAATGCAATTATGTTGTCCAGGGCTTCCATTAACTTAATAGCACCGTGGATGCGGCGTTATTAAGTTAATAGAAGACAAACACTGCCGCGAAAGCATAGAATTTGTTAAAAAAATGGAGTTTTCAAATAGACCTGCTTTTTGCTGGCTTGTTGTGATAGTCATGCACGGATCAGCAAGATCCGTGCATGCTTATCTGTGGAAAAGGAAATTAATTGGTTAAAATTTTAAAAAAGAAATGCGTGAGGTCCCCCCTCCTAAGTATAACCAGCTTCGGGCTCTTTGAGCCGGTCCTGGTTGTTTAAATACTGGGAAAAAAATTGGACAGGGGTTCCCCGTATTTAGACAACCAGCACTGGGCTCTTAGTCCGGTCCTGGTTCCAAAAATACGGGGGACAAAAGACGTAGGGGTCCCCCGTATTTTTAAAACCAGCACCGGGCTCCACTAGCCAGGGACATAATGCCACAGCCGGGGGACACTTTTATATTGGTCCCTGCGGCCGTGGCATTACCCCCCCAACTAGTCACCACTGGCCGGGGTTCCCTGGAGGAGTGGGGACCCCTTTAATCAAGGGGTCCCCCCCTCCATCCACCCAAGGGCCAGGGGTGAAGCCCGAGGCTGTCCCCCCCATCCGTGGGCGGTGGATGGGAGGCTGATAGCCATGTGTGTAAAAAAAAAGAATATTGTTTTTTGTTGTGGAACTACAAGGCCCAGCAAGCCTCCCCCGCTTGCTGGTACTTGGAGAACCTCAAGTACCAGCATGCGGGGAAATAACGGGCCCGCTGGTACCTGTACTTCTACAACAACAAAAAATACCCAAATAAAAACACAACACACACCGTGACAGTAAAAATGTATTAAAACACACTTACACACTCACACATACTTACCTATATCCCACGCCGGTCACGTCCACTTGTCCAGTAGAATCCAATACCGGTACCTGTAAAAATGAGAGAGAGATTACTTACCTACATCCCACGCCGGTCACGTCCACTTGTCCAGTAGAATCCAATAGGGTAGGGGTACCTGTAGAGGAGAGAGGGCAAACAATTTGTTCTTTGGCAGACTTACTTACCTATACACTCGGGGGGGGGGGGGGGGGAGAGAGAGAGAGAGAGACACACGCGAACCTGGAGTGAATCTGTTTGCGTCCTCCAGCTGCTCTTGCCGGCGGAGGGAGCAGCTCTAACACTGAAGCGCCTCTTCTCAGCGGACCTGCCACTGACAGCGGCTCTTCTCAGCGACGCCCGGCGTGGACATACAAACGCTGGAGGGGGACATGCGCCAGGTGTGGGGCGGAGGGAGCAGCTCTGACAGCGGCTCTTGTCAGCAGCTCCCGGCGTAGACAGACAGGGAGGGGGAACATGCGGCAGGACGAACCTCGGCTCACTGATTTCCGGCCTCCAACTGCTCCTGCTGAGCAGGTCTGACAGCGGCTCTGCTCAGCGGCGACAGCGTCTCTTCTTAGCGGCGCCCAAACATGCGGCAGGAGGGGGACTGTGCCTGACAAGGAAGCGGACACACACAGGAAAGTGAGCACTCATTTTTCAGTTTATAGGTGATTGGACCAGCGGATCCAGCCCTGGATCCGCTGTCCAATCACATCTGGCCCTATCGTCGCAGCACTTCCATTAGTGCCGCTTCCTCGTCTATTTTCAATGGGCTTTTACAGCCCAGTGCTTGGCCACGCCCCCCGCTTTCTCCTCCGTCCCATTCACAACGGGAGGCACTGTTATCAGTGCCTCCTAACCTGCTACTTCCATAACTTACAATGGTTAAAATAATATTACGAAGTTACTTATGACACAGAATATGTCATAAGTATCTTCCTTGTATTATATTACTCAATAATGACAGGGGAGGCACTGCCTCCCCTGCCTCCTCTGACTGCACGTCCCTGGTACAGGGTAGACTTACTGGACCTGAGTGACTGGATCCGATGGCCAGCCTGAGTAGGCTGACCGCTGCCTGGAAACGTGAATCTTGATGGTCGCAATGGCTTCCTCAGATGCAGCACTTGGATCACACAAATATATGCAGGACACATCCTACAGATGCCTCCTGCTGCATTTGAATTTGACTTACACGGAAACGTACAGCAGCTTCCATGAATTACGCTCAAAGTGTAAACTTAGTGAGGTGGGCTGCTGGAACGTGCAGTGTAATACCTCTTTCATACCGCCAGCAAATGCCTGGGTTATAGCATGTGAACGCGCAGCAACCCGAGTTGCAGCACAGTCTGAAAGGGCCCAGTTGAAATAACCCGGGTTGAGACAATATTTCAACTCAGGTAGCAACCAGGGTTGAACACGGCTTAAATCAGGCCATAGTGCAGTGTGTTCGTGCAAAAGAATAGGTTACCCAAGGGTGCTCGGGCGCTTTGGATAGGAGATGTTTCACCAAGCAGCAGCCTCTAAAGAAAGGGAAGTCACTGCCGTTTATATTGCAAAAAAGGGGGGTTGAGGCTACGCTATATTTGATCAATATGACAACAATAGTATTATAGTTAATAAAAACACATTTTATTCCTAAAAACAATAATATGTATTGCACGAAGGAACTGCATCAACCGTATTGCATGAGGAGCTCTATACCGAAAGACCCTGGAGCACACTATGCTCTAACGGTAACTTGCCTATCCATTGGATATTGCTTATCTCTGAGACTTTGCTAATGCTGGACTCTAGCTTTATAGGGGAAAAATTTGGAACGGCCACTTTATTATTCTAACATCCTATATCCTGGCGAATAGGGTAATCCCATTTAATTGTTTTTATGAAACATATATTATCAATCATCTGTTTCTGATATGCATGCATCTTTTACTATGTATTCATTTTCGAATTGAAATACATATTATTGTTTTTAGGAATAAAATGTGTTTTTATTAACTATAATACTATTGTTGTCATATTGATCAAATATAGCGCAGCCTCAACCCCCCTTTTTTGCATAGTGCAGTGTGAATGGGGAAGCCGGGTTAATGCAATCCTGAACCCTTACACACTATCAGAAGAGGCGGTGCTTGGTGATGATGTCATCTCCAAAAGCCGCTTCCGCACATGATGCAGTGATGTCATCGACCCAGCAATAAGCCAGGTCGGGCCACCAGTCTGAAAGGGGTCTCAGCCGGGTCGGACCCAGGATGTACCCGTATACAAATCTAGGGTGCAACCCAGCAATTGTGGTCTGAAAGTGGTATTAGGTTTTCTGTCATCAGCTTGAGGTTCAGAGTGAAGTGGTTTTGTTTGCCACAAGCAATGCAGTGTTTATTG
Organism: Pseudophryne corroboree; assembly: GCF_028390025.1. NCBI lineage: Eukaryota > Metazoa > Chordata > Amphibia > Anura > Myobatrachidae > Pseudophryne > Pseudophryne corroboree. The sequence continues at coordinate 611,553,008 of NC_086446.1, forward strand.
AAAGCAGGACATTTGTGGCATACATGGGAATACTGACAGCAACAATTCACACAGTGGAGGTTATTCAGATCCCGAAGGATCTGCAATGTGATGCACAGAGTATTGATTATTGGTACTTTGCGCATGCGCAGGACCCAGTCTGAGGCATACATAGACAGGTCCTGCCATGTAGCATGCAGTCTGATGCCATTTGGGGGCGGGGAGGGGATGGCGACATCCTCCATTTCTACAAACTGAGGCGTTTCACTGCCATTTAGGGGGTGGGAAGAGGCTAGGGAACTCCGTTGTTGCATGGAGATTTCCTGGCCTTTGCAATGGGTGTCAAAGTCAAAAAATATTGCAGTACACACATCACGTACAAACTACACACAGATGGCCTCCGTGCGTGTACTTGTTCTGCCGTGTGTGCACAAATCCACAATTTGCGTATGGTCGCTCCCGCGGTCCTGCGCATTAGCGCGTGGTATGAGTATTTATGGTAGAGTTTGTGAACGCATGGAAAGCTATCAAAACACATTACATATTTAATCCAAATAGTGCACAATGTACACATAGTCTCCTTGCACCACATCAGTAAGTTACAGCTGTTTAAATGGTTTCAGAACAAAGGGATTCACCTTTACAGGATAGGAGGGGACAGACTAAGGTTATAGGGTGGTGTTTGGTATCCAGCTGTAGGGTATTTTAAGGGTAACATTCCGGTGTTGGTCTGCAGCAGATCGCATGTTCCTGCGGATAGTTATGTGCAGGAGCAGAATATAGATATAAACTGTATTTACTGCACATTATGTATGCGGCGGGAAGCCAGAGGAGACCACCCACAAGAGCAGTTGGAACAGACATCGCCCACCTATTCAAACCAACCTATGACCTCTCCTGTACTGTAAATGACCATCCCTGTGTCCAATGGACAAAGAGATTACAGTATCCATTGTGTTAGGTTTTGGAAGAATTGTATAAAGAGAGCCTGCTGCAGTCCTGGTCAGACACAAGACTCACAAAGTTATCTATCTAGATGACCGAGGACCAGACTGGGTAGCGCGGCGAAATCCAAACAAGTATGTATCATTGACTGTAGCCATTATTCTGTTGTATTATATTGTATTGTATATATTGTAACCCCCTATCAGTAATAATATGCTGTGGTGTCGGAACCCAGCAGTTTAAATTACAATCTGGTGTTGTGACTTCCTTTCCCTGCTAAGGTTTAAAGTGTATTACTATCGCATTGCATAGCTGTTAAGGGTTCACGGTGTATCATTGGGTGTGTATGCGCTGTGTGTACTTTGTACAGCCAACGCGGCGTTTGTACACAAAGTCCGTACTCAGTACGGGACTCTGTACGCTAACGGTCTAAAAAGTCAGTAGGTTGCGGATTAAGTATAGCAGCCGCAGCGGCTCCATGGTAAAGTGTATTTAAAGTGTGTTTAAGGTATAGCTTTTCATTCCTGTATATAAATCAGCATTGTCAATTGGGGGCTCCGTACGGTTTTCCACATACTCACAGCCTAACAGGTCACAGCAGACTTAATCTATCAGCAAAAGGGTGGATAGAAAGTATCCTACGTAACCTTTTCTTGGTCGGTGGATACACTGAAAACCCTACTTGTTTGCTGATTAGATGACGTCTGCTCTGTATGGTTTGTAGAGATGCTGGTAGAACCCGTAAAGTAAACAGGGAAAAAGCTATTTAAAAATCTGTGAATTTTTTTGGCGCCAAAAGCGTACACAACAAAAGGCACCCATACCCTTTGTATACCCTCTCACATTGTTGCCATAACACTCAGATTGCTAGATTCATTTAGATCTCTGTGAAACCGGATACATTTGTTGCTATATAGTTAAAACTAAAATAAATGTTTAAGGAAGTAAGTGTAAAGCACAAACGCAGTCTGGCCTGGTTGTACAGGTTTATACAGAAAGAAACTGTGTTGTGTTAAGTGATCGATTATAGTTAATATTGCTCACATTTATAGAAGTTGTGGGATTTGTTTAATTGCGGACCTACGGTTTTGTACACGTGTCTCAGACAAAGTACAGGACTGTGCACGCAGCGTAAAAGACACGCACGGTCGCGTGTTTACGCAAAGTGCGTAAGAGTACGGGCGCTAAGTACAAATTACACAATAGTATCGTTTAGTTAAAAGGTGGGACAGTAGCCACGCTACAATAGCCCAAAACTGCCCGGTTTCTAAAGCAGATTAGTATAAAACTTTTTGTTTAAACTGTATTGCCTCTGGGGGTAAAGCTGCTTATCTGAATGAATCAAAATTTTCTGTACAAAAAAGACAAAGTGTACTTGAGAGAGCGAGCGTAGGAGTGAGTGGAACTGAACCCCGGAAGTCGGGGCCCGTGGTACACCAAGTAAGCGGAGGCTTGGTGGCGTGAAGTGGCTGGTTCACGTTAATATAGATTGAAATGCGCAAATCGTGAGGAGATTTGCAGAGGAGCGTAATAGGGAATTGTGAATTGTGTAGTATTGAAGTAAAAGGGTTTTTTGTTACGCTCCGGCTGAGGTTTCGCAGCTTGTGATTCGATTCCAGTGGTCGTACGGCAGATAAGTAACAAGTACCTATATGCTGTGCGATTGGACCGCGCGTTTGTGGGTGCGATAGATAGCGCAACGTGATATCCTTTTTACAAGTTTTTGCGTAAAATCACGGTATCATTAGCGCTGTATAGAACATACGCAAGCGTGATTTGTGTATAATAAAGTGCATAGGGAGTTTTCGCTGGTCTCTGTCAGGAAAATCTCCAACGACCGATACTTTACTGGAAAGGGTAAGTTATTCCTAAAAACTTCCAGTAAATATAGGTCAGATAGGGCCCTAGGTTGGGTACATTGCCTTCGCTATCGACAGTGTATGGTAGTACTGGCCAACGTGGGTGTGAGCGAGTGAAAGCGCTAGGTGTCTTTCACCGTCTATCTGCGGTGTGCATTGGGGATTGCGTTTATTGGCAAAAAGTCTGCGATGGGATCCAATTGCACAAGCAGTGGGCATTTGGTAACTAGGGTTTAGGTTGAGGTGCCGCGGCCCAGGGGGTCAGCGAGGTTTATTATGTGTGAAAAGTATGGGTCACACATGGAGGCTTTTTGCAATGAATGGGTATGTATGACTGACAAAGATAGGGTACCATTCCCTAAAGTGGGCAGCTTTGAACCAGAGGTATTGCAGAACTTAAGGATAAGGATATGTCTAATAAAATCCAGAAAACAAAGGATTAGACATACAGATTGTTTAAATTTATGGCAACAGGAGGGGGATGTGCAACAGGAATTATCTCGCGCAGCAGGTTCCAAACCTAGCGGGAAAACAATGGCGACCGCACCACCACCACCACCATATATTGTGGGGGAGAAAGTGGCTACAGACAATGGTACATTAGTACAGGATAGGAGAGTAATTGATAAATGTACTAACGCTAACCCTTGCCAGTTGTATCCCATTTTAAATTTTCCCCAGGACTGCGAGCAGGAAGATGAGCCCAGCACGATATCGGCACTCTCTCTAGCAGCCACCATACAGGACACTCAGGTGGGCATGGCCCAACCAACAAGAGCAGTAGTCAGGCCCCCTAGCGGAGGGATAAGTGAGGTCGTGTCCACAGGTAAGTACGGTACCATACATTATGCAGAGACAATAGCTCCCCACATTGTAGAATCAAACCAGAATGATGTAATTGAATTAAATCCAGTCAGGGTGATTGCAGTCCCCAATGGGAAGACTGACGCTCAGGGAGTCACTCCCACCAGGAACATTGCCATGCACTGTCCCTGGTCCCGAGCAGAGTTAAGGTCAATTATGTCAGAATTTCCCGATCCCAGAAAAGATCTAGTCGCATGCCAGAGGTTCATTAAAGAGTTAGGTAACGCCAACGAACCCACGAACAAAGATTGGTGAACAGTGCTACGGGTATGTTTACCCTCAAATATTGACCCCGCAAAATTCATAACTGATTGTAAGTTAGACGCAGAAGTACCTCTCACTGATGAATACAATCAGGAGAATGTACGGCAAATCAATCTGCAATTAGGAGTATATTTCCCTACTGTTGTCAAATGGAATAAAATATTTTCCATAAGACAAAAGGAAGGTGAAACGGCATCCGACTATTTCCATCGAGCACTGCAGGAAATGGCTATATACACTGGGATCGAGGACATTAAGGACAATGTACATCACAGGGAGGTAGCTGTTTGAGTATTAATGGACGGGTTGAAGGAGGCACTGAGAACTAGGGTACAGACCTCTCTACCAAACTGGAGAGGTATCTCGGTGGCTGCATTGAGAGAGTCTGCTGTCGAGCATGATAGGAACATCATTAAACACAGGGAGTTACACGGGGAAAGGCTGATGACAGTAAGTATAGACGCACTTACAACAGAGCCACATCAGCCGAAACCCCAGACCCCTGGTGGTAAGTCACGGTCAATAATATGTTTCTATTGTAAAAAGGAAGGACATTTTGCAAGGGACTGTAGGAGTAAAAATGCACATAATGTATACAGACCCGTAGACCAGGATATGAACCACACTACAAGGCACATACTTGGGATCAGGGACCACTTAGGAGAAATTACGAGCCACACACAGGGGAAACAAGGAGGTACCCACCAAGGAGAGACTGGCAGACCTCCGAAAATTCTCAGCTACCCCCTTCACACATTGTAGCTGCCAATGCACTGTGGGAGGGTCTCACCACACAATAGGGGTTGGGCCACACCTGTAGTCTGCAGCCAGTGAAATTGATTGCTAGCCTTGGTAGTGAACCTGAGGTCACGGTTGATGTAGCTGGTGTACCATTACCTTTTCTCGTAGATACAGGGGCAGCCAGGTCAGTGTTAAATTCAACGATAGGTATAAAAACCACGGGTAAAACAATTTCGGCAATGGGAGTAACAGGAACTGTGCAACAATACCCTTTGAGTAGACCAGCAGAGATTACGATAGGGCCTTTGCAAACCAAACATTCTTTTCTGCTGGCTGCATCGGCTCCGACTAATCTACTCGGCAGAGATTTATTGTGTAAAATGCGGTGTGTCATATACTGTACTCCTGAGGGTGTCTTCTTGGATATACCTGGGAACCACGCTCAAGAAGTACAAGATATATTAGACACCCCTCAAAGGCTAATGTCGCATTCTACTGTTATAGACAAGTGTCCATCAAAGGTAGAGGAAATGATCTCACAAATACCGGGTTCCCTTTGGACCAAAGATGGACAAGACACTGGATTGATGGCGAATGTAGCTCCAGTAGTAGTACAAGTAAAAGATGGTAGGATAGCTCCAAAAATCCCTCAGTATCCTCTGAAGCCAGAGGTAGAATTAGGAGAGTACCCTGTCATAGAGCGGCTGCTACAGCAGGGCATCCTAGTCAGGACGTCCAGCACCGCCAATAGTCCCATCTTCCCTGTGAAAAAGAGTGGGGGAAGGGTTTATAGGCTAGTGCAGGATCTAAGGGGATAAACAAGATAGTTGAGAGCCAATTCCCCGTAGTGCCAAATCCAGCTGTCATCCTCATGCAAATTCCCTCTACTGCTAAATTTTTCACTGTCATTGACCTCTGTTCTGCTTTCTTTTCTGTCCCTCTTCACCCTGACAGCCAATACCTTTTTGCTTTTACATACAGGGGAGTACAGTACACCTGGACTCGTCTCCCCCAAGGTTTCATTGACAGCCCGAGTATTTTCTCCCAGGCCTTGCATGACTGTTTACAATCCTTTCAACCTGAGAGTGGATCAGTGCTAATACAGTATGTCGATGACTTATTGTTGTGTTCTGACTCACTCGAATCGTCCTTGAAAGACACGAAACAGCTTCTGTTTCATCTTTCCCAAACGGGACACAAGGTTTCAAAGGATAAGTTGCAGTTGTGCCAGACCAGGGTAAAATATTTGGGACATTGCTTGACCCAAGGACTTAGACACCTCACCGCTGATAGATTACAAGCGATTCGCGACATGACTTTACCACAAACGCAACAACAGATCCGCACTTTCCTTGGAATGTGTGGGTACTGTCGAAACTGGATTCCAGGGTTCTCTATACTGGCTTTACCTTTGCAAGAAATGGTCTCTTCAAACAAACCAGAACGGGTCTCGCACACAGATGAGTCCGAACTGGCATTTGAGAGACTCAAACAGTGCCTATCACAGGCACCTGCATTAGGTATGCCAGATTATGAGAAGCCCTTTGAATTGTACGGTACAGAAAGTGCAGGGTGCGTGGCAGGCGTTTTAACTCAGAGACATGGTGATGCCAGCAGACCGGTAGCATACTACAGTGCACAGTTGGACACTGTAGCGCGGTGTCTCCCCACTTGCTTGCGAAGTGTTGCAGCGATAGCTTTGCTAGTAAGTAAAAGTTAGGACGTAGTATTAGGACATGACCTGACCATTCATACACCTCATGCAGTATCAGCCTTACTGAACTCAGCCCCAACCAGACATGTCTCATCTGCTTGGTTTACAAAGTGGGAATTATCACTGATGGCCCCGGTAAACATCACCATTAAGAGATGCAGCTCACTAAATCCTGCAACTTACTTGCCAAGTGTGCCTGGACAGGCACAAAGGGTGGAGGATGAGAATAATGGTGAAGGAGGATTTAGTGCAGATACTGATACGCATGATTGTATGGAATACCTGAATCAGACTTTCACTGCGAGACCTGACATCAGTGACAACCCACTGGAAGGAGTAGACTTTACCTTCTACACTGACGGTAGTTGCCACAGACAGACAGAATCGGGAGACTTGTGTACTGAATATGCAGTTGTAAACGACAGAGGTATCATAGAAGCTGAACCCCTGGGCCCACCGCACTCAGCACAAGTTGCTGAGTTGGTCGCCCTAACCAGAGCGTGTGAATTGGCCAAGGGTTAGTCAGCTAATATATACACAGATTCTAGGTATACCTTTGGAGTGGTGCATGATTTCGGGGCCCTATGGCGCCTAAGAAATTTCATGACGGCAGCTGGCACACCTGTAGCGCATGCGTCCCACATAAAAAGACTTCTAACAGCGATACAGGAACCAGACAGAGTGGCTGTTATCAAGTGCAAAGCACATACTTACAACCAAGACCCAATTTCACTTGGTAACAGCCGGGCAGACGAAGCTGCTAAATCAGCAGCCAGCTCCCCCATACAAACGAACATCACATCACTGACGACATTCAACACAATCAATACACCAAAATTAATTGAAATGCAAGATTTGTGTTCATTACAGGAAGAGGCGGTCTGGAGGTCAAAGGGGTATGGCCAGGAATCCTCAGGACTGTGGACAGGTGGACAAGGTAAGCCGGTGGCCCCCAGAGCATATCTTCCAAGCTTAGCTGAGGCGGCACACGGTCTGACTCATCTGGGCAAAGAGGGTATTTGCAAGCTGGTAAGAGCCTACTGGTGTGCGCCAGGATTCTCTTCTCATGCAGGTAAGAGAGCAATGACATGTTTTACTTGCTTGAGGAAGAATATTGTAAAGTCAATACCAACAGAGCCATCCCATATCCCTCCGACAGACGACCTTTTCAGGTAATACAAATCGATTTTATACAGTTACCACCCTGTAGGAATTTAAAATATGTGTTAGTTTGTATTGATGTATTTTCCAACTGGGTAGAAGCGTTCCCTGCTGCCACAAATACTGCTACGTTCACTGTAAAGAAAATTGTGCAGGAATTTGTGTGTAGATATGGTATCCCTAGAATAATTGAAAGTGATAGGGGTACCCATTTTACAGGTGAAGTCTTTCAGGTCATGTGCAAACTGATGGGAATTAATAGCAAACTGCATACTCCGTACCGTCCACAGGCGAGTGCAAAGGTGGAGAGAATGAACAGCACTATTAAGAACAAGCTGAGCAAATTAATGGCTGAAACTGGATTGTCGTGGCCAGAAGCTTTGCCACTAGTGTTGTACAGCATCAGAACCACTCCCAGGTCTCCCCTTAACCTATCACCCTTGGAAATTCTTTTTGGTCGACAACCTCATGTAATGATAGACCCCCAGGATGATTTGAAATGTAATAATGAAGTGACTGTGAAATATTTGGTTGGGATGAGCCAGCAGCTGAGAAATCAACAAAGAAATTTAAAGCTGGTGATTCCTGACCTACCGAACAGTAATTGTCATGACATTGAGCCTGGGGATTATGTGATGATTCGAAATTTCTTACGCTCAGGTTGCCTCATAGACAGGTGGGAAGGACCATATCAAGTCTTGTTAACCAGCACAACAGCATCGAAGGTCGCCGAAAGAGAGACTTTGATCCACTCGTCCCATTGCAAGAAGGTCGCTGACCCGGAGAGAACTCGTGACAAAGAGCAGAGTGTAGAGAACCTCGTATCACTGGAGTGTCTGTTCCGGGAAAGTTGAGAGGCAGGACTGTTGAAGGGCATCTGAGCACAGAGAGTAACAAGACCTAGAACGGTTGTCGTACCATTTTCTTTTTTCACCTCCCCCTGCATTTTCCTTTCTTTTCTCCTTATTTTCCTCCTTTCCCCTAACGAAATGGATCGATCACAAGAGACTGCATTTCGGGTTCTGTTAGTAATTCTGGTTTTGATAAGGACAGTTTGTTTTGGTGAGGGTCCCAGAGAGGTCGAGCAGGGATCTGGAATGGGTTCTGATGGCAAGTATGAATTTGTAGGATCTCAGGATCAGCACATCACTTTAGTAAAGGCTGGCATCAGTAAGCGCTCTGGTAGTCAGGGAGCTCGGAGGCACTGTGAGGGGTTATTGTCTGATGAATATTGTATTTGTAGGAATTGTGAGAATATAGTTGAGGATGGGTGCATCCAGAGATGTCAGTCCAACCTTAATATCGACATGGACCGTCATCCGTTGAGTGATTACCACTCACTAGTGCAGGCATTCCCAACCGCGGTCCTCAAGGCACACCAACAGTGCAGGTTTTAGTGATATCCAGGCTTCAGCACAGATGGTTAAATCAAAATTACTGAGGTACTAATTAAGTCACCTGTGTTCAAGCCTGGATATCACTAAAACCAGGACTGTTAGTGTGCCTTGAGGACCGAGGTTGGGAAACACTGCACTAGTGGGTAAGGTCTTAAACCAGACAGAATGCTGGGTGTGCTCACAGGTACCTCAAGGTCAGAGCAAGTCAGGATTAGTACCGTACCCTTTAGCAATAGATGAGGTACTCGAATTACGGGGTGGGAGACCGGTGGACAAGAAATTCAATATCTCTAGGCCCCCTAGCTTGAAGCTCCACCAGTATCATGTAGACAGGTCCTTATTATGTTTTAATATTTCCAATTACCGAAAACCGGGAAATTGGGAAGTGACGTGGAATAACCAATGACCTTTTCACACAGAGCTGATAGGATACCCATAGACTCTGAACTTGTACGCCAAATAGCCAACAGTGGAAGGTATTTCCGGTATAGGTATACTCGTGGAAGCAAGACCGTGTGGGTTGGAAAAGTATCACCAGGGTATTGTGCTCATATCATCCAGCCCGATACTTGTACTGAGCAGATGGGAGAACTAGGGATTGGTTTCTTTACTTGGAAAATTTGTAATATGGTGATGTTATATTTTGTCCCCTATGTTCTCCCAGATGATGCCTATTTCATATGTGGGAGGAAGGCGTACAAGTGGCTTGCCCCGAGCTCAGAGGGATTGTGCTATATTGGGAGAGTACTGCCAGAGGTCATGACCATAACCCATGATAAGATGAAAGATGTTCACCGCAGTGCTCAGGCTCCTTATACTCATACTCACTATGAACACATCATCAAGAGACACCTCAGATAGTGCAGAGCACGCAGCCTCTGATTTGATCCACGAATCCACCGTGTTTCAATTCCTTCTCGCATTAGACATCACCCGTACTGCCAGAGGAATTATAAATTATAGGTATATCCATGCGCTAGCGAACTTGATAGATAATATCACTGAGATGTATGACGACACCTTCAGGTATATGGGAAGGGAGTTACAAGCAGGAACTGATTCAGCACAGAATGGTCCTTAATTATGTCACAGCCGTGACAGGTGGGTACTTTGTTACTCTGGCAACTCAATATGGTGTGAAGTGCTGTTCGTATATTACGAACAGCACTGACGACCCCACGGAGATCATCGATCAAAAGATGGACGATATCTTGCAGTTGAAGTGGGAGTTCAGGAGGAAGCACAACCTTACCTTAGCGACTGTGAGTAATGAACTGACCGGCTGGGTCTCATGGTTGAACCCACGCAAATGGTTCTCAGGTTTAGGAGAGTGGGCTCAGAATGTCATTATGGGTGTTGGGAAGTTTCTCCTTTGTATCCTGGGAGTCGTCATAATTATTGGTTCGATATTTAGGTGTGTTCGAATTCTAATGCGGCGCAAGCACGGCACAAATCTGATGAGTCTAAGGAGCGAGGGCACTGTTATAGCAGCAGATTTAATTTATGACCCATCCATAGAGACAGTGTTATGATAAGGATTGCAAATGAATTCCATGGCCTGTTTCTTTCACCCGTTTTTCTTTTGTTTCCCCCTCTGCCCAGATACATCCATCCGGAAAAAGACGTCAGCCCTACCCAAAATGTTTATGTGAATGTATTTTCATATATGTGTCTTATCTTCATCTCTGCAACCTCCAGTTAATGACACACATAGTCGACAGGTGATATCCACATATACTAGCACTCACATATGTTTCCCCCTCCATGTATCATCAACTAAATGGGCACCCCATTTGTTGGAACAAGAAGCCGAAAAGAGCTCGGTAGTGTTTGTTGGCCCATTTACAGACCCTTAATACGGGATGAGAAGGATTTAATGTATACTTTGCAATACCTCGAAGCTTATTACATATACGGCATGATGATACATGCCCCTCAGACATGGATTCATACATACATGCTTTTTACTATCCCACTAGGTCATATATTTCCCACCTACAACTCTCCCCCGACCATCCAAACTTCTGTAGATATTGATTAGATATTTTTTCTGTATATCGATTAGATAGTGGCAGTTATTGGTGACTGCAAAAGGGTGGACTGTCAAAGTCGAAAAATATTGCAGTACACACATCACGTACAAACTACACACAGATGGCCTCCGTGCGTGTACTTGTTCTGCCGTGCGTGCACATATCCGCAATTTGCGTATGGTCGCTCCCGCGGTCCTGCGCATTAGCGCGTGGTATGAGTATTTACGGTAGAGTTTGTGAACGCATGGAAAGCTATCAAAATACATTACATATTTAATCCAAATAGTGCACAATGTACACATAGTCTCCCTGCACCACATCAGTAAGTTACAGCAGTTTAAATGGTTTCAGAACAAAGGGATTCACCTTTACAGGATAGGAGGGGACAGACTAAGGTTATAAGGTGGTGTTTGATATCCAGCTGTAGGGTATTTTAAGGGTAACATTCCGGTGTTGGTCTGCAGCAGATCGCATGTTCCTGCGGATAGTTATGTGCAGGAGCAGAATATAGATATAAACTGTATTTACTGTACATTATGTATGCGGCGGGAAGCCAGAGGAGACCACCCACAAGAGCAGTGGGAACAGACATCGCCCACCTATTCAAACCGACCTATGACCTCTCATGTACTGTAAATGACCATCCCTGTGTCCAATGGACAAAGAGATTACAGTATCCATTGTGTTAGGTTTTGGAAGAATTGTATAAAGAGAGCCTGCTGCAGTCCTGGTCAGACACAAGACTCACAAAGTTATCTATCTAGATGACCGAGGACCAGACTGGGTAGCGCGGCGAAATCCAAACAAGTATGTATCATTTACTGTAGCCATTATTCTGTTGTATTATATTGTATTGTATATATTGTAACCCCCTTTCAGTAATAATATGCTGTGGTGTCGGAACCCAGCAGTTTAAATTACAATCTGGTGTTGTGTCATCCTTTCCCTGCTAAGGTTTAAAGTGTATTACTATCGCATTGCATAGCTGTTAAGGGTTCACGGTGTATCATTGGGTGTGTACGCTGTTAGGATCTCCTGCTCTGTGCTGCCACGTCGCCATGGCAACCAGGAGGCAAGTGTTAGCGAAGTAACCTGAGCGCAGCTGATACTCCGGTCCGGGTTTTTACTGTGTAGTGGTTACAGGCTCTGTGCACGGCAGGGAATCCGACGCTGGTTTTGTGCTCACAGTCTGTGAGGTCTGAGTGGGGCGTGGACAGCACCTGCTATATAAACCATCCTCTCAGGCTAGGCAAATGCTGCTGAATCTTTGTTTGTTAGTCAGTTCCAGAGAGTTAGCTAGTACTGTGTGACTTTGTATTTACTTGTTGCTTACTGCGAATAGGCCTTGGGATTCGGTACTTCATTCTGCCAATCCGGACCTAGCAGTAAGACTGGAGTCAGTTGTTTGACCTGCTGGGGTTCTTTTGCTATTCTGTGAAGCCAGCAGGTTTGCGGCTGTACTCTCAGACCTGTTTGCTTAATCCTCCCTCACTGTGCAGGGCGCCCAGGTGTCAGTTTAGTGGCAGTAAGATGAACCTGTGCCCTGCAAGTGGGGGTTAGGATTGTGGATACTCTCCTTGTGTCTATATTTCTATCTCTGACCAAGGAGTTTATTCCCACACCCGTTGGTAACCCTTTCGGGGTTTTTCTGTTGCTCTTAGCAACATCATTTCAGGTGCTCCACATGTTAAATCACTACACATCGCTTCATTGTCCGCTCTATTCCATCTGAGCATTCCTGACACTAGGGAGACACCCAATTCCTGAGCCTTTGGGCTTCTCCGTTCACTTTGTTTATTAGTTATTCCATCACCTCCTGTGTATGTTATGTTATACTGTCTGTGAGTTTGTTTGCTTCGCTTCCCTCTCTGTTCATACACCGGTATACTCCTGTTAGCACTGGTGTGCATAACATACGCGCTGTGTGTACTTTGTACAGCCAGCGCGGCGTTTGTACGCAAAGTCCGTACTCGGTACGGGACTGTGTACGCTAACGGTGTAAAAAGTCCGTAGGTTGCGGATTAAGTATAGCGGCCGCAGCGGCTCCATGGTAAAGTGTTTTTCAAGTGTGTTTTAGGTATAGCTTTTCATTCCTGTATATAAATCAGCATTGTCATGGGCATCTTACGGGTCACTATGGGTGCCGCAAGCCATCCGATGGTGAGTGACTGATCCGATGCTGCATCCTAGTATGCAGGTTGGATCACTACTGGAGCAGATGGCGTCTGCTTATAATAGATGCCTCCTGCTGCATCACCATAGAGCGCTATCACTACTGCTTCCACAGAAGCAGCAGTGATAGCAACTCCAACCACTTCTGAATCAGGCCCAGTGTGTTTATTACTACACATGCTTCCAGAGTTCACATATATCAGATTCTCTTTTGAAATCCATTGCACTTTTATTGGACTGCTTATGCAGCATGCATATGTGTATAGCAGTGTCCAGTTTTAATTCCTTCTCATGTAGGTAATGTGCATGAGTAACATAATTATAAGTCACCCAAACAATCCTGTCCCTACCATAATATTTATTTGCTAGTAGTTTCAATCTGGCAGCATATGACTGGATACTCTCAGGGGGCTCTGCACAGTGTTATCATTTTTCACTGGTATGCATATCTCATCAAACTTTTTTATTAGTGTGTCTGATTCTTCTCTTCCAACCAGACAAATGTGTCTGCTTTGTCAACCGCCTCAGCATCATCTATAGAAGTATACGCACCATTCCTTCTTAAACTTGAAACAAAGGTCTTTAATGGCTTCATAAAAAATGGGCAGATCTATGCATTGGAGACCTTGTGCCATTACAGCCATAATCCTGATACCATGTCTGTGGGCAAATCACCACAGGACTCTGGAGAGCTGCAGAAGTGTATGTTTACCTGCTGCAGTCAAGCTGAACAATCGCTGCACAGGAACTTTGTGTATGATGGATGGCGATAACTTCTGCCATCCGCATACAGCATACATTTACAGGATGTTTTCACTATTGTTTTAGTGCATCCATCATTTCAGTAGAGATAATGGCACACCTTTGGAAACACAATTGAAATGAATGGGCCCAATCATGTGAAGTATTTTTATGTTTATTTTTTATTATTTCCACAATCAATTTGCTAATTCAGTCTTTCACACATTCTCATGATATTTACTTATCATTGTAGATCAGGTGATTTCAGTTAATTTGCAATTTCTGTGTTTAATGTTTTTTGTTTGTGTGTATGTAAGGGGTGGGAGGGGGATATATTATAAGTGGATGATTTGTAGGTTGATTTGCCTTTAGGGAGTTGACCTGTACAGCACTAAAAATACCCATTATTACCATTATTCCTGCAGATCCACTGAACCCCTCCTCCATCCACATATCCACATCCTTCAGTTTTTAGCCTCATTATTCATTCTTTAAATTCCACTAATATACTTAAATAATGCATTATCAAAATTATTTATTGACTGCAATTTGTTGTATTGTTTTTTGGTTTCTTTTAAATTAGCTCTTATATGATTTTTCTTCTCTATTTGGGCCTGTCTGTATTTCTTCTATGCAGTTTTCTTGGAACTGCACTGATGTGAACATCTAAGTAATGCCAATAATAGGATATGTTCAAAGTCTAAGGGCCTAATTCAGCATGGATCGCTATTCAGAGAAATTGCAGTTGTCTGCGAGTAGAAAGGCGCCACCCTGACAGGAAGAAAAACCGCCTTGTGCAAAATTGTGAATGCATTGCAGTTCGCTATCCATTCACAGATGCATACACAATTCCCCAGGACATCAAAGAATCTTTTCTGTCTGAGCAACTGTAGTAAGTCTGAGGCTACCACTAATCTCCCACCGAGAAGGCCTGGAAGTGGTCTGTGCTGAAATCAGAGACCCTCCCCAAAAACGTCTGGGCACGCCTGCGTTTTTTCGAACATACCCAAAATATGGCAGATTTCCACCCAGAAACGCCAGCTTCCTGCCAGTCATACAGCGGCTACATTGCAATTACTATCTATACGCAATTTCTATTGCTATTACCCCTCGCACGTGCGCAATGCAAAAAATACACATGCGCAGTTGTTCGATAAGCACTCGATTTGCTATTTCTCTGAATAGTGATCCACGCTGAATTAAGCCCTAAATCCATCATGATGCAAATTCAAACCTTAATTCAGATAACACAATTATGCAGGAGGGACATGAAAGACCAAGGAGTTACTTATCAAACCTCACGTTTCCCCTGATAAGTAGAATTTCTTATCGCAACAATAAGAAATTATTTTCGTTACAGTTTTTCAATATTGTATTACAGAATCATGGGCAGAGATATAATCTCATTCCAGGTAAGGACTGGCAGATCTACTGTACATGCACCGACATGTGCGGTAGCTCTGTGCGGGCCTCGCATGTGATAGTGTTAGTTTGGTTCTCTCTCTCAGCTAATGTAACCTATAGGCTGTAATGGCTAAAGATATTGGGGGTAATTCAGAGTAGTTAGCAAACCAAAAAAGTTAGCAGTTGCGCAAAACCATGTGCAGTGCTGGGGGGAGGGCAGATGTAACGTGTGCAGAGAGAGTTAGATTTGGGTGTGGTGTGTTCAAACTGAAATCTAAATTGCAGTGTAAAAAATAAAGCAGCCAGTATTTACCCTGAACAGAAACAATATAACCCACCCAAATCTAACTCTATCTGCACATGTTACATATGCCCCACCTGCAGTGCATCATGGTTTTGCCCAATTGCTAACTTTTTTGGTTTGCTAACAACACTGAATAACCCCCATTGTGAGCTAACAGGGGCGCAGTGGCAAAAAGCTGTTTCTATAAACCTGATAGATTTGTCAGTTTTGCAGTCCCCATAGAAGTAATGCAGGGTGTCCTTGTGATCATTGCAGGAACCAGAGGCAGAACTCTGGGAGGCAACGGAGTCATCTGCCGCCGGGCTCCTTCTCTGAAGGAGGGCACCTCTCCTCCCATTCTGTGACTTCATTGAATTAAGTGAATTGATACAGTAGCTGCCGCTATCTTTTCAGTGGCAGACTTCCTCACTGGTTTCTGCACCTTACAAATCACACCCTCTTTATTATACTGAATATACACATTTTACAAGTGTCATAGCCAGGATTAGAAACCACAATCTATTACACTGGAAGCAGACACCTTACTGATTAAGTGATTTGCTCCTGTACAGGAAATATGAGAATTTTAACTATATGAAGATACTTCTCTGACAATTACACGTAACTTCATATAGTTAGAATTCTCATGCTTCCTGTACAGGAGCAAATAGCTTCATCAGTAAAGTGTCTGCTGTCAGTGTAACAGGTCATGGCTTCTAATCCTGGGTATGACTGCTAAGAAATGTGTGATTTAAAATAAGACAATTAAAAGTATAAATACAGTATATACATTTTTTTGCAGAACACCACACACACACACACACACACACACACACACACACGCACACACATACATACACACATTTATCTTAATATAGGAAATAGGGGGGCACCAACATTTATCTTGCCTCCGGGCAACTGGGACGAACTTACGCCACTGGCAGGAACCAAAGCATGTAGGCCAGATATCTACTGCAATATCATCTTAATACATTCAGGGGAAATTTTATTAATGCATAAAACTTTAGAAATCTGCAGGATCTAAGGATTTTGGACCTCATTCAGTAAGGATTACCAAAATTTGCTAATCGCAATCTGGACAATTATCGAACGGCTGCGCATGTGCGAGTAAAAATAGCAACAGAAATTGCATACACATCGTGATCGCAATGCAGCAGCTGTTTGACTTACAGGAAGCCGGCGTTTCTAGGCGGAAACCTGACGTTTTCTGGGTGTGCCTGACAAAACGCAAGCGTGCCCAGGCATTTTTATGGAGGGCCCCTGACATCAGCGATGCCCACTTCAAGCCTCTTGTGTCGCAAGAATTGTAGACGACCTTGCCTGGCGCAGATGGGAAAAATCTTTGATGTTCCGGTATTGTGTATGATTTTGCGATCAGCCCGCATATTGCGATGCATTCGCAATTTCTGCAATGGGTGTGTTTTCTCTATTGCTCATGGAAACTAAAGTGTGCCTTATCTGTATACTAAAGTCACCCAAATATAAAGATTCCCATCCAGTTGGTGAAATCCCTGTTCAGTAACCAAATTTGAAACCATCATTATACCCCAGTAAAGTTTGTTTAAAGAAATATGACATAGTATTATATATTGTATCTTCAATTGAACAGCTGCAAAAAAATAAAATAAGGTAAAATAACAAAATTGTAAAATTATGGTTAAAAAGAAAACAAATAATCTCAGAAAGAGTCTAAAAACACACAGTTTGTTGCCATTTTATTCCATAATATATCTATATTTCCTCTTAATATAGACAAGCTATCAAGGTATTACCAGGAGATGGCCTTTAACTTAAAGCATCTACAGTGACAGTGTCAGCCTCACTACATAACAATGAATCGTTAAATACAAATGATACGTACACATTTTAATATTAATAGAACATCTATTGATCTTTATACTGCCTAAGAACATAAATAATTAAATAGGGTAAATACACAGCATTATCATGATCAAACAGATCACACGGTCAGTGACACAGCTACAGAAATCTGTGCATATTACTGGTGCGCCCAACTTATAGAAATGACAAAAGTGTCTTAACCCTTTCACTATCTGGATGTGCAATGATGCCTAGAAGGACCACATAGCATTAAACAGTTAAAATATTCTGCTTTCCATGTATTATGCTTGGGGGGAAAAAAAAAAAAATAATAGGTTATATAGAAAAGAAAAACGAAAAAAAAAAAAAAAAAGTTTGTAAACTTTCCGGTGTCATTTTCTTCACAGTTTTCGTGATACTGTAGCCAGCTGAATTCAAAGCTCCTCGCTTTCCACCACATCGCGGGTATGAGACATAAAACTTAGTGGCATTTCTGCAGAGGGGAAAGGGATCAGGATATCCAGGCTTGGAGCAGAGAATGTTGAGTAGCGAGAAGAAGTAGGTCGAATCTTTTTAATTGGTTGAGGAATTTGCTGGTGCCATTGCGCTACAAAAAGATATGAAATTATACACATTATATAATGTTTATTGTCATACTGGATGAATATGAATTTACAATAGTATCTGCATTTGATTTTGTTCCTTTATTTAGGGACAAAACTGAGTTGGAAGCAGTGGGGGGATTTTTATCTCTTCTGTGTATGCATCAAAGTTGCACGGCACATGCATCTAGACAGCGTGTGCACAATGAGCTACGGAGTTGCCAATGAGCCACACAGGAGATGCACTGTATCAGAAATGCTTTGATGCCTTTTTTTTTAAAGCAGCACACATTTACAAGGCAAAACCAACCTGGTTTTGCCTTGTAAATGTTTGCTGCTTTAAAAAAAATGTACGAGTTCGGCCGGAGTCTCGGACCCAAATTGGGCATTCCTGGCCGGTGACAGGGAGGGGCTTAGGAGATGCAATGTAGATGGTCCATTTTATGGGCGTATCATGGATAGTGGCAGTGTACAGAGATGCAGAATCATTCACATAGGACGCCATATACAAACACAGAATCTGCACCTGCCATAGGGCAGATGGTACAGTGCGTATGGACGCAGACAGTTGGGGTCTCAGTCCTTGCATATTTGGACACACGGACGTACACCAAGGAAGAGCTTTGCAGTTGCATTTGCTTAAAGTCACAGAAGTGTGACCGATTCAGAAACAGCCCCTGTATGTTTACAATGAGAGTTATTTTATGCCTGTGCTGAAACTGATCCTCTTTGGATGCTTTCCAATAGGCAGAACTGAGCAGTAATGCTGGTAGAGGTTTAATGATTACCTTGTCACTCAACAGAGCAGACACATTCCGGGACCTTGGCAAGCTCAAATATCTCTTCCAAGACTTCCCCCTAACAGTGAGTTATCCCTACTAGGTAAAGGAAGAGTCGCACAGACGCTTATTTGCGTTTAATATTTTTTATATATGTGATATATGTCCTTTCCCTTATGTTCAATGATCTAGGTATGTACCTTTTATCTATTGGGAGGTGCTCCAAGGAATAGCGTAAGTATAGAGATTCAAAAGAGGAAGATTCCCTGTAATGGGCACACGCGGACAAGTGTACTTTCTTAAAGTCAAATATCTGTTACGATAGATGACCACAGATTCTAAAATATAACTTTTAATATTATTACTAAAACATGAGCGAAATATAGTGTATGTGAATTGTGAATATTTGTGAACGAATTAAATAAAGTGAATTAAAAAGCTTAGCCACTGTAATGATGTATTTCTTCACTGTCTCCAATGTTTTAAACAGTGTTTCAGTATTAGTAACAACTTAAGTTGCCAAATGTCTTGCAATGATACATTTGTATCTTGGAGTGAACAACTCCTTCATGTAATTTAGTGATACCACCACTATTCTAATTTTGACTTCGTGTTTTGAGTGTGCGCATCATTGACTACAATACACTGTATTTAAATGGTGGGCCATGATATAATGTTGCCTCCTCTAAATAATGTATTAATGAATTTGCTGCTTGGGGGATTGATGTCCCTGTGCTACTGTCCTAAATGATTAGCTATATGGTGCCTTATGTGTGTTAATTCTCTCCTTGAACTGCCCTTATTACTGTCTAACAGAAAATTCTCAGACAGTTGGGGCTTGATCTCATTCTCTACACATATGTATCATTGATAATACTCTTTACTATATGGCTGTGAATCAAGTTTATAAATCCTATATCTACATCAATTGCACATAATATGTTGTGGAATTTTTGTGCGTATACCATACAGCCACTGTTTATTATCAGGTTCTACTTAACATCTATTATGCACGTGTGTGGTATATTGTAGAGTTTTGCCAAATAGCTAATATTTATCCTCAATACTGGAGCAATTATTTCTTTAATATCGCAACCAATGTGCTCATTAGGCAATCACCCATATATATTATAGTATTTCCTTATGTCACATTTACCAAACAGCATTAATTCATAATAAGATAATTGATTATTCAGTATTATATACAGCACATATATTTTCTTTATTTGTAATAGCGTATAATGCATGCAAGTTCATCCACACTGTAGCTGGGACCACTATAAATCCCCTCAATGTTTAGCCGCTATTACATTAGACGTTATAGGGCCGGCACACTGGGATCTTATACTTAGAAACCCCAGTGCAGCAATATCATCAGCTCCCTCCCGCAGCGTGTATCAGCAGGAACAAGCTACAATGTAGCAGGGACCACACTGTGTCCCTTCAATGTTTAGCCGCTATTATATTACAGGGCCGGCACACTGGGATCTTATACTTGAAAGTCCCAGTGCAGCAGTACCCTCGGTTCCCTCCCGCAGCGTGTGTCAGCGGGAAGCCGCTGACCGTGGCTCTCCCGTGTAAGACCACCCGCGTGGCTGGGTGTGCTATATAGCGTCTATCTCCCGTGCGATGTGTACACAGGAGGACCCGCGGCGGCAGCAAATACTCTTGAGGCACAGCTATTTATATAAACAAGCTAGGCAACATAAATTGTACAGTGGCTAAGCTAAGTTTTAAAAAAAGGACACATAGTAAGGGGTCTATTCATGCAGCAGAGAAAAGCCCTGTTTTGCGGTAAACAGGGCTTTTCTCTGCTTACCGCAATTCACAGAGCGGGTTACCGTGGAGAAGTCCCTGACTTCCCCAGCGGCACCCCCGCTCTGTGACTGAATCGCATCACCATACGTTTGTATGGTGACTGCAATTCATGTAGGAACGGAAAGCCCAGCTTTCCGTTACCCTTCGCAAAACCCCATCGCCATCTCAGACAGGCGATGTGGAGGCTTGTACAGGAGAAGAGCAGTGAAGACGTCCATCTCCTGCCTTCTCCCCGCCCCCTTCCGTGACAAGAGCCAATCAGAGGAGCCCAGGTCATATGCATTTGCATATGCCGGGTCACCTCCTCCTTGCTGCCCTTGCCCGCCGCTGGAGGTCTCGTTTCCCCGGCGCATGCGCAGATGACACCTGGAGGCAGGGGGGGGACACTGCGCATGTGCAGAAGATCCCAGCCGCGGTATGAAGAGAGAAGACTGGGGAAGCCGGGATCG
This sequence comes from Pseudophryne corroboree, assembly GCF_028390025.1. Classification (NCBI taxonomy): domain Eukaryota; kingdom Metazoa; phylum Chordata; class Amphibia; order Anura; family Myobatrachidae; genus Pseudophryne; species Pseudophryne corroboree. The sequence goes on from NC_086446.1 coordinate 611,574,055, forward strand.
CGGAACAGCCGGATACCTCATCGCATCAGGGAACTGGTAAGTATTAATGAATTGCGTTAAAAATCTGAAAAAACCCCTGAAATAAGAATGCGATGTTTAGTAATAAGTTAAACATAAACATTGCATTCTTACATGAATAGACCCCTTAGTGCGTCCGATCCCTAACGATGGTTTCGCATTTGCTTAATCATAGGAAAAAAACCTTAATCCTATGATTTAGCAAATGCGAAACGATCGTTAGGGATCGGACGCACTTACTATGTGTCCTTTTTTTAAAACTTAGCTTAGCCACTGTACAATTTATGTTGCCTAGCTTGTTTATATAAATAGCTGTGCCTCAAGAGTATTTGCTGCCGCCGCGGGTCCTCCTGTGTGCACATCGCACGGGAGATAGACGCTATATAGCACACCCAGCCACGCGGGTGGTCTTACACGGGAGCCGCGGTCAGCGGCTTCCCGCTGACACACGCTGCGGGAGGGAACCGAGGGTACTGCTGAACTGGGACTTTCAAGTATAAGATCCCAGTGTGCCGGCCCTGTAATATAATAGCGGCTAAACATTGAAGGGACACAGTGTGGTCCCTGCTACATTGTAGCTTGTTCCTGCTGATACACGCTGCGGGAGGGAGCCGATGACATTGCTGCACTGGGGTTTCTAAGTATAAGATCCCAGTGTGCCGGCCCTATAACGTCTAATGTAATAGCGGCTAAACATTGAGGGGATTTATAGTGGTCCCAGCTACAGTGTGGATGAACTTGCATGCATTATACGCTATTACAAATAAAGAAAATATATGTGCTGTATATAATACTGAATAATCAATTATCCTATTATGAATTAATGCTGTTTGGTAAATGTGACATAAGGAAATACTATAATATATATGGGTGATTGCCTAATGAGCACATTGGTTGCGATATTAAAGAAATAATTGCTCCAGTATTGAGGAAATACTATTTGGCAAAACTCTACAATATACCACACACGTGCATAATAGATGTTAAGTAGAACCTGATAATAAACAGTGGCTGTATGGTATACGCACAAAAATTCCACAACATATTATGTGCAATTGATGTAGATATAGGATTTATAAACTTGATTCACAGCCATATAGTAAAGAGTATTATCAATGATACATATGTGTAGAGAATGAGATCAAGCCCCAACTGTCTGAGAATTTTCTGTTAGACAGTAATAAGGGCAGTTCAAGGAGAGAATTAACACACATAAGGCACCATATAGCTAATCATTTAGGACAGTAGCACAGGGACATCAATCCCCCAAGCAGCAAATTCATTAATACATTATTTAGAGGAGGCAACATTATATCATGGCCCACCATTTAAATACAGTGTATTGTAGTCAGTGATGCGCACACTGAAAACACGAAGTCAAAATTAGAATAGTGGTGGTATCACTAAATTACATGAAGGAGTTGTTTACTCCCAGATACAAATGTATCATTGCAAGACATTTGGCAACTTAAGTTGTTACTAATACTGAAACACTGTTTAAAACATTGGAGACAGTGAAGAAATACATCATTACAGTGGCTAAGCTTTTTAATTCACTTTATTTAATTCGTTCACAAATATTCACAATTCACATACACTATATTTCGCTCATGTTTTAGTAATAATATTAAAAGTTATATTTTAGAATCTGTGGTCATCTATCGTAACAGATATTTGACTTTAAGAAAGTACACTTGTCCGCGTGTGCCCATTACAGGGAATCTTCCTCTTTTGAGTGAGTTATCCCTAGGCAGGACCATAACATATGGAGATAGGTCCTGTCCTTAACCTATCATTGTGGGAAGCTTTTTATACTTCATATGAAGCAGTCCATCAGATGTATAATATGTGAAAACTGTAACTGCATTAGTTTGTTTAGTACTGCCAGGGTCGGACTGGCCCACAGGGGTACCAGGGAAACCACCGGTAGGCCCCACTGCCTGAGGGCCCACTCCTTCCTCTAAGGATCAGGTTCCAGACTGTGCACTTGTATTATACATGGTAGATATGTGGCATTACACTGCACTAAACTATTGTGTATTTCAAGCCTCTGTGGAGGCTGTGCACACCCCCTTTGTAGGCTGGCAACACCCCTAAGTATGGGCCCCTATAACTGCATTCCCCCGGTGGGCCCTTCATGCCCCAGTCCGACACTGAGTACTGCCAATTAGATACTCCAGAATATGCTCCCTGTCATCTCTCTGGATGGCTGGGATATCCACTCTACACTTATAGAGGGTGCATCCTATAAGCTGATGATCTTTTGCGCAGCTATAGGTAAAAGTCATACAGAGTGACAGGAAGTAGTGGAAGTGCCCCGGTAACCCTGGGAACACCCTTGCCAAGCCCAAAGGACTTCATCAATAAGTGCTGTAATTGCAATGCCAGAGGGAGAGGAGCCATTGTAGGAGCCCATAACCATGGCTTCCATTATGGTGGCTGGACACCATGCATAGACTGGCTATATGGCAAGAAAGTATAGATAGAAATCATGTATGCCAAGATCCCATCTATCGTCTAATAACTGCAGAGTTTCTAATTGTAAGCAATATGCGCCTCTCCTCCACACAACCAATATAACAGCCTCTGAATGTAAGCAATGCCTGCCTCTCCTCCACGCAACCAATATAACAGCCTCTGGGTGTAAGCAATGCACGCCTCTCCTCCACGCAACCAATATAACAGCCTCTGGGTGTAAGCAATGCACGCCTCTCCTCCACGCAACCAACATAACAGCCTCTGGGTGTAAGCAATGCACGCCTCTCCTCCACGCAACCAACATAACAGCCTCTGAATGTAAGCAATGCCTGCCTCTCCTCCACGCAACCAACATAACAGCCTCTGAATGTAAGCAATGCCTGCCTCTCCTCCACGCAACCAATATAACAGCCTCTGGATGTGAGCAATGCGCGCCTCTCCTCCACACAACCAATATAACAGCCTCTGGATGTAAGCAATGCGTGCCTCTTTTCCACACAACCAATATAACAGCCTCTGGATGTAAGCAATGCCTGCCTCTCCTCCACACAACCAATATAACAGCCTCTGGATGTAAGCAATGCCTGCCTCTCCTCCACACAACCAATATAACAGCCTCTGAATGTAAGCAATGCGCGCCTCTCCTCCACGCAACCAATATAACAGCCTCGGGATGTAAGCAATGCGCGCCTCTCCTCCACACAACCAATATAACAGCCTCTGGATGTAAGCAATGCGCGCCTCTCCTCCACGCAACCAACATAACAGCCTTCCGTATGTAAGCAATGCCTGCCTCTCCTCCACACAACCAATATAACAGCTTCTGGATGTAAGCAATGCGCGCCTCTCCTCCACGCAACTAATATAACAACCTCTAGATGTAAGCAATGCGCGCCTCTCCTTCACGCAACCAATATAAGAACCTCTAGATGTAAGCAATGCGCGCCTCTCCTCCACGCTACCAATATAACAACCTCTAGATGTAAGCAATGCGCGCCTCTCCTCCACACAACCAATATAACAACCTCTAGATGTAAGCAATGCGCGCCTCTACTCCACGCAACCAATATAACAGCCTCTGGATGTAAGCAATGCGCGCCTCTCCTCCACGCAACCAATATAACAACCTCTAGATGTAAGCAATGCGCGCCTCTCCTCCACGCGACTAATATAACAACCTCTAGATGTAAGCAATGCGCGCATCTCCTTCACGCAACCAATATAACAACCTCTAGATGTAAGCAATGCGCGCCTCTCCTCCACGCAACCAATATAACAACCTCTAGATGTAAGCAATGCATGCCTCTCCTCCACGCAACCAATATAACAACCTCTAGATGTAAGCAATGCGCGCCTCTCCTCCACACAACCAATATAACAACCTCTAGATGTAAGCAATGCGCGCCTCTACTCCACGCAACCAATATAACAGCCTCTGGATGTAAGCAATGCGCGCCTCTCCTCCACGCAACCAATATAACAGCCTCTGGATATAAGCAATGCGCACCTCTCCTCCACACAACCAATATAACAGCCTCTGGATGTAAGCAATGCGCGCCTCTCCTCCACGCAACCAATATAACAACCTCTAGATGTAAGCAATGCGCGCCTCTCCTCCATGCAACCAATATAACAGCCTCTGGATGTAAGCAATGCCTGCCTCTCCTCCACGCAACCAATATAACAGCCTCTGGATGTAAGCAATGCCTGCCTCTCCTCCACGCAACCAATATAACAGCCTCTGGATGTAAGCAATGCGCACCTCTCCTCCACGCAACCAATATAACAGCCTCTGGATGTAAGCAATGCGCGCCTCTCCTCCACGCAACCAATATAACAGCCTCTGGATATAAGCAATGCGCACCTCTCCTCCACGCAACCAATATAACAACCTCTAGATGTAAGCAATGCCTGCCTCTCCTCCACGCAACCAATATAACAACCTCTAGATGTAAGCAATGCGCGCCTCTCCTCCACGCAACCAATATAACAGCCTCTGGATGTAAGCAATGCGCGCCTCTCCTCCACGCAACCAATATAACAGCCTCTGGATGTAAGCAATGCCTGCCTCTCCTCCACGCAACCAATATAACAACCTCTAGATGTAAGCAATGCGCGCCTCTCCCCCACGCAACCAACACAACAGCCTCTGGATATAAGCAATGCGCACCTCTCCTCCACGCAACCAATATAACAACCTCTAGATGTAAGCAATGCACGCCTCTCCTCCACGCAACCAATATAACAACCTCTGAATATAAGCAATGCACGCCTCTCCTCCACGCAACCAATACAACAGCCTCTGGATATAAGCAATGCGCACCTCTCCTCCACGCAACCAATATAACAGCCTCTGGATATAAGCAATGCACACCTTTCCTCCACACAACCAATATAACAGCCTCTGGATATAAGCAATGCGCACCTCTCCTCCACGCAACCAATATAACAACCTCTAGATGTAAGCAATGCACGCCTCTCCTCCACGCAACCAATATAACAACCTCTAGATGTAAGCAATGCGCGCCTCTCCTCCACGCAACCAATATAACAGCCTCTGGATGTAAGCAATGCGCGCCTCTCCTCCACGCAACCAATATAACAGCCTCTGGATGTAAGCAATGCCTGCCTCTCCTCCACGCAACCAATATAACAACCTCTAGATGTAAGCAATGCGCGCCTCTCCCCCACGCAACCAACACAACAGCCTCTGGATATAAGCAATGCGCACCTCTCCTCCACGCAACCAATATAACAACCTCTAGATGTAAGCAATGCACGCCTCTCCTCCACGCAACCAATATAACAACCTCTGAATATAAGCAATGCGCGCCTCTCCTCCACGCAACCAATACAACAGCCTCTGGATATAAGCAATGCGCACCTCTCCTCCACGCAACCAATATAACAGCCTCTGGATATAAGCAATGCGCACCTCTCCTCCACACAACCAATATAACAGCCTCTGGATATAAGCAATGCGCACCTCTCCTCCACGCAACCAATATAACAACCTCTAGATGTAAGCAATGCACGCCTCTCCTCCACGCAACCAATATAACAACCTCTAGATGTAAGCAATGCGCGCCTCTCCTCCACGCAACCAATATAACAGCCTCTGGATGTAAGCAATGCGCGCCTCTCCTCCACGCAACCAATATAACAGCCTCTGGATGTAAGCAATGCCTGCCTCTCCTCCACGCAACCAATATAACAACCTCTAGATGTAAGCAATGCGCGCCTCTCCCCCACGCAACCAACACAACAGCCTCTGGATATAAGCAATGCGCACCTCTCCTCCACGCAACCAATATAACAACCTCTAGATGTAAGCAATGCACGCCTCTCCTCCACGCAACCAATATAACAACCTCTGAATATAAGCAATGCGCGCCTCTCCTCCACGCAACCAATACAACAGCCTCTGGATATAAGCAATGCGCACCTCTCCTCCACGCAACCAATACAACAGCCTCTGGATATAAGCAATGCGCACCTCTCCCCCACACAACCAATATAACAGCCTCTGGATATAAGCAATGCGCACCTCTCCTCCACGCAACCAATATAACAGCCTCTGGATATAAGCAATGCGCACCTCTCCTCCACGCAACCAATATAACAGCCTCTGGATATAAGCAATGCACACCTCTCCTCCACACAACCAATATAACAGCCTCTGGATATAAGCAATGCGCACCTCTCCTCCACGCAACCAATATAACAACCTCTAGATGTAAGCAATGCCCGCCTCTCCTCCACGCAACCAATATAACAACCTCTAGATGTAAGCAATGCCTGCCTCTCCTCCACGCAACCAATATAACAACCTCTAGATGTAAGCAATGCACGCCTCTCCTCCACGCAACCAATATAACAGCCTCTGGATGTAAGCAATGCCTGCCTCTCCTCCACGCAACCAATATAACAGCCTCTGGATATAAGCAATGCGCACCTCTCCTCCACACAACCAATATAACAGCCTCTGGATGTAAGCAATGCGCACCTCTCCTCCACGCAACCAATATAACAGCCTCTGGATGTAAGCAATGCGCGCCTCTCCTCCACACAACCAATATAACAGCCTCTGGATGTAAGCAATGCGCGCCTCTCCTCCACACAACCAATATAACAGCCTCTGGATGTAAGCAATGCGCGCCTCTCCTCCACACAACCAATATAACAGCCTCTGGATGTAAGCAATGCGCGCCTCTCCTCCACGCAACCAATATAACAACCTCTAGATGTAAGCAATGCGCGCCTCTCCTCCACTCAACCAATATTTATTCCTCATCTACTGAGAGTATTAAAATGACAATGTGACAGTTACTTGGCACAATACCATAATACATGTGATAATGTTATCTTGAATGACTTGCCTACATCTTTTTTTAACAAAGTCTTTAGAATTTATAAGCTCTGATAGCCAATAAAGTGCAGAGAGACAGACAAGCGCCCATCGCATCACAATCTACAACTAATTAATACATTTTCCTAATTTACTTTTAACTTTTAAATTTAACTCTGTAAATCTCCACACTGTTAGAAGAGCACCAGTATTTGCCGCTACATCTGAATGTCAGATACAGAACACTTGGATTATGTAACAATTAGCATACCACTATTTTGCGCTGTTTATTATGTAGACATATTTTTCACATTCTAGATTGTGCGTCTATTAGCTATAGAAACCTACCATATATGTCCAGCCTGGCAGTGCAGGATACAATTCCTGCCTCATTCTTTGCAGACAATGTGTACCATCCGGCATCCTCTTTCCTGGCCGGTTGGATGAGGAGACACACGTACCCAGTGGTATCCTGATGCATACTGCAAGATGTAAATAAAAACAACACAACTATCTGTCACAAACTATTAGGAAAAACATAACACAAAGGATGTAAAACACAAAGTGGGTCGTTTATGAAACTGTGCAAAAAAATAAAATAATTTACTGCTATGAATGAAAAACACTTGGGGTAAATGTCACAGCCTGTGAGACAGTCCTACTCATATTATTATACACCCCATGATCAACAGCACATGGAATTCACAAGGCCAAGCTCTTTATCTCTTTACCTGGCAATAATGTATGTCATGCCTTCCAGCATAGTTGTTATGGTGTGTACACACGGTGAGATTTTTTCTTTTGATTTTGACTATATAGTCAAAATCGCAAGAAAAGTTAGTGCAAATCTCAAAGTGTTATGCCACTTGCGATCCCGATGAGTCGTCCAGCCAGGTCGGTATCGCAAGAAAAGATAGACGTTGCAGGCAAGTCAATCCCTGCTAGATCAGTGTACTATCTAGTTCATCTCACATGTCAATTAAATCTCACATAAGCCAAAATCTCACAGAAGCCAAAATCGTAGGCACACATAGTCCATATCTCAAGAAAAGTTAGTAAAAATCAGTGGTGCTGGGCTCCGGGGAGTTCAGGGGAAATTGCAAAGTGAAAATCGGGCATAGCAAGGATCTCACCGTGTGTACACACCATTAGACTCCTTTTGTTTCTGTGTCACAGTAACCTGTATAATCAACTCTCTCCAGTGGTCAGCACAGAAATATCTCAAAATTGTCTATTCTCTTTTGTCCCTCCTAACTTGTTGTAGTTAGCTTAGCAATGCATGTTGGGTCAAGGAAGCTGTGAGTAGCCATTTTCTCTTCACACATGGACATAGACAGAATAGTTACACTCAGGGCCGGTGCTAGAGTATTTGGTGCCCCCCTGCAAATGATAAATTTGCGCCCTCCCATAAAAAAAAAGAACAGCGCATGCCGCAAAAAGGGGTGTGGTCACACAAGGAAAGGGCGTGGCCACAATGGTACCCACAATTCAAATTACACCACACAGTATTACAGTCTTATTCACAATACCCCAAACGTAGTGCCCCTGATTCATATTACACCACATAGTTACATAGTATCTGAGGTTGAAAAAAGACAATTGTCCATCGAGTTCAACCTATTTGTGTCCTATACATGATGATTTGACTAAAATTTCTGACTGATGCTGCTGTCAGCCATTGCATTTTATCCCTATTAATAGTAACTATAATGCATGACTATGCACCATACCCCTGGATATCCTTATCCAATAGGAATTTATCTAACCCATTTTTAAAGGTGTTGACAGATTCCGCCATTACAACTCCCTCGGGCAGGGAATTCCAAACACGTATTGTCCTTACCGTGAAAAAGCCTTTACGCCGTATTGTGCGGAATCTCCTCTCCTCTAACCTGAGCGAGTGTCCACGAGTCCTCTGTGTTGATCTAACCAAAAACAGGTCCCGCGCAAGCTCTGTGTATTGTCCCCTTATATATTTGTAGATGTTGATCATATCCCCTCTTAGTCTCCGCTTTTCCAATGTAAACATGCCTAGTCTTTCAAGCCTTTCCTTGTATTCCATCGTCTCCGTGCCCTTAATTAGTTTGGTCGCCCTCCTCTGTACCTTTTCAAGCTCCAGTATATCCTTTTTGTAGTACGGTGCCCAGAACTGTACACAGTATTCGAGGTGTGGCCTCACTAGTGATTTATATAACGGGAGTATAATACTCTCGTCCCTAGCATCAATACCCCGTTTTATGCATGCTAATATCTTATTAGCCTTCTTTGCTGCAGTCCTACTTTGGTTACTACTGCTTAGCTTGCTATCTATGAGGACACCTAAGTCCTTTTCCAGTACAGAATCCCCTAATTTTACCCCATTTAGTAGGTAGGTGTAATTTTTGTTCTTGTTACCACAGTGCATTACCTTACACTTGTCTGTGTTGAAGCGCATTCTCCATTTGGCTGCCCATGCTTCTAATTTAACTAAGTCGTTCTGAAGAGACTCGGCATCCTCCTCTGTATTTATAGCCTTACACAATTTGGTATCATCTGCAAAAATTGACACCATGCTCTCTAGACCTTCTGTTAGGTCGTTAATGAAAATATTGAACAATAGCGGTCCTAATACTGAGCCTTGCGGGACACCACTTAGCACTTCAGTCCAAGTTGAAAAAGATCCATTAACCACAACGCGCTGCTCTATTATCTAACCAGTTTTTGACCCAAGTGCATATTGTGCTTCCTAGCCCTGATTCTTGTAGCTTGTATATAAGTCTCATGTGTGGTACAGTATCGAACGCTTTGGCAAAGTCTAAAAAGATTACATCCACGTCTTTACCCTGATCTAGGTTTGCGCTTACTGTTTCATAAAAGCCAAGTAAGTTGGTTTGACAGGATCTGTCCTTCATAAACCCATGTTGATTCCTTTTAATTACCTTATTGGTTTCAAGGAACTTCTGAATACTATCTCTTAGAATACCTTCCAATACTTTCCCCACTATAGATGTAAGACTAACTGGTCTATAATTACCTGGTTCAGCTTTACTTCCCTTTTTGAATATAGGCACTACTTCCGCTATACGTCAGTCTTTGGGAACCATACCTGATATAACTGAATCCTCAAAGATCAAAGATAGCGGTTTTGCCAGTTCAGAGTGAAGCTCCATTAGAACCCTTGGATGAATACCATCGGGCCCTGGTGATTTATTAATCTTTAAATGTTTTAATCGGTCACAGACTACTTCCTTGCTTAAATAAGTACCTATCAGTGTGATATTGTCATTATTGAGATTGTGTGTCAGTCCCTGAATTGGGTCCTCTCTAGTGAATACTGTTGAAAAAAACTCATTTAGTGTGTCCGCTATGTCATTATCATTTTTGCTTAAGACTCCCAACTTGTCTTTCAAAGGGCCTATACTCTCCTTTTTTAATCTCTTGCTATTAATGTATTTAAAGAATTTTTTGGGATTCGCTTTGCTTTCCTTTGCTACTAGTTTTTCAGTTTCTACTTTAGCCGCTCTTATTTCCTTTTTGCAATTTTTGTTACATTCCTTATAGTGCTGAAATGACTCTGCTTCCCCGTCAGATTTGTATTTTTTAAATGCTCGCCTTTTCTTGCCCATAAGTTCCTTAATCTTTTTGTTAAGCCACATCGGTTTATGATTTTTATTCCCTTTTTTGCTACTCATAGGAATATATTTGAGTGTATTTTTAGCTAGCAGGAATTTTAGTACCTCCCATTTCTCCGTAGTATTTTTTCCTAAAAACAAACCTTCCCATTCAATATCCCTGAAAAATACCCTCATCTTTTCAAAATTTGCTTTTCTAAAGTTTAAAGTCCTAGTTGAGCCAGTATAAGGCTGTTTGTAGAAACTGATATTGAATGTGACCATATTGTGGTCGCTGTTTCCTATGGGTTCCCCTACTATAATACCCGATACCAAATCCTGATTGTTTGTTAATAACAGGTCTAAGATTGCATTGTACCTAGTTGGTTCCTCAATTAGTTGGACTAGGTAGTTATCATTTAGTGTGTTTAAAAACATACTGCCCCTAGCAGTATCACATGAATCATTTTTCCAGTTTATCTCTGGATAGTTGTGCCCCTTATTCACATTACATCACACAGTAGTGCCCCTTCTTGTACACATTACACCACACAGTACTTCCCCTTTTACACAAGGCCCACAGTAGTGCCCCTTACCAGAGGTGTAGCTAGGTGCCACGGTGCCCGGAGCAAGGGTATGTTTCATCGCCCCTTTCCCTTTATTGAATTGGGGGCATGTTACATTTGAAAATAAAAATATATTTTAAAATCAGTGACAGGGCTTGTTCTAGACCTTGAGGAGCTCAGGGCGAAAGTTTCCTTTGGTGCCCACCATGCTCAAGACAGGGACAGTACGCAACGAAGCCGCGCACCAAAAATATAGGGCCATGGCCACAGAATAGTACCAATTCACATTACACCTCACAGTAGTGTCCGTTAGTCACATTACACTGCACAGTAGTGTCCGTTAGTCACATTACACTGCACAGTAGTGTACGTTAGTCACATTACACTGCACAGTAGTATCCTTATACATGTTACGCCACACAGAAAAGCAGCTTATACACGTTACAGCACAGTATAGCACCTAGTACATGTTATGCCAGGTAGAGTGGCTTATACACATTATGCCAGATAGAGTCCATTATACACGTTATGCCAGGTAGAGCCCATTATACACATTATGCCAGGTAAAGCCCATTATACACGTTATGCCAGGTACAGCCCATTATACACACTATGCCAGGTACAGAACATTATACACGCTATGCCAGGTAGAGCCCATTATACACACTATATCAGGTACAGAACATTAAACACATTATGCCAGGTACAGTCGAACCACCCCATACCTATCACCTCAAACCCACCCTGCTACTGTAAATGTAGTACCTTCTGCTTCACCACTCACACTGCCCCTTACACATAATGCCCAGTCATAGTGCCACATATAATGCCCACAGTAAAAGTGCCCCTTTCATATAATGCCCACAGTAGTGTCACAAATAATGCCCACAGTATTGTGTGCCCCTTACACATGTCTCCACAGTGCGACCCCGGGACCTACAGGAGGTCATGGCTCCGGCGCTGCTCCTTCTCTGCCTTCTCCTCCTCCTCCTCCCTCTTGCAGACTCTATTACTCCAGCAACAGCAGCTCTGGAAGATGTTGGAAGTGACGCAGAGAGGGGAGAACGGGTACTACTTACTCGAGCCCGGGACTGCTGGAGGGGCCCGTGGGGGGCCTGGTCCTCTGCACTTCTTCCCTCCCTCCTTACTGGACTGCAGCAACAGGGGTGTAGTATGTTATGCTGGCGGTTGGGCTCCCGGCGACCAGCATACCGGCGCCGGAATCCCGACCGCCGGCATACCGACAGCTGGCTGAGAGCGCAAATGAGCCCCATGCAGGCTCGCTGCGCTTGCCACACTGCACTCGCCACGCTGCGGGCACGGTGGCGCGACGCTATCTATTCTCCCTCCAGGGGGGTCGTGGACCCCCAAGAGGGAGAAAAGCTGTCGGTATGCCGTCGGTCGGGATTCCGGTGCCGGTATGCTGGTCGTCGGGAGCCCGGCTGCCGGCAAACTGAAGACCACCCCAGCAATAGCATAAGCTCTCAGACCTGGCAGCGTGTGCTGTGCTGCAGTGCCAGAGGCATAGAGACAGGCTGCTGCTGCTGGACCTCTGCCTGTTCATGTACAGGTAGGGGGGAAGTGATCACACTGATCACGCTCCCCACTCAAATTGCCTCTGGCTGAGGGGCTCAAGGAGCCCCCCAACTCCACACAAAGATTTTTGTAATTTTTCCACAAGGGGGCGTGGCCGCGCCTCTCGCGATTAGGCCACGTCCCCAAATGTTATCCGGGCGGCACGGCAGAACTCTCTCTCACCGTCACCAGCATTGGATGTCAGGAACTCAGGAGCAGCGGGGAGGGAGCCAGGCCAGAGGGACCTTGCACCGGGAGCCGTGCTACACGCTGCCAGCGCTGCTACCTGCCTTGCAGTTTGACAGGCGTAGCTGCAGCTGGCAGCAGCAGGGTAGCAGAGCAGGGAGAGCGCCTCTTCATTCATGGCGCCTCCCTGCACTGCATACCCTGGCTGAGCGGGTAGCGCCGGCTCTGGTTACACTCATATCGTCCAGCTGGCTATCGTATTAGATGGTGAGTTAATGGTTTAATTGTGTCATCATAGGCTTGTTTAGTCAGTTAGGCATGTTAGCTATATTGGTAGCACTGCAATTTATGTTTGTACATGTACAGTAATACCAGTTATGTTTGCAGTGGCGTAAGTTCGTCCCAGGTGCCCGGAGGCAAGATAAATGTTGGTGCCCCCCCTTCCCATGCCGACTCTTTGTAAAACAAATTTGAACCTGATTTACGGTTATACAGGCAACAAAAATGCAAGTAAGCATAGATCACCATGAAGGCACAGATTACCGTTCCTATCGTAGTCCACGTGGATCGTTAAGTATGAAAAAGTTCAAAATAAAATAAAATGTGAAACTCATGTCGACCTTTTGACCTGTTGACCTAGCACATGTTGACCTAGAAACCCTATCGACCTTCCAACCCTGTCGACCTGTAGTGGTCGACCTAAACATTGTCGACCTAGACACTGTCGATCTAATGATCCACACCGGATTTTTCCAAATTATGCATGTACAGTAGCACAGAAAGAATATAAATGTCCCACTTAATTCCTGGCTCATGGTGCTATAGCAGTATATGATAGTTTTCAGTAACACAAATTTTGATGGCAGATAACCACTTGGCCCATCTAGCCTGCCCATGTACACACACACTTGGGTTCATTTTTGTTGAGTGACAATGAACCTACCAGTATATTTTTTGATTGTGGGAGAAAACCCACACAAGCATGGGGAGAATATACAAACTCCACACAGTTAGGCCCATGATGAGAGTAAAACCCATGACATCAGTGCTGCAAGGGAGTAATGTTATCCATTACACCGTCCATACTGCCCATTACAACATCCATACTGCCTGTAACTTACGTTTTTAAAGTGGAAGTTCCATATAGACAAATTACATCACAGTAACACCCAGCCAGCGCTCTGCCTACAGGCAAGTAGAATGGACTTGAAGATATACAAATAAGTGGCCAGTCTGGCATTGAGAGGTCAAGCAAATAGGAGATCAACACAAAGAGCAATGTGCAATGGAAGGGGACTGAGAATTGGGGACAGTGTGAAATGTTCATACGCTAGCCATGGTCTAAGCTGTGTTTACTGTCTGGGAGCCGCATTCATCTATGATATATATATATATATATATATATAGATAGATAGATAGATAGATAGATAGATAGATAGATACACAGCAAATGACCCAGCACTCCCGTATACCAGAGCTTTAGACACCCGGTGCCTCCAAAAGAGTAATGTGTATACAGCCAGAGCCGAAACTAGGGAGGGGCTAGGGGGGCATGTGACCCGGGCGCGGGATTGGATAGGGCGCTGGGATCAGCTGCGTCTGACACAGCAGAGAATCTAGTGAAGAAAAATGGGATTTGTAGTCATGTGTGCTACTGCTTACACTTTATGCAGTAGCATAGAGACTACAAATCCCATGATGCATTGCACCCTGCAGAAGATGGCCGCCGCTCGAGCTAGGGAGTCAGGGAAACGTCTAGTTTCCCTTCCTCAGCTGCAAGCCGAAAAAGTATTCCAGCCGCCCGCCCGCCCTAGCTATGAATGTGGTCATGCTGCTGACCTTTCTCTGGCCCCACACAGAACTGCATTCAGCGTTTCAGCACAGTGATAGCACAGTGATGGATGGAAGCAGGACGTGAGAGAATCGAGGTAAAACACATACACACACACATACATACTCACTGTGACTGGTGTTAACCCCTGCAGCTCATTTAAACTAGTTTACTTAAATAGTATATTGCCCTAATCTATAATGCTGAGACTGCTCATCTTCACCACTGTGACAGCTACAAATGTTTATATATATATATATATATATATATATATGTATGTGGCTGCGTACATATATACACACACGTATGTGTATATATGTATGGATATACATATATATATATATATCAGTGATCGCAAAAACGCGCTATAACGCGTATTTTACGCGTTATAGGCAGTGGTGGACTCAGTTTTTAAAAACGAGGGGGTCCTGCGGGACGCGCTGTGACTCCTCTACCAATTACCGCGGCATAGCCAGCAGTGTCCCCAACCAATCACTGCTGGCAGCGTTTCCTGTCATCCAATCACCGCGGCAGCCTCCGTCCTGACTTTTCTTCCCGCTCTGCAGTCTGAATCCTCCTCCTTGGGCTCCGGGTGACAGCAATGTGTAACGTGCTCTACCCGGTGCAAAGTGTGTAACGTGCTCTACCCGGTGCAAAGTGTATAACGTGCTCTACCCGGTGCAAAGTGTGTAACGTGCTCTACCCGGTGCAAAGTGTGTAACGTGCTGTGCCCGTTGCAAAGTGTATAACGTGCTCTACCCGGTGCAAAGTGTATAACGTGCTCTACCCGCTGCAAAGTGTGTAACGTGCTCTACCCGCTGCAAAGTGTATAACGTGCTCTACCCGCTGCAAAGTGTGTAACGTGCTCTACCCGGTGCAAAGTGTGTAACGTGCTGTGCCCGTTGCAAAGTGTATAACGTGCTCTACCCGCTGCAAAGTGTGTAACGTGCTCTACCCGGTGCAAAGTGTGTAACGTGCTGTGCCCGTTGCAAAGTGTATAACGTGCTCTACCCGGTGCAAAGTGTATAACGTGCTCTACCCGCTGCAAAGTGTATAACGTGCTCTACCCGCTGCAAAGTGTGTAACGTGCTCTACCCGCTGCAAAGTGTATAACGTGCTCTACCCGCTGCAAAGTGTGTAACGTGCTCTACCCGGTGCAAAGTGTGTAACGTGCTCTACCCGGTGCAAAGTGTATAACGTACTCTACCCAGTGCAAAGTGTGTAACGTGCTCTACCCCGATGCAATGTGCATAAGCGGCACTACTGTGTGGTGTAATGTGAATTGGCACTATTATGTGGCCACGCCCCTAAATTTTAGCGGCGCGCCTTCGGCGCGCATTGTCTGTTCTTTGCAGTGTAGGGTGGGGAGCACCAATTCACTTTCTGTCACAAGGGCACCAAAATGTCTAGTTACAGCTCTGGTGCAGTGTCTGTATGCTTCACAGCCCAGCAGCTTTCTCACTTCCCCCCCCTCCTGCTACACTTTTGTAGTGTCCAAATCAAGTCTGTGTTTTTATGTTTGAATCGGTAATGAGATTAATATGAACCTTTACTCCAATGGGACTCAGAAAAGGACCGGTAGGACCCCAATTTTTAAAAGTGAGGGGTCCCTGGGACCCTCTTTTTTTCCGGCTCAGCGCGATCACTGATATATATATATATATATATATACACCATGTGTGTATTACGGGGGTCTGCTGGTCTGAGGGATATCTGTTTTGTGTTTAGTTGTTTGTTTCTTAATTATTTTTTTTTATTTTTATTTTCTTTTTCTATTTTATTATATAGAATTTTTTTTGTTTTTTGGGGGGGGGGGCGCTAAATTTCTGTCTTGCCCCGGGTGCCGTTAGTCCTAGTTTCGGCCCTGATACAGCGAACAGCTGTGCGGCACTCAAGGCAATAATGACAGAACTCCAATAATGCTGGTAGACTACCAGCATTATTGGAGTTCTGTAATTATTGCCTTGAGTGCCACACCGCTCTGTGTGTGTGTGTGTGTGTGTGTGTGTGTGTGTGTGTGTGTGTGTGTGTGTGTGTGTGTGTGTGTGTGTGTATATATATAGTGTTCACTCTGGGATTTTTTTAGGGCAGGGTGCTGATCACGGGGAGGGCACATTTTTCATTCGTGAGGGCACATTTTTAAGTTAGAAGGGCAAAATTAGGTACATACTATAATGCTTGGTGCTCCCATTCCTATAGGTGAAAGCATGGACAGTGCGCGCCGAAGCAAAAATTTAGGGGCGTTGTTTCGTGGGGAAGGGGCGTGACCACATAATAGTACCAAATCACATTATACCACACAACAGTGCCGCTTATACACATTGCACCAGGTAGAACCTCCTATACACACTGCGCCAGGTAGAGCACGTTATACATATTGCGCCAGATAGAGCACGTTATACACATTGCACCAGGTAGAACCTCCTACACACACTGTGCCAGGTAGAGCACGTTATACATATTGCGCCAGATAGAGCACGTTATACACATTGCACCAGGTAGAACCTCCTATACACACTGCGCCAGGTAGAGCACGTTATACATATTGCACCAGGCAGAGCACTGAGACACACTGCACCAGGGAGAGAACACTGAGGCACATTGCACCAGGGAGCGAACACTGAGGCACATTGCACCAGGGATAGAGCACTGAGGCACACTGCACCAGGAAGAAAACACTGAGGCACACTGCACCAGGGAGAGAACACTGAGGCACACTGCACCAGGGAGAGAACACTGAGGCACATTGCACCAGGGAGAGAACACTGAGGCACACTGCACCAGGGAGAGAACACTGAGGCACATTGCACCAGGGAGAGAACACTGAGGCACATTGCACCAGGGAGAGAACACTGAGGCACATTGCACCAGGGAGAGAACACTGAGGCACATTGCACCAGGGATAGAGCACTGAGGCACACTGCACCAGGGATAGAGCACTGAGGCACATTGCACCAGGAAGAGAACACTGAGGCACACTGCACCAGGGAGAGAACACTGAGGCACATTGCACCAGGGAGAGAACACTGATGCACATTGCACCAGGGAGAGAACACTGAGGCACATTGCACCAGGGAGAGAACACTGAGGCACATTGCACCAGGGAGAGAACACTGAGGCACACTGCAACAGGGAGAGAACACTGAGGCACACTGCAACAGGGAGAGAACACTGAGGCACACTGCAACAGGGAGAGAACACTGAGGCACACTGCAACAGGGAGAGAGCGCTAGGAGGAAGGGGAGGACGGGCACAGGGCAGATGCAGAGCGGCACTCACCGTTGCAGAGGAGAGCGCTGTGCCGGGTCAGCGGGGCCGGTCTCTTGATGCTGACGGCGGAGCCCAGGTCAGCGCGCAGCGCCATGGTGAGGGGGAATCAAACCATGCCGGAGGACTGGCGGGAGACACCACAGGCTCTGATTGGCTGCTCCTCCCCACTGCACGCTGACCCTGTCTCCGCCTTCAGCTGAGAGATATCAGCGCGGCGGGGGGAGAAGTGACAGCGCGGCGGGGGGAGAAGAGCAGTCCTTAGCAGGGCGGGCACAAACGGGCAGGGCGGCATTCTGTCACTCATATATATATATAAATCCACTTTGTCCGGCTCTCCCTTTAAGCTGGTTGCTGCAGCAGGTGCCCAAACAGAAGGATTACACAAAATAGCAGCAGGTTCAGCACTCATAGTGACTCACACACAGGTACACTGGTGGCAGGGTTAATGGCCATCAGTGTACCTGTGTGTGAGTCACTATGAGTGCCGAACCTGCTGCTATTTTATGTGTATGTGTCAAACCCCCCCCCCCCACCCCCTCTCTTTCCGAAAGTGCTTGCATTTTTACATACTGAGTGTAGGGTACTTTACAGGAGTCCACGCTCCTGACTGTGACAGCTCCGCTATCCCGCACTACCACTCTCTCCTGGCGGCTAGGCGGCTCTTTTCTTATGTGTCCTGGCGGGCAGCTGCTCTGGGTCGCGGGAGGATGTCACGTGACATCTGCGACCCAGGCCAGAGCACACAGCAGCAGAGAGCACAGAGAGGAGGAGGAGCGAGCGCCGCTGATGCTGATAGCGCTGCGCTCGCTCGTTCGTCAGCTGCTGCTCCTCTAGCAGCTCCTGCTGCACTACAGAAACGTATCGTGTGAACGGAACGGGGGACAACGGAGCAGCTGTAGGCGCCGTGCCCCCTTCATGGCCAGGAGCCCGGTGGCAACAGACTCCGCTGTCTCCGGGAGTTCCGCCCCTGTATGTTTGTATACCCATGTCACATGTATTGTATATGCCTGTCTGCTCTTTTCACATGCATATTGTAATTGAATCTTATTGTTTTATTTACAGTTTTATCACTATCATCTCAATTGTATTACATCATCTCATTGTTTATCACATACATTTATGATTCCTTTTACTAAATAATAAACACCGTTCTTCAGACATCGCTTCTGAAAGGATTATTTAAAAGTAAAAGGCGGTTATACTGTAGGCTTTGAATTCGCTTAAAGTACTGTAGCTTAATGAGAAGCTGAACAATGTATGTGATGCAGCCGCTGCCAGGTGTGCGTTACCTGGCCAGGATGTATCATGCAAGCATACCTCCCAACTGTCCTGATTTTCGGGGGACTGTCCCGCTGTCCCACTCACGGGCCACAGTGTGGGTAGCTCCTGTCACTCACTGCAGCAGTGAACAGACATTGTGCGCATGCGTACAGTGTCTATTCAATGGAGACAGAGGAAGAGGGGGCATGCCAGCAGCTCACAGAGCGCTGGGCATGCCCCCTCAATGACAAAAGTGGGGGCATGGCTTGTGGTCGCGGCTCTCACTAGAAGCCATGCCCCCTTGTCCATAGGTCACATCCCCTTTTCAAAATCGGGCAACAGTCCCGAATGCCCCATCAGAAATGTTGAGCAGTATGCGTATGTCGGGATGCCCCACTGTACCCCCCCCCCCCCCCCCGTCTTTAACTGACTTCCTCCTGCTGCTGCGGCTCCCTAGAAGTGACGTTGTTGTCTGTGACCGCCGTCGCCACTCCCGAGATTGTGCCCCACAATGCCATGCAACAGGCGGTCGGGGATGCATGTGCCGAGGATCAAAGTTCGAGGTTCCCTTCCAAGCACTATTTGGCTGATCTCTGCAAGTGTAGGGATCAGCTGCAGCAGAGGGGACTGATGACACTTGCTAAGCTGTGCTGTGCATGCATGGGAGGAGTGGGGTATATGCTCATGGGTGTGTGGGAGTAACCCCAGGGGGAATCTATCACCAGTGGGGGGGTGGGCGGTGTAATATAAAGAAATGTGACACTAGAGGGGGTGGGGGAATAAGAAAACACATTTGTCGCAGGGTAAGAGGAGGAGGAGAGGGATGCAAAAAAGGGGCTTTTAATAGGGGGTGGGGGGGGTTTAGAAATATGGGGGAGGGTTACTACTAAAGAAGTCTGAAGGGTACTATTATTAGGATTTAAGACCACTGGGGGTCTATTACCCAATAGTGGATTGGACGTTATTTTATAATGTGGGCCTATGGACACAGGGGGGAGGTGGGGGTGTATGCAAAACTCCACCTAGATATATATCTTTTTAAAATAAAACATATTAAAATACAGTAGAGATGAGCGGATTCGGTTTTACTCGGTTTTACTCGGTTCTCAAAACGGCATCTTATTGGCTCACGGATGTCACGTGTTTTGGATAGCCAATAAGATGCCGTTTTGAGAACCGAGTAAAACCGAGTAAAACCGAATCCGCTCATCTCTAAAATACAGTATAAACTTTATTAAATAATACATTTAAAAACGTCAATTTCTGAGTGTTTGGGTTTTTTTGTGGGAAAAAATTCATCAGAAAAGTGGTTAATATGGCCCCATCCTGTTTGGAGTGGTCAGAATTAAATTTTATTTAAACATTTTGATATAAAAATCAATTTTGCTTGGGGTTAATCTATGTGAGCTTGCCTGTACACAGCCTTCTGGGGGCATCTACTGGGGGCATTACTACTGGGAGGTCATCTATTGGGGGCAAACTCCTAGGGGGCATTACTACTGGGGGTAAACTACTGGAGGACATTATTACTGGGGGCAGTGCCGTAACTAGACATTTTAGCGCTGTGTGCAAGAAATGGCATTGGCGCCCCCCCCCCTTAACGTAGACCGGCGGCAGTGTAGGCGCGCCCAAAAATATATAGGGGCGTGGCTTCACGGGAA
Organism: Pseudophryne corroboree; assembly: GCF_028390025.1. Classification (NCBI taxonomy): domain Eukaryota; kingdom Metazoa; phylum Chordata; class Amphibia; order Anura; family Myobatrachidae; genus Pseudophryne; species Pseudophryne corroboree. The sequence continues at coordinate 611,594,838 of NC_086446.1, forward strand.
AGTGGTGTGGCCACAAAATAATACCAATTCATACAATGGTGCACAGTAGTCTCCATTATTCAAATTACGCCGCACAGTAGCGCCACTACACCAGGTAGTGCCCCTTTTTCACATTACAGTGGACAGATTCCCCTTTTTACACATTACTACAGACAGCGTCCCCTTTTCACACATTATGGCAGACAGCGTCCCCTTTTTACACATTACGGCAGACAGCGTCACCTTTTTTACACATTACGACAGACAGAGTCCCCTTTTTTACACATTACGGCAGACAGCGTCCCCTTTTTTACACATTACGGCAGATAGCGTCCCCTTTTTACACATTACGGCAGACAGCATCCACCTTTTACACGTTACGGCAGGCAGAGTCCCCCTTTTACACGTTACGGCAGGCAGCGCACCTATCTAGTTACGGCACTGGTGCAGGGTACAGGGGGGCAATGTGTGGGAGGTGCAGGGTAAATGGAGCAGTGCGTGTGGTGCTGGATACAGGGGGCAGTGAGTGTGAGGTGCAGGGTACAGGGGGCAGTGGGTGTGGTGCTGGGTATAGGGGGCAGTGGGTGAGATGCTAGTGAGAGGCTGGGTGCAGGGGGCTGGGTGTCAGTGTGTGTGTGTCTCTCAGTGTGTGTATAGGGACTGTGTGTCAGTGTGAGTGTGTCACTGTGTGTATAGGGACTGTGTGTTAGTGTGTGTGTGTGTGTGTGTGTCAGTGTGTGTATAGGGACTGTGCGTTAGTGTGTGTCAGTGTGTATATAGGGGGCTGTGTGTCTGTCAGTGTGTGTGTCTGTCTGTGTGTGTATAGGGACTGTGTGTCAGTGTGGGGTTGGAGAGAGCTAGGGTAGTAATAGAGGGGCATCCTCCCACCAGCAATGGCGGCCAGTCCCCCTCCCGCTTACAAGGATCCTGCTTGCGTCCGGACGAGCAGAGGTCAGCAGCAGGTATACAGCTGCTGGTCCTCGGCCATCATTTCCGCAGCTGATACTCGCTGGAGCCATGGCTATGAGAAGTTGCTGGATGCCATAACCCATACGCAGCCAGCGCAGTGAGAGGCCCGGTATCACACATATCCGGGCTGGCAGCCTCTCACTGCACTGGCTGCGTATGGGTTATGGCATCCAGCAACTTCTAATAGCCGCGGCTCCAGTGTGGCAGCGGTACATAGAAGAATCAGGCCAGCATTGAGGGGGAGGTGGGGGAGGGATAGCACAGCCACCATGGAGATATCAGAGCTCAGCCTCAGCATACCTGCAATCCGCCGCTGCTTGAGCGTTCCAGCTCTACTGGGCTTGTCTGGGGGAGGAGGCGGAGATCATCGCGGAGGCGGGGGCGGGCATTACTCGCGGCTTCATGAGCTGTACTGCTAGCTCCGGCTTTGGGGCGGGGGGAGGCGGAGCTAGCAGTACAGCTCATGAGAGTAGATTGTGAGGCCGGCTGATTGCGCCCCAGGTCATCCTGCGCTGTGTGCAAGGCACACAGCGCACCTACCTAGTTACGGCACTGACTGGGGGACATCTACTGGGGGCAAACTACTGGGGGACATTATTACTGGGGGGCATCTACTGGGGGCAAACTACTGGGGTATATTATTGCTGGGGGTCAACTACAAAGGGGCTAACTACTGGGGGCATACTACAGGAGGGCATTACTACTGGCGGCGTAACTACAGGGGCATTACTACTGGCGGCTTAACTACAGGGGCATTACTGCTTGGGGGCTAAACTACAGGGGGGCCAAACTACTGGGGGCATAACTACAGGGGCCAAACTACTGGGGGATAACTACAGGGGCCAAACTACTGGGGGCATTACTACTGGGGGCTAAACTACAAGGGGGGCATAACTACAGGGGCTAAACTACAATGGGGCAAACTACAGGGGGGCATTACTACTGGTGGCTAAACTACAAGCAGGCAAACTACTGGGGGCATTACCACTGGGAGGCTAAACTAAAGGGGCTAAACTAAAGGGGGCGGGGGTAAACTACTGGGGTCATAACTGCAGGGGCATTGCCACTGGGGGCATAACTACTAGGGCGCTAAATGACTGGGGGCATTACTACAGGCAACATTACTACAGGGGGCTATACGAGCATTGCATAAGGGGCACCACTACTATGGGGTCTATATATGGGGCACTACCAGTACAGTGGACATTGCATAATGAGCGCTACAACTGTGGGCATTGTATAAGAAGCGCCACCTCACATGCACCGAAGCCGCACGCAAATGTGCTTGCCCCTTCCATGGTGCCCCCCCTATCATTTTCTTCTGGATCCGCCCCTGCTTCTACCTGGTACCTGTTAGCTGTTCAGGTGTAGGAGCCATGTGGTGTCAGCTGGAGAATCACTCACCTCTTACATACTGTATGATTGAGTGGTACCCAGTTACATGCGTGGGGTGAGGCAGAACCTTGCCTGAAATAGTAACGTTTGTGCCAGAGTATTGACTGTATCAAGTATATGAAAAATACAAAGAATATGTTATAAATATCTTCTTTGTATTATTGTAATCATTTTTATAGTCAAAACTCTGGAGTAAAACGTCTATGGTGGGGAGGCAGTGCTTCACCTGTCTATCTTTTCAGCACATCTCTGATCAAAACTCACCAAATTTCCACGAGTATATACTGCTGCACCTGTGTATAATGTCCACATCAACCCTTTGGCTCATATATTGTGTGTAAATCTGGCCTCGTCAGCCATTTACCTAAGCGCACGTCCCTGGTGGTACCTAATTTTCCAACCTCACAAGCACATTCCCCAATGTTATGACAAAACACCTTCACCACACTCCTCTTACATGTAAAGCGGGAAGTGTCACACAGCAAGAGAACTGTGAGAGGGCTGAAAATGTATTTACTGTGTCATGGCCACCCCCTACCGCCACCCCTTACAGTATGGCACTTGAGCTGAGGTATTCATCTCTCCTCACAAAGCAGCACCTCATTACTAGAAACACAATTAGTACAGCACCTTATCCTTTGTCTGTGGGCTGGAATGGTTTCATTGTCTTTCTTCCAGTAGAACACTGGGGGAGGCATCCCAACAACTCGACTCTCCAACCTGACTGGGTGGCCCTCTGGCACACCACAGTTCTGCAGTTTCTCCAAAAATATGGGTGGTTTCTTCACCTCCTTTGCTGAAAAAGTAAAGAAAATACATATTAACAACAGTGAGCAGCTGTGAACGTACCCAAATTATGTAATGTCTGTTAGAAATGTCCTGCAATGCCTGTCACATATGTTTTTAGCCCAGCCCATATGCCCTACAATAGTTGTGGTTCCTTAAAGGCCATTATGTTATTTACTATAGGGAATATACTGTAAGAAATGAGAGGGAGGCAGGGGAGCTCAGTGCCAGCAATACATCCTCTATTTTTAAATGTGACAATTGCAGCAAGGTATATGAACCTGACCTGCATCACAGGAAGTAGTCCCTGGAACCCACCAGCAAGTTAGGTCTTGGAAGATCTAGCGGTAAACACATGGTTTCTTGTTTAGTGTGAGCTATAGATGAGAAATAGCATTAAATGATAGCACCCCTTTCTCAATATCTACAAGAGCTGATCTCCTGTCAAAATATAGTATCTTTATCTATACATATAAGCTACATAAACAGAAGGTGAATCAGTCTGGCAGGAAAGGGTGAGACCCTGTATCAGGTGAGCAGTGTGCTGACCCGGAGGAGCAGGGGTCTGTGCAGGTGCTGCAGATGATGCAGTTGAGAAGGAGGCAGATAATCAGCTCAGCTGCTTTATATACACAGGCCAAGTCCAGACCTCACTGGACAGCTGCTGGTGGCTACTGGCCCTCTCAACCCCCAAACTGTCCCGGAGATGTGTGGGCACTAGTATGCTTGGACATGCCAGTACTGGTGTATACAGTATAGCATCATTATAGCCTGCACATTACAGATATACAGAATGTGTGAGTGTGTGTGTGTGTGTGTGTGTGTGTGTGTGTGTGTGTGTGTGTGTGTGTATCTATATCTATCTATCTATCTATCTATATCTATATATATCTATATATATATATATATATAATAATAAACAAAGGCATCGGCACTCAGGAATTTTTTTGTAGAAAAAAAGCTGTATGAAAGCATAGTTCTATGCAACAGAAACCAACGTTTTGGGGCCTTAGAGCCCCTTTTTTTAACCTTGAAAAAAGGGGCACTAAGACCCTGAAATGTTGCTTTCTGTTGCATAGAAATATGCTTTAATACAGTTTTTTTTTCTTAAAAAAAATCACTGAGTGCCGCAGCCTTTGTTTATTAGTGCATCCAGCTTACAAAGGGCACTGGGTGTCATTTAAATCAAGTATATAGTGGTAGATGCTCAATTAGCTTAGTGATATCACTCAGGTGCCAGCAAGGGAGGGGTATTTCTAAGCAAGAAAAATTGTATTTTGTTTCCCCCAGCACCCCGAATGATAACAGTAACCAGATTTAAATCCTACACAATATTAGAATTCAGAGATCTTGGTTACATATATTTGCACAAATGTATGAATAAGCATCCAAGCCGCGTCAAGGCCTCTCTGTAAATTTGGGGACTCTTGCGCTATATATAGGTGCAGGGTGCGGCACCCCAAAAATCAGCATAAGCCAGAAAGCCCAGGGCAGCATACCAGTGAAAAACTATAGTGTTAATAAAGTAGTGTTAGGAAGCCAAAGCTTCATAGACCCAGATTGGAGTAATGGAGGTGTGGGGTGCGGTGCCCCTGGATTGGCTGGTCTGGATGGCTCTAGTGTGGCATACCTTTACATTCTATTAACACTTGTCACTAATTTTTTAGCTAACACTATTTATTTATTTTAATTACATCTCATTATTTTTGTATTACCTTCTGTATATAGCTTTGGCTTCCTAACACTATTTATTAACACTATAGTTTTTACTGGTATGCTACCCTGGGCTTTCTGGCTTTTGCTGATTTTTGGGGTGCCACACACTGCACCTAGATATAGCGCTAGGGACCCCCAATATACAGAGAGGCCTTGACGCGGCTTGAGGCCTTATTCATACATTTGCGCAAAAATATGTAACCAAGGGGTATCCGGACTCCAGGTCGACAACAAAAAGGTCGACACACCTTAGGTCGATGCCAATTGGTCGACACACCTTAGGTCGACATGGACAAATGGTCGAAATGGACAAAAGGTTGACAGGAACAAGGTCGACATGGAAAAAGGTCGACATGAGTTTTTCACAATTTTTTTCTTTTTTGGAACCTTTTCATAATTAACGATCCACGTGGACTACGATTGGAATGGTAATCTGTGCCGAGTGAAGGCACCATGCCCGAAGCATGGCGAGCGAAGCGAGCCATGCGAGGGGACGCGGTGCACTAATTGGGGTTCCCGGTCACTCTACGAAGAAAACGACACCCAAAAAAACATTGAAAACCCATGTCGACCTTGTTTCTGTCAACCTTTTGTCCATGTCGACCTTTTGTCCATGTCGACCTAAGGTGTGACGACCAATTGGCGTCGACCTAAGGTGTGTCGACCTTTTTGTTGTCGACCTGGAGTCCCAGACCCGTAACCAAGATCTCTGAATTCTAATATTGTGTAGGATTTAAATCTGGTTACTGGTATCCATCAGGGTGCTGGGGGAAACAAAATGCTTTTTTTCTTCCTTAGAAATATCCCTCCCTTGCAAGCACCTGAGTGATATCACTAAGCTAATTGAGCATCTACCACTATATACTGTATGTCTGTTGTAAGAGGCAGATAGGATCCTGCATTAGGAGGAGGTGCAGGTCCTGATATGCCATATGGAGCACCATGGGGTTGCTCTGAGGTAGGTAGCTCTTAGCTTAGATATATTAAGTAAGGAGCCATTATCATGTGGCCCCTTGCTGTTTAATCATAGACCCAGATTGGAGTAATCGAGGTGTGGGGTGCAGTGCCCCTGGATTGGCTGGGCTGGATGGCTCTAGTGTGGCATACCTTTACATTCTATTAACACTTATCACTTACTAATTTTTTCGCTAACACTATTTCTTTATTTTAATTACATCTCATTATTTTTGTATTACTTTCTGTATCTAGCTTTGGCTTCCTAACACTATTTATTAACACTATAGTTTTTTACTGGTATGCCGCCCTGGGCTTTCTGGCTTATGCTAATTTTTGGGGTGCCGCACCCTGCACCTAGATATAGCGCTAGGGACCCCCAATATACAGAGAGGCTTTGATGCGGCTTGGGGGCTTATTCATAAATTTGCGCAAATATACGTAAACAAGATCTCTGAATTCTAATATTGTGTAGGATTTAAATCTGGTTACTGTTGTCATTCAGGGTGCTGGGGGAAACAAAATGCTTTTTTTCGTCATTTAAATCAATACAGGAAAGTGTCGGACTGTTTTTAACACATAAGTGAAAGTATATAAAGTATTCACAGCACTTCACTTTTTCCGCATTTTGTTATTTTACAGCCTTATTCCAAACTGGAATAAATTAATTGTTTTCCCTCTAAATTCTACACACAATACCCCACAATGAGAATGTGAAAAAAGTATTTTTTTGCAATTTTTGCAAATTTATTAAAAATAAAAAACTAAGAAATCACATGTACATAAGTATTCACAGCCTTTGCTCAATACTTTGTTGATGCACCTTTGGCAGCAATTACAGCCTAAGTCTTTTTGAATATGATGCCACAAGCTTGGCACACCTATCTTTGGGCTTATTTTGCCCATTCCTCTTTGCAGCACCTCTCAAACTCCATCAGGTTGGATGGGAAGCGTCGGTGCACAGCCATTTTTTCAGATCTATCCAGAGACGTTCAATCGGATTCAAGTATGGGCTCTGGCTGGACCACTCAAGGACAATCACAGAGTTGTCCTGAAGTCACTCCTTTGCTATCTTGGCTGTGTGCTTAGGGTCGTTGTCCTGCTGAAAGATGAACCGTCGCTCAAGTCTAAGGTCAAGAGCGCTCTGGAGCAGTTTTTCATCCATGTCTCTGTACATTGCTGCATTCATCTTTCCCTCTATCCTGATAGGTCTCCCAGTTCCTGCCGCTAAAAACATCCCCACAGCATGATGCTGCCACCACCATGCTTCACTGTAGGGATGGTATTGGCCTGGTGATGGGCGGTGCCTGGTTTCCTCCAAGCATGACGCCGGGCATTCCTGCCAAAGAGTTCAATCTTTGTCTCATCAGACAAGAGAATTTTATCATGGTCTGAAAGTCCTTCAGGTGCATTTTGACAAACTCCAGACGGGCTGCCATGTGCTTTTTACTAAGGCGTTGCTTCCGTCTGGCCACTCTACCATACAAGCCTGATTGGTGAATTGCTGCAGAGATGGTTGTCCTTCTGGAAAGTTCTCTTCTCTCCACAGAGGAATGCTGTAGCTCTGACAGAGTGACCATCGGGTTCTTGGTCACCTCCTTGACTAGGGCCCTTCTCCCCCCGATCACTCAGTTTAGATGGCCGACCAGCTCTAAAAAGAGTCCCGGTGGTTCCGAACTTATTCCATTTACGGATGATGGAGGCCACTGTGCTCATTGGGACCTTCAAAGCAGCAGATTATTAAGCTATACAGTATTAACACAAATAGCTGATTCCCAACACCCTCAAGTGGCGACGCACTTCTGCATCTATATACTGTATGTATGTATGTATATATATATATATATATATATATATATATATATTGTGACAAGAACACTGGAATAGTGTTTGAGGGCAGGTATGTTTGTCCCAGGTTCTTGTCTTACATGTATTAGAAAAATGGAAACTTCTAGGAAAATGTTTTGTTTTGTCAGAACCTTTTCAGTTTATTAGAAAAGCTGGATAAGGGCCCTGAAAGAGAGATAGGGCAAGTTCCAGACATTGGGCCCAGTTCGGGTCTTTGGCCTCACAGAAGGCTAATCAGGGCTTTCTGCTGTGCAAGAGCCTTTTAGGGCTGCTAGCCTGATTAGTGTGGGCAGACTGCCTGAGGAGACTGGAGGATCTCTGAAGAGAGAAACACGCTTCTTTATGCAAGTGAGCCATACAAGGTTTACTGGAGAGCTCTGTGTTTTTGTTTAGTGATAGTTAGGAACGTCCTCTGTTTAGTTAGTGCCGGACAGGCAAGGTATTTTCTTTTGATGTTTGTTTTATTTTCTGCTTAATAAAACTGGTCGTGGCCAGTTGCACCACACACTGGACTTGTGTGATTCCTCAGCTGCTGCTTGGTGCCATTTACCCCAGGAAACGGCCACTTGTTCCCTTACAGCGTTACAACTTGGTGGAGAATGCGAGCATGCCGTTCTGCGCATAAGTGAAAGCAGCAGCTTTATGAGGCCTGCGGAAAACGGTGGTTTGTGCAGATACAGCCCAGTGTGAAGTTGCTGAGACTCGCCCTGAGGATTTGATATATGTCCTGGGTGAAAGCAGCTATAAAGCCGCCTGAAAAATCTGTCGACATGGAGGAACTGCTCAAAGCCTTGCTGCAAGCTACAGCGGCTCAGCAGGAGGCCAACAGACAGCAGCAGGTGGCAATGGAGGAAAATAGGAGACAGCAGCAGGTGGCAATGGAGGAAAATTGGAGACTACAGCAGGAGGCCAACAGACAGCAACAGGTGGCAATGGAGGAAAATAGGAGACATCAGCAGGTGGCTATTGACGAACTTTACAGGCAACAGCGTCAGGATAGAGAAGCCTTAACAGAAGTGGTGCAGATCCTTGCAGCCCGGATTGGAGATGTGGCCGTCAGTGCTCCGACCAGCTCTAGTTCTATACGGGCCAGTCACTTCCTGCAGAAAATGACAGAGGCTGATGATGTGGAGGCTTACCTGACCACGTTTGAAAGGACGGACAAGCGTGAGAACTGGCTGAAAGCACAGTGGGCCAGTCTGCTGGCACCTTTTCTGTCAGGTGAGCCCCAAAAAGCATACTTTGATTTAAGCCCTGCTGAGGCTCGGGACTATGATAAACTAAAGACTGAGATCCTGACCCGCCTGGGAGTCACGCTGTCAGTACGAGCACAACGGGTGCACCGTTGGGTGTACGCCATGGAGAAGCCTCCTCGCTCCCAGATGCACGACCTTATTCAGCTAACAAAAAAATGGTTACAGCCAGAGACATTAACTGGTCCCCAGATGGTTGAAAGAGTCGTCATGGACCGCTATTTGAGATCTTTGCCCGTGGTCCTGCGTAAGTGGGTGAGCCATGGAAACCCGGATACTGCTGACCAATTAGTGGACATGGTAGAGAGGTATTTGGCGGCAGAGGAACTACTGATGACCACCCAGCAACCCATAGATCCTCGACAGCGCCCTTCAGTAAAAACTGGTAAGACTGTTCAGTGGGAAAACGTTGCTGGGCGGTTAAGAGAACGCAAGGCTGGAGAGACTGTAAACACTGGCCCTGGAGACAAGCCAATGGGGCTAGAACGGTCTATGCTGCCCAAACAGGTTGATAATCGTGTGGTTAAATGTTTTAGGTGTGGTATGCCAGGTCATGTTATTGCCAATTGCCCAGTCACGCAAGAACCCATGCAATGTGATGCTGCCTTTGAATGTCGCAGAATGTCTTTCTTTGCTCGGTTAGCCTGTACAATGGTACCTTCACCTGAGCTGGAAAAACAAATGTGTGATGTGTTCTTAGAGGGTAACCGGGTAGAGGCCTTGCTAGATTCAGGAAGTTTAGTTACCCTTGTGAAAGCTGGGTTAGTGAACCCCTTAAAGGTCCAGCAAATACCTATTGGGGTAACTTGCATACATGGGGATACCCAACATTATGTCACTGCTGAAGTGAATATAGAAACTTGTTGTGGGTCAGCAATTGTTAAAATAGGACTGGTCTCCACCTTGGTGCATGAGGCCATAATAGGGAGGGATTTTCCTCATTTTTGGAAACTGGGAATCACGTTTATCAACAAATGTGAGAAGTAAAGAGCCAGTTGATAATACCGGTGATTTTATGGATGTACGTGTGTCTTCGGAACTTTCTGACCATTTGCCTTTTGCTAGTTTGGCTGGGGAAGTGACAGATGGGGAGTCCAGTGAGGACCCTCTTGCTGGGAACAGAGACATAGTAGTTAGAACTGAAAGCATGCCTGACCTGGAGGTAAAGAAGGATCTGTTTGCGTCTGAACAGTTAAAGGATCCTACCTTGATAAAGGCTAGAAAGAATGTTAAGGTTGTTAATGGGGAACCTGTGGTACCAGGTGACAGGGTTACGTATCCCCACATGGCCATCTGTAATGAGCTCTTGTACCACATTGTCAAAAAAAAAGGGTGAGGATTTGGTGGAACAGCTGGTAATTCCCCAGCCTTATCGGAGAACGGTACTAGATTTAGCTCATAGTCACGTTACAGCAGGACATTTGGGGCAGAAAAAACCACTGAAAGAGTTTTACAAAGGTTCTTTTGGCCAGGGGTTTATAAAGAAGTGTCTGAATATTGTTTTTCCTGTCCTGAATGCCAGTATCATGCCCCTACACCCCATTTCAGGAGCCCACTAGTTCCCATGCCTGTTATAGAAGTCCCGTTTGACAGAATAGCCATGGATCTCGTGGCGCCCTTGTTAAAGTCCGCTCGAGGCCATCAGTATATCCTGGTAATTATGGACTAAGCCACTCGATATCCTGGGGCTGTCCCTTTACGCACTATCACAACCAAGGCGATAGCTAGGGAGCTGGTGCAGGTTTTTAGTAGAGTGGGAATACCAAAAGAAATTTTGACTGACCAAGGTACTCCATTTATGTCAAAGATCATGAAAGAATTGTGCAAATTATTTAAGGTCACTCACCTCAGGACGTCCATCTACCATCCCCAAACTGATGGGTTGGAGGGAAGGTTTAATAAAACATTAAAAAGTATGTTAAAAAAGGTTGTTGATAGAGATGGGAAAAACTGGGATTGTTTGTTGCCCTACTTGTTAATGGCCATCAGAGAAGTTCCTCAGTCCTCTACGGGGTTTTCTCCATTTGATTTGTTGTATGGTAAACACCACAGAGGGCTGTTGGATATTGCCAAAGAGACGTGGGAAGGACAGCCCACTCCTTATAGAAGCGTTATTGAACATGTAACACAAATGCAGGATAGGATTGCAGCTGTGGTACCCATTGTCAGAGAGCACATGGAACAGGCCCAAAGTGCTCAACAGAGAGTATATAACCGGAGTGCCAAGATACGGGAATTTGCTCCCGGAGATAGAGTTCTTGTTTTGGTACCCACTGTGGAAAGCAAGTTCCTAGCTAAATGGCAGGGTCCATTTGAGATTAGGGAAAAAGTTAATGAGGTTAATTACAAAGTATACCAACCGGGAAAGAGAAAACCCGAACAAATCTACCATGTTAACTTAATCAAACCCTGGAAAGATAGGTTGTCTCTGTCAGCGGAGCCTTGCCCTTCGGTGTTTTCACCTCGGTTGCTTCCCGCAGTAAAGGTGTCAAAGACATTATCAGCTGATCAGAACAATCAGGTTAAAGAATTTATCATCCAAAATAGGGAGATATTTTCAGAGCTGCCTGGCCAAACGACCATAATAAAACATGACATTGTCACAGAACCAGGGGTCAGGGTCCATTTAAAGCCATATAGGATTCCTGAAGCTCAGCGAGAAGCTGTTTCTAAAGAAGTTAAAACCATGTTAGAACTTGGAGTCATAGAGGAATCTAACAGTGAGTGGTCCAGTCCCATAGTTCTCATCCCGAAGCCAGACGGTAGCATACGCTTCTGTAATGACTTTCGTAAGTTAAATGAGGTGTCCAAATTTGACGCATACCCCATGCCCCGTGTGGATGAGCTTATAGAAAGGCTGGGAACAGCCAGGTTTCTCACCGCGTTGGACCTGACCAAAGGTTACTGGCAAATACCTTTAACTGATAGCGCAAAAGAAAAAAATCGCCTTTTCGGTTCCGGAGGGGCTATACCAGTATAAGATGTTACCCTTTGGGTTGCATGGGGCTCCAGCAACCTTTCAATGGGCGATGGATAAAATTTTGAGGCCCCATAGAAAAGATGCAGCTGCCTATTTGGATGATGTGGTAATTCACAGTACAGACTGGGGGTCCCATTTGGTTAAAGTACAAGCAGTAGTGGACTCAATCAGAGAGGCAGGGTTAACTGCTAACCCAAAGAAGTGCTACCTCACAATGGAGGAGGTCAAATACTTGGGCTTCACCATAGGCAGAGGTCTGATTAGGCCCCAATTGAATAAAATTGATGCTATTCAAAACTGGCCTCGTCCAGTGAATAAAAAACAGGTAAGGGCTTTTTTGGGAATAACTGGGTACTATAGATGGTTTATTCCCAATTTTGCGACCACAGCAGTGCCGTTGTCAGACCTTACCAAAGGGAAGCAGTCAAATATGGTGAAATGGAACCCTGATGCAGAAAAAGCGTTCCAAACATTAAAAGTGGCTTTGTGTTCACAATCGGTATTGATAACACCAGCTTTTTCAAAAGAATTTGTTGTACAGACAGATGTTGCAGAGGTAGGGATAGGGGCTGTGCTGTCCCAAACCAGAGATGGGGACGAACACCCTATAATTTATTTGAGTAGGAAACTCAATGAGCATGAAAAAAGGTATGCCATTGTGGAAAAGGAGGCTTTGGCCATTAAGTGGGCACTAGATACCTTGAGATATTACCTCTTGGGTAGACAATTCAGACTAGTGACAGATCACGCCCCTTTAAAATGGATGTATGTAAATAGAGGTCAGAATGCTCGTGTAACTAGATGGTTTCTAGCATTGCAGGATTTTAAGTTTACTGTTGAACATAGACCGGGTATACAGTTGGCCAACGCAGATGCATTGTCCCGCATCTTCTGTTTGGGGGCTACAAGTGTTCCGGACCCTAGGTCGAAACAGGGGAGGGGGATATGTGACAAGAACACTGGAATAGTGTTTGAGGGCAGGTATGTTTGTCCAATGTTCTTGTCTTACATGTATTAGAAAAATGGAAACTTCTAGAAAAATGTTTTGTTTTGTCAGAACCTTTTCAGTTTATTGGAAAAGCTGGATAAGGGCCCTGAAAGAGATATAGGGCAAATTCCAGACATTGGGCCCAGTTCGGGTCTTTGGCCTCACAGAGGGCTAATCAGGGCTTTCTGCTGTGCAAGAGCCTTTTAGAGCTGCTAGTCTGATTAGTGTGGGCAGACTGCCTGTGGAGACTGGAGGATCTCTGAAGAGAGAAACACGCTTCTTTATGCAAGTGAGCCATACACGGTTTACTGGAGAACTCTGTGTTTTTGTTTAGTGATAGTTTGGAACGTCCTCTGTTTAGTTAGTGCCGGACAGGCAAGGTATCTTCTTTTGATGTTTGTTTTATTTTCTGCTTAATAAAACTGGCGTGGCCAGTTGCACCACACACTGGACTTGTGTGATTCCTCAGCTGCCGCTTGGTGCCATTTACCCCAGGAAACGGCACCTTGTTCCCTTACAGCGTATTATCTGACCATTATTATATAGTAATATTATTCACTCGGTGTGCATTAGGGAACACAGTTTTTTTTTTCCTACACAGAATTACCCCTCCCCTTTTAGCACCTGAGTGACATTACAATCTGATTGAGCAGCTTTCCACCTTGTGTATTGTATATAGAGAGGCACAAATGGGTCAGCATTAGGAGGGATTGCTGACTCTAGTAGTGCCATAGGGGAAGCCAGGGGTATCCCCAGGTAAGCTGGCTCTCAGATGCTGTAGGTGCCATTACCATGTGGCCTTACACTGGGAATTTAACCCAGATATATATATATGTAATTATTTATGGGGTGGGTGTGGGGTGCAGTGGCCCCTGTGTCGGTATGGGTGGGCTGCTGCAGGTCGGCACACCCTAACACTTTATTAACACTTATTATTTTTCCTATCACTTTGTATATATTATTTTAATCACACCACTCACATAGCACTTCTGTGCTTCTTATTAACCCCTATTAATTTTCACCTGTGTGCTGACCTGGGGTGGCCGACCTGTGCCGACATTGTGGGGTCCTGCACCCCAGGCCCATACCTAGTATTAGGGACCCCCAGTGACGGAGAAGCCTTGTCGATCGGCCTGGGGGCTTAACCCTATATCTGCAGATATACGCAACTAAGATCTCCGTATTATCTGACCATTATTATATAGTAATATTATTCACTCGGTGTGCATTAGGGAACACAGTTTTTTTTTTTTCCCTTACAGCGTTACAATATATATATTGAGTATCCCTTATCCAAAATTCAAAATCCCCAATTTTTGGGCCCACTACTGAGACAATGACAGTTACCTCTGTAACGTTATCCAATAAAACAATTACTCCCTGGTAAATTGTGGTAACCAAGTGAGGGCAGGGTGGTCTGTCCCCACTCCCTACTACTAATTATCAACGTACTTCATTAAGTGGCATCCATGTGTTTTTCTTATGTTCTCATAATAACCTAGCAATGATTTAGCCAATTTTAATATTGTAACATGTATAGAATATAACATAGTTTAACCCCTTTAGGCCGACACATGTTTTGCCCAATATTACTAGAACATTTTTCCCATCTCCTCTGTACGTCCCTTTCACCAGCAATAATGTTTTTTTTTTCTTTCCTGGAAAACTGTAATTCCTTCTGGCACTAAAATCATTTTTTTTTTCTTAAAAAACTGTGTATATTACAGAGAAAAATGAGCAAATAAAGGGGAAATAGAACTATCCTTGATTTTAGTACAGTCAGTGCAACCCTGCGCCAATGGCATATTGCAGCATTTACTCTCATAGCAGGGTCACATACGTAATGTTTGCTTTGTTACAGATTATACTTACTGAATGTTATGCTATATATAGATAATGTGTGTGTTTTTGTTTTTTCTTTATGTATGCTTTTAAGTTTTTTTATATTTATATTCCTTGTGGGGAGTTTTTTTTTTTTTTTTAAAGTTTGCTATCTTGTAATAGCATCAGGACGTGCTTGCATGAAATACATTAGCATAGGTGACTCTTTCAGAATGCCGGAACTCCTTCTCAGCTGCAGAACTCCAGATGGTGACATCAACAAGGATTCCAGGGGAGGTACACAGGGGAACCTCACTTCCTATGTACCAAACACTATCTACATCACATGACAATTATACTTACCCATAACACTGAGCTCCAGGCTGAATGAATTTTGCCCTGTCTTATTCATAGCAATGCAAGTGTAGGTCCCAGCGTCAGCTTGAGAGAGAGGGTCAATCAGGAGCGAGTGAATTCCATTCTCCCTGATCAGCATTTTGTGGGTGAGATCTGGAGTAACGGGTTTTCCATTGAGAAGCCACATGATGTCTGGTGTTGGCAGACCACTCACCTGGTAGTACAAGTAATTAAGGAATATGTGACATACATAAATGAAATAAAATTGAACGTAACTTCAATATACAATATATGTTTTGCTTCGTCATATGTCATGCTAAGCATTACATGTGTATTGTTCAACTTGCTTAACCCAACCCTTTATTCTGATTACTTTAACAATATCATCTTATTTTCTGCTAGATGAAAGAGAAACCCCCTTATTCATTTATATCCTCCCTGACCTTTCAACACCTTTTCTATACCCTGTGTGCAATTGTATCTCTGCCATTTCCGCCTATATGACCTCCTGCTTTCTCAAACTCATCATGGCCACTTCATTTTGCCACTACTGCATCCCATATCTTCCTCACAGACGACAACTTTGTTCTTTCCCCATCGGTGTCATCCTTCACTGTGCCCTCTGCTTCACCCTTCACATACAGGGGGTAATTCAGACCTGATCGTAGCCGCAATTTTGTTAGCAGTTGAGCAAAACCATGTGCACTGCAGGAGGGGGGGGGGGGGGGGGAGATATAACATGTGCAGACAGAGTTAGATTTGGGTGGGGTGTGTTCAAACTGAAATCTAAATTGCAGTGTAAAAATAAAGCAGACAGTATTTACCCTGCACAGAAACAAAATAACCCACCCAAATCTAACTCTTTCTGCAAATGTTATATCTGCCCCCCTTGCATTGCACATGGTTTTGCCCATCTGCTAACAAAATTGCTGCTACGATCAGGTCTGAATTAGGCCTACAGTCCCTCTCACAGTCTAGTTCAGGCCTGGCTAACCTGTGGCTCTCCAGCAGTTGTAAAACTACAAATCTCATCATGCTTTGCCACAGTTTTTCTATTAGGGAATGCTAAAACTCTGGCAGGGCATGCTGGGATGTGTAGTTTTACAACATCTGGAGAGCCACAGGTTGGCCAGGCCTGGTCTAGTTGTTTCTTCCCCAGCATCACTACCAATATACACCCCCTTTTTTCTCAAGAAGTAACTACACAGCACTCCCCCATCCCACCTGTCCCCTCTTTACTAGATCCTGAATGCTGTTACACTTATATGTTCACAGAAGCCATCCAATAAAATGCATGTTGTCAGAAATTAGAAACTATAGTATTTCAATGAGAATCAGAAGGTCTGGGAGGTTCACCCTTTTCCACAATCCAACAAGACCTCCGTGTAGCCTTATAATCCATCCTAAATCCTAGCGATGGCAGTATCACAGGACTACTTACAGCTCAGAGTTTAATAATAACAATGACAGTATGAGAGCTACCACATTTTCTTTTGGATGCAGAGAAATGCTTAAGCCAGTTTTAGCCCCCATTCCCACTAATCCCACTTATGTACAGTATTTAACTTACTACCATTTACAGTAGTTCAATTTAATAACAAAAATCCTTTTTATTGGATTTTCTGTTCCTATAAAATTATCTTCTAACCCGTTGGTTAATGTCTACAGTTTCAACAACCTAGTCAAATACTACAGACTACTGTTATACAGTACTATTCCACCTGCTATCATACCTTACAGTCTAGTCTGCACAGGCGCCCTTCATGTGCCACCATATCTCCAGGCGCTTGAAGAAAGTACGGCCGGAAGAATCTTTCCTGTACTTCACTCTCTACTTCCGCCAGCCGTGGCCTCACTCTGGCAAATAGAGAGGGATGAATTTATTATCAGTGGAATAGATAACATGACTACTGTATACATGCATTTGATTCATGCTGTATGAAGATAAATGTCAGAAGTACAGGAGACCTCATTATCACTACAGATCACCAGAGGGCTATGGCATGGACTATGTATAAGACAGCAAAGTGCACAGGATGATCAGGCCGTGCAATGATTGGCCAGGATATAGGGGGTCATTCCGACCCAATCGCTCGCTGCAGTTTGTCGCAGTGCAGCTATCGGGTCGGAACTGCGCATGTGCCAGTGCTGCAATGGCAGCTTTTGTTACCTAGCGATCGCTTCTGAAACAGAGGCGGTCGCTAGGCGAGAGGGGGCTGAACGGCGGTGTTAAGCCGCCGTTTAGGGGAAGCGGTCCGGCCAATGCAGGCGTGGCCGGACCGTTGCGGCCAGCGGGAGCGACGAGCAACTCCCGGCCAGCCGCAGGAGCTGCGCTGGCCGGAAGTTACTCCTCAAATACAAAGGCATCGCCTGTGCTGGGCGTCCCCCCGCATGTCTGAGTTAATGATCGTAGCTGTGCTAAACGTAGCACAGCTACGATCAACTCGGAATGACCCCCATAGTATAGAATGGGACCTCACTTAAAGTATGATGGGAAAAGCCTTGGGCTTGCGCCTGTGTGCCTTAATGGTGTGCTGAGCACAGACGTGTTACTGCCACCACATAATTCTTACCTGCTGCCACATTATAACCACCCTTTCCATTTAATCAAATCACTATTTTCCTAAATTGCTGCTCAGTTTAACCACAATTGGGAAAACCAGGGCCAATATTTACTAAAAAATCGAGTTTGTCCGATTTTTTTTTTTTTTTTCAAAGTCCCAATCCGGGAATTCACTAAGCACAAATCTCGGCAGTGTCTGATCTATTCGTAATGGATTTAACGGCAAAGTTCTGAAATACGAATGAATAGACCATCGGTCAAACGCGGCTGTTATTTCATACGGGTATTCACTATTCATTCGTATTTGGGTGTTAGTCTCTGAGTGCTCAAGAGCGGGTCTATTTTTTTGCGAATCGTTAAAAAAAGCAGCAAAAAAATAGACCTGCTTTTTCCAGTCAAGTTTGGATAACCATGCACGGATCAGTGAGATCTGTGCATGGTTATCTATGGGAAAGGGTGTGTTTAGTGTAAAAACAGGAAAACAAAATGCGTGGGGTCCCCCCTCCTAAGCATAACCAGCCTCAGGCTCTTTGAGCTGGTCCTGGTTGACAAAATATGGGGGGGGGAAATGACAGGGGTTCCTCCATATTTCATCAACCAGCACCGGGCTCTGCGCCTGGTCCTGGTTCCAAAAATACGGGGGACAAAAAGCGTAGGGGTCCCCCGTATTTCTTAAACCAGCACCGGTTCCACTAGCCAGGTACATAATGCCACAGCCGGGGGACACTTTTATTGTGGTCCCGGCGGCCCTGGCATTACATACCCAACTAGTCACCCCTGGCCGGGGTACCCTGGAGGAGTGGGAACCCCTTAAATCAAGGGGTCCCCCCCTCCAGCCACCCAAGGGCCAGGGGTGAAGCCCGAGGCTGTCCCCTCCATCCAAGGGCGGCGGATGGGGGGCTGATAGCCTTGTGTAAAAAATGAGAATATTGTTTTTAGTAGCAGTACTACAAGTCCCAGCAAGCCTCCCCTGTAAGCTGGTACTTGGAGAACCACAAGTACCAGCATGCGGTGGAAAACCGGGCCCGCTGGTACCTGTAGTACTACTACTAAAACAATACCCAACAAAAAACAGGACACACACACCGTGACAGTATAAGTTTATTACATACATGCACACCTCCAAACATACATACTTACCTATGTTCACACGAGGCTCGGTCCTCTTCTCCATGTAGAATCCTCAGGGTACCTGTGAAAAAAATTATACTCACATAATCCAGTGTTGCTTGTCTTCTTTGTATAATCCACGTACTTGGCAAAACAAAAAAACGGAAACCCGACCACGCACTGAAAGGGGTCCCATGTTTACACATGGGACCCCTTTCCCCGACTGCCAGGACCCCCCCTGACTCCTGTCAAAGAGGGTCCCTTCAGCCAATCAGGGAGCGCCACGTCGTGGCACTCTCCTGATTGGCTGTGTGCTCCTGTAGTGTCTGTGAGGCTGCACACGGCAGAGATACAATGTAGCGCCTATGCGCTCCGTTGTATCCAATGGTGGGAACTTTGCGGTCAGTGGTTGACCGAAAGTAACCTCACCGCTGACCGCAAAGTTCCCACCATTGGATACAATGGAGCACATAGGCCCTACATTGTATCTCTGCCGTGTGCAGCCTCACAGACACTACAGGAGCACACAGCCAATCAGGAGAGTGCCACGACGTGGCGCTCCCTGATTGGCTGAAGGGATCCTCTTTGACAGGAGTCAGGGGGGGTCCTGGCAGTCGGGGAAAGGGGTCCCATGTGTAAACATGGGACCCCTTTCAGTGCGTGGTCGGGTTTCCGTTTTTTTGTTTTGCCAAGTATGTGGATTATACAAAGAAGACAAGCAACACTGGATTATGTGAGTATAATTTTTTTCACAGGTACTCCGAGGATTCTTCATGGAGAAGAGAACCGAGCCTCGTGTGAACATAGGTAAGTATGTATGTTTGGAGGTGTGCATGTATGTAATAAACGTATACTGTCACGGTGTGTGTGTCCTGTTTTTTGTTGGGTATTGTTTTAGTAGTAGTTCTACAGGTACCAGCGGGCCCGGTTTTCCACCGTATGCTGGTACTTGTGGTTCTCCAAGTACCAGCTTGCGGGGAGGCTTGCTGGGACTTGTAGTACTGCTACTAAAAACAATATTCTCATTTTTTACACAAGGCTATCAGCACCCCATCCGCCGCCCTTGGATGGGGGGGGGACAGCCTCGGGTTTCACCCCTGGCCCTTGGGTGGCTGGAGGGGGGGGGACCCCTTGATTTAAGGGGTTCCCACTCCTCCAGGGTACCCCGGCCAGGGGTGACTAGTTGGGTATGTAATGCCAGGTCCGCCGGGACCACAATAAAAGTGTCCCCCAGGTGTGGCATTATGTACCTGGCTAGTGGAGCCCGGTGCTGGTTTAAGAAATACGGGGGACCCCTACGCTTTTTGTCCCCCGTATTTTTTGAACCAGGACCAGGTGCAGAGCCCGGTGCTGGTTGATGAAATATGGGGGAACCCCTGTAATTTCCCCCCCCATATTTTGTCAACCAGGACCGGCTCAAAGAGCCCGAGGCTGGCTGTGCTTAGGAGGGGGGACCCCACGCAATTTTTTTCAGATTTTTTTAACACTTTAAACACCTTCTTAAGGTACACAATGAAGCCCTGCACGGATCTCACAGATCCGGCTGGGATTCCTTGTGTTTTGTCAGGCAGTGTTTTACTCATCACTCCCGTAAAACACTGCCTGACATTACGAATCACATCGACATCGGAAAATACGAATTTGGAAAAATCGGCAGCTTAGTGAATGATCGTATCAGAATTCAAAAAGTTGCAGTAAAATGCACCCGATACCATTCGAGTACAAACACCTATAAAAACGGCAAAAACACGAATCTTTGTAAATATACCCCCAGGACTGCAATTATTACATGTGGCACTTTTGTGTTTGATGCTTTCTGTGTTGAGTAAAATGTGTCTTTGGCTAGAAGGTGCCAAATGTATAGGACGGACAAGAGCAATCTCCGCTAGCTGAGAGATGATGCGTAAGGCCTGGAAAATCTAGGCTCACCTTGCGCACAGTACCACCAAGGAGATTTTTGTATTGCATACTTCCTAAATTAGACCCTGTGTCTGTGTGCTCATTATGGGGCTCATGTAGAGTTGTACATATTTGTGCCCGACCACACCCAGGAAACGATGCAAGAAACAAGAAGCGTATTTTTGCAATCAGACACAGGTCACGATGCGCCAAGTTGTACATCACTAGCAGAGTGCCAGGTTTATGTCATGAGTTATACGTTCCCAGCACAATAGCTTAGACACAATGTACAGTGTTAGTAGTAAATGTGAAATTCACATTACCCTATGTGCACCCCATAAAATAATGTAATGAAGTGAATGGACAAGAGACAATAGTGTCATGAAAGAGTTATCAATAAATGCAAAAGTCGCATTTTCCATATAAAGAGTAATAAAATACAAACACCCCCACATCTGCCGTTTAACGCCAATCCAGTGGGAATCTTCTTTCCTGCAGTAGTCCAAACGGAAATGGTAAGTAAGCTGACAGAAATCTTCACAGTTATTAATAAATGCGAAATTGTATGTTCCATATAAAAAGTTTAATAAAATACAGGCAAATCTATCTTTTTTTCCCATTGTTTCACTTAATTAAAAAGCCCAATGGGAATTTTCTTTCCCGCGTGAGTTCAAAAAGAAGTGTCAATTATGTTTTATGAATTAATGATGGCCATGAGTATCTATTACATGAATGTGCTCTTATTATACTCGGCCTGCACTTAGTCCACCCCTTCTCTCCTCTGTTCTGTTCTCCAAGCAAAAGGTGTGTAAAGAGTAATATAAGGCAGAAGTGTAGGCGCAGATGTACAGTATGCACACTTTAGTTTTGGTATGTATTTTATTCAGAGACAGAAGTATGTCCAACTCTACACGAACCCTGTGAGTCATGTACATTGGTAGTAGTCCCTTAGCATGCCTATAAATCATCATCTCTAATCCTATTGTATTTCTCATACTCTCTTTCGTCATTGCAAATACCCAGAATAATAAAAAAAAACCTACATAAACATTGCAGGTATAATTTCTTTACTAACTGTGATGATGTTTTACTGTTTATGACTCATTTGAACCAGTAATTTCTAGCTTCCTAAATCTGGCGATGGACAGATGACTAGTTTACAAAGTTACCAGTGAAACTTCCAGTGGCCCAAAGCGGAAGGGGGCATGTTTCAAATAAGAAAAAAACAATGGAAAAGTTACTTTATTGCTTTCCAATATGAAAACAAATGATCAAATAAGTTAATATTTTGGATTTCTCTTCCGTCCTAGAGGATACTGGGGTCCATTTAGTACCATGGGGTATAGACGGGTCCACTAAAAGCCATGGGCACTTTAAGGATTTGATAGTGTGGGTTGGCTCCTCCCTCTATGCCCCTCCTACCAGACTCTATGTTTGTTATTTTCAGGCAGGGCTTGTTGGCACCAGCCTGTCTGCTTCGCGGTACTTAGGGGGGGGGAACGGCCCAACCTCTTGAAGGGTTAATGGTCTCGTTCCTTGCTGACAGGACACTGAGCTCCTGAGGGACCCATTCGCAAGCCCATCACGGCAAGCGTACAGTCCCGCAGCACGCTGCCACCCCTAACAGAGCAAGAAGAATGAAGAGTGGTGAGTACTGGGCCGGCAGGCTAGCGGGGCGCTGACCATTATGGCGGTATGAGGGTACGGAGACGCACGGCTTCTACACGGGGCAAAATGCGTCTGCGGACACAGTGCACAACTGCGTCCCCGTACACTGTACACATACCCATACTGGCACAACAGCCTAAAAACGGTTTTCTCCATTTTAAGCACCAGATTCCTCAGCCAGTATAAAAAAAGCGGGAAGACCGCGTGCCATTGAAAAGGCGGGGCTTCACTATGAGAGGATCCAGCAGCTCACCAGCGCCATTTTCCCTCTGCAGTGGACACAGACGCTGATAGGACAGGGACGCACAGCACCTCCAGTGTGACTCCAGATTACCTCAGCGGTACCAAGGGGTCATAGCAGGGGGGAGGGGAACGATTTACTAGTGTACTAAGTCCTCTATCAGGGTACTTAGTCTGCGACCTGGCTAAGCTTGGCATTAGCGGTAAGGGCGCGGTGAGGGCTGGCTACAAACAACTCTGTGTCTCCCTGAAGGGCTCTTTGTGGGTTTCTTGTGCTTACCCTTTTTCTGTGTGTGTGTGTGTGTGCTGTTACATTTACATTATGTCAGGCAGAGTGTGTTTCTTGTACAGCGGAGTGTTCCTCTTCACCAGGGGGCTCACTACTGGGTACTCAGCGTTCACAGAATAGCGGGGCTGAACCGGAGTGGGTTAATTCTCTTAAAGGAATGATCTCCACTTTTTCTACAAAATTGTCCCGCAATGAGAAAGAGACGCAATACTTAAAACAGACTGTGGATGAGTTTATGACCAGAGACTCAGTCCCCAGGACAGCGTTTCAATCCCCTCCCATTTGGCCGCAAAAGCGATCTCTGGCCCATAACCTGCAGTCTGACTCTGACAGGTCAGACATAGAGGAGGGGGAGGTGCACTCAGGGAAGGGAGGGGGGGGGGGGGGGGAGGATGCAGCTCTGTCACAGGGAATAGAGGCTCTTATAGAGGATATCAGAGCTATTCTGCATATTCCTGATAAGGTGTCAGAGGAGTGTGAGGAATCTTATTTTAATGTGAAAAAGAAGTCCTCAGTTACTTTTCCTGTGTCAAAGGAACTGAATACTCTGTTTGAAAAACCATGGGTCAATCCTGATAAGAAGTTTCAGATCCCTAAAAGGTTGCTCTCATCTTTTCCTTTTCCTCTGACTACACTCAAATCATTGTACACAGCTGCTGGGGTGGCCCAAAGACCCACTATTGCATGTGTGTGGATCACTAAAGCCATTGCTAAATGGTCAGGTAACCTAATTGAGGGGTTAGATTCCTTATCTAGGGGGATGTTGTCTTACTCCTGCAGCATAAACAGGACTCTGCGAACTTTATGGTGGAAGCCATAAAGGTAATAGGCGTGCTTAACGCATGAACCACCGCTATGGCAGTGTCGGCACACAGGGGCTTGTGGCTACGCCAGTGGACTGCTGACGCGGACTCCAGCAAAGGCGTGGAAGGCCTACCATTCACAGGAGAGGCCTTGTTTGGAGATGAATTAGACAAATGGTTCTCCACAGCTACTGCGGGTAAGTCTGTGTATCTTCCTTCTGCAGCTCCCCCAACCAGGAAGACTTATTCAGTTTCTAAGTTACAGTCCTTTCGGACGGATAAGTTCAAGGGCAAATCCAGAGGTGCTTCTACATCCTCCAGCGGCGCAAGAGGTAAACCACGCAAACCAGCAACAGCAGGTGCTCAGGAACAGAGCTCAGGCTCTGCTTCCTCAAAGTCTTCAGCATGACGGTGGACCGCAATGCCTGGAAGGCTGTCAGGTGGGAGCCCGACTACAAGTCTTCAGTCAGATCTGGTCAAATTCGTGCCAGGATCCCTGGGTCATAGATCTTATTTCCCAGGGCTACAGACTGAAGTTCCAAAAGCTCCCACCTCACAGATTTTTCAAATCAGGCTTGCCAGTTTCACAAGAGGCAAGTATAACTTTACAGCATGCCATCCAAAAACTGGTACAGACTAGACTCAGGTCATTGTTCCAGTTTCACCTCATCTACTAAACAAGGGGTGCTATTCCAACTTGTTCGTAGTACCGAAACCGGATGGTTCAGTAAGACCAATTCTGAATCTACAGTCTTTGAACCCATACGTACGAGTGTGCAAATTCAAGATGGAGTCTCTGAGAGCGGTGATCTCAGGTCTGGAGGAGGAGGAATTCCTAGTGTCTCTGGACATCAAAGATGCGTACCTTCATATTCCGATCTGGCCACCTCATCAGGCTTATCTCCGGTTTGCACTGCAGGACTGTCACTACCAGTTCCAGGCCTTGCCAATTGGTCTCTCCGCGGCACCGAGGGTCTTCACCAAGGTGATGGCAGAGATGATGTTTCTACTCCGCAAACAGGGAGTGAACATAATTCCGTACCTTGACGATCTCCTGATAAAGGCGCCGTCCAGGGAAAGGTTGCTGGACAGCATTGCTCCCTCAACCAAACTTCTTCAGGATCGCGGGTGGATTCTGAACCTTCCGAAATCTTACCTAGAGCCAACACGGAGGCTCCCATTCCTGGGAATGATACTGGACACGGAGTCACAAAAGGTGTTCCTTCCGTTGGAAAAGGCACTGGTAATCCAGTCTATGGTTCGGGATGCCCTGAAGCCAACCCGGGTGTCGGTGCATCTGTGCATTCGCCTTCTTGGGAAAACGGTGGCCTCTTACGAGGCACTTCAATATGGAAGGTTTCATGCAAGGCCCTTCCAGCTCGATCTGTTGGACAAATGGTCCAAGTCGCATCTTCACATGCACCTGAGGATCCGTCTGTCGCCAAAGGCCAGGATCTACCTTCTGTGGTGGCTACAGTTTTCGCAACTCATTGCAGGACGGAGGTTCGGAATTCAGAACTGGATTCTGTTAACCACAGACGCAAGCCTCAGAGGTTGGGGAGCAGTCACTCAAAGGGTGCAGTTCCAGGGAAGATGGTCAAGTCAAGAAGTCATCCTTCCAATCAACCATCTGGAAGTGGCGATAGACGCCATGACAACTCCATGGGTCTATCAGATGGTGTACGTGTTTCCTTCACTTCCTCTGATCCCAAGAATTCTAAAACAAATAAAAAGGAAAAAGGTTCAAGCAATACTCATTGCTCTGGACTGGCCAAGAAGAGACTGGTACGCGGACCTTCTGGAGATGCTCCTCGAAGATCTGTGGCCTCTACCACTTCGCAAGGATCTTCTGCAACAGGGCTATTTGTCTGTCAGGACTTACCACAGCTATGTTTGACGGCATGGAAGTTGAACGGCTGATTCTAGCCAGGAGAGGGATCCCTAACAAGGTTATCCCGATTATGATCCAAGCCAGGAAGGGGGTAACGTCTAAGCATTACCATCGTTTTTGGAAGAAATACGTCTCTTAGAAACATAGAAACATAGAATTTGTCGGCAGATAAGAACCACTTGGCCCATCTAGTCTGCCCCTTTTTTTACATTATTTTTATCTCTAACCTCATTTGATCCTTATTTCTTTGTAAGGATATCCTTATGTCTATCCCATGCATGTTTAAATTGCTCTACTGTCTTAGCCTCTACCACCTCTGATGGGAAACTATTCCACTTGTCCAGTACTCTTTCTGTGAAGTAATTTTTCTGCAAATTTCCCCTGAACCTCCCCTCCTCAAGTCTCAGTGCATGTCCTCGTGTCCTATTGCTTCTCTTCATTTGGAGAATGTTTCCCTCATGGACTTTGTTAAAACCCTTGATATATTTGAAAGCTTCTATCATGTCCCCCCTTTCCCTTCTCTGCTCCAAACTATACATATTGAGATTTCTTTAGTCTTTCTGCGTATGTTTTGTGATGTAGGCCATGCACCATTTTAGTTGCCCTTCTTTGCACAGTTTCTAATGTATTAATATCCTTTTGAAGATATGGCCTCCAGAATTGAACACAGTATTCTAGATGAGGCCGTACCAATGACCTATACAGTGGCATTATTACTTCTTTCTTTCTGCTGCTGATTCCTCTCCCAATGCAGCCAATCATCTGACTAGCCTTCCTCATTGCTTTGTTACATTGCTTACCTGCCTTTAAGTCATCTGAAATAGTGACTCCTAGATCCCTTTCCTCCTCAGTAGTTTCCAGTATAGTGCCATTAATACTATATTTAGCCATTGGATTTTTGAGACCCAAGTGCATGATTTTGCATTTTTTGGTATTAAACTGTAATTGCCACACTCTTGACCATTCCTCTAGTCTACCTAGATCCTCAATCATTTGTTTTACCCCACCTGGTGTGTCTACCCTGTTGCATACCTTTGTGTCATCTGCAAAAAGGCATACTTTCCCTTTAATGCCATTTGCAATGTCACCAATAAAGATATTAAAAAGCACTGGTCCAAGTACAGATCCCTGGGGTACTCCACTGGTAACATTTCCCTCCTGTGAATGCACTCCATTTACCACAACTCTCTGTTTTCTATCCTTCAACCAAGATCCTATCCATTCAATAATCCTAATATCCAATCCCAAACTTTCAAGTTTATTTAGCAGTCTGCTATGGAACAGTGTCAAAAGCCTTACTAAAGTCTAGATAAGCTATATCCATGGCTCCACCTTTATCCATCACTTTAGTCACACAGTCAAAAAAGTCAATAAGATTTGTTTGACATGATCTCCCCCCAGTGAATCCATGCCGTTTGGGATCCTGTAAATTGCCGGATTTGAGATAATCTACAACTCTTTCTTTTAAGAGTGTTTCCATCAATTTCCCTACTATTGATGTAAGACTCACTGGTCTGTAGTTGTTTGCCTCTTCCTTGCTTCCACTTTTGTGCAGTGGGACTATGTTTGCTCTTTTCCAGTCCTCTGGAATTACTCCTGTAGCTAATGACTGGTTGAATAATTCTGTCAAATGTGCTACCAGCACCTCTGTAAGTTCTTTTAGTATCCTTGGATGTATCCCATCTGGCCCCATAGATTTATCCACTTTCAGCTTTGAGAGTTCTGTTAGGACCTCCTCTATAAATGTACTTGTGTCATTTTCCTGAATATCCCTGCAACTTAACTGTGGCCCCTTCCCCTCTCTTTCAGTAGTAAATACTGAGCAAAAATAATTATTAAGATGATCTGCTATTAAATTGTCTCCCTCAACATGACTCCCAGTGTCTGTCTTTAGTTTTATTATTCTGCCTTTTGTTTTTCTCCTTTCGCTTATATACCTAAAAAAAGTTTTGCATCCTTTACCCACTGACTGGGCCATTTTCTCCTCAGCTTGTGCCTTTGCAGATCTGATTACCTTCTTAGTCTCCTTCTGTCTAACAAGATATATCTCTTTGTCTTCATTATTTTGTGTCTGCTTATATTTCCTAAAAGCCATCTTTTTTGCTTTCACAATATTTGCTACTTCTTTTGCAAACCACACTGGCTTCCTTTTCCTTGTGTTTTTCCTAACACCTTTGGTGATACAAAGGTCTGTTGCCTTTAATATTGCACATTTTAATGTTTCCCACCTCTCCTGCACGGATTCCAAGTTCGTCCACTCTGCCAATGAATCGCTTACACATTTTCCCATCCCTACAAAATCAGCCTTCCTAAAATACAACACCTTTGTTTTTGTATGGGATGAGTCAGTCTCTGTCTTTATACTGAACCATACTGCTTGATGATCACTGGATCCCAGGTTTTCACCCACTTTTACGTCCGATATTCTGTCTCCATTTGTAAGTATTAAGTCTAATATTGCGTCTTTCCGAGTGGGCTCCCTCACCAATTGGTGGAGGGATGCTCCCTGAAGGGAATTTAAAATGTCCCTACTTCTAGTGGAACTAGCAACAGACACCTCCCAGTTTACATCAGGAAGATTAAAGTCTCATGATTATTGCCTCTCCTTTTGATGCCATTTTAGTTATGTCCTGCAATATGTTCTTGTCGAGTTCCTCTTCCTGACCTGGTGGCCTGTATATCACTCCAATACGAATAATCGACTTTTCCCCTGTTTCTATGGTCACCCAAAGGGCCTCAGTTTTTTCTTCAATACTTTGTATTAATATAGTATTTATGCTTTTTTTTTTACATACATTGCTACCTCTCCTCCGATTTTTGGCATGAGAGCAGAAATTATTCTGCAGTGGAGTTTCATCTGGGACATTTCCTGCTTTTTCTGCAGGCAGGCGTGGATGTGGGCCTGCGTCTGGGCTCCATAAAGTCCAGATTTCGGTCTTATCCATTTTCTTTCAGAAACAATTGGCTTCTCTCCTTGAGGTCCAGACATTCTTGAAAGGTGTTCTGCACATCCAACCTCCCTTTGTGCCTCCTACGGCACCTTGGGATCTCAATGTGGTGCTGCAGTTCCTCCAGTCGGACTGGTTTGAGCCTTTACAGGAGGTGGACGTGAAATATCTAACGTGGAATACCGTCACACTGTTGGCCTTTCAGCAAGACGTGTGTCAGAGCTGGGGGTTTTGTCTCACAAAAGTCCCTATTTTACTTTCCATGAGGACAGAGCTGAATTCAGAACTCGCCAGCAATTTCTTCCTAAAGTGGTGTCCGCATTTCACATCAACCAACCTATCGTGGCTCCGGTTGTCACCGACACTTCTGCTATTTCAAAGTCTTTGGATGTTGTGAGGGCTTTGAAGGTGTATGTGAAGAGAACAGCTCGTCACAGAAAAAAAAAGGACTCGCCGTTTGTTCTTTGTGATCCCAATAAGATTGGGTGTTCTGCTTCAAAGCAGACAATTGCACGCTGGATCGGACTTACTATCCAGCATGCTTATTCCACATCAAGTTTGCCGTGTCCAAAATCTCTATAGGCCCACGCTACTAGGTTGGTGGGTTCTTCCTGGGCGGCTGCCCGGGGTGTCTCGGCTTTACAGCTCTGCTGAGCAGCTACTTGGTCAGGTTCGAAATTGTTTGCTAAGTACTACCAGTTTGATACTTTGGCCTCTGAGGACCTTCAGTTTGGTCAACCAGTTCTGCAGGAACCTCAGCACTCTCCCACCCGGTTTGGGAGCTTTGGTACATCACCATGGTACTAAATAAACCTTTCATTACCTACCGGTAAATGCACTGTTACTTGGTTAAGTATTGTTATTGGTTCAGCCGTTGCTGTTCCTATTCAAGTTGGGTTAGCTTGGCTTTCCTCTTGTTTGTGTGTGCTGGTTCGAATCTCACCACTGTTCAGATAAATCCTTCTCTCTAAGTATGTCAGTCTCCTCGGGCACAGTTTCCTAGACTGAGTCTGGTAGGAGGGGCATAGAGGGAGGAGCCAGCCCACACTATCAAATTCTTAAAGTGCCCATGGCTCCTAGTGGACCCGTCTATACCCCATGGTAGTAAATGGACCCCAGTATCCTCTACGGACTACGAGAAAAGGATTTACAGGTAGGTAATTAAAATCCTATTTTTTGTGCAGTTGTGGTATAAGTATAGTGAACATAAAGCATGAATGATCTGAATAAAGGCATACATTAATATAAAATATCTCTTTGACCTCTGACATAACTAGTTATCAAAAATCTATATATTAATCCACTATTGTCTATCCCATCTCCAGCATGCATGTACGGTGGCAGCATGTCCAATGGCTCCTACTGCAGCAAGAGAAGGGACAGACCTGGACAAGGGACCACATTGCATACAGCTGGGAAGGAGTGGGAAGGGGGCGTAATAGAATAGGGTGGGAAGGGGGCAGGATAAAGTGTGTGTGTGTGGGGAGGGGGGGACATAGCAATGGCAGGATTGAGCATAGGTTCCTCTATCTCCAGGTGGCCTATGCCAGGTCTGATATATTAGTGATAATATACTTCATTACGGTGTCCAGATAAAACATGCTTCATGAATGTCAAAGAGTAGCAAATGTAATACGCTTCACTGCATTTCAACTATACACCAAGTTTATCTGCTTTATTCATACCCCTTTTAGACATAAGCCTGGGTTTTTGCACGTGAATGCGCATTGACCTGGGGCCGTCTTATGTCTGAAAAGGTCTACCCGGGTTGACAGTTCTGGTTCCACAACCCTGCTCGCTTTCAGGGCTTTTTATGGGACTTGCAACATGGGTAGACGACCCTCCTAAGGTATGAAAGATGTGACCCACGTCTTGATGACCTGGGTCTAGCCTAAAAGAAACTGAATGGCCGGAGACAGCAGCGTTTGGAGATGAAATCATCCCCAAGTACCCACTGAATGCTGGAAGACCTGGGTCTGAAGGGATTACGACCCGGGAATAACCAGGGTTGTCACCCATGTGTGAAAGGGGTGGCCCTGACTTCAACCCGGGTCCGAGCCAGATTGAAAACAGGTGATTATGTCTGAAAGGGGTATCAGTGTTTCCTTTATCAAAAATACCTTAGCTAGACATTACACTGGTCCAATAGTCCCAGAATCAGCTCCACCCAATCCCCTCACCCATGCAACAACCTGTCACATAATCCTTTCAAAAGACACAGCTATGTGTAAGACTGACAGGTTTCCTTTCTCATTAAAACACAAAACAAAAACAAATACATAATTAAACAAATAATAGGGCATACCACAATATAATTTAATACACTGGCAATATTACAACTCAATCTAATATAAAATATTAAAATGTTTCAACCCCTGTATCATAAACCTACTACGTCTGCATTATAAGAAGTCACCTTTGAGTTCTATGACCTACATAAAAGCATGTAACCTTATACGGTTACAGAACTCTTCGGTGACCCCTATTACAGTTATACGTCACAGTAGGTAGTCCATAACTCCGTTGATATTGAACTAGCCCAGTGTACTTCTTTGGTGACTATTATAATACCCCAAAACACTTTCGGTGTTAATTGTATTTGTGTTCCAAACCATCAGTCACAATCACAAATAAACAGGGTCACAGACACCAAACAATGAGAGTACCTATGAGAGAGGACAGTAGGAATAGAGCGAGGACGCAGCGGTGCTGTCTGCACAAGTAAATGTCCGGAGCAGCTGATTCTTCCCTGCAAGAGACCAGTGATACAAGACTGAGAAACCGCAAAGAAATCACACACTGATCACATCTGTAATACCTTCTTACCAGTATCTGGATGATAGGACAGCTAAAAGGTCGACATGGTCAAAAGGTCGACAGGTTCAAATAGTCGACAAAGCATATGGACGACATGAGGTGTTTTTTTTAAATCAACTTTTTCATACTTTATCATCCACGTGGACTACGATTGAGAATAGTAACCTGTGTTGGGCACAGCGGAGCGGGGCACCTTGCCCGAAGCATGGCGAGCAAAGCCAGCCATGAGTGGGGACGTGGTGCACTAATTGGGGGTCCACGTGCTGCAAGGTAAAATTTGACACCAAAAACACATTAAAAAACCCACGTCGACCTTTTCATGCGTCAACCATTTGAATCTGTTGATCTGTTGACCATGTCGACCATATGGTGTCAACCTAGACAGTGTCGAACTTTTGACTGTCGACCTATTATACCATAACCCATCCTACCAAGTAAGGGGTTGGTGGGAGTATCCTTCAAACTAGAGTATCAAACTAGAGGACAGCTCAACCCAAAACTAAAACTATGGCAAAATATCCTCATCTTACATGCGCCATTTATCTGCTGGGGTTCAAAGTGGCTGTATCAGTAAGCATTGGGAGCAGTAGCGGATCTTGCCACGGGCAAGCAGGACTTTTGCCCGGGGCACTGCCTTCCGGAGGGCGCCGGCGCCATCCGGAGGGCGCCGGCGCCATCCGGAGGGCGCCGCACCATGGCAAGATCCGCCCCTGTGCCCCCCGCAGTGCTTGCTGTGCCCCCCGCTTTGAAGGGAACCAGACGCGTAGCTTCTAGTTTCCCTTCATGGAGAGGACCTTTGTTGTGCGGTGCGCGATGACGTCACGCCCCCTATACTTTGCCCGTGGCGCCACAAGGCCAAGAACCGGCCCTGATTGGGAGGTGTACAGCCTTACATCCTCTAGGGCAGGTGCTCTCAACCTCGTCCTCAAGGCATACTAACAGACCAGGTTTTAGTGATATCCATGCTTGAGCACAGATAGATTAAAATAACAGAGGTACTCAAGTATGGCTATCTGTAAAACCTGGTTTGTTAGTGAGCCTTGAGGGACGTGATTGGGAACCCCAAGCTCTGCCTCTAGAAACTCGGGGAATGACACCTACAAGATGAGTATGCTTTGGTGTTTTATTTAGCTCCTTCATCACTACCAAAAACTTTTTGGGTGGAGCTCTTTAGTGGGGTGTAGTATGGTATGCTGACGGCCGGGCTCCCGGTGATTAGTAAAGTTTACAGCATTGCTTTTTCATTTGTCTCAGTTCAATTGAGTAAACCGCACAGCAAAGTCTATACACAGGATTAAACAGAAAGTATATACTGTTTATGATTCTGTTCATTGTATGAATGGCCTGTTGATAGGCTTTCTTCCACCTTTAATAGACAATATTCTGTTTAGAGACAAGTGGGTAGATTTACAAAGCAGCTGCTGCAGGGTTTTGACCTCAAAATGTTAAGTGGCACTAATATTAAATGTGTAGCCCAGTGTGTGCTGCACTTAATATTAGTCCTGCTATAAATTTTGAGGTCAAATCAGCAGAGAAACACCAGATTATTTTGTAACTGTATGCCCATGTCACAGTATAGAGGCTAAAGAGTGTATCAAAGTACAGTAGCTGAAAGGCTGCATGCAAGATCTGGAAAAGCACACATGCTGTAGAGAGAATACATACTTTTTACCAGCAGCCGGGATACCGTCTGTCAAGATACCGACAGCAGCATCCCGGCCAACAGTATGCCAGCAGTTGGGCGAGCACAAAAAAGTACCTTTGCGGGCTCGCTACGCTGGGGGCATGGTGGCTCGTTGCTCTCGCCACAGGTTATATTCTCCCTCTTTGGGTGTCGTTGACACCCACAAAGGGAGAAAATCCTGTGGCGCAGGTATTCTGGCGGCAACATTTCTCCGTCTGTCGGGATTCCAGCGTCGGCATTGTGACCGCCAGGATCCAGACTGGCAGTCTCATGATTGCCTCCCCTGTAGAGTTGCAGCAGCTGCGAGATTTCAGCAATGCAGCCCCTATATTTAATGCAGTCATTTTTCAAAAGGCAAAAGCAGTTGGAATTCTTATAAAAATGTTTTTTTATATAAGTTACACAATTATTCAACTGTATAGAGGAATAGACAAAATACTGTACAGCTCCTAACCTAAAACATGTCTATTGATCATGGTACAGTTATACATAAAAGATGAACTTGCCATTTCAAGTAACAACAGCACCACCTTCTGGCCATATGTAATATTATATCTGAATTTGCCATAGGAAATGTTTTTGTAATGTTATTTCCCAGAAATCTATTCAGTGAAAAGTGCAAATAAGCAAATGGAAACGCCAAATTTTTTCAATATGATTTCCATTTTTCTTTTTTTTTCACTCAAACTGATCCCAAAACAAATGTATTGATGTGTGTAGAAGTTGATGAACTGAACTAATTGGGTAAGAATGGAAAGCATTTCTGTGTATTCAGCTAAATATCCAGAAGTTGCTTCCCGATTGCTGCCATACTTGTGTGTCCTCACCGCATTGTAACTCACTAAGATTAATAAACTGCCCTGTTAGCAGCTATGTGTGCTACAGTAAACATTCTTTTATTCTCTTTACTTGTTTAATAAGAATTTTAAACGTATGATCACTTCTGTAGTCAGTTTTCTGTTCTTAGGGCCTAATTCAGACCTGATCGTAGAAGCAAATTTGTTAGCAGATGGGTAAAACCATGTGCAGTGCAGGTGGGGCAGATATAACATGTACAGAGAGAGTTAGATTTGGGTGGGTTACATTGTTTCTATGCAGGGTAAATACTAGTGATGAGCGGGTTCGGATCCTCGGGATCCGAACCCGCCCGAACTTCACCTTTTTTTACACGGATCCGAGCGACTCGGATCCTCCCGCCTTGCTCGGTTAACCCGAGCGCGCCCGAACGTCATCATCCCGCTGTCGGATTCTCGCGAGATTCGGATTGTATATAAGGAGCCGCGCGTCGCCGCCATTTTCACACGTGCATTGAGATTGATAGGGAGAGGACGTGGCTGGCGTCCTCTCCGTTATATTAGAAAAGAAAAGAGTAAACTGAGTGACTTAGTTATAATTGTGGGGATGATTGGGGACGGGGAGCAGCTGTTAGGGAGTACAGTGCAGGGTTTACCACCAGTGAGTTTAATCCTTTGTTTCTCTACATGAAAAAAACGCTCGACCATATCTGTGCTCAGTGTGCTGCACTGCTGCATGATATATCTGTGCTGAGTGCACTGCTCAATCTGCCTAATTGTGGGGACTGGGGAGCAGTTATAGCAGGAGTACAGTGCACAGTTTTGCTGACAGTGACCACCAGTCCAGTATACGTTTGTCTGCCTGAAAAACACTCCTGTGGTGTTTTTTTTTTTCTTCATACTAGTTTAGCAGTCTGCTGACAGTGTCCACCAGGTCCGTTATATACAGTATATTATTATATATATAAGCAGTACGGTAGGCCACGGCTGTACCTACCTCTGTGTCGTCAGTGCACTTGTCGTCCATACGTAATATAATACTATACTATCCATCCATCTACATTGTATACCTGTGGTGTTTTTTTTTTTTCTTCATACTAGTTTAGCAGTCTGCTGACAGTGTCCACCAGGTCCGTTATATACAGTATATTATATATATAAGCAGTACGGTAGGCCACGGCTGTACCTACCTCTGTGTCGTCATTGCACTCGTCGTCCATAAGTAATATAATACTATACTATCCATCCATCTACATTGTATACCTGTGGTGGGTTTTTTTTTCTTCATACTAGTTTAGCAGTCTGCTGACAGTGTCCACCAGGTCCGTTATATACAGTATATTATTTATATAAGCAGTACGGTAGGCCACGGCTGTACCTACCTCTGTGTCGTCAGTGCACTCGTCGTCCATAAGTAATATAATACTATACTATCCATCCATCTACATTGTATACCTGTGGTGGTTTTTTTTTTCTTCATACTAGTTTAGCAGTCTGCTGACAGTGTCCACCAGGTCCGTTATATACAGTATATTATATATATAAGCAGTACGGTAGGCCACGGCTGTACCCACCTCTGTGTCATCAGTGCACTCGTCGTCCATAAGTAATATAATACTATACTATCCATCCATCTACATTGTATACCTGTGGTGGCTTTTTTTTCCTTCATACTAGTTTAGCAGTCTGCTGACAGTGTCCACCAGGTCCGTTATATACAGTATATTATATATATAAGCAGTACGGTAGGCCACGGCTGTACCTACCTCTGTGTCGTCAGTGCACTCGTCGTCCATAAGTAATATAATACTATACTATCCATCCATCTACATTGTATACCTGTGGTGGGTTTTTTTTCTTCATACTAGTTTAGCAGTCTGCTGACAGTGTCCACCAGGTCCGTTATATACAGTATATTATATATATAAGCAGTACGGTAGGCCACGGCTGTACCTACCTCTGTGTCGTCAGTGCACTCTTCGTCCATAAGTAATATAATACTATACTATCCATCCATCTACATTGTATACCTGTGGTGGCTTTTTTTTTCCTTCATACTAGTTTAGCAGTCTGCTGACAGTGTCCACCAGGTCCGTTATATACAGTATATTATTATATATATAAACAGTACGGTAGGCCACGGCTGTACCTACCTCTGTGTCGTCAGTGCACTCGTCGTCCATAAGTAATATAATACTATACTATCCATCCATCTACATTGTATACCTGTGGTGGGTTTTTTTTTCTTCATACTAGTTTAGCAGTCTGCTGACAGTGTCCACCAGGTCCGTTATATACAGTATATTATATATATAAGCAGTACGGTAGGCCACGGCTGTACCTACCTCTGTGTCGTCAGTGCACTCGTCGTCCATAAGTAATATAATACTATACTATCCATCCATCTACATTGTATACCTGTGGTGGCTTTTAGTTGTGCGCAAAATATGGAGAACAAAAATGTGGAGGTTAAAAAAATAGGGAAAGATCAAGATCCACTTCCACCTCGTGCTGAAGCTGCTGCCACTAGTCATGGCCGAGACGATGAAATGCCATCAACGTCGTCTGCCAAGGCCGATGCCCAATGTCATAGTACAGAGCATGTAAAATCCAAAACACAAAAGATCAGTAAAAAAATGACCCAAAAATCAAAATTAAAAGCGTCTGAGGAGAAGCGTAAACTTGCCAATATGCCATTTACGACACGGAGTGGCAAGGAACGGCTGAGGCCCTGGCCTATGTTCATGGCTAGTGGTTCAGCTTCACATGAGGATGGAAGCACTCATCCTCTCGCTAGAAAAAAGAAAAGACTTGCGGCAAAAGCACAGCAAAGAACTGTGCGTTCTTCGAAATCCCAAATCCCAAAGGAGAGTCCAATTGTGTCGGTTGCGATGCCTGACCTTCCCAACACTGGACGGGAAGAGCTTGCGCCTTCCACCATTTGCACGCCCCCTGCAAGTGCTGGAAGGAGCACCCGCAGTCCAGTTCCTGATAGTGAAATTGAAGATGTCACTGTTGAAGTACACCAGGATGAGGATATGGGTGTTGCTGGCGCTGGGGAGGAAATTGACAAGGAGGATTCTGATGGTGAGGTGGTTTGTTTAAGTCAGGCACCCGGGGAGACACCTGTTGTCCGTGGGAGGAATATGGCCATTGACATGCCTGGTCAAAATACAAAAAAAATCAGCTCTTCAGTGTGGAATTATTTCAACAGAAATGCGGACAACTGGTGTCAAGCCGTGTGTTGCTTTGTCAAGCTGTAATAAGTAGGGGTAAGGACGTTAACCACCTCGGAACATCCTCCCTTATACGTCACCTGCAGCGATTTCATAATAAGTCAGTGACAAGTTCAAAAACTTTGGGCGACAAAGGAAGCAGTCCACTGACCAGTAAATCCCTTCCTCTTGTAACCAAGCTCGCGCAAACCACACCACCAACTCCCTCAGTGTCAATTTCCTCCTTACCCAGGAAAGCCAATAGTCCTGCAGGCCATGTCACTGGCAAGTCTGACGAGTCCTCTCCTGCCTGGGATTCCTCCGATGCATCCTTGAGTGTAACGCCTACTGCTGCTGGCGCTGCTGTTGTTGCTGCTGGGAGTCGATCGGCATCCCAGAGGGGAAGTCGGAAGACCACTTGTACTACTTCCAGTAAGCAATTGACTGTCCAACAGTCCTTTGCGAGGAAGATGAAATATCACAGCAGTCATCCTGTTGCAAAGCGGATAACTGAGGCCTTGACAACTATGTTGGTATTAGACGTGCATCCAGTATCCGCCGTTAGTTCACAGGGAACTAGACAATTGCTTGAGGTAGTGTGCCCCCGTTACCAAATACCATCTAGGTTCCACTTCTCTAGGCAGGCGATACCGAGAATGTACACGGACGTCAGAAAAAGACTCACCAGTGTCCTAAAAAATGCAGTTGTACCCAATGTCCACTTAACCACGGGCATGTGGACAAGTGGAGCAGGGCAGACTCAGGACTACATGACTGTGACAGCCCACTGGGTAGATGTATTGCCTCCTGCTGCAAGAACAGCAGCGGCGGCACCAGTAGCAGCATCTCGCAAACGCCAACTCGTTCCTAGGCAGGCTACCCTTTGTATCACCGCTTTCCAGAATACGTACACAGCTGAAAACCTCTTACGGCAACTGAGGAAGATCATCGCAGAATGGCTTACCCCAATTGGACTCTCCTGGGGATTTGTGGCATCGGACAACGCCAGCAATATTGTGCGTGCATTACATCTGGGCAAATTCCAGCACGTCCCATGTTTTGCACATACCTTGAATTTGGTGGTGCAGAATTATTTAAAAAACGACAGGGGCGTGCAAGAGATGCTGTCGGTGGCCAGAAGAATTCGGGCCACTTTCGGCGTACAGGCACCGCGTACAGAAGGCTGGAGCACCACCAAAAACACCTGAACCTGCCCTGCCATCATCTGAAGCAAGAGGTGGTAACGAGGTGGAATTCAACCCTCTATATGCTTCAGAGGATGGAGGAGCAGCAAAAGGCCATTCAAGCCTATACATCTGGCCACGATATAGGCAAAGGAGGTGGAATGCACCTGTCTCAAGCGCAGTGGAGAATGATTTCAACGTTGTGCAAGGTTCTGCAACCTTTTGAACTTGCCACACGTGAAGTCAGTTCAGACACTGCCAGCCTGAGTCAGGTCATTCCCCTCATCAGGCTTTTGCAAAAGAAGCTGGAGGCATTGAAGGAGGAGCTAAAACAGAGCGATTCCGCTAGGCATGTGGGACTTGTGGATGGAGCCCTTCATTCGCTTAACCAGGATTCACGTGTGGTCAATCTGTTGAAATCAGAGCACTACATTTTGGCCACCGTGCTCGATCCTAGATTTAAAACCTACGTTGGATCTCTCTTTCTGGCAGACACAAGTCTGCAGAGGTTCAAAGAACTGCTGGAGAGAAAATTGTCAAGTCAAGCGGAACGCGACCCGTCAACATCTCCTCCTTCACATTCTCCCGCAACTGGGGGTGCGAGGAAAAGGCTACGAATTCCGAGCCCACCCGCTGGCGGTGATGCAGGGCAGTCTGGAGCGACTGCTGATGCTGACATCTGGTCCGGACTGAAGGACCTGCCAACGATTACTGACATGTCGTCTACTGTCACTGCATATGATTCTCTCACCATTGAAAGAATGGTGGAGGATTATATGAGTGACCGCATCCAAGTAGGCACGTCAGACAGTCCGTACGTATACTGGCAGGAAAAAGAGGCAATTTGGAGGCCCTTGCACAAACTGGCTTTATTCTACCTAAGTTGCCCTCCCTCCAGTGTGTACTCCGAAAGAGTGTTTAGTGCCGCCGCTCACCTTGTCAGCAATCGGCGTACGAGGTTACATCCAGAAAATGTGGAGAAGATGATGTTCATTAAAATGAATTATAATCAATTCCTCCATGGAGACATTCACCAGCAGCAATTGCCTCCAGAAAGTACACGGGGACCTGAGATGGTGGATTCCAGTGGGGACGAATTAATAATCTGTGAGGAGGGGGATGTACACAGTGAAAGGGGTGATGAATCGGACGATGATGATGAGGTGGACATCTTGCCTCTGTAGAGCCAGTTTGTGCAAGGAGAGATTGATTGCTTCTTTTTTGGTGGGGGCCCAAACCAACCAGTCATTTCAGTCACAGTCGTGTGGCAGATCCTGTCGCTGAAATGATGGGTTCGTTAAAGTGTGCATGTCCTGTTTTTACAACATAAGGGTTTTTGGGAGGGCCCAAGGACAATTCCATCTTGCACCTCTTTTTTCTTTCATTTTTCTTTGCGTCATGTGCTGTTTGGGGAGTATTTTTTTGAAGGGCCATCCTGCGTGACACTGCAGTGCCACTCCTAGATGGGCCAGGTGTTTGTGTCTGCCACTAGGGTCGCTTAGCTTAGTCGTCACACAGCTACCTCATTGCGCCTCTTTTTTTCTTTGCGTCATGTGCTGTTTGGGGAGTATTTTTTGGAAGGGCCATCCTGCCTGACACTGCAGTGCCACTCCTAGATGGGCCAGGTGTTTGTGTCGGCCACTAGGGTCGCTTAGCTTAGTCGTCACACAGCTACCTCATTGCGCCTCTTTTTTTCTTTGCGTCATGTGCTGTTTGGGGAGTATTTTTTGGAAGGGCCATCCTGCCTGACACTGCAGTGCCACTCCTAGATGGGCCAGGTGTTTGTGTCGGCCACTAGGGTCGCTTAGCTTAGTCGTCACACAGCTACCTCATTGCGCCTCTTTTTTTCTTTGCGTCATGTGCTGTTTGGGGAGTATTTTTTTGAAGGGCCATCCTGCGTGACACTGCAGTGCCACTCCTAGATGGGCCAGGTGTTTGTGTCGGCCACTTGTGTCGCTTAGCTTAGCCATCCAGCGACCTCGGTGCAAATTTTAGGACTAAAAATAATATTGTGAGGTGTGAGGTGTTCAGAATGAGTGTAAATTATGGTTATTGAGGTTAATAATACTATGGGATCAAAATGACCCCCATATTCTATGATTTAAGCAGTTTTTTAGGGTTTTTTGAAAAAAACACCCAAATCCAAAACACACCCGAATCCGACAAAAAAATTCGGTGAGGTTTTGCCAAAACGCGTTCGAACCCAAAACACGGCCGCGGAACCGAACCCAAAACCAAAACACAAAACCCGAAAAATTTCCGGTGCACATTACTAGTAAATACTGGCTGCTTTATTTTTGCACTGCAGTTTAGATTTCAGTTTGAACACACCACACCCAAATCTAACTCTCTGCACATGTTACATCTGCCACACCTGCAGTGCACATAGGGGGTCATTCTGAACCGTATGCACGCTGCTGTTTTTTGCAGCGGTGCGAACGGGTCGGCTCTGCGCAGCGGCCGCAATGCTGCGCTGAGCCGACGACAATGACAAGAGGAACGTTTTCTGATAGTGGTGCGGTGAACGCAGGCGTGTCCAGGCTTTTGCAGGGCGGGTTTCTGACGTCAGTTCCGGGACCTGACAGGCTGAAGACATCGCAGCGGGTGAATAACTCAAGAGCTACTCCGAAACTGCACAAAATGTTTTTGCATAGCTCGAGTGCACAAGCGTTCACAGCCTTGCTATGCAAAAAAACCCTCCCCCATAGATCGCACGGGCAGGAAAAAGTTGCTACGTGCAATCAACTCGGAATGACCCCCATGGTTTTGCCCATCTGCTAACAAATTTACTGCTACGATCAGGTCTGAATTAGGCCCTTAGTACAGTAGTACAACCCATTCTAAAACACACCATCACTGCAACCTCAGTTTAACAATATAAGACAATGTACAACCAATATGAAGCAGTCTAAAATAACTGTATGTATGGATAGATGGCTCCTAGATTGCATTGTTATGTTGCATATACTGTATGGCCCTTTCTTGTGCTGATTGATGATTAGTTTTGATTAATGTTGGTTTCAGAATTACATTTTAACAGTTTTGCAACCTGCGCTTTTGAAATTATAACTTAATAATTTTATCTTCCTAAATAATGCTTGTGATTTAAACACAATATGTGTTATAAAATATTAAGTGAACTATGGCCCTCATTCCGAGTTGATCGCTCGCAAGGCGATTTTAGCAGAGTTACACACGCTAAGCCGCCGCCTACTGGGAGTGAATCTTAGCTTCTTAAAATTGCGACCGATGTATTCGCAATAATGCGATTACTAACTACTTAGCAGTTTCAGAGTAGCTCCAGACTTACTCTGCCTGTGCGATCATTTCAGTGCTTGTCGTTCCTGGTTGACGTCACAAACACACCCAGCGTTCGCCCAGGCACTCCCACCGTTTCTCCGGCCACTCCTGCGTTTTTCCCGGAAACGGTAGCGTTTTCAGCCACACGCCCCTGAAACGCCGTGTTTCCGCCCAGTAACACCCATTTCCTGTCAATCACATTACGATCGCCGGAGCGAAGAAAAAGCCGTGAGTAAAAATACTATCTTCATTGTTAAATTACTTGGCGCAGTCGCAGTGCGAATATTGCGCATGCGTACTAAGCGGAATTTTACTGCGATGCGATGAAATATACCGAGCGAACGACTCGGAATGAGGGCCTATATAAACACTTCTGCACCATTCACAAACAGACACCTACTGTTACAGATTCACCCACCACTCCCCTCGGAATCCGGGACTACTAATCACCATGCACATTGCCACACACTGACCACAGGGTTGCACTCACCTCTCATTTTTACCCTTGGTATTTAACCGTTGGCAAAATGGGATCCAATCCCAGCATCTTTGGTCTCAATGTGAAGAATTTCCATTTCCAAAATTTTCCACTTTACTAACAACGTCCTCCTCACCTTGTCCAAACCCCTCATATACACCTGCCACTATCACCTTAGTCCCCACAATTGTGCTCACACTCTCAACATGGAATAGAGTCAATCGGACTCTCCATTTGTTCGAAGACCCTTTCCTTCTGACTTCATTAGGCCCATGCCATAAAATAACAACCACATGCAGTTTGGTAGACATCACGCACTTTTGGCACATCAATGGGCCTAATTCAGATCTGATCGCAGCAGCAAATTTGTCAGCTAATGGGCAAAACCATGTGCACTGCAGGGGGGGGGGGGGCAGATGTAACATGTGCAGAGAGAGATTTGGGTGGGGTGTGTTCAAAGTGAAATCTAAATTGCAGTGTAAAAATAAAGCAGTCAGTATTTACCCTGCACAGAAACAAAATAACCCACCCAAATCTAACTCTCTCTGCACATGTTATATCTGCCCCCCTCCCCCCCACCTGCAGTGCACATTGTTTTGCCCATTAGCCAACAAATTTGCTGCTGCCATCAGATATGAATTAGGCCCTTTGACAAATGTATTTACAGACGTGAAAAGCCTCATATCCCGCACACCAATTTACCAATTTTTATCAATACCTCCAAACCTGACATTTTGCTCACTCCTCGCCACTAGTGCATACACCATCCTAATAACAAAGGCTGTATTTCCATTTTGTACTACACCATACTGGCTACGGAAACTTCCCACAAAATTTGTAAATGGATTAGCGTAAAAGCTGACTTTAAATTCACTTTGCGTACTGAAACTTGGGATATTATTCACTTCAGCATCTTCCAATGTTCAATAAGTGTAGCCTTTAAAAGAAAACCCCTTCAAAATCCTCACTACACCAGGTTCATCTCTAGCCCGGCTCCCTGTTTCCTACAACTAGCATGGACTTAATTTTGCCAGTCAGACCCTTGGCTTGCTCAGCTTATGCTCTTCATAGCTCCCACTCTATTTTTCCCCCTCCTCTACCAATATGTCAGCCTCATTTACCAGATGGATTACTATCCTCCCCTCACACTCCTGTTAAGGAATTGCCACTTTTATTAACAGACACCCAGTTCTCCATTCTCCCCGAAACTACATTCTCTTTAATGTTTTTAATCATGATATTTTTTATTGAAATATTGTTACTATGGGCAGGATGTACCAACCTGTTGCGGTACATCCCGCCACACATCGCGCCGACACTATCCACATATGTACTAACATACGCGATAAGTGTTGAATAAGACAGCTCTTGCAGTCAGAGCTATCCTTCGCGATGCATCTCTGTCCCTGGACTTATGGGTATCAGCCTCGGCAGTCCGTTTGCGCATGCACAGAGGGATGCTGCAGCCACGTGGCATGCTGGGAGGAATCCAGTCGGATCCCACACACAGCGTAATGCAGAAAGAAGCCCATAGGCTTCTATAGGGTAATACTTCTGCGTCGGAGCCCTGGTGGACACGGCTTAGTACATTTGAAAATACACATTTTTGCTTTGGTACATCCTGTCCTGTCTGTTTATGACTTGGATTGTTATGGTTTCAGACTGGTGTTACCACTGGTGTATTTATAATGAGTGCAGTGTGTGCAGTGCATGTGTCGTGACAAAATCACTGGGAAATGGGCACAGTTCCATTTTCCCGGAGACCTGCGCATGCGCGCTAGACTCTGTGACAGTGCTAGGGTTGCCTAGTGCCTATGTAATACCCTGGAACTGCAAGCACAAAGTTTCTGTGGCACTACAGGTGCCAGCATGACTGTAATAAAAGTAAAAGGGTTGTTGGAGCTGTATAGAACTGAGCCAGCAGCCTACAGCTTGCAGCACAGAAGGGGTTAACAGCCCAGCTCACAGCACAACAGATCAGCCTGCAAAAAGCAAATGCAGGACTCACCAAGTTGCAGCTCAGGGCGGGAAATCCCAGATGAGCTCAGGGCGGGAAATCCCAGATAGAATGTCTCCCTGGGAATAAAAGGTTATAAAAGGCTGTCATGCAGCAGTAGCATGGTCTTTGCAGCCTGGTGTCTTTGCAGCCAGAAGCCTGGAGTGTTAGCTAGGAGAGAAGCGTGGTGTGTGAGCTGGAAAGATGTCTTAGTGAGGGCTTCTCACATGTTTATCTGGGGAGAGATGCCAGCCACAGCAAGTGACCTGACAGAGGGAGATACCGCAGTGTGAGAGCAGCAGTATGTAGAATCCAGTGAGAGGGTGATACAGTGAGAAGAATGTGCCACAGGTGTGAGTCTCATGAGAAGAGGTATCTGGGGAGTGGTCTGAAGCCACGCAGCATGATTAGAAGCCCCCCATGGACAAGAGTCCTCGCTATAACAGAGAGAGAGATGGTAACCTGGTATGTGTAGCACTACTGGTCACAGAATGCCCTGGTACGTAATGCTGTTCGCCATGTTCATGCCGCTGCAATTAAGTGATGGGCTGGAGGAGGTGCACTGATATGTGATCTAATGTAACCGTTATGCTTTGTGCT
The DNA here is from genome assembly GCF_028390025.1 of Pseudophryne corroboree. Taxonomy (NCBI): domain Eukaryota; kingdom Metazoa; phylum Chordata; class Amphibia; order Anura; family Myobatrachidae; genus Pseudophryne; species Pseudophryne corroboree. Next base: position 611,639,363 of record NC_086446.1, read on the forward strand.
GGACGAGTGTTAAGAAGTTATCCCTGCTATGTCCCTGCTTTGATGTTAAAATAAACTTTATGCTGTTTATGAGATGGCCTGGCACCCAATTCTTTATGCGCTGCACCGACACCTGTAGTCCACTCCCACAATGCACCTGTAATTAAACACCTTATTATTCAGGGGACCCTCTGGTATCTGTGCCTGAACCCATGACTAGCCGGGGCAGAGTAAGTGTGATGCACTATACACAGTGACTGCAGATTTTGCATGCATAGTACCAGTGGGGTTTTACAATTAGAGTCAATAGCGCAGCCTGCAAGAGAGGAGGGGGCCCAGAGGAGTCTGCACATGGGCCCTCATTCCGAGTTGATCGCTCGCCAGCTGCCTGCTAAGCCGCCGCCCTCTGGGAGTGTATCTTAGCTTAGCAGAAGTGCGAACGAAAGATTAGCAGAATTGCTCGAAAATCTTTTCCTGCAGTTTCTGAGTAGTTCCAGACCTACTCCTAGATTGCGATCACTGCAGACTGTTTAGTTCCTGGTTTGACGTCACAAACACGCCCTGCGTTCGGCCAGCCACTCCCCCGTTTCTCCAGCCACTCCTGCGTTTTAGCCTGACACGCCTGCGTTTTTTATCACACTCTCGGAAAACGGTCAGTTTCCGCCCAGAAACACCCACTTCCTTTCAATCACTCACCGATCAGCAGAGCGACTGAAAAGCATTGCTCGCCCCAGTGTAAAATTGCTTAGTTTTGTGTGAAATTACTTGGTGCGTGCGCCCTGCGGCCCATACGCATGCGCAGAACAGCTCCTTTTTAGCCTGATCGCTATGCTGCGAAAAACGTCAGCGAGCGATCAACTCGGAATGACCCCCTTGGCCTCCTCCTCTCTTGAAGCACCCCCTGCTGTTACTCTTATCTTATGCTCAGTGCTCACAACAATTTTAGATTTGCCATTGAGTAAAGGTTAATTATCCAATACTCTCCAAACCTTCAAAGGAGCTCTCGAAACCCATTTCTTTATTAGAGCCACCTCTCATCCTAGCTCACCCCTCCATGCTCTTCCCTGTCTCTCTCCTTGGGGTCACCTCTGTCTGTCTGCCTTTCCTCCCTAAGCTCTCTTCCCTCTAGTGTTCCTCCCACACCACATTGGCACAAAATATTTCATCCCAGCAGGCAGCCCTACTTCTGTGGGTAATGTAGCTGCATATGAAATAATGTCTATATAGCTTGTATCCCATCTTCTGCAATGCTTTGTACTGTTAAGGGCCCCATATACTAGAACGATAATGCCCGATTTCATCCGATTTCGACCTTTCGGGACGATAAATCGGATGAAATGTGGCAAATCGGATGTGTTTTACATCCGATCCGATGAGCGCTCCCGTGAGCATCGGATCGGAGCCCCTAGGTCGTTAGTGCTGCACTCGTGATATGTCGGATCCCGCAGGCATGGTTGAGATCGCATACGATACATCGTATACAATCCAGCTTCCCGGGCGGTTCAAGGGAAATCGCATCCGACTTTAGCCTCCAACATGTCGCTGTAGTGTATGGGGCCCTTAGGTCTTCTGCATCTTTATTTTCCCCTCCAGCTTTATGTACTTTGTAAGGCGTGACAAAACCCTTGTGGTGCCACATAAAGGATAATAACTCTAGACAAAAAGATTTTAAAAAGACAATATATACGGCTAAGTGTAATATCCTCCGAGTTCTGGAGGTGCGGGAATTTTGTGCGAGTCTACCTGTTTTTTTAAAGCAGCAATCATCTGCAAGGTAAAACCAGGTTGAAAGATACTTCTCGGTAATCTAGGAAACACTTGCTCATGAGATTAATAATTTAGCTTGGCCAGAATGTGAACATAGTAAGAATGAAGCACTTTTGAAAATGTGCTATTTAGATATTGAAAAACATTCAAATTGTGGGTAAGTGAACACACAAACCACACAGTTACCTGAGGATTTGCAGCCATAATTGTATAGTTTCCATCATCATCATTAGTGGCAGCTTCTATATTTAAAGAACACGTTCCATCTGCTTCTCTCTTCATTTTGCAATGTTCATTTTTCTTTGAAATCTGCTTACCATCTTTAAACCAATACACCTAAAATAGTTAACATAATGCAGCAGTAATCAGTCATCAGTTGTTGTTCCTCACTCAGGAGCAAATTCAGAGATGGACGCTAATTCATTCACAATTGTCCAATAATTTTAGATCTGCGCCGGAGCTGCAATGCACATGTGCAAATCTGATCCTGCATCATCGGATGCATTGCGGCTGCAGACATCAGATGATTGACAGTCTGCACCTGTCTGGAGGCAGGGAGGGGAAGCGTTTGAGGAAAGGTCAGCACCATTTTTGAGGCATTCCGAAGCCAGTGGCTGCATCTTCAGTTGCAGAATCCCTGGCCTCGGCAGCTTAGTTGTGGTGGGCATTCTGAGCTGCTCAGATGCCTAATGGCCGGCGCGATGTTGCCGATGGTGTTCCAATGCAGAGGATCTGAGAAGTCAGAGGTGGGCGCCTCATTTCAAAAAGGTGGCACCTGCTGCATTTACATAACTTCTCAGATCTACTGCTACCAAAGACGCAGCACCGACACCACTTGCGTCTGCCTCTAAATCTGGCTCTTAGTCAGTAGCAATGTAATATATACTGTATTCTTGACTCAGCCTTCACTGGTTAATATCTAATATGATGTTATAAGATAGAAATCAGAAATGCATACTGTAGGTTCTGCTTTGTTAATAAGTAATTGCTCATAGTTGGATTTGCTTTTTCTATTTTCAACTTGGTTTAATGAAAACGTAAGCTATGATACATAGGAATGTAATTAACATAAACATATGTAGATAACATAACCACCGGTAAAAAGACCCTGTTTTCTATATACAGCGGAGGCAACTATTTCATCTGCTGAACCAATATTCATGAGAAGCCAAACTGAATTCACTATGAGGTGCTTCAGCGATGCCATGATGTTGTCTCACAGAGTGCCCCGGTGATATTGCCCATTTCCAGTACACAAATAGTCTGCATTTGTTTTCCAAAATGTCTGTCTGTAATATAGGTAGGTGACAGGAGCCTTTTACCTCACACAACGCAGACAGGTCACATACCTTAGGTATGGGGATTCCTACAACTTTACATGTAAATGTAACCGACGTTCCTTCTACAACACGGAAATGTTTGAGTCTCCTGTCAAATATTGGCGCAATGCACTTTCCTGTAGGAATCTCATCATGCTGCACTTCATCATCTGATTCATCCACCGGGGTGCGCTCCAAGCGGAACTCTATCTCATTCATCAGTCTCTGCTCAAAACTGGATATCTTATATTCCTACAAGTATGGAAATTCTGTCACTATATATAATTCACAGTTTTTTATATATACTGGTTAAAAATACCTTAAAACTCAACTGCAAATGGATCATTCAAATTAAATGCAGCTAATTGGAGCAAAACTGTAAATGTGCACACAAATAAATAAACCTATATTATATGGTCTTATTGCCTGATTGGATGGAAATCTATTTGTGCTACTTGAACATGGCACCAGCACGCAGCTTGTACCCTTAGGGGACATGTACTAAGCAGTGATAAAAGTGGAGAAGTGGCCCACGGCAACCAATCAGCTGCTCTGTATACTTTTAAAGTATGCAAATTATAAATGTTACGTCAATGCTGATTGGTTGCCATGGGCAACTTCTCCACTGGTTCACTTCTCCACTTTTATCACTGCTTAGTACATGTCCCCCTTATTCTCAGTTGAGTGTAACTTATACTTACACTTGAGCTTTCACATATAAGTTTAGTACATTAGTGCAAGGAGACTCAAGTCCAGACTACACTAACAGATGAGTCTGATTCTGATTTACATGTATCTTTAAGGGATGTGGTATAACAGAACTACAGAAAATAGATAGACAGTCAATAGGTTGACCCCATATGATCAATATACAAAAGGTCGACAGTTAAAAGATTCACTGTGACCAAGGTCAATAGGTACAAAAAGTCGACAGGGTTAAAAGTTTAACATGTAAATGCTTGACACAAAAAAGGTCGACATAAGTTTTTCGTTTTGACCAAAATTTATCCATTTCACAGTCTGTGACCTCGATTAGTTTAAACGTGTATGCTCGCAATGCTTCCGATAAGGTGGATTGCTCCGCAACTGATGCGTTTGCCACAGGTTACGACTCAAAATCGTAGTCCATGTGGATGGTAAATGAAGCAAAAGTTAGAAAAAAAAATTCAAAAAAATTTGTGTCGCCCATTTGTATATTTACCTTTTGAACCTGTCAACCTTTTGGCAATGTCTAACTATTGCATGTCCAACATATGGGGTCGTCCTATTGACTGTCTAAAGCTGGGTACATACCTATACAATCGTCGGCCCGTTCCCCCAATATTGGATGAACGGGCCGACGATTGTATAGGTGTGTATGCAGCGCTGATGCAGAAGCGTTAGACGATAAACAGCTTATAACGCTCCTGCAACAGTCGGGACAAATAGGTCGCATCTTATGTGCTGCACATGTGACCTCACGATCCCCATAGTGGAGCCGACCCTCCCCCGCCCCCCCATATTGTTCTGCAGTGAATGAACATAAAGTAAAGGTTTTGGCTGTAAGATACAAGGTGACATTGCCACAGCCATCTGGTAGTCCATACATGCCTACTCTCCTGAATCCTGCGGAAGACACACGATTTTTAGGTGAAGTTCCAAGCAGTCCAGGATGATAGGGCACATCTCCCGCATCCCGCCCACTTCCTAGTGAAGTGGGCAGAACGGGGAGATAAATAGAGGGGGCAGGACCTAGTAATGCGTTTCTATGAAAATGCGTCATTTTGGCACTGCCACCTATGCAATATAATTGCAATTTTCCTGCACGGCGTGGGGCCTAATGATGCAACTAGCCCCACCTGGTTACCAACTGCCCCACTTCCCAATTCCCAGTCCTGGAACCCTAAGGCTGCAGCCTAATAACTGAGCAGGCACTGGTTACACATATTTTAGACAGGCATAAGTTCAAATACAGCTGCAGAAATGTAAGCGTGTGGATGCATTTGTGCGTATATGCAAAATAAGCAATTTTATAATTGACTAAATTAGGTCCATAATGTACATAACAGACGTCCATTGCTAATAACAAATCAGGTAAGCGTCACTGTATACCTGCTGCCATTGGATCTGCGAGGGAGCATCATCTCTAAATGAGAGCTTATTTTCTAACTCTCGCACAACTTGATTCTTACTCTCCTGTATTTGATCCTGTGAGCTAAATCGCACCACATTTGACGTTTTCTTTGGAGTTGCTTGAAAAGACCTGAAAACAAATATGATTTGGTGAAGCTATCAAAATATACTACAGGTTGAGTATCCCATATCCAAATATTCCGAAATACGGAATATTCCGAAATACGGACTTTTTTGAGTGAGAGTGAGATAGTGAAACCTTTGTTTTTTGATGGCTCAATGTACACAAACTTTGTTTAATACACAAAGTTATTAAAAATATTGTATTAAATGACCTTCAGGCTGTGTGTATAAGGTGTATATGAAACATAAATGAATTGTGTGAATGTAGACACACTTTGTTTAATGCACAAAGTTATAAAAAATATTGGCTAAAATGACCTTCAGGCTGTGTGTATAAGGTGTATATGCAACATAAATGAATTCTGTGCTTAGATTTAGGTCCCATCACCATGATATCTCATTATGGGATGCAATTATTCCAAAATACGGAAAAATCCGATATCCAAAATACCTCTGGTCCCAAGCATTTTGGATAAGGGATACTCAACCTGTATAATTATACACAAATGTTCTATTAATTAGAAGCATAGAAGAATGGAGTAGTGATTACAAACTGAATGAAGGATGTATAGTTTAATGATTGTACACACGTGGCGACTCTCATCTTGGTGCTGTGTGCAATTTCAGTCTGCAACACCGGCCGACGTGGGATTCCACAGAGGTAAGTATAAATGTGTGGATGCAGGGGGTGTGGTGTGGGCCCATCTGCACCCAGGTGCCTGTATGTACTGCACACCCTGTACCTATTATAGATATACCAATGATTCCAGGAGATGCCACTTGCACTAGACCACATCTCCATCTTTTAGGCTCTTGAAGGCCTGGCATAAAGACAGCAATTGGAGTACAAAAATAAAAAATAATAATAAACAAAACAAAAGAAACGTGCTCCTAGCTGCGCTGCGTTTTAAATGAAAGATGTGGTCAATATGCGATAAGCCGTTCAGTGCTGCTTGTTTCTGAGTGGGTATCTGGTCTATAGAGCTACACTAAAAAGGTCTACAGTCAATAGGTCAACCACTAATGGTTGACATGCATTAGGTCGACAGGGTCAAAAGGTTGATAGTCAAAAGGTCAACACTTTTTTTTTTAGGGTTCTTTTTTCATTTTTACAACTGCATTTATTATCCAGGTCACAAACTATTACCTTTAGTAACCTTGTGGCGATCGTAGCGAGCCACCGAGCCTGAGAGGGTCCGCATTTCATCATATTGACTATCCATGTCACAAACTATCACCATTAGTAACCTTGTGGCGAGCAGAACGGAGCGAGCCACCACACCCGAAGTGCGGCGATTGAAGCGAGCCCGTGAGAGGACACATTTTAACAGTTGGAGTAAAAAATGTTTAAAAACACAAAACAACACCCAAAATTTATTTTTGTGTGTCGACCTTTTGACCCTGATGACTTTTTGACTGTCGACTTTTTGACTGTCAACCTTTTCACCCCGTTGGCCTTTTGACTGTCAACCTTTTCACCCTGTCAACCTTTGACTGTCGACCTTTTGACCCTGTCGACCTTTTGACTGTCTATTTTTTTAATGTCAGTCTTCTGTATCACAACCGTCTGAGTGGCTATCTATACATTGTAAACTTGTGTAAGGCACGCGAAGCATAATCCACGGTAAGTGGCCCTTAGACCTGCGATGAGTGCTGCGAAAATACATACGTTTGTGGCATTTTCGAGGGGTCTAAGTATTTTCGAGTGTAAAAACACCTAATTGGATAAAGGGATAGAAAAATTGTGAAAAACAGCAGTTTTCAGCGCCTGCGGCACTATCCCGGGGTAATTGGTTACCCCCCTATGTCTGTCTGTTATTACCCAGTTTGTTCTATCACTGTCCAATTGTAAAGTGCAACAGAATATGCTGCGCTATATAAGAAACTGTTAATAAATAAAATAAGAATTTACTTACCGATAATTCTATTTCTCATAGTCCGTAGTGGATGCTGGGACTCCGTAAGGACCATGGGGGAATAGCGGCTCCGCAGGAGACTGGGCACAAAAGTAAAAGCTTGAACTAGCTGGTGTGCACTGGCTCCTCCCCCTATGACCCTCCTCCAAGCCTCAGTTAGGATACTGTGCCCGGACGAGCGTACATAATAAGGAAGGATATTGAATCCCGGGTAAGACTCATACCAGCCACACCAATCACACCGTACAACCTGTGATCTGAACCCAGTTAACAGTATGATAAACGAAGGAGCCTCTGAAAAGATGGCTCACAACAATAATAACCCGAATTTTGTAACAATAACTATATACAAGTATTGCAGACAATCCGCACTTGGGATGGGCGCCCAGCATCCACTACGGACTATGAGAAATAGAATTATCGGTAAGTAAATTCTTATTTTCTCTAACGTCCTAAGTGGATGCTGGGACTCCGTAAGGACCATGGGGATTATACCAAAGCTCCCAAACGGGCGGGAGAGTGCGGATGACTCTGCAGCACCGAATGAGAGAACTCCAGGTCCTCCTCAGCCAGGGTATCAAATTTGTAGAATTTAGCAAACGTGTTTGCCCCTGACCAAGTAGCTGCTCGGCAAAGTTGTAAAGCCGAGACCCCTCGGGCAGCCGCCCAAGATGAGCCCACCTTCCTTGTGGAATGGGCTTTTACAGATTTTGGCTGTGGCAGGCCTGCCACAGAATGTGCAAGCTGAATTGTACTACAAATCCAACGAGCAATCGTCTGCTTAGAAGCAGGAGCACCCAGCTTGTTGGGTGCATACAGGATAAACAGCGAGTCAGATTTCCTGACTCCAGCCGTCCTGGAAATATATATTTTCAGGGCCCTGACTACGTCCAGTAACTTGGAGTCCTCCAAGTCCCTAGTAGCCGCAGGCACCACAATAGGCTGGTTCACGTGAAACGCTGAAACCACCTTTGGGAGAAATTGAGGACGAGTCCTCAATTCTGCCCTATCCGTGTGAAAAATCAGGTAAGGGCTTTTATAAGATAAAGCCGCCAATTCTGAGACACGCCTGGCTGAAGCCAGGGCTAACAGCATTACCACCTTCCATGTGAGATATTTTAATTCCACAGTGGTGAGTGGTTCAAACCAATGTGATTTTAGGAACCCCAAAACCACATTGAGATCCCAAGGTGCCACCGGGGGCACAAAAGGAGGCTGTATATGCAGTACCCCTTTGACAAACGTCTGGACTTCAGGCACTGAAGCCAGTTCTTTTTGGAAGAAAATCGACAGGGCCGAAATTTGAACCTTAATGGACCCTAATTTTAGGCCCATAGACAGTCCTGTTTGCAGGAAATGTAGGAAGCGACCCAGTTGAAATTCCTCTGTAGGGGCCTCTTTGGCCTCACACCACGCAACATATTTTCGCCAAATGCGGTGATAATGTTTCGCGGTTACATCCTTCCTGGCCTTTATCAGGGTAGGGATGACTTCTTCTGGAATGCCTTTTTCCTTCAGGATCCGGCGTTCAACCGCCATGCCGTCAAACGCAGCCGCGGTAAGTCTTGGAACAGACAAGGTCCCTGCTGGAGCAGGTCCTTTCTTAGAGGTAGAGGCCACGGGTCCTCCGTGAGCATCTCTTGAAGTTCCGGGTACCAAGTCCTTCTTGGCCAATCCGGAACCACGAGTATAGTTCTTACTCCTCTCCTTTTTATGATTCTCGGTACTTTTGGTATGAGAGGCAGAGGAGGGAACACATACACTGACTGGTACACCCATGGTGTTACCAGAGCGTCCACCGCTATTGCCTGAGGGTCCCTTGACCTGGCGCAATATCTGTCTAGTTTTTTGTTGAGACGGGACGCCATCATGTCCACCTTTGGTTTTTCCCAACGGTTTACCATCTCTTGGAAGACTTCTGGATGAAGTCCCCACTCCCCCGGGTGAAGGTCGTGTCTGCTGAGGAAGTCCGCTTCCCAGTTGTCCACTCCCGGAATGAACACTGCTGACAGTGCTATCACATGATTCTCCGCCCAGCGAAGAATCCTTGCAGCTTCTGCCATCGCCCTCCTGCTTCTCGTGCCGCCCTGTCTGTTTACGTGGGCGACTGACGTGATGTTGTCCGATTGGATCAATACCGCCTGACCCTGAAGCAGGGGTTTTGCTTGACTTAGGGCATTGTAAATGGCCCTTAGTTCCAGAATGTTTATATGAAGAGATGTTTCCATGCTTGACCACAAGCCCTGGAAATTTTGTCCCTGTGTGACTGCTCCCCAGCCTCTCAGGCTGGCATCTGTGGTCACCAGGATCCAATCCTGAATGCCGAATCTGCGGCCCTCTAGTAGATGAGCACTCTGCAGCCACCACAGAAGAGACACCCTTGTCCTTGGCGACAGGGTTATCCGCTGATGCATCTGAAGATGCGATCCGGAGCATTTGTCCAGAAGATCCCACTGAAACGTTCTTGCATGGAATCTTCCGAATGGAATCGCTTCGTAAGAAGCCACCATTTTTCCCAGGACCCTCGTGCACTGATGCACTGACACCTGGCCTGGTTTTAGGAGATTCCTGACTAGCTCGGATAACTCCCTGGCCTTCTCCTCTGGGAGAAACACCTTTTTCTGGACTGTGTCCAGAATCATTCCTAGGAACAGGAGACGTGTCGTTGGAATCAGCTGCGATTTTGGAATATTTAGAATCCACCCGTGCTGACGTAACACTAACTGAGATAGTGCTACTCCGACTTCTAACTGTTCCCTGGACCTTGCCCTTATCAGGAGATCGTCCAAGTAAGGGATAATTAAAACGCCTTTTCTTCGAAGAAGAATCATCATTTCGGCCATTACCTTGGTAAAGACCCGAGGTGCCGTGGACAATCCAAACGGCAGCGTCTGAAACTGATAATGACAGTTTTGTACTACAAACCTGAGGTACCCTTGGTGAGAAGGGTAGATTGGGACGTGGAGATAAGCATCTTTGATGTCCAGAGACACCATATAGTCCCCTTCTTCCAGGTTTGCTATCACTGCTCTGAGTGACTCCATCTTGAATTTGAACCTCTTTATGTAAGTGTTCAAGGATTTTAGATTTAAAATTGGTCTCACCGAGCCGTCCGGCTTCGGTACCACAAACAGCGTGGAATAATACCCCTTTCCCTGTTGTAGGAGAGGTACCTTGATTATCACCTGCTGGGAATACAGCTTGTGAATGGCTTCCAAAACTGCCTCCCTGTCGGAGGGAGACTTTGGTAGAGCAGACTTCAGGAACCGGCGAGGGGGAGACGTCTCGAATTCCAGTTTGTACCCCTGTGATACTACCTGCAGAATCCAGGGGTCCACTTGCGAGTGAGCCCACTGCGCGTTGAAATTTTTGAGACGGGCCCCCACCGTGTCCGAGTCCGCTTGTAAAGCCCCAGCGTCATGCTGAAGACTTGGCAGAAGCAGAGGAGGGCTTCTGCTCCTGGGAAGAGGCTGCCTGGTGCAGTCTTTTTCCTCTTCCTCTGCCCCGGGGCAGAAATGAGTGGCCTTTTGCCCGTCTGTACTTATGGGAACGAAAGGACTGAGTTTGAAAAGACGGTGTCTTTTTCTGCTGAGAGGTGACCTGGGGTAAAAAGGTGGACTTTCCGGCCGTTGCCGTGGCCACCAGGTCCGATAGACCGGCCCCAAATAACTCCTCCCCTTTAAACGGCAATACTTCCATATGTCGTTTGGAATCCGCATCCCCTGACCACTGTCGCGTCCATAACGCTCTTCTGGCAGAAATGGACATAGCACTCACTCTTGATGCCAGGGTGCAAATATCCCTCTGTGCATCACGCATATATAGTAATGCATCCTTCAAATGCTCTATAGTTAGTAATATACTGTCCCTATCCAGGGTATCAATATTTTCAGTCAGGGAATCCGACCACGCAACTCCAGCACTGCACATCCAGGCTGATGCGATTGCTGGTCGCAGTATAACACCAGTATGTGTGTATATACCCTTCAGGATATTTTCCAGCCTTCTATCCGCTGGTTCTTTGAGGGCGGCCGTATCAGGAGACGGTAACGCTACTTGTTTAGATAAACGTGTGAGCGCTTTATCTACTCTAGGGGGTGTTTCCCAACGCGCCCTAACCTCTGGCGGGAAAGGGTATAGTGCCAATAATTTATTAGAAATTAGCACTTTTTTATCGGGGGAAACCCACGCTTTATCACACACCTCATTTAATTCATCTGACTCAGGAAAAGCTACTGGTAGTTTTTTCACTCCCCACATAATACCCTTCTTTGTGGTACTTGTAGTGTCAGAAATGTTCAATGCCTCCTTCATTGCCGTGATCATGTAACGTGTGGCCCTACTGGACATTACGTTTGTCTCCTCACCGTCGACACTGGACTCAGTATCCGTGTCTGGGTCGACCCACTGAGGTAACGGGCGTTTTATCGCCCCTGACGGTGTCTGAGACGCCTGGACAGGCACTAATTGATTTGTCGGCTGTCTCATGTCGTCAACAGTTTTTTGTAAAGTGCTGACATTGTCACGTAGTTCTTTAAATACAACCATCCAGTCAGGTGTCGACTCCCTAGGGGGTGACATCACTAATACAGGCAATTGCTCTGCTTCCACATCATTTTCCTCCTCATACATGTCGACACAATCGTACCGACACCCAGCACACACACAGGGAATGCTCTGATAGAGGACAGGACCCCACTAGCCCTTTGGGGAGACAGAGGGAGAGTTTGCCAGCACACACCAGAGCGCTATATATATATATAGGGATAACCTTATATAAGTGTTACTCCCTTTTATAGCTGCTGTTTATAATTTAGCTGCCAATAGTGCCCCCCCTCTTTTGTTTTTACCCTGATTCTGTAGGGACTGCAGGGGAGAGTCAGGGAGCCGTCCTTCCAGCGGAACTGTGAGGGAAAATGGCGCTTGTGTGCTGAGGAGATAGGCTCCGCCCCTTCACGACGGCCTTATCTCCCGCTTTTTTCTGGAAAACTGGCAGGGGTTAAATACATCCATATAGCCCAGGAGCTATATGTGATGTATTTCTTTTGCCATCCTAAGGTATTTCTGTTTTTATTGCGTCTCAGGGCGCTCCCCCCCAGCGCCCTGCACCCTCAGTGACCGGAGTGTGAAGTGTGCTGAGAGCAATGGCGCACAGCTGCAGTGCTGTGCGCTACCTTAGTTGAAGACAGGAACGTCTTCTGCCGCCGATTTCACTGGACCTCTTCGTTCTTCTGGCTCTGTAAGGGGGCCGGCGGCGCGGCTCCGGGACCCATCCAGGCTGAACCTGTGATCGTCCCTCTGGAGCTAATGTCCAGTAGCCTAAGAAACCCAATCCACTCTGCACGCAGGTGAGTTCGTTTCTTCTCCCCTTAGTCCCACGATGCAGTGAGCCTGTTGCCAGCAGGACTCACTGAAAATAAAAAACCTAAAATAAACTTTTACTCTAAGCAGCTCAGGAGAGCCACCTAGCATGCACCCTTCTCGTTCGGGCACAAAAATCTAACTGAGGCTTGGAGGAGGGTCATAGGGGGAGGAGCCAGTGCACACCAGCTAGTTCAAGCTTTTACTTTTGTGCCCAGTCTCCTGCGGAGCCGCTATTCCCCCATGGTCCTTACGGAGTCCCAGCATCCACTTAGGACGTTAGAGAAATAGGAAATATCACATAGGAAAACCACTCTTATTGGAAGTTTGCAGGCTAAATCATCAAGGTCAATTAATTCAATAATTCAATCAAACTTTCACATCATAGGCCTGACATATGTTTATGCGTCACAGTGCTCTTTTGCTGATTTTGTATGTACAAAGTCGCAGTACAGACATGGATGCACGGGATCAATAATTGAAGGGGCGTTCCTGGACAGTGACTCAGCCGCTCACATAGGAGCCCATACTCGGATAAACTGCACCTGCATAGGTCTGGTGTCATTTTCGATGTTGCGACTGATGGTGGCGTCTAAAGATGTACAAAGTGGCAGTGTGTATGGACACTGACAGTGGGCTTGTCAGACGCATGGATTTACACCAGCGTAGGACTCTGTAGTGGAATTTGCATAAAGGCGCAGACACGATTGTGTCAAAAGCAGCTGCATCCGCTTTTGCGTCCGACTCAGAATCAGCTCCCATGGTTCAAGCTTTGTTGCTGGGGTTTATTTGTTTTTCAGTTGGACTCCCTATGGGTTTAGGAGACTAGTGAATAGGTAAAGAAGGACATTTGCCTGGTGTTTATGTGAATTAAAATTCTTAAATGGTGTGTGCATGTTTTTATTTTAAAATATCAGGTCCTGTTGTGGAACAACATTTTCCAACTGCCATTGGCTGCAGAGACGTGCTGACACTTGTAGTTCAACATGCCCTAGCATGCTATGGAAGCCACATGCATACTGGGGGACTTCAGTTTCAGCACAAGGCTGGATGAGGATGGGTGAGAGAGAAACCTAGAAAACCAACAGAAATCCACCTACCTATGATGACTGGGATGGTGCTCCCTGTTATAGTGGGACCAGCCTGGTGCTGTTTGTTGCTTCTGGTCCAGGGGTACTCCATGCACTCTCTCTTTTAGAATGTAAGCTCTTACGAGCAGGACCCTCAACCCTCATGTGCTTATACTTCCCTTACTTAAACCTTCTTCGACGGCACCAAATCCTGCAGTTTTCTGCCACCCTCATACTTATATCAGTGTTGTCTGATGTATCGATGTTTTTGTACCCTGTACTTGTCCTATATTATCTTCAACTGTAAGTCACTATTTTCCTGTTTTGATTAGGTCGTTTATGTACTCTGTAATTGGGCGCTGCGGATCGCTTGTAGCGCCATGTAAATAAAGGATAATGATAATAATAATAATAATAAAAAAAATAATGCACATCGTCAGCAGCAACCAACCCCAGAAACTGCACCAACACTGGTAATGTTGTGGGGCTACAAGGATTTAATTTTTTTTAATACAGTCAAAATATGGTTGCAATCATCGTCAAGCTGATGATAATAACTGTCTCATCTGTGACTTGCAAATAACTTATGTACAACATAATATACGCACGTACATCAGCAATTCTGCAGCCATAGGTTTACACCTTCATTCAGGACACTCCCTACACTTGCTCACCTGCCGTACAGCACCATATTTACTAAACGTCTCACAGGCTATCTCTTACTCTACTGTAAATCTCCATTCTCCCGTGTGATGCTGATTTTCACTCTCTGCCCAGTAGCCGGGCTACTACTAGCCCTATTGCTTTCTGTGGCAGTTCATCCTCATACTGGTGCCAACAACTTGTTACGGACCAAAGGGATCCGTGCAGGAGGGTCTTTGCAATGGGGCAGGCAATGTGATATTTTCTATAACATTGTACAATGGCTATAGAGGGTGATTCAAAAGTCGCAGTACACCCTTTTGTTTCAAAAACTGTGCAGGAAACATGAAAACTGAATACTCCAGTAAGGTATGAGTGAGGTGGGCTATCTTTTAGAGTATGTACCGAACATGGGCGTCATCTTGAAATTGGTCATCTTGAATCTAAGTCCGTTTTCCCATTTCCTGCACAGTTTTTGAAACAAAAGGGTGTACTGCGACTTTGACAAGTGTGTACTGCGACTTTTGAATCACCCTGTGTACATAGATTGGAACACATACACTTAACACACTCATGCAATTGCAGCCCTGTGCATAAAAACACCATAAGAAACACTATCACAAACATACAGAGAACACCACACATTTCCATATGCTAATGGCTGAGTTAATCCTGCTATTACTTTCTACTTTCTAATTATGATGCTTAGATTCAGGTAAATGTTGCAGTGTCTCAGCATGCAATGGCATATTTCTCTGTAGATAGGAAGTAGATATTTATGAACACAAACAATAAATGAGAAAGGTATGTGATTACTTACGAGGAAGCACTTTTTGGTAGGCCCATTGCATTTGTTGGTGTAGGAGTGGAAGGCAATGAAGGAAGCACAGAACTAAGAAATGCAACAGGGTTCTGTATCCGTGGAGGAGACATGGGAGATGTATACACAGTCTGGGCTTGGAACTGGCTCCTGCCAGGCAGTGTAGAAGGTGCTGAAGGTAATGCAGATACTGTAGTACTATATGGGGTTTGTCCACTAGTGGGTGAAGGAAACGTGACATCAGTGTAAGTATTTTGCGTGCCTACTGTCCATGGTCTTATGTGAGGAACAGTGTTAGTTGTAGATACTGGGTTTGTGTTCAGTGGATCTTGCCGAGAAAACATGTAAGGTTGGGTAGATGAATTTGGTGCTTCTTTTGCCGTTGAATTTGGAGATGAAGGCTGAAATTGCTGCTCACTCATAACTTGGTTATGTAGCTGTTGTAGTTTCCCCGGGTCACTGCATATGGAAAAAAGTAATGCATGATTCTTTTATGCCTGTTATGACTTGATGAAGTGCTAGTTCCTTTGCTATGACCTACATAGGCTCATAAACAGAGATTTCAATAATCATCCATTAACAACTCCAGTCTCTTCTGCCACAATACTTCTTTCACTTATTTGCTGCTCTGGTCTCACGCAGAGGACCTCATCTACCACCCATGATGAACCTTGTCTTGTTCAGCTTTTGGTCTCTATTTCTCTTTTGTTTCTCTAACTCAGTCTCCCCACTCTCTGACCACAATCTTCTTTCCTTCAGCCTCATTTTACTCTCCCTACCCTCACATCCAAATCACATACACACAGAAATACCTAAATGCTCTGAACCGAATCCGCTTATGATTTTCACTTAAACCATTCCTTTGTCTTACAATATCCGGTGATGATCTGGTTGCCTCTTTCTACAACAGCACATTCAGTCCAGCCCTTGACAAAGCAGCTACAGCAGCCAATAACAGATTATACTGATTCAAACCTCACACATGGCAAATCAAACAGACACGCTATCAGCGACAGTGCTCCATTCAGTGAAATCTTGCTTCAGAACTGACTGCCTTCATTATATATTATTCCTTTCCACTCACAACACTGCCTTACTACATGCCAACAGACATACTTCATTTCTCTAACATCCATGTCTGCTAACCTCAATGCCTTGCTTCTTTTTTCTCCTACACCACTTTCACCTTGCTCCTTCACAGCCCATGTCTCTGCCAACCTACTTCAAAGGCATAACTGACAATAGGATACCTCCTCATGACAGACACTGTACATCCCATCCACCACTCCCAAGTTCATCCTCATAACTAAAAATAAAGCCTCCTCATTCATTGTCTCGCACTTCAACCTTCCCCAATGACAGTATCCCCTCTTAACTTCTCCACTGCATAAACATTGCATGTGTGTCCCTTGCTCACTTCTTCAAATTGTCTCCCTCAAGTGGCACATTTCCACCCTCCTTTAAATATGCCCAACTAAAGAAACCATCTTCTGACCCAGACTCTCTCTCCATGGCCCTCATTCCGAGTTGCTCACTCGCTAGCTGCTTTTAGCAGCAGTGCACACGCTAGGCCGCCGCCCTCTGGGAGTGTATCTTAGCTTAGCAGAAGTGCGAAAAATTTTCATGCAGTTTCTGAGCAGCTCAAAACCTACTCCTTCCTTGCGATCATTTCACTCAGTTTAGTTCCTGCTTTGACGTCACAAACACGCCCTGCGTTTGGCCAGCCACTCCCCCGTTTCCCCAGGCACTCCTGCGTTTTTACCTGTCACTCCTGCGTTTTTTAGCACACTCCCTGAAAACGGGCAGTTACCACCCAGAAACACCCACTTCCTGTCAATCACTCACCGATCAACACAGCGTCAGAAAAGCGTTGCTCGCCCTTGTGTAAAACTGCATAGTTTTGTGTGAAAATACTTAGCACGTGCATACTGTGGCCCATACACATGCGCAGAAATGCTGCTTTTTCACCTAATCGCCACGCTGCGACCGAAAGCAGCTAACGATCAACTCGGAATGCGGGCCCATGTACCACACAATTAACCTCCTCCGCTGTGTCTCCAAGCTACTTGAGTGGCTAACATAAAAGCACTCACAGGGGTAAATTTACTAAGGTGGGAGATTTTTAGAACTGGTGATGTTGCCTATAGCAACCAATCAGATTATATCTATTATCTGCTAGAAGCAGCTAGATAAATGGTAAGTAGAATCTGATTGGTTGCCATGGGCAACATCACCAGTTCTAAAAATCTCCCACCTTAGTAAATTTACCCCACAGTATCTGACTATCACTCTACTCATCACTTTACTCTACTCTTTACAATCGGGCTTCTACCATCAGCATTCCTCTGAGACTGCCCTCACAGAAGTCATCAATGATCTAATTACTGCAAAAAGTAAGCATCACTTCTCCATACCCATCCTCCTGGAGCTATCTGACACTTTTGAAAATGTTTAGTGCCTTCTTCTTTTTCACACTTTTCAATCAATTGACCTCTATGACACAGTCCATCTCTGGTCCACTTCCAATATATCCAATCACTCTTACCTCTGACACATCTTACCTCTGACCCTTCACTCTCACCATCTGTTACAGTCCCACAAGACTGTGTACTTGGCCCTTTGCTTTTCTCACTATATCCCTCTATATATGATGAACTAATTCAGCATGTCTGCCTTTAGGTTCACCTCTGTGTTGATGATATCCAAATGTATCCTTCCTCCTTGGCCCTCTGCCCTCCTAGCCTCTTTAGTGAATGTATTTTACACCTGTAACTTTGAGTACAATTACAGCCCATTGTCAGGATATCACTTAGAGGTAGTGTAATGGTAAAGTTAGTCCAACTCTAAACTTAACCCTAAATTATAACAAATATATATAAAAATGTCACCTTCTTTACACAAGAACATTAGAGAAATTTGGAGTCTGGTAGGGTCAACAGTGGATGGAGTGATGCATCTCTAAATTACAACATTTGTAGTCTAGAGATCACTCCATCCACTGTTGGCCATCAACAATTTAAGGGAAATTTAGTACTGGTGGTTGGATTGGAACAAATACAAAATTCCAACCTAAACATGTAAATTTACTTTATAAGTAATGTCAGGTTGCAAAACTATACATGAAATTGAGGTTAATGTAATACTGTATACTAGCATAAGCAGATACAGTATAAAGCCACTCACAGTTTAGGTTTGGCAAAAACCGGTGGAGGCTCTTTCATAGATGCAACAAAAGCGGCATATGATTGGCCATTTAACATATTCTGGTTGTACATTCCAAAGTTATTTCCCACAAGGACGTTGTCTTCAGATGATGTCTCACTTCCTTTGTCATCCTCAGGAAGGTTGAAATGAACTCTCAGGCCAATTTTAGAACTTGGTCTTGGTTCATTATGGTTAACTAGAACGCCTTCTAATTTGGGCTTAGGTGGTGGTTCTTCAGAAACTGGTGGCGGAGTAACCGGCAAAGGTTCAGGTTTAAAAGCATCTATGTTGATTGTGCTAATAGTTATTTGAGATTTATTAGTATTTTCATTGGAACCTATGACAGAAAGAGAGGATAGTTTATTTGCTTTCCAGAAAGTTAAAATGCTTCAATAATAAAATAAATGTTGTTAAATTAATAATAATAATAATAATAATAATAATAATAATAATAATAATAAAGAACCTGTTTCATAATTGAATAACTATACGTAAAAGATTTTGTAGCTGATCTTATCCTTTTTCATCAAGATGTAGATTAAGGGGGGAATTCAAATGATTGCAGTCATTTTACTGCAAAACCCCCCCAGGTTTTATCGTGATTTTTTGGCCCAATGTTTTTATATGGCAATTCAATGAATGCCCCTTTTCTTTCACAGTAAAATGTAGCCGCTATCATGTGAAAAACACAGGGTCTGGGTTAAATTCCAGGATCCATGTGTTTTCTCGATCACGGCCACGAAAAAATACAGCACTTATCGTGAATTTTGTTTCTCCTGCCCCTGGGAGTAAGTTCACTTTTGAATATTTTATTTAAATTTAAATTGTATTTTGACCTAATTACAGCTAGAATATATAAAATTAGGAAGGTTAAATACAATACTAATTACACTGACTAAATAAAATAAGTATTAGACTTACATTGAATAATAACTAGTTCGGTAGTAGCTACAGTAGTACACATATTGCAAAATAAATTAACCATAGTGGCCCATCTTAAAAGGTGGTCTCCTAATTTAAATTAATTACCATGGAGATTAACTTTAAGGAAAGTTGCAGGGGCCTTTATACTGTTAGAATGAATGGAATACTGTATATACCTTTTACCGGCGGCCGGGATCCCGGCTGTTATGTTCCCGACAATGGGATCCTGGCCACCAGTATGCCGGCAGCGGGTCGAGTGCTAGAAAGCCCTTTGCAGGCTGTGCTCGCCATGCTGCGGGCATGGTATCTCGCTGCGCTTACCACAGGCTCTATTCTCCCTCTATGGGAGTTGTGGACACCCACAGAGGGAGAAAAGCCTGTGGCGCCAGTATTCCGGCGGCGGCATTTCACCACCTGTCGGTATTCTGGCACCGGCATTGTGACCGCCGGGATCCCGACAGGCGGTAACGTGATTGCCTCCCAAATGAATATAAGGGACAGTGACATGTGAGTTGTTGACTGTTTAATGTATGTCTCCAGTGACTATACATTTCATACAATGGTTTTATCCAGAGTCCGAATGTACTATAAAATACTGGAACGTTATCTTCGCAGTATACTGGAGAGAACATGAATGTCAATATTCAATTATCAAATGAGATAAAACCAACATTAATAACATCATGATGGCGATGCATACTCTTGTTGTTAGATAAAGAATAGTGATGCTTATAGCAATGTAAATTGTGCTGTTGGGGTTGTAGGAGGAGACTGGTTAGGCAATAATTTCCTCTACACACAGCAGTGGTAGCAGATACATGAGGGCTGTGCCAGCCAGGGCCGGACTGGCAATCTGGCACTTCTGGCACATGCCAGAAGGGCCGATGGGCAGATCCGGCCCCTCAGGGAGCTGGGAAGGCCGCGCGCAGCCCAGCCTCCGGCTCTCTGCTTCAGCTGCCCCCACTGGTCTCCATGGAAATGGGGGCATGCCTCGAGTCCATGCCCCCGGACACCCCCCCAGCAAGCATTGCCACGGTAACGGGGGCATGCCACGAGTCCACGCCCCCATGACTAGCGGACCGATTTAGAGCCCCAGTCCGTCGCTGGTGTCAGCTAATACCAGTAAGCAGCAGAAGGGGCAATGCATTGGGTACACACCTGGAGTCAGCGATATAACACAGAAATGTAATTATAATTTAAATGACTTCGCCATCAGTAAGTTACTAGAATAGTTTCTCCAACACTGGTCGTTTTTATGATCTTAATTAAATTGTACTCACATTTTTTACATAGTCTGGCGATGTGTGGATTATTTCTTAACATACCCAGATACTGTATTTTATTTTTTCAAGTATAGACAGGTGAGGATGGATAGGGTATATTTTGGTTGCATACAGGAAACAATATTTAAATAAACAATATTGTACACTTACAGGTATGTGGACCTATCAGTCCACATTTATTTAGATATACAGTAAAGAATGAGGAGGGACCCACAGAAAGATGTACAGTACTGTAAGTAATGCTCCAATTAGTTTCACCAGTAAAAGTGTAATGACATAAGACTGGGTCAGCAATCAAGCTGCCTAACAGGTTGATTAATGCACCAGAGTCTTTCCAGTTAAGTTCAACATGTGGACTGTTGTAAAATTGGTAGTGGATAGTTCTCACATAGCATACTATATACTAAAAGGCTAACACTGCTCCTCACCTCTAAGGGGGAATTGAAGTGTTGTGCAAGCCGGCGGCCAGTAGATGGCGCTCCACAGATCAATTCAATTGATGCTCTGTTCAGGCGCGCATAGCCACAAGCGCTGACATTACTGTTTTGTTGGAACTAGTATACTATAACAAATCATAATACTTTTATCCTTTTTTCCTTTTCAGCAGAACTGAGCGTGTTTCTTACCTTTTACAGTTAGAAAGGAAGTACTGGAGGTGGTGCCGTACTTGTTGCTGGCTGTACAGGTAAACATGCCGGAATCCTCAGAAAAGACTTCTGCAATAACTAAGGTGCATATCTCTTCTGTGGAGGAAAACGCAGCCCGCTATGTCTCAGATCACTCACACCAATACTACATTCATTCCATAATGCTACTGAAGAAAGCTGCAAGTTGTGATCTTTAGCACTTACCTGGTTCCGCCATAGATCGAGGCTCTTCAGGGAGACAAAAGTAAGAATGCAGTTAACAGATACATTCTCAGAATGTTAGCAATAAAATTGTAACATGATGAAATTGTAAAACAATGAATGTTATCAGTGGTAGCGGTGTATGGCTTGAGTATTTGCAATATGTTTGTGTGTAAAGCATTTATATAAGTCAGTATATGGTATCAACCATAACATTTCCTGCCTGTTACTTTTGGTAGCTCAACAGACTGATATGTTGGTTATTACATCTGTACCATAAACCACTTAAGATGTGATTTCATGACATAATATCCTCAGATGAAAAAAAAACATACATTATTAATATGATGATATGAAACTGAAAATATACATTAAAGGAAGTCTCCAATTATCAGCGTCAATTTGCAGGAGATTATGGATTTGCCGAGAGCTATGCAATTAGCCCCCGATACGGCACTTATGCATGATTATGCTTTGCGTGCCTCAGGCACATGAAACATGATCCATGATAACATAACGACAAATATGGGCTATAATTGGGTAGGCCGAAAATGACCATTTGTCAAAAATCAGCCTGTTTTTATCAGCCAAAAAATGAGCGCTTGTAATTGGATACTCCCCTAGCAGTAATATTATGGGTCTGATTTAGAGTTGGGAGCAAGGCAAAAAAAAAAATCAGGAGTCACTTTGCACCTGTGCAATTCATGTTGCAATGCGAGAGGAGCAAATACATTTATAGTCTGGGCATGCAGGGTAAATACTGACTGCTTCTGCATGTAGGACCTAAATCCTGCTTCTGCTAAAGAAAACTGTTGTCACTCATAGACATGTGATATTGGATCATTTTCTTTATCTTCTTTTAGTACTTGTGTGAAAATCTGAGGTAGTTTTAGGCCATATCTCAGGAGAAATATAGAAAATTCTGAAGGGTTCACAAACTTTCCAGCACCACTGTAGAAGCTATTTTTTATTATTGTGCATTGATATATAATTTTATAATAAACGCAGCATTTTACTTCTACTGATTGTGCAATTGCTTTGATTTATATAACGATATGTGTTCATATCATTAGAGATGTTTACCACACCATTTAACAATATGTGACCTGCATTTCACAGGCTACAGCTCATAACACAAGTAAGAAGGTGTAATTGTGATGCTGTGGTTGTGTGGTGGCCGCAAAAGAGAGGAAACATCATGGTAATAAAAATAACTTACTCTTTTGTAAAATCCGAAAATCTGGGGAATCTTCGATCAGTGTCCCTTCCCTGTACCATTCCACCTTCGGGGAAGGGGATCCCTTTACTCTGCTTTCAAATACGACTAATTGACCCTCAGAGGACGTCAAGTCCTGCAGTGTCTGTACATAGGGAAAAGGCATGAGATAAAACACCACCTTCTGAACACCTTTTTGCTATAAGCGCTAAATAAACCCAAACGATCCTGTCTTGCGGATATATAGACCTTTTTGTACAGTATTATCTTGAAATTCCATCTTGCGTGTGCCAGGCATACACCATCCTCTTTACGGGAGGCATTTGCTATGGTGGCTGTTGGGATCCTGTTGCTCAGCATACCAGCACCGGGATCCCGACAGCCTGCATATCGACAACTATTCTCCCTCTTGGGGGGGTCCACAACACCCCTGGAGGGAGAATAAATGTAATGGCGCACATAGTGCGCCACCGTGCCTGCAAAGGGCTCTTTTGTGCTCGCCACGCTGCCGGCATGCCAGCGGTCGGGATCCTGGTGCCGGTATGCTGGGCACCGGGATCCTGACAGCCGGCATAATGTAGTAGATCCCTCTTTACAACCAGGATTCACAGGTGCATCACAATAACAATGGCACTGCATATACACTGACTAGCGCCAATAGCTGTGGTGTGAGGCAAGTGCTGATGTGAGAATGATATCTGGGTGCTAGGAGCTAAGCTTAGACATAGGTCTGCGCATTACTGAATAATGAACCTATGATCTGCTAGAGAGGGTTTGTAGCAAATGATTACAGGTAGGATTAGGTTAAGAGCCTGATTCTGAGGTGGCAATGTTAATGTTTATGCAGCTGAGTGATTATTTGCATTTGCGTATGCATGAATTCTGAAAACCCCATGGCGCAAGCATTACCTGAGTGTACGCTCAGATGCGCTGTTGTATATGGAGGTAGAAATGGCAAGGCAATTGTTCCCTGGTTGATTTAGACACCCAACTCCTGACGCAAATGAATAGTATTTATATAGTCAAAGTAATTACATTTCTATAATCGAAGTAATACCAGCTGTAAATAAACCAGGCCTTGCAAAAGCCTGCAACAATTGAAAAAAATACACAGAAAGGGAAGGATTATTGTGCTTGGTACACTAAGTATATAATGTGCAGCTTTAAAATGTATCAACAAATTTGTACCTAACAGCATGAATGAGAAATCACATAAGAGGGTTTTTTTAAATAATGAACACCAGTGATTTTCAATTGCAGAACAATCAGCTCATTATTTTAAAAACCTCTTATGTGATTTCTCATTCATGCTGTTAGGTACAAATTAGTTGATACATTTTAAAGGTGCATATGCATACCCTCCAACATGACCCGTCCCACTAGGTACAAAATGCTCTGTTTCTGGAGTTCCCTCTTAATTTATTATTGCCATCACCTGTGAAGAAACAGCTTTCTTATCATTTAACTAGTTCAACACAGGTGATGGAAATAATAAATTAAGAGGGAAGTCCAGAAACAGAGCATTTTGTACCTAGTGGGGCGGGTCATGTTGGAGGGTCTGCATATGCTGTGGTTATATTTGTATCAGATGAATGAACACTTGTTGCTATTACTTGATACTTATTTGTGTATTCTTATTTTAAACAGAAAGAAAGTAAAATACTAATGTTTTTTAAGAAAAGCAAGTCTCTTGAGTGATCATTGTGTGAAATCAGGCACATTATATACTTAGTGTACCAAACACCTACTTGGACCACATTTTGCTACCTACACTTACTCCTGATAGCTTGGAATATTTGGATTCCTCCATCTCCCTTGAAGAGATGGAGGATACTATTAAGTCCTTTTCTGATGCACTGGCATATTTATAATGGGTGCAGTGTGTGGGGTGCACACAGGTCCCCGGGTCCAGGGGACTCACACTGCACACCCTGCACCCATTTTTTTAATAATACTTACCCTTTGGAGTCCCACGTCGGCAGCAGCACTGCAAAAATAACCAAGAAAATGGCACAGTGGCCATTATCCCAGCGTTTCACGCATGCAAAGTAAGAAAATCACTGGGAAAATGGCAGCCGCACCATTTTCCCGGAGACCTGTGCATGTGCACTAGACTCTGGGACAGCGCTAGGGTCCCCTAGTGACCCTCGTGCCCAGAGTCTATTGCTCTGCCTGCTAGAGAGGAAGGGGCCCAGATGGAATGTGCACACGAGCCTCCCCCTCTCTTGAAGCACCCCTGTCCTAATGGTATGGCTCCGGGTGTAGATGGTCTCCCTATCAAGCTATAGAGTGTTTATCTGTGAATCAGGTCATATATTAAAATATAGCTTTAAGAATATACCTTATAACTTGTTATTTATTTTAAAACTGCTGTTGTGGTTTAGCACCGTGCATTTTGGGTGTTGCACCTGAGAGCCACTGATAACCACCGTATGGGTAATACACTCTAAGGGACTATACATGCACTGCTTAATAACATGTTTAAGATGACACAAACTACAATGAAATTATATGTAGTTTGGTGTTGAACAATTCCAATAATTTGTCAATCTGTCGCAAAATTCAATCACAGGTGATAATAAATATAAATGTTCATGCCAAGAGACAATTTAGTAAATTTAGTCATATGTTGATATATACAATGGGGCTGGTACATTTCAAGGGGATATGCCGCCAAATGTCATTGCGATGCTCCGCTGCACATATATATTTAGCAACGGTGCTGGCCATGGTATGTCATTCTGTAGTGGTAATCATGGTCATTGCATTAAACTGAGTCGCTCCCAATGGGTCTTACATTTATATGCAGAGTTCCCTACACTACAGCAGATAGAAATAGTTCACCTTAGTGAAAACCGGAGCAGCCATTAGTGGTCTTCCATCCAGTCCTTGCAGGTATGTGGTAGGACTCTGAAAGATTTATGGATCAATTAGAAAAGTCATATTTAATCCCACCAAGATAAAACCAGATATCAGTTCTGTTACCATGCCGGCAGTCAGTGTTCTAGGCAGACAAAAATTATTCATCAGCTACTGTGACATTTTTTAATTTGGATTTTCTTGACAAAAAATGCCTATTTCATTTTTCCCATCCATGGCCAATATTTACTAATATTCGTGTTTGAGTCGGTTTGTGTAGTGTTTAAACTCGTTTTGTATCGGGTGCATTTTCATGCAACTTTTTGAATCCATATACGCCAAGTTACTAAGCATTCGATTTTATTGTTTTCGTGTTTTCTGATGTCGATGCCAGTCGTTTTTTTTGGCACATTTGTGGCCGTCATTGTCGTTTGCGTCCGTGTTTTTGTTGTTTTTGCTGGGTTCTTTGCTAAGTTAAACGCGGCAGGGTTTTTTTTCCCCGCGGCCGCATTTTCACTTTTAGTTTCGATTTTCATCCCCGTTCGTGATTGGTTGTGTTTCAGATGGTAGGAGTGTCTGTGCGTAACCATATAAATACGCCCCAAACCGTCCGCACCTCGTGGGTTTAGTTAGTGGTGAGGAGGGAGGTTGTGCTGTGGAGGTTGGTGAGTAGTTGGTTTGGTGAGGAGTTTTTTGAGCGATTTCTGAGTGTAGTATTGTGTTTGAAAGTAGTCTTGTCATTCTTGTATTTTGTGGTTTTGTGTAATTTTTGGTCCAAGTAATTTTTTTTATAGTCCCTTGTCAGTGTGTGTGTGTGTGTGTGTGTGTGTGTGTGTGTGTGTGTGTGTGTGTGATTTGTGCAGTGGTAGTGGAGGAGTGTGTTGTTTGTCTTTTTCTTTTTCTGTGTTAAGTGTTTAGACACACAATTATGTGTGACTCAGAGGTGGGTGAGGTGGAGGGTGTGAGTGAGAAGGAGGAGGTCGGTCAGGTGGAGGAGGTGAGTGTGAGTGAGGTGGAGGAGGTGGGTGAGGTTGCTGCAGCAGCCTCAAGTGACAGTGATAGTGACAGTTAGAGAGCTCCGCAGCCACGCACCACTACTAAGACTGGGCGGAATGTAAAGTTTAGTTATGCAGAAAATGTGGCATTGGTGCAGGAGCTGATGAAGTATCAGCGCCAGCTATTTGGGCCTGAGTCAGCCAAGGTGCCAACACGGAGGAAGACGGTGTTGTGGGCGAAAGTAGTTGCTGCTGTAAATAGTGAGGGGGTGGTGAAGCGGACAGAGGACACGTGCCGCAAACGGTACTATGACATAAAGCGACGTGTCAAGTCCAAAATGGCCAAGGAGGCGAAGTCGGCTCGCAAAACCGGTGGTGGTCCGCCCTTTATTGCCACATATCTGGACTATGAGGAGCCCATGCGGACTATAATCCCTCCAGAAGTAGTGTCTGCAACCCATGTCCGGGATTCCGATCGCCCCAGGAAGGATGGTGAGCATGTGTATTTGCCTTAACATTCTATGACATTACTTCTGGCTTACGGTATGTTTTAAATGTGTGTCATGTGACGTTGCATATTACTCCCATCTTCAAGTGTGCGTCATCAAATACATTGTTTTGGGTCATGTTTTATACAAAAGTCAATGTAACGTCTTACTTGCTTGTATGTCATGTGGTTTTTGGACAGTACATTTTCCATGTGTAGTTTGGACTTGGTGTGTCATTGAATTGTCCCGCAATAATGTTTTCCTTTTGCACATTGTACATTTTGAAAGTTGGAATATGTTTTTTATTTCAGTTATCCATGTGCAATGTTTCCAAATCAGTGGTTGATATGTTAGAGGCTGGAGTAGTGCAAAGTGTCTTTGAAGGCAGTTACATGTGTAATTTCATTAGTACTCAATGTAATATTGTTTAAGTCAAGGCCACTATTTGCTGGTTCATTTTGAGTCTGTATTTGTACACTGACACAACAACTGCAGACTTAGTTACCTTACTGTTTTTTTTTTTTGTTTTTTTTTTAATATTGTGGTAATGTGTGTTTGGAGTGCCACATCACAGACCTATTTCTATATTGCATCTGTAATTTTTTTCCTTTTATTAGAAAATGAAGCTGTGTGTGTTTTGACTTGTTAGTGTATGTTTTTGGAATTGTGTCCTATGTCTGTGTCCTGTATATGATTCCCTGTGTTGCACTTTCCATAGTGCATATGGCTATTGGACGTTGTTTTGGGTTTGATGTTGTGCTTTTTGTGTTTAATGTTCTTATTTTTAAAATCATAATAAAACATCCATTTTTTAAAGATGTAATGTTTATAAGCATAATGGGTGGATGTATTAACAATAGCATGAATATTTTTTTTTTATTTATTTTTTTTGGTTTTACAGTGTTGAAAAAAAGCAGTACTGGTCGTCCTACAGTCACTCCCATCACATCTGATGATGATGACGCTGCGGAAGCAGGTAAAGTGTCCATTGTAGTATAGGTTAGGTTTGTAAATGAATGGCCATGACAAAATGTCACTTTCAATACTAGGTCCATCCAAAGAAGTCTTAAGCAGCAGAAGGCGCACTTCTGGAACACACCACAAAAAACATCTGCCAGCAAAGAAAGCAAGATCTGATGTCCAGGGCCAACCACAGCAGGCTACCGCGCAACAAAGATTATCTACTGTTTGTTCGGTGCCCCCACTCCAAATTTTGGACACACCTCCAAGACGCCAACAACACTCCCCACATCTTGATTGTGAGTAAGCTTTGCAAATAGTAAGGTTGTTAGAATCATTGACACATGTGTGTTTGTCCTAACATTGCCAACTGCATACAAAAACATTACTATGTTTTGGTTGGAGACACTATAAGACAACACATTATGGATTACAATGTGTTTTTAGTCAGGAGTATGTCTGATGTACCATACAACTCATGTGTTTGCTTTCAGAATGAAGTAACCAGACACATTTGCCACAAACAGGCATACAGTATGTATGTATTTAAGTAATGAGTGATGATGTTGCTAGGCCGGATATCTGAAAGCACCAGTCCATTACATGTGTTCCATGTTTAGTGCTTTGTACCAATGTATTAAACATATGGATAAGTAACGGATAAATGTTTTTAATTTCAGCTTCTAGTCCTGGTACCAGCATCCCTCCGCAACAACAGCAACACAGTGACATGGATGACACAATCATGTTAGAAATGCATCCAGTAATCGAAGGAATCAGACTCCCAGCACCTGTGAGTACTCCACCACAGCAAAGCACACCACCACCCCAACACAGCCCAACAACACCAGTAACACAAGGCCCTGATCAAGTGTTCTGGACCATTTGGGCTAGACAGCAGGCCACTAATGAAGATTGCCTGCGTAGGCAGATCCAAATGTTTGCAAGCCTACCATCTCACCTCAGACGAATCAGCAGAAATCTGAGTAGACAAAATGAAACAAACACAAGAATTGCAAATACCATGGAAATCATGCGTGCAGACATTACACATGTCATGGGCAACTTACAGTGCATAATGGAAGAACAGCACAGACAACAGCAAAGCTATATCAACATTTTAGAAAGCAATCAAATGATCAATGAATCCATGTCCAGAATTGTAGACAATCAAAATGCTGCAACACGTGAACTCAATGCCACCCTCACTAACCTCAATGAAACACTCAGATCCCTGCAGCAACAGCAAACAAGCAGCAGTTCTGGTACAACTACTCCAAATGGAACGCCAGTGTCATCACCACCAAGGCGCTCCACCAGAGCACGCCAACACGACAGTGGTAAAGGCAAAGGCCAGGACAAGCAACCACCCAAATAAACATTTAAAAAAAAAACACACCCATTTCTTTAAAGAGAAGAGAAACAAAACACTTACCAAGTGTATGGTTAACAGAATATATACAGGTTGAGTATCCCATATCCATATATTCCGAAATACGGAATATTCCGAAATACAGACTTTTTTGAGTGAGAGTGAGATAGTGAAACCTTTGTTTTCTGATGGCTCAATGTACACAAACTTTGTTTAATACACAAAGTTATTAAAAATACTGTATTAAATGACCTTCAGGCTGTGTATATAAGGTGTATATGAAACATAAATGAATTGTGTGAATGTAGACACACTTTGTTTAATGCACAAAGTTATAAAAAATATTGGTTAAAATTACCTTCAGGCTGTGTGTATAATGTGTATATGTAACATAATTGCATTCTGTGCTTAGATTTAGGTCCCATCACCATGATATCTCATTATGGTATGCAATTATTCCAAAATACGGAAAAATCCGATATCCAAAATACCTCTGGTCCCAAGCATTTTGGATAAGGGATACTCAACCTGTATAACACTTAGCTCCTTGACAATTTGTACAACATCATTAATTATAACTGGTACAAACAACAACAGGAATTTTGTTTGCAAATTTCTTCTTTATCATCTTTGTATTTTTTGTTAGCAGGAAACTGTTGTTTGAGCTGCACATAGATGTTAGCATGCAGAAAGCAGACCACTTGATTTTTTTCAAATCATTACTCTTTCTAGATTATAATCATTCTTTGAGCCAGCAGATACACTAATTGGCAGCCAGGCAGATTTTCTTAAGCAGGCAGAAAGCAGACCACTTGATTTTTTTCTAATCATTACTCTTTCTAGATTATAATCATTCTTTGAGCCAGCAGACACACTAATTGGCAGCCAGGCAGATTGTCTTAAGCAGGCAGAAAGCAGACCACTTGATTTTTTTCTAATCATTACTCTTTCTAGATTCTAATCATTCTTTGAGCCAGCAGACACACTAATTGGCAGCCAGGCAGATTCATCCATGACCAATACAATTAACAATGTGAATTGTAACTGTTTAACATTTCTTCTCTAGATGAACTGACAATAAAAACACAACTGAGTTGGCTAAAAGTGTCCTTATATGTTGGGGATAATATTTAGATAATTCAGTCCGAAAATGACTGACATTATTGTTGTGCCATGTTTGTGTGTGTTAAAAATAAGTAATCAGATTTAAAAACATGATGCAGAAACAACAACATTTGAAATATTTGAAAGTTGAACACAAATGTGTGTAATAATTGATATATGTTGAAAAATGTGTATTGCCTTACAAATCTACAAGTTTTGGGCTGCAAACATAAGGAAATAAATTATTTTGCATGAGAGAAGTTTGTGTCCCTTTTATAAGCATCCTAATTCAGGTTAGAATGATTTGTAAGTGTCAACACATGTAAACACGGATGAAAAAAGCAGGTCTATTTTTTTGCCGCTTTTTTTACCGAATCGCAAAAAAATACGACCGCAATTGAGCACTCAGAAACTAACACCCAAATACGAATGAATAGTGAATTCCCGTATTCTATGAAATAACAGCCGCGTTTGACCGATGGTCTATTCATTCGTATTTCTGAACGTTGTCATTCAAACCATTACGAATAGTCCAAACACTGCCGAGATTGGTGCTTAGTGAATTCCCGGATTGGGACTTAGAAAAAAACACACAAATCGGACAAACTCGAATTTTTAGTAAATACTGGCCCATGTGTCTACAGGAACTCAATATATACAACTGAAACAGTCCACAGAAGAATCAACATCCAGATCAGTGGAGGAAACACACTTACAGTGGAGTCAAGACTCACATTATATGATCATGTTATTTGCAATGACATATAAATAAAAGTTTGAGTCTTGAGAAGACAAGCCCCCCTTGGCTACCACCTCCCAACTGACTTCAGCTATAGGACTCCATAGTAAAAAAAAAAACCAAAGCCATATGTAAGAAACCTTTTTTGTTTTTTCGAGAAGCGAAACTCCCATGACGATATTCCGGCAAACAAAATAATTAACACTGGATAAGTGGGCTGTAATATATGGTATATCCTTGTCATGAAAAAATGACGGGCTGTATATAAAAGTGGACTTTCTCACCTGCTGCGCTATTGTTGGTTGTACATTCTGTACAACAGTGATTGGAACATTTATTTCTTCACGAATAGCAGGTTTAGTCACTTCTGGGGTAACTGCTGCCAGACTTTCAGTCTGTGACCTTCACAACAATACCACAAAGTCAATGACAAGTTTGTATTACACATTAATGCAGCTTCCCCTAGGCAAACAGTTGGGCTCAGAATTGTGTAGTAAATAATAAACATTAATCTAATTAATAAGATGCAAATAATAAAAATGTGTGAATAAAATGACAAATTATACTAACCGACCACATGTATAGACTTTAGTTCATATTCTGTGTACTTAAATTTAAGCAAGAATATCAACCTGCCTCCACTCCTCTTTTCATGCCCTAGATATCACAACATAAATCTGTAAAGAGAAGTGATACGTTATACAGGATGATTACATAGTTCTGGGCAAGAAGACTGACCTGGTGTTCCCCTCCCACACACGCCTTACCCTTGTTTTCCTGCAGTTGTAATGCTTTCATTGTGAATAATAAGATGACATTAAACAAACTATGCAAAAGGTTAAGAAAAAGATATTTGCCTTTTAAGCCCCTACTGGCATCACTGAGAGGTGCATAAATATTAAAATTCCATATTTTGCATGTGAACCCTAATGCATGCATTTCTATATTTTAGCTAGGCTAACTGTATACCTGGGGAGGTAGAACACTGAATGGACAAGAGAAAGTTTAGTACAGTAACATTGTATCCCCGTAAGTGTAGCATGCCCGCTGAAGATGGGTCCTAATGATTCAATTACCCTATTCAAATACCCAATTCAATTACCCACAACTGATTTTTGCTCACAGTCTATGGAAGGGCAAGCAGAGATCAGCTGACCATAATTATGGCAGCTCGGGATTAATTGAATTGGCCCCTTAGACATGTCACTAGATATGCTTTGTAGAATATGTATGTTTTGCAAAGGAAAGTTGATACAAAGATCATGATAATTAAACAAATTACTCTACTACCTGTTTGTAATTGGCAGCTTACATATTGAGCCCTCCAATGGATAGTACTTATTGTAACTGGTCTGTATCACAGCTATATTATATCAAGTTGAAGCCATATATTTGCAACTTATTTGTCATTTCCATTTGGACTGCTACAGGAAACATGACTCCCATTAGATTTTTGCTAGGGAATTCAATTCAGCACAATGGGGGTAATTCCAAGTTGATCGCAGCAGGAAATTTTTTAGCAGTTGGGCAAAACCATGTGCACTGCAGGGGGGGGGGGGGGGGGCAGATATAACATTTGCAGAGAGAGTTAGATTTGGGTGTGGTGAGTTCAATCTGCAATCTAAATTGCAGTGTAAAAATAAAGCAGCCAGTATTTACCCTGCACAGAAACAAAATAACCCACCCAAATCTAACTCTCTCTGCAAATCTTATATCTGCCACCCCCCCCCCCCCTGCAGTGCACATGGTTTTGCCCAACTGCTAAAAAAATTTCCTGCTGCGATCAACTTGGAATTACCCCAATGTACATTTGCATGTTACTAAGGTTTATCGTAGGTAATCTTTGCTCATTGGGGGTAATTCTGAGTTGATCGCAGCAGGATTTTTGTTAGCAGTTGGGCAAAACCATGTGCACTGCAGGGGGGACAGATATAACATGTGCAGAGAGAGAGAGATTTGGGTGTGGTGTGTTCAATCTGCAATCTAAATTGCAGTGTAAAAATAAAGCAGCCAGTATTTACCCTGCACAGAAACAAAATAACCCACCCAAATCTAACTCTCCCTGCACATGTTATATTTGCCTCCCCTGCAGTGCACATGGTTTTGCCCAACTGCTAAAAATTTTCCTGCTGCGATCAACTTGGAATTACCCCCATTGTCCTGCACACTTCTGTGAAGTGGAAAGATATTGGTTGCAGACTGCCTTCGCCAAACCGTTCCCGAGGCACGCTATGCACACTGCACTGAACATAATTGCCCACTCACAAAGAGTTTAATGACAGACGTGCGGTTGTTTGTGCTTATACATTTTATATGGAAAATGTGATTTTGCATTTATAATATCACTGTCATGACACTATTCTCTCATGAGTATAGGACAATGCATGGCATTTTGGTTACGAAGGGTAATGCAAGTTGTCAGTGACTACTTGACAGTAAAGGGTACACACTGGGCGATTTTGGCCTAAAAAATAAACAATAAGAACATAAATGCCGTTATCGTAGGATAATGCCATAGCAGGGGAGATACTCATTGTGGGGTTCCCCCTGCCATGCCATTAAAGTGCCCCCAAGCCAGTCAGCCCAGGGCTGGAATTCCTCAGAAAGCGGGCCCCCCAAAAAATTAAAATGGGGTCCCCCCTCCCGAGCAACAACCAGAACTGGGCTGATAGCCCAGTGCTATGCCCCACACCCCTGGTGGCGTTGGGTGTGGGGTTCATTGTATGTTAATATTGTTCTTTACAGGTGGCCTACAGGTCCCAGCAAGCCTGCCCCAGAATGCTGGCACTTGGAGAACCACTAGGCAATTAGACCCAGACATATGTGTAATTATTTGTGGGGTGCGGTGGCCCATATGTTGGTGTGGCTGGACTGCTTCAGGTTGGCACACCCTAACACTTTATTAACACTTGTGATTTTTGCTATCACAATCACTTTGTATACATGTTTGTATTATTTTAATCACACTTCACTTACATAGCACTTATGTGCTTCTTATTAACCCCTAATTTCACCTGTGTGCTGACCTGGGGTAGCCGACCTGTGCCGACGTGGTGGGGTCCTACACCCCAGACCGATACCTAGTATTAGGGACCCCCAGTGACAGAGACGCCTTGCCATTCGGCCTGGGAACTTAACCCTATATTTGCAGATATACGCAACTAAGCTCTCTGTATTATCTGATTATTATGTAGTGTTATTTTTCACTAAGTGTGCATTAGGGATAGCAAAATGTGTTTTCTTACACAGAATTACCCCTCCCTTTTAGCACCTGAGTGACATCACAATCTGATTAAGCAGCTTGCCAATAAATGTGCATGTCCCTAGATATGCTTTGTAGAATATGTATATTTTGCAAAGAAAAGTTGATATAAAGATCATGATAATTAAACAAATAACTCTATCTACCTGTTTGTAATTGGCAGCTTACATATTGAGCACTCCAATGGATAGTACTTATTGTAACTGGTCTGTATCACAGCTATATTATATCAAGTTGAAGCCTTATATTTGCAACTTATTTGTCATTTCCATTTGGACTGCTACAGGAAACATGACTCCCATTAGATTTTTGCTAGGGAATTCAATTCAGCACAATGTACATTTGCATGTTACTAAGGTTTATCGTTGGTAATCTTTGCTCATTGTACTGCACACTTCTTGGAGTGGAAAGATATTGGTCGCAGACTGCCTTCGCCAAACCGTTCCTGAGGCACACTATGCACACTGCACTGAACATAATTCCCCACTCACAAAGAGTTTAATGACAGACGTGCGGTTGTTTGTGCTTATACATTTTATATGGAAAATGTGATTTTGCATTTATAATATCACTGTCATGCCACTATTCTCTCATGAGTATAGGACAATGCATGGCATTTTGGTTACGAAGGGTAATGCAAGTTGTTAGTGACTACTGACAGTAAAGGGTACACACTGGGCCATTTTGGCCTAAAAAATAAACAATAAGAACATATCGTTTACAATAAGAACATATCGTTTATTTTTAGGCTTATATCGTCTAGTGTGTATGGAGGTAATATTCAGTGACGTGCGGCGAGCTTACTGGCTGGGAAGGCACCGGCAGCTAACCCCCCCCCCCCATTCATGAAGAAAAAAAAAGTGCAGGCCCCCCCACACACCACTAAAACCAGCACCAGGCAGAACCGGCCAGGGGGGATAATGCCATAGTAGGGGAGACACTCAGTGATATGACCCGCACCCCTGGTGGCGGTGGGTACGGGGTTCATTGTATGTTAATATTGTTCTTTACAGGTGGTCTACAGGTCCCAGCAAGCCTGCCCCAGAATGCTGCCACTTGGAGATCCACAAGTGCCAGCATGCCCGGACATAATGGGCCCGCTGGCACCTGTAGTCCACCTGTAAATAAAATATAAAAAAAAAAACCACTGTCTTTAAAAAAAGTTTTATTACTCAGGTTCTTCACCTGGAGGCGGCGGCCTTTAAGCTCTTTTGCGTGGCTGCCGCCTTCCCAGGGCTTCGGCGTCTTCACCTGGGGGGGCGCCGCCTCCCCAGGGCTTCCGGCGTCTTCACCTGGGGGGCCCCGCCTCCCCAGGCCCTCCGGCGTCTTCACCTGGGGGGGCACCACCTCCCCAGGGCTTCCGGCGTCTTACTCCGGCTTCTTCACCTGGGAGGCGGCGGCCTTTAAGCTATTAAGCTCTTTTACATAGCCGCCGCCCATCCATGACTTTCACGGCATCTTTTTTCTTCAGAAGCTATTCACTGCTCCTCTTCCGCCGTCGGTCTGACGCCGCAGCCTCGTGCTGACTTATATAAGTCAGCGGGGGGGGGGGGGGGTTTGGGCCGATGACGTGGCGAGCCGTAATTGGCTCGTGGCTCCGCTGCAAAACTCTGCAGAATCCAGGTAATACTATGGCATCCTGCCGCCCACACCACCGCCGCATCCCGCCGCCGAGCCCACCAAATGACGACAGCGGATCCAGTGACGGATCCACTGGCCAATCACTGTGGCCTCACTCACAGGGGCGTGCTTTCATGGGTTGAAAGCACGTCCCTGTATGAAAGCGGCACCGCAGGAGACAGGGCACTTTAAGAAAGAATTAGGAATACTGGTGTGCACTGGCTCCTCCCTCTATGCCCCTCCTCCAGACCTCAGTTAAGGAAACTGTGCCCGGAAGAGCTGACAGTACAAGGAAAGGATTTTGGAATCCAGGGTAAGACTCATACCAGCCACACCAATCACACCGTATAACTCGTGATAAACTTACCCAGTTAACAGTATGAACAACAACAGAGCATCAGACCAACCTGATGCAACCATAACATAACCCTTATGTAAGCAATAACTATATACAAGCATTGCAGAAGAAGTCCGCACTTGGGACGGGCGCCCAGCATCCACTACGGACTACGAGAAATAGATTTACCGGTAAGTAAAATCTTATTTTCTCTAACGTCCTAGTGGATGCTGGGGACTCCGTAAGGACCATGGGGATTATACCAAAGCTCCCAAACGGGCGGGAGAGTGCGGATGACTCTGCAGCACCGAATGAGCAAACACAAGGTCCTCCTCAGCCAGGGTATCAAACTTGTAGAATTTTGCAAAAGTGTTTGAACCCGACCAAGTAGCTGCTCGGCAAAGCTGTAATGCCGAGACCCCTCGGGCAGCCGCCCAAGAAGAGCCCACCTTCCTTGTGGAATGGGCTTTTACTGATTTTGGAGGCGGCAATCCAGCCGCAGAATGAGCCTGCTGAATCGTTTTACAGATCCAGCGAGCAATAGTTTGCTTTGAAGCAGGAGCACCCAGCTTGTTGGATGCATACAGGATAAACAGCGACTCAGTTTTCCTGACTCCAGCCGTTCTGGCTACATAAACCTTCAAAGCCCTGACTACCTCTAGTAACTTGGCATCCTCCAAGTCACGAGTAGCCGCAGGCACCACAATAGGTTGGTTCAAATGAAAAGATGACACCACTTTTGGCAGAAATTGTGGACGAGTCCGTAATTCTGCCCTGTCCATATGGAAAACCAGATAGGGGCTTTTATGTGACAAAGCCGCCAATTCTGACACACGCCTAGCCAAAGCTAAGGCCAACAGCATGACCACCTTCCACGTGAGATATTTTAACTCCACGGTTTTAAGTGGCTCAAACCAGTGTGATTTCAGGAAACTCAACACCACGTTAAGATCCCGAGGTGCCACTGGTGGCACAAAGGGGGCTAAATATGCAGCACTCCCTTTACAAACGTCTGAACTTCAGGAAGAGAAGCCAGTTCCTTTTGAAAGAAAATGGATAGGGCTGAAATCTGGACCTTAATGGACCCCAATTTTAAGCCCAAAGTCACTCCCGACTGTAGGAAGTGAAGGAAACGGCCCAGCTGGAATTCCTCTGTAGGGGCATTCCTGGCCTCACACCAAGCAACATATTTTTGCCATATACGGTGATAATGCTTAGCCGTCACATCCTTCCTAGCCTTTATTAGCGTAGGAATAACCTCATCCGGAATGCCTTTTTGTGCTAGGATCCGGCGTTCAACCGCCATGCCGTCAAACGCAGCCGCGGTAAGTCTTGGAACAGACAGGGCCCCTGTTGCAACAGATCTTGTCTGAGAGGCAGAGGCCATGGGTCCTCTGTGAGCATTTCTTGCAGTTCCGGATACCAAGTCCTTCTTGGCCAATCCGGAACAATGAGTATTGTTCTCACTCCTCTTTTTCTTACGATTCTCAGCACCTTGGGTATGAGAGGAAGAGGAGGAAACACATAAACCGACTGGAACACCCACGGTGTCACTAGTGCATCCACAGCTATCGCCTGAGGGTCTCTTGACCTGGCGCAATACATTTGTAGCTTTTTGTTGAGGCAGGATGCCATCATGTCCACCTGTGGCAGTTCTCAACGACTTGTAATCTGTGTGAAGACTTCTTGATGAAGTCCCCACTCTCCCGGGTGGAGGTTGTGCCTGCTGAGGAAGTCTGCTTCCCAGTTGTCCACTCCCAGAATGAACACTGCTGACAGTGCTTTTACGTGATTCTCCGCCCCGCGAAGAATTCTGGTGGCTTCCGCTATCGCCACCCTGCTCCTTGTGCCGCCTTGGCGGTTTACATGAGCCACTGCGGTGATGTTGTCTGCCTGAATCAGCACCGGTTGGTTGCGAAGCAGAGGCTCCGCTTGACTTAGGGCGTTGTATATGGCCCTTAGTTCCAGGATATTGATGTGCAGACAAGTCTCCTGACTTGACCACAGACCCTGGAAATTTCTTCCCTGTGTGACTGCCCCCCACCCTCGGAGGCTTGCATCCGTGGTCACCAGGACCCAGTCCTGAATGCCGAACCTGCGACCCTCGATAAGGTGAGCACTCTGCAGCCACCACAGAAGAGACACCCTGGCCCTGGGGGATAGGGTGATCAGCCGCTGCATCTGAAGATGCGATTCGGACCACCTGTCCAACAGATCCCACTGAAAGGTCCTCGCATGGAAACTGCAGAAGGGAATGGCTTCGTATGACGCCACCATCTTTCCCAGGACTCGCGTGCATTGATGCACCGACACCTGTTTTGGTTTTAAGAGGCCTCTGACCAGAGTCACGAGCTTCTGAGCCTTCTCCGCCGGGAGAAAAACCTTCTTCTGGTCTGTGTCCAGAATCATGCCCAGGAAGGGCAGACGCGTCGTAGGAATCAGCTGCGACTTTGGAATATTCAGAATCCAGCCGTGCTGTTGCAACACTTCCCGAGAGTGTGCTACGCTGATCAGCAACTGCTCTCTGGACCTCGCCTTTATGAGGCGATCGTCCAAGTATGGGATAATTGTGACTCCTTGCTTTCGCAGAAGCACCATCATTTCTGCCATTACCTTGGTAAATATTCTCGGTGCCGTGGACAGACCAAACGGCAACGTCTGGAATGGGTAATGACAATCCTGTACCACAAATCTGAGGTACGCCTGATGAGGTGGATAAATGGGGACATGAAGGTATGCATCCTTTATGTCCAGAAACACCATAAAATCCCCCCCCTTCCAGGCTTGCGATGACCGCTCTGAGCGATTCCATCTTGAACTTGAACCTTTTCAGGTATATGTTCAGGGATTTTAAATTCAATATGGGTCTGACCGAACCGTCCGGTTTCGGTACTACAAACATGGTCGAATAATAACCCTTTCCTTGTTGAAGGAGGGGAACCTTGACCACCACCTGCTGAAGATACAATTTGTGAATTGCAGTTAACACTGTTTCCCTCTCGTGGGGGGAAGCCGGCAGGGCCGTCGGTGAGGGGGCATCTTCTCAAAGTCTAGCTTGCATCCCTGAGACACAATATCTATTGCCCAGGGATCTAACAGGGAGTGAACCCACTTGTGGCTGAACTTACGCAGGCGTGCCCCCACCGGGCCTAGCTCCGCCTGTGAAGCCCCAGCGACATGCGGTGGATTTTTGTAGAGGCCGGGGAGGACTTCTGTTCCTGGGATCTAGCTGTGTTGTGCAGCTTCTTTCCTCTGCCCCCGCCTCTGGCAAGAAAGGACGCACCTCGGACTTTCTTGTTTCTTTGTTCTAAAGGCTGCATTTGATAATGTCGTGCTTTCCTAGGCTGTGCAGGAATATAAGGCAAAATATCAGAATTACCAGCTATAGCTGTGGAGACCAGGTCCGAGAACCCGTCTCCACACAATCCTCAGCCTTCCATATGCCTCTTAAGTCGGCATCATCTGTCCATTGCATATTCTACAGGACACGTCAAGCAGAAATCGACATAGCTTTGTCTCTAGGACCCAGTATACTCATGTCTCTTTGGGCATGTTTTATTTATATATATATATATATATATATCTCTTAAGACAGCATCTTTAATATATATATAAATCTCTATATATACATATATCTATATATATCTACATACTAGGGTCTCAATCTCTGCTGATAAGGTACCTGTCCACGCTGCCCCAGCGCTATAAACCCATGCCGACACAATCGCCGGTCTGTGCAGGATCCCTGAGAATAGCTGTTACGACAGGTTACCTTTTGGGCAAACGTGACACCCTAGGGGATGATTCCCATCGTATCCTGGCCCTAGTGGGGAAAGGATACTGCCTGAGAATTCTTTGTGGGAAACTGCAGTCTCTTGTCTGGAGATTCCCGCTCTTTTTCCTCATGAGAGGAGGGAAATTTACCTCAGCTTTCTTCCCCTTAAACATGTGTACCCTTGTGTCAGGGACAGATGAGTCATCAGTGATATGCAAATCATCTTTTATTACAATAATCATATATTGAATACTTTTCTGCCATTTTGGCTGTAACTTTGCATTATCGTAGTCGACACTGGAGTCAATCTCCGTGTCGACATCAGTGTTTATTATTTTGGATAGTGAGCACTGAGAGACACTGAAGATCTCTGCGACAGAGGGACAGACATGGGTAGATTTC
Source organism: Pseudophryne corroboree (assembly GCF_028390025.1). Classification (NCBI taxonomy): domain Eukaryota; kingdom Metazoa; phylum Chordata; class Amphibia; order Anura; family Myobatrachidae; genus Pseudophryne; species Pseudophryne corroboree. The sequence continues at coordinate 611,679,860 of NC_086446.1, forward strand.
CTGTCTGTTCTCTAATCTTTTGTGCAATAAATTCACCTTAGCACTTAATTACACATATCCAACAGGTGTCGGCGTTGTCGACGGAGACACCCTCACACACATATTTGCTCTATCTCCTCCTTAGGGGAGCCTTTTACCTCAGACATGTCGACACACACGTACCGACACACCACACACACAGGGGATGCTCTATTTGAAGACAGTTCCCCCACAAGGCCCCTTGGAGAGACAGAGAGAGAGTATGCCAGCACACACCCCAGCACAATATGACCCAGGAATCACACAGTAACGTAATGGTAACCCAGTAGATGCTGTATATATTGTTTTTACGCCAAATTTATGTGCCCCCCCTCTCTTTTCACCCTCTTCTATCATGCTTCTGCAGGGGAGAGCCTGGGGAGCTTCCTCTCAGTGGAGCTGTGGAGAGAAAATGGCGCTGGTGAGTGCTGAGGAAGAAGCCCCGCCCCCTCAGCGGCGGGCTTCTGTCCCGCGATTTTGTGTAAAATAATGGCGGAGGCTCATGCATATATACAGTGCCCAACTGTAGATATGCTGCTTTTGCCAAGAGGTACCTAATTGCTGCCCAGGGCGCCCCCCCCTCTGCGCCCTGCACCCTACAGTGACCGGAGTGTGTGGGTTTAATGTGGGAGCAATGGCGCACAGCTGCAGTGCTGTGCGCTACCTCATATGAAGACTGGAGTCTTCTGCCGCCGCTTTTGACGTCTTCTTGCTTCTCACGCCGGCTTCTGGCTTTGCGAGGGGGACGGCGGCGCGGCTCTGGGGCGGCGCGGCTCCTGTGTTCGATCCCTCTGGAGCTAATGGTGTCCAGTAGCCTAAGAAGCATGACCTATCCGCAGTTAGTAGGTCTGCTTCTCTCCCCTCAGTCCCACGTAGCAGAGAGTCTGTTGCCAGCAGATCTCTCTGAAAATAAAAAATCCTAACAAAATACTTTCTTATTAGCAAGCTCAGGAGAGCTCACTAAAGTGCAACCAGCTCTGTCCGGGCACAGATTCTAACTGAGGTCTGGAGGAGGGACATAGAGGGAGGAGCCAGTGCACACCAGTATTCCTAATTCTTTCTTAAAGTGCCCTGTCTCCTGCGGAGCCTGTCTATTCCCCATGGTCCTTACGGAGTCCCCAGCATCCACTAGGACGTTAGAGAAATACTTATTACACAGAATATGTGTCATAAGTATCTTCTTTGTATTATTTTAATCATTAATGACAGGGGAGGCACTGCCTTCCCTGCCTCCCCTGACTGCACGTCCCTGGTAATATACAACAATATTAACAATGAACAATGCACGCTCCCGCTCGTCGTTCAGCGATTACCAATATTGAGCTGACATGCAGCTCAACTCGTCAATGTCAGGCTGAGCTGCATGGTTGGGAATGCCGGCGGTGACGTCACTGAACGTTATCGTTGAACGATAATGTTCAGTGTGTACGCATAGTCAGTCATCGCCGGCATTTCTACATTGCCCAGTGTGCACCTGGCTTAAGTTTATGTATTTGTACTGTATACATGACGTAGAAATATGATATGGGTGCATATGTAAGTACGTTTTTTGCTATGCTATTTTATGAGTACATTTGGATTCCAGCACTGTAAATTAGGTATAAAGGAATTAATAAAAATACAGAATTTGTGAGCATAAACAATTAGCTACATTTTTTATCAGCTTTTTGGTTTATTTAATTGGTTACTTGTTGCTACGGTTGTTTCTTGGTTTATAAACATATAGGGGGGTATCCAATTACAGCCTATTCATTTTCGGTGGTTGAAAACAGAAGGATATCTCGATTAATGGGGCTAATTCAGATCTGATCGCAGCAGCAAATTTGTTAGCTAACAGGCAAAACCATGTGCACTGCAGGTGTGGCAGATATAACATTTGCAGAGAGAGTTAGATTTGGGTGGGTTATATTGTTTCTGTGCAGGGTAAATACTGGCTGCTTTATTTTTACAAAGCAATTTAGATTTCAGTTTGAACATACCCCACACAAATCTAACTCTCTCTGCACATGTTCTATCTGCCTCCCCTGCAGTGTACATGGTTTTGCCCATTAGCTAGCAAATTGTCTGCTGCTATCAGATCTGAATTAGGCCCCATGACCGATGGTCATTTTCAAGGTATCTTATTGCAGGCCGTTTTCATCAGCCGAAAACGGACCCGTGATCATGCGAAAACAGATGGGATAGGAGATAAATCTCTGATCCCATGTGTTAATGTGGCTCCGGCAGCCGCTTATCATGGACTATGCTTCGTGTGCCTGAGGTACCTGAAGCATAATCCGTGATAAGTGCCAGCATTGAGGGGAGGAGAGCGCCGCATCGGGGCTAATAGGATAGCCCCCGCTGATACAATTACCCACAGTCATTGACCGCAGGTGATTGAATACCCCCCATACTGTTTTTTTTAGTAAAGGTGTTTTGGATTATATTTTTATGTATTTATTCATTTTATTAGATGACAAAAAAAGACAGTTCAATATAAAATTCATAGAAAAACAAGTTTAAATGAAATGTACATAAATAGAGAAATGTTGAAAGCAAATGTTTATATCTATATAAATATGAGCACACAATGTTTTTTTTTTATCAAACTGCTGAATAGAAAATAATGTGAAGTTTTACATGTCCTTTTCATTGACATAATGATGTCCTTCCTAATATAATGCTATTAAAGAACAACATATTCAATATGCCAGTGGCTTTAAACCCATATCATTTTGCAATGATGATCATTCCAATATACTTAATTACTTAATTTTATTTATATAGCGCTCTTTCTCACACAGGACTCAAGGCGCTTTGAGGTGAATAAGTAAGCCCATTGAATGGTATTCTGGATTGAATTTTTAATAAGTTAAATTAAAATTTCATTTTCGGTTACATAATTTATAACAAAGCCTTTCTTGGTGCTTCCAAACCATTGACAAATTTATTTTGCATTTATGCAGTAACACAAATTAACGTGGGACTGATTTCACTGGCATGCATTTACCCGGTGTATGGTTTAACAACATATCGATGACTTATTTGTACTGAGTGTAATCCAGACAAGCGTTCCCAGAAATATCCTGCAAGTACTATGTTTCATAATCAAAATTAACTAGTATGAATAAATAACTACGATTTTATTCTAATATATATCAAGCTTGCCTACTCTCATGAGCTCACAAGTATGTCCAGGAGATTCACAACATTTCCATCACACTCTGTGACTCTCAGCAAAATGAAGGGCTGGGGCTTTTCATTGGGTCCATATTATACAGTTACATAGAGAGAACTTTAACATAATATGCAAACCATCTTCAAAAAACATTGTATTGCAAAATAACTTTGAACAACACATACGTACTGATCCATGTCAGTCTTGCTTGTGTCACTGTCAGACTCAGATGACGACGCTCCTGAGAAGAGGAGAAAAATTATGTAAAACACATTTTCACACATACATAGCTGTATGAACATATATCTACATATACATCTGAGTCCAAACACTGGGGCTTCAATGGTTGCTGCAATTGTACCTCTGCTGCAAAATTAATGTAATACATAAAAAATCTAATAAAGAATCAGATTTTAATTTTTTGTATAACTATGGGCGGTATCCTATTAGCAGAGGTAAGTTACCGAGGCTAAAGGTCTTGCGTGGGGCTATCCTAGTAGCAGGCAGGAGAAACCAAATCCCTGGAAACAGCCCTGTTTTCAGGCGATAACAGAGGTGTTTCTCACGAAAACACACACGTTTCACTGAACCTGTGTGTTCAGGAGAAATGGCATTTTTTTTACGGGTGATCTAATAGGATAATCTGTAAAAAAAACAAAACGGTGAAACATCAGGAAAAAAACGTTTTACCGCGGCTAGTTGGATACCACCTAATATATTCAACTTGAAGAAAAGCATACCATAAAATAAAGCATCTAAAATATTAGTTAAAAAATAATTTGATTAACAAAAGAGCAAATAAATCCACATACACAAAAGAAAAACAAATCATTGAAAAGGTAATTTGGTCAATGCGAATCGTCAGTGACATAGTGTATACACAGTAGATGGTATGAGGTCAGTATACCGCTCGACGGGATCCACAATACCGACGCCAAGATCCCAACTGGGGCACCATACCGGCAAGCCACCCACAAATACCCACTTCCTGTCAATTTCCTTGCGAACATCCGTGTGAATGGATCCTTTGCACAAACTCGTCAATCCCCTTTGCACCGTCCGTCGCGCCTGAGCATGTGCAGTTCGGATCTGATCGGCCGCTGTTTGAAAACGCACAGCAGCGATAAGTTCTGAATTCCCCCCCCCCCCCCGCCCCAGTTTCTTACAGGGAAACTTCATGCTTTTCCACCCATCTTTCTTCTGCAGCACCACGAGGAATAGCTCTTGGTATTAGTTTACACCCCTTTTGGTGAACTAGGTTCTGCATAAGGGCTTTAGTAATACTTCTATACAGACAACAACCAGATTTATTTGTCACCCCTGAAACTAAAGGTAAACATAGAAAAACACAAATGTACTGTGTTATTCTCTCAATTTTGCAAATCTCTTCCTGATATCTATTTAACAGGTAATGGTATAATCATTCTGACTACTACCACAGTTTGCTGTATCATTTATCCTTCACATTCTGACAATATGCGGGAATTCAAATGTTTGAAAAGTCGGTTCGGTGTCTGTTTTGTCCTGTCTATTAGATAGGAAAAAACAAACACCCAACTGACTTTTCAAACAATTGAATCTCCCCTTATATGTCATGTGGCTTATATCTGTACTAGCTTTATATGTCCTTTTATAGCACAAGATGCCTCCAAGTTCATGATCTTACAATTTCCAGTATTGAATATTGCAGCCTCCTTTTGTCTGGCCTACCAATGATAACACTGTTCCCCTTTATAATCAAACATGAATGTTGCTGTAAACCTGATCTACACGTCCTATCCGAGTGTGTGGTATAATAGTGTCGAGTTAGACAGCCAATAGATAGACAACACATGTTAGACAGTCAAAAGGTTGACAGGGTCAAGAGGGAAACATGAAAAAGTAGACAGTATAAAAGGTTGACAGGGTGAAAAGGTAGACAAGGTAAAAAGTTTGACATGAAAATGGTCGACATATAAAAGGTAGACACCATTATTATTTTTTATTTTTTATTTTTGGGGTTTGTGTGGATAGCTTTGTGATCCGGGACCTCCAATTGTAGAAAGGCATCCGCTCGCCAAAAGGTTTTAACCAACTCTATGCCAACATGGATAGAGCAAGTATGAAAAAGTCCAAAAACATGTAAAATGTAAAAAAAAACACCTGTGTCTACCTTTTGTATGTAAACCATTTTCATGTCGACCTTTTCGACCTTTTTTCATGTCGACCTTTTGACCATGTCGACATAATGTCTGTCTAACATATGGTGTCTATCTACTGACTGTCTAAACTAGACACTGTCTATCATTCAGATATAGGGGCAGATGTATTAAGCCTGGAGAAGTAAAAAGATTTTTTGGGGGAGGGCGTGTCAATACGGCGCAAAGCAGCTCAGGTGTTCAGGTCCAAAAAATAAATGTCACCACATTTATAACACAATCATAGACAAGAAACAATTATTGAACCTGTATAACACACAGTGCGCTAAAGAAAAAGAAACTAATACGTCCCTTATTAGGAGAAGTGTAGGAGATTTTTCATACTGTGGATCCTTCTTCTGACGTTATATGTCCAGAGCATATGTCCCAATATAGAAAAAATGACAACAAATAATACAATGTGTAGTATGTTCTTATGACAGTAATGAATAAGCATGAGAACTTCTGAAAGCTGTTCACGGGCGTATCCCACTCACACAAGGGATAGAGGAGATATACATATCAAGGTATCTTTCACCGATGGTGCCCTTGATCCCTTTTGGAGTCTAAACCGGTGTCTTTCACTCTCTGGGTGCAAACCAATCTGGTGATATTCCCACAGAATAAACAGCTTACAATATTAGGAGAGCGTACCGCAACACTCACAGCAAGAGGAATGGAAACAAGCACATCAAGGTTTCTTTTTATGAGGCGTTGTTCTCATTCCCTCCACTCATGGTGTATATCCGGGACGTATACCCCAATATGGAAAAAAAATAATAATGTAATGTGTAGTATATCCTTAATGATCAAGGGTATATACTATAGATATTTAAAAAGGGTTGTTCAAAGGCGTACCCCACTCACACAGAAGATGAGGGGAGTACACTCATCAAGGTATCTTTTAACCAAATAGTGCCCTGCTCCTATTAGAGTCCAATCTGGTGTCTTTCGTTCTCTGAAGTGCAAACCCGTCTAGTGATGTTTACCAAAGAGTGTATAGCTTACATTATCAGGAAAGCGTACCCAGCACTCACAGCAAGAGAAGGGAGAAGACGCACATCAAGGTATCTTTTATAAAAGGTGTTCTGTCCAATATATAGCGTACCCGAACTCACAGTTTGCAGGGCCGGAGCTTCCACTAGGCAGCTTTAGGCAGCTGCCTAGGGGCTCCGGGACTTGAGGGGGCGGCCTGCTACAGTAGCATAGTCCTACCTTTCACAGCCACTGCAATCCCCCAGAATGCGTATTTTACAGTAGCCGTGACTGCTAAGCTCCCGTATTGCAGCTTCCAGCTCCACCCGGCACAGGCAGTAACTTTGACAGCTCCTGGAGTCCTGGCTGGGGGTGACATGGAGCACTGCTCTTCATTCCAGGCTCTTTCACAGACTACTCAGTTCCAACTGTGCACTGCAGCCTGCAGGTAAGGTGACTGCACAGTGCATTCTCTGCATTGATGAGGAAAGAGAGCGAGAGCAGCGGTGTGGTGAGGGGGTGGGTGGTGGGGGGGGGGGGATAAGGAGCAGGCATGCACACAGTCTGGGGGGATGAGCAGCAGCATGAACACAGATTTTTTTTGGGGGGGATAGAACAGCAGACATTTAACAGAGTAGGGGGGAGGGGGTGAGAGCAGCATGCCTTTCATCTGAAGGGTGGGGAAGGGGCAGAAGGCAGAAGTTTTGCCTAGGGTGTCGAGAAACCTTGCACCGGCCCTGACAGTTTGTGGTGTGTTGTTGTTCCCATAATGGTATCTTTATATAGCTGGAGGAATTTCTTTTCACAAATGGGCCAAAGCACTCAAAAACCGTAGTAGCAGTGAAAAAATAAGATTTTAAACCTACCGGTAAATCTATTTCTCCTAGTCCGTAGAGGATGCTGGGGACTCCGTAAGGACCATGGGGTATAGACGGGCTCCGCAGGAGATAGGGCACCTGAAAAGAACTTTGACTATGGGTGTGCACTGGCTCCTCCCTCTATGCCCCTCCTCCAGACCTCAGTTAGAGAACTGTGCCCAGAGGAGATGGACAATACAAGGCAGGATTCTAAAATCCAAGGGCAAGATTCATACCAGCCCACACCAATCATACCATGTAACCTGGATCATACATAACCAGTTAACCGTATGAACAACAACAGTAACGGTCCAAGACCGTTTTAAACTGTAACATAACCCTTATGTAAGCAACAACTATATACAAGTCTTGCAGAGTTTCCGCACTGGGACGGGCGCCCAGCATCCTCTACAGACTAGGAGAAATAGATTTACCGGTAGGTTTAAAACCTTATTTTCTCTTACGTCCTAGAGGATGCTGGGGACTCTGTAAGGACCATGGGGTTTATACAATCATCCAATCGGGCGGGAGAGTGCGTATGACTCTGCAGCATTGACTGAGCAAACGCTAGGTCCTCATCAGCCAGGGTATCAAACTTGTAGAATTTAGCAAAAGTGTTTAACCCCGACCAAGTCGCCGCTCGGCAAAGTTGTAATGCGGAGACGCCTCGGGCAGCCGCCCAAGAAGAGCCCACCTTCCTAGTGGAATGGGCCTTAACCGAATTTGGTACCGGCAATCCAGCCGTAGAGTGAGCCTGCTGAATCGTATTACAGATCCAGCGAGCAATAGTCTGCTTCGAAGCAGGTGCGCCAATCTTAATGGCCGCATACAGGACAAACAGAGCCTCTGTTTTCCTAATTCTAGCCGTCCTGGCTACATAAATCTTTAAGGCCCTGACTACGTCCAGGGATCTGGAATCCTCCAGGTCACTTGTAGCCACAGGCACCACAATAGGTTGATTCACATGGAATGAAGAAACCACCTTAGGCAAAAATTGCGGACGTGTCCTCAATTCAGCTCGATCCACATAAAAAATCAAGTAGGGGCTTTTGTGTGACAAAGCCGCCAATTCTGATACTCGCCTTGCTGATGCCAAGGCCAACAACATGACCACCTTCCAAGTAAGAAATTTCAACTCAACCTTGTTAAGCGGTTCAAACCAGTGTGATTTTAGGAACTGCAACACCACGTTGAGGTCCCACGGTGCCAGTGGAGGCACAAAAGGAGGCTGGTTGTGTAGCACTCCCTTTACAAACGTCTGGACTTCTGGAAGAGAAGCCAATTTCTTCTGAAAGAAAATTGAGAGGGCCGAAATCTGAACCTTAACAAAGCCTAATTTCAGGCCCATATCCACTCCTGTCTGTAGGAAGTGGAGAAAACGAGCCAGATGAAAATCTTCCGTAGGTGCATTCTTGGTCTCACACCAAGACACATACTTTCGCCAGATACGGTGATAATGCTTAACCGTCACCTCCTTCCTAGCCTTTATTAAAGTAGGGATGACCTCTTCTGGAATCCCCTTTTTCGCTAGGATTCGGCGTTCAACCGCCATGCCGTCAAACGTAACCGCGGTAAGTCCCGAAATACACAGGGCCCCTGTTGCAACAGGTCTTCCCTCAGAGGAAGGGGCCAGGGATCTCCTGTGAGCATCTCTTGTAGATCTGAGTACCATGCCCTTCGAGGCCAGTCTGGGACAACGAGTATCCTCTGTACTCTTCTTTGCCTTATGATCCTCAACACTTTTGTGATGAGAGGAAGAGGAGGAAACACGTAGACCGATTTGAACACCCACGGTGTTATCAGAGCGTCTACTGCCACTGCCTGAGGGTCCCGAGACCTGGCACAATACCTCCGAAGCTTTTTGTTCAGGCGTGACGCCATCATGTCTATTTGAGGAGTTCCCCAAAGACGTGTTATGTCTGTAAAGACTTCTTGATGAAGTCCCCACTCTCCTGGATGGAGATCGTGTCTGCTGAGGAAGTCTGCTTCCCAGTTGTCCACTCCCAGAATGAAGACAGCCGACAGAGCGCTTACATGATTTTCCGCCCAGCGAAGAATCTTGGTGGCTTCCACCATCGCGACTCTGCTTCTTGTCCTGCCTTGGCGGTTCACATGAGCCACTGCTGTGACACTGTCTGATTGAATCAGAATCGGTAGGTTTCGAAGAAGACTCTCCGCTTGTCGAAGGCCGTTGTAAATGGCCCTGAGTTCCAACACATTGATGTGTAGACAGGACTCCTGGTCTGATAAAGTCCCTGAAAATTTTTTCCCTGTGTGACCGCTCCCCATCCTCGGAGGCTCGCGTCCGTGGTAACCAGGATCCAGTCCTGAATTCCGAACCGGCGACCCTCCAGCAGGTGAGCACTTTGCAACCACCACAGGAGAGACACTCTGGCCCCTGGGGACAGAGTTATTTTCCGATGTAAGTGCAGATGGGACCCGGACCACTTGTCCAGAAGGTCCCATTGAAAAGTCCTTGCATGGAACCTTCCGAAGGGAATGGCCTCGTAGGCCGCCACCATTTTTCCCAGAACTCGAGTGCATTGGTGAACTGACACCCTTTTCGGTTTTAGCAGGTCTCTGACCATGTTCTGGATGTCTTGGGCTTTCTCTATTGGGAGGAAGACCTTCATTTGTTCCGTATCCAGTATCATACCTAGAAACTGCAGTCGAGTTGTCGGAATCAACTGTGACTTCGGTAGATTTAAAATCCAACCGTGTTGCTGGAGCACTCTCAGAGAGAGCGCCACACTGCTCAGCAATTTCTCCCTTGATCTCGCTTTTATCAGGAGATTGTCCAAGTATGGGATAATTGTGACTCCAGCTTGCGCAGGACCACCATCATTTCCGCCATCATCTTGGTGAAAATCCTCGGGGCCGTGGAAAGTCCAAACGGCAACGTCTGAAATTGGTAATGACAATCCTGTACAGCGAATCTCAGGTATTCCTGATGGGGGGCATATATGGGGACATGAAGGTACGCATCCTTTATGTCCAGAGACACCATAAACTCCCCCTCCTCCATGTTGGCTATTATCGCTCTGAGTGATTCCATTTTGAATTTGAATCTTTTTATGTTTAGGTTTAGGGATTTCAGATTCAAAATAGATCTGACCGAACCGTCCGGTTTCGGGACCACAAATAGGGTTGAGTAGTAACCTCTTCCCTGCTGGTGCAGGGGAACCTTGATTATCACTTGCTGTATACACAGCGTTTGAATTGCAGCTAACACTACATCCCTTTCCGATGTGGAAGCTGGTAGGGCCGATTTGAAAAATCGGCGCGGGGGCACCTCCTCGAATTCCAGTTTGTAACCCTGGGAAACTATTTCCAACACCCAGGGATTCAGGTCTGATCTGACTCAGGTCTGACTGAAAAGTCAAAGACGTGCCCCCACCGGTGCGGACTCCCTCAGGGGAGCCCCAGCGTCATGCTGTGTGTTTTGGAGCAGCCGGGGAGGACTTTTGGTCCTGGGCACCTTGCCGAAGCAGGTGCTCTTTTGCCTCTGCCCTTACCTCTGGCGAGGAAAGAGGATCCCCGACCTCTTCTGGACTTGGGCGACCGAAAGGACTGCATCTGATAGGGTGTTACTTTCTTTTGCTGTTGGGGAATATATGGTAAAAAATTTGATTTACCTGCTGTAGCTGTGGAAACCAGGTCCGTCAGCCCATCCCCAAACAATACCTCACCCTTATAGGGTAGTACTTCCATATGTTTTTTGGAATCCGCATCACCCGTCCATTGGCGAGTCCATAAGGATCTTCTCGCCGAGATAGACATGGCATTGGCCCTAGTAGCTAGCAGTCCAATGTCCCTTTGAGCATCCCTCATAAATAAGACTGCGTCTTTAATATGGGCTAGAGTTAAGAATATAGTATCCTTATCCATATTATCAAATTGATCTGTCAGCTCATCTGTCCAAGCTGCAATTGCGCTACACAACCATGCCGACGCAATTGTCGGTCTTAGCACAGCACCCGTATGAGAATAAATACACTTTAAGGTAGTTTCTTGCCTGCGATCTGCAGGGTCCTTAAGGGCCGCTGTGTCTGGAGACGGTAGCGCCACTTTCTTGGACAAGCGCGTCAGGGCCTTGTCCACAGTGGGGGGTGATTCCCAATTCTCCCTGTCCTGCTTAGGGAAGGGGTATGCCATATAAATTCTTTTGGGGATCTGCGGTCTCTTTTCCGGAGTCTCCCAAGCTTTTCCAAAGAAATCATTTAATTCATGAGATGTGGGAAAATTAATAATCTGTTTCTTTTCCATAAACATGTGTACCCTTGTGTCAGGGACCGAGGGTTCATCCTCAATATGCAACACATCCCTTATTGCCACAATCATATACTGAATGGTTTTACTCACCCTAGGGTGCAATTTTACTTCGTCATAGTCGACACTGGAATCAGAATCCGTGTCGGTAGTCTTGTCTTGTGTTAAGGGACCTTTTGAGACCCCGACGGGCCCTGTGAGTCGGTCCAATCCGAGGATTGACCCCCTGATGTCCCCCTTAATTCAGCCTTATCAAGGCTTTTATGTAAAGATGCCACACTTGCATTCAACATATGCCTCATGTCCATCCATTCCGGAGTCGGCACAACCGACGGGGACACACCACTCATTTGCTCCACCTCCTCCTTGGAGAAGCCTTCCGCTTCAGACATGTCGACACCACGTACCGACACCCCCCACACACAGGGATTAACCTACAAGGGGACAAAACCCCAACCAGGCCCTTAGGAGAGACAGAGAGAGAGTATGCCAGCACACACCCAGCGCTTAAAAACACTGTGGAAAAATATGACCAGATAGCGCTTTTTTATATATTAATATTCCAATTCCCACTCACTGCGTCGCCAATGTGCCCCCCTCCTCTTTTTTCCAGCCTGTGAAGTTCAGCAGGGGAGAGACCAGGGAGCCAGCGTTCAGCATGCAGCCTCTGTGGAGAAAATGGCGCTGGTTAGTGCTGAGCATCAAGCCCCGCCCACCCGATGGTGGGCTTCGGTCCCAGTGCTTATTTTATTAAAATGGCGGGGGATTCTTGGATTTACTGCCTCCGCAGCCTAATCCATCTTAACATGCCCAGAAGTGAGGAATATTGCTGCCCAGGGCGCCCCCCCCCCAATGCCCTGCACCCTTCAGTGCTGCTCTGTGTGTGTGTATAGTGGGAGCAATGGCGCGCAGCTTACCGCTGCGCGCCTTACCTCATGAAGATCTGATGTCTTCTGCCGCCTGATGTCTTCTGCCTTCTCATACTCACCCGGCTTCTATCTTCGGCATCTGTGAGGAGGACGGCGGCGCGGCTCCGGGACGAATGCCAGGTGAGACCTGTGTTCCGACACCCTCTGGAGCTAATGGTGTCCAGTAGCCTAGAAACAGAGCCCAACCATAAAGCCAGCGCTGCTTCTCTCTCCTTAGTCCCACAATGCAGGGAGCCTGTTGCCAAAAGGCCTCCCTGAAAATAAAAAACCTAACAAAATTCTTTTAAAACAGAAAACTCTGGAGAGCTCTCTGCAGTGTACCGTTTCTCCTCTGGGCACAGAATCTAACTGAGGTCTGGAGGAGGGGCATAGAGGGAGGAGCCAGTGCACACCCATATTCAAAGTTCTTTTTAGGTGCCCTATCTCCTGCGGAGCCCGTCTATACCCCATGGTCCTTACGGAGTCCCCAGCATCCTCTAGGACGTAAGAGAAAAGACAATATTTATTGGATTAAAAAATCCACAAAAATCTCAATAAAAAGAGTTATAATACCAAATTTACATACAAAGGTAAAGATAAAAAGTTGGACCATCATCCAAACAAAAACACATCTAAGAAAAATAAAGAACATCTGTTGGATGGTATGAAGCTACTCACACTCCTGTGTCAACGCGTTTTGGTGAATAACCTTTATCAAGACATCTTGCATTGTTTATTATTTTTTTCCATACCATCATACCTTGATGTGCGTCTTCTCCTTTCTCTTGCTGTGAGTGCTGGGTACGCTTTCCTGATAATGTAAGCTATACACTCTTTGGTAAACATCACTAGACGGGTTTGCACTTCAGAGAACGAAAGACACCAGATTGGACTCTAAAGGGAGCAGGGCACTATTTGGTTAAAAGATACCTTGATGAGTGTACTCCCCTCATCTTCTGTGTGAGTGGGGTACGCCTTTGAACAACCCTTTTTAAATATCTATAGTATATACCCTTGATCATTAAGGATATACTACACATTACATTATTATTTTTTTTCCATATTGGGGTATACGTCCCGGATATACACCATGAGTGGAGGGAATGAGAACAACGCCTCATAAAAAGAAACCTTGATGTGCTTGTTTCCATTCCTCTTGCTGTGAGTGTTGCGGTACGCTCTCCTAATATTGTAAACTGTTTATTCTGTGGGAATATCACCAGATTGGTTTGCACCCAGAGAGTGAAAGACACCGGGTCAGACTCCAAAAGGGATCAAGGGCACCATCGGTGAAAGATACCTTGATATGTATATCTCCTCTATCCTTTGTGTGAGTGGGGTACGCCCGTGAACAGCTTTCAGAAGTTCTCATGCTTATTGATTACTGTAATAAGAACATACTACACATTGGCCCTCATTCCGAGTTGATCGGTCGCAAGGCGAATTTAGCAGAGTTACACACGCTAAGCCGCCGCCTACTGGGAGTGAATCTTAGCTTCTTAAAATTGCGACCGATGTATTCGCAATATTGCGATTACTAACTACTTAGCAGTTTCAGAGTAGCTCCAGACTTACTCTGCCTGTGCGATCATTTCAGTGCTTGTCGTTCCTGGTTGACGTCACAAACACACCCAGCGTTCGCCCAACCACTCCCACCGTTTCTCCGGCCACTCCTGCGTTTTTTCCGGAAACGGTAGCGTTTTCAGCCACACGCCCCTGAAACGCCGTGTTTCCGCCCAGTAACACCCATTTCCTGTCAATCACATTACGATCACCGGAGCGAAGAAAAAGCCGTGAGTAAAAATACTTTCTTCATAGTAAAGTTACTTGGCGCAGTCGCAGTGCGAACTTTGCGCATGCGTACTAAGCGGATTTTCACTGCGATGCGATGAAAAAGAACGAGCGAACAACTCGGAATGAGGGCCATTGTATTATTTGTTGTCATTTTTTCTATATTGGGACATATGCTCTGGACATATAACGTCAGAAGAAGGATCCACAGTATGAAAAATCTCCTACACTTCTCCTAATAAGGGACGTATTAGTTTCTTTTTATTTAGCGCACTGTGTGTTATACAGGTTCAATAATAGTTTCTTGTCTAAGCCTGGAGAAGTGTTAAAGCAGTGATAAATGCAAGGTGATAACGCACCAGCCAATCAGCTCCTAACTGCCAAATTACATATTGGAGTTGATTGGCTGGTGAGTTATCACCTTGCATTTATCACTGCTTTATCACTTCTCCAGGCTTAATACATCTGCCCCATAGTCCTATCCTTCCTGATATGTTTCCCCAATCTGACTTCATTAGTTTCCAAGAAACTTCAGCATAAAGTTCTGAGCCTTGCCTACAAGTCTTTCCATAAATCCTGTGCTATCTGAACTCACAAAAATATACTCTCTCAGATACATAGCCAGATTAAGGGGGGATGCAGGGCATACTGTACCCTGGGCCCCCCTTTGTCGGGGACCCACCTCCACCCCTGGCCAGAGCACACTGACATCCATAGCTTTCCCTCTTAAGAAGGAGCAGAACCAGCAGCCAGAATGCGAGCAGGACAGTAAGCAGTGCAGGCAGATACACAGGAATATCATGTTTCATGAGCTTCCGATAGAGCTTTCTGACCAGAGGAGAGATAGGAGGGTGGAGTGAGCTGTAAGTGACACAGGGATCCCAGCTTCTCCTCCTCCATGCTTGGGTGTCTGAGTCTTGTGTAAACTGTTATGCAACTAAACCATTTGGGTCTAGAGATAGAGACACACACAGAGAGTCCTCCTGAGTCCTGTCCCAGTGTGTAAGTAGTACAGAGGCTGCTGCTATTCTTGCATGTGACAAGATAAATTATTTTATTTTTCTATGTTTATTTTAAAGATAAGTTGTCTTTGTTACACTACAAGAAAGAGTTGTCTTTTAATTGGGTGGAGCTATAAACAGTACCCAGCCATTATTAAACTATTAGTTTAACACTAATATACAGCATTGGTTTAAAATTAATAAACACAATCTATACCTCCCACCATAACCCAATCAAGTAGGGACAACATGCTGTGTTGAAATACCCTTCTTATCAATTAAATAGTTCAACACAGGTGATGCCAATCATATATTAAGTGGGAAGTCCAGGTAGAGAGCATTTTGTCCCTCCTGGAATGGGACATATTGAGAGGTATGCACAATATAATATACACCTTCCACCGGGGCCCCCCTGCTCAAGTGCCCCAGGCATCTCAAAGGCTTAATCAGGCCCTGCTCAGATACCCCCTGTGCTTCATCAGTGACCTATGAATGCCTTCACCTCTCATAAACTCATGGCTGAAAAGCTTCTGTGCCAAGCTCCACTTTTATAGAACATTCTACCCACCAAAACAGACTCTACTCATCTTTCAACAGCTTTAAAAAGTATCTGGAGTCTCATGTCTTCATGGTTCTTACATTAACTCTGTCTGATAGCTGTCAGTCACACTCTCCTCTCCAGCAGCTACAATTGTTATTCCCTGCCTTCGGTATCAAGCATTCCTCAAATCTCTCAGACTGGAAGCTCATTTGCACAGGATCAAATATATAAATATTTTCAATACCTTTCACTTTTGTCTCCTTATATAAAACCACAATAGTGCACTAAGGGGCTGATACTTATTTGGGATCAGAGCAAAAGAAAGCAAGTTATTTTGCACATTGGCAAAACCGTGTTGCACTGCAGTTGGGTCATATGTAAAATGTGCAGAGAATTTTAAGGGCATATGTACTAAAGATTGTGGAAGTGGTGCAAGTTTTTAATTGTACACAGCTGCAGGATATTTTTTTTACATTATTATCCCCACTATGTACTAAATGTAATTCACAGGGACAGCGGTAGTAGTTAGAGGGGCATATCCAAACTCAAATCTAAATTGCAGTGTAAAAATAAAGCTGTCAAGTATTTGTGGGCTTCATGCAAAAGCAGCCAGTATTTATCCTGCATGCAAGGAAAAAAAAAATACAATCTATCTATCTATCTATCTATCTATCTATCTATCTATCTATCTATCTATCTATCTATCTATCTCTCTCGCCCTTAGCATTGCAACATAGTGGGTAATTCAGAGCTGTTCGTAAATGTGCTAAATTTAGCACATATATGATCAGTTACTCTGACACAGGGCCGGTGCTAGGGGGTCCGGCGCCCCCCTGCAAACAATAAATTTGCGCCCTCCCTCCCATATGTAATAAAGGGACAGTGCTCGCCAGTGTGTCTATATATATATATATATATATATATGTGTGTGTGTCTATATATATATCTATATATACACATATATGTGTGTGTGTGTGTGTGTGTATATATATATATATATATATATAGGTATATAGATATATATATATATATAGAGATACATAGATATATATAAATATATAATATGTGTGTGTGTGTGTGTGTGTGTGTGTGTGTGTGTGTGTGTGTGTGTGTGTGTGTGTGTGTGTGTGTGTGTGACCCACAGCCTAAGATGTAAATTGTAATGTTAGCAGCAGGGGAAGAACAATCTCATAAAGAGGCAGCCTTACTT
Source organism: Pseudophryne corroboree (assembly GCF_028390025.1). Classification (NCBI taxonomy): domain Eukaryota; kingdom Metazoa; phylum Chordata; class Amphibia; order Anura; family Myobatrachidae; genus Pseudophryne; species Pseudophryne corroboree. Next base: position 611,696,764 of record NC_086446.1, read on the forward strand.
TTTTTCAGACAGGCTGCTGTGACACAGGGCTCCACATGCCGGGATCAGCCCTCCTCCCTCTTTTCTATTCTGTGCAGCCTGCGCGCTCAGCCAATGACTGAGCCGCAGGCTGCTGTTTTACACGCCATTGGACAGCTGAGCCGTCGCTCAGCTGTCCTGTAGTGCTAAGAGTATGCGGCTCTGTCTGTACCAGCGGAGAGCAGGGACCGCAGCAGTGCAGCACCGCAGATCAGATCGGATCTGCGTGGGCGGCAGGAGTCCCCTTTGGAAATCTGGCTCTGGCCGGTGCCGTGCGGGAGAGTGCTGCCTAAACTACATTGGGGAGGAGGGGTTGAAACAGGAGGGTGGGAGCCGGAGGGACAGAGCCGGAGCCACGCTACACGCTGCCTGCGTCTGTCATGCAGTGTGACAGACGCAGCGGCAGCCGGGAGCCAGCAGCAAAAGCAGAGCGGGGAGAGCGCCTCTTCCGACCAGCGCCTCCCTGCTTTGCAGGAGCTGCTGAGCGGGTAGCGCCAGCTCTGCTCTGACATGTGGGAGGACGCCCAGCACAGGGCTAGTCCACCCCACATGTCAGGCCCTGCCCCCCTGCACAGGTACAAAAGAATTGCACGGCTGGGATGCTTTTGCACCTGACAAGTAGCTCCCTTCCAGCACAACTGCACAGCTCCTAACCGCCGTCCCGGGTCGCAGCAGCTGCGTGTGATGTCACGCAGCCGCCACAGCCCGCCCCCCCCACACACACACGGTCCGGACACGCCTCCATTGTCCGGACCACACACCCCTTAATCTGGCTATGATCTTATATGTATGTATGTGGTACATTTAGATCAGCCATGTGCCATACATATTGGGGTATGGATGGTGTCTTTTACTGTATTTCTTTTATGTGTTTCCTTTGACTAAAAGAGGTTCTTCTCCTTTGTACCCTACACTTTATCTTTTGAAAGGACAGCCACAGAAATAATGAACACAACAGAGAGCAGTATTCTGGTTATAGTTACAACGTCCTTGTTAGATTATTCTGTGGAAGGTGAAATGAGATCTTCCTGAGTATAGCGCCCCTAGCTGTGATACGCTCCCAGTACACTTTCCCAGCTAGTAATATTTATCTGAATCATGGGCCTCATTCAGTGATGTAGGCAGACCCGATGGTTTAGCTACATCTCCAATGTCAGTAGATCTGCACATATGCAGCATGTGTACTGTGCACGGGCAGATCTGTTTGTGCAGCAATGGTTGCATTGCCCCCTAAGCCGCAGCATGACTGACAAGTTGCAGCAGTTTGGGGGCAGGAAGGGGCAGCAATGGCCAGTGTTTCAGAATACAGTGGTGTGTCAGCCTCGTTTTATGGTTGTGCCAAGGCCAACTTCACTGAGGATTACACAGATGGCCAATGTTCACGCATAGTGATCCAATGCCCCATCTTATGACAGAAGCCAACAAGAGGCGTCTATTTGCACAAGATGCCCCCTGACCTGAGGCACTAGCATATTATTGCATAGCTGTGGAGTACAAAGTCACAGTGGCTGTACAATAGTGTACATCTCTGAATCACGTCCCATATGCCGAGTGTTTACCCATTGTCTACATTTAACCTGTTCTGAGAAATATATATGGAATAATGTACGACCACCATGTATGGAAGATATCATGTTTCATAGATCAGCACATTTTATATTTCTTCTATACATTACCTTCTACATAGATCTCAGCAGATGTAGAATCTGTTCCATAGATATTGGAAGCAAAACAAGAGTAACGTCCTGTGTCTTCCTCAAAAGCTTCAGTGATTACTAATGTGTTCAGATCGCCACTTGTCTGTATTTGAATGTATGGAGAATTTTCAAGTTCTTTTCCTTCACAGTACCACCTGCAACAGGGAAACAAGCAAAACCGTGGTTCCTGGTTAGGCTGAGTACATGTATGAATAATCCACATGACTGGCACGCAAAGTACTATAGATATTTACCATATGGGTAATATACGGTAATGTACAAAAGTGCTAAAAGAGCTTGTGTATCTAAGAATAATAAAAGTTGTGAGCTTGCTGGCAGCTGGGGTACTCTACCCACTGATTTGGGTGAAGTAATGTGATCACAGATGACCCGTAGATGGTTTTATGAGACCTTGCAGATGTCATCAATTGAGGTCTATTCATGAAGCAGTGAAATATGTGGAGAAGTGAGTCAGTGGAGAAGTTGGCCATGGCAGCCAATCAGCTGCTACGTATAATTTTATAGAATGCACTTTTTAAATGCTACCTCAACACTGATTGGTTGCCATGGGCAACTTCTCCACTGGCTCACTTCTCCACTCTTTTCACTGCTTCATGAATAGATGCCAAGATACAGTTTATGGAGGAGATGTACTAAGCAGTGATAAAGTGGAGAAGTGAGCCAGTGGAGAAGTTGCCCATGGCAACCAATCAGCATTGACATAACATTTATAATTTGCATACTATAAAAGTATTCAGAGCAGCTGCACTCACTGGCACACTTCTTCACTTTTACAACCGCTTGGTACATTTCCCCCTATGTCACATCCCAGTTACATTCAGGAAGTGTTTTAATCGCAGTATTTGTCTATTTCCTGTCAATGTTGCAGTGGCGCAATTCCAATTTGATTATAGGAAACAGATTGGTAAATAAAAATGTAAATGAATTACAATAGCAAATAGGACAAAACTGCTGAATAGACCAAGATACACTCAGTGGCCATATTATAAGGTACATCTCTCATAGTACTGGATAGCAGTGTCATAACAATAGGCATACCTCCCAACTTGTGGGAGATAGAAAGAGGGACTCCTGTGCGACGCAGCTGCGCCCACCCGGAAAAGGGGCATAACCTCAGAAAAGGGAGTGTGGCCTCGCGGCAAAGCCACGATCGCGAGCCACACCCCCACTTCTCGTCACTATGGGGGCATGCCCAGTACTCTGTGAGCTGCTGGCATTCTCCCTCCATGAATAGACTCTGTGCGCATGTGCACAGCATCTATTCAGAGCCTCCCAACTGCCCTCCTCCTCCTCACCCCCGCGGGACACTGCGGCCTGCAAGTGGGACAGTCCTAAAACACTGGACTGTCCCACGAAAATCAGGACAGTTGGGAGGTATGACTATGGGTGTGAGAGAAGTGCCAACAGTTCAGCTTTGATGAGCTTGTGTCCACTGTAACCTGAATTCCCTGTTCTTAGCTAATCGGAGTAAAACAAAGTGTAATCTCCTGCTGCTGGAATCCATCAACTTCAAGGTTCGATGTGCTATGAAGAAAGAGCCTCTATTGTGTGTGGCAATTAAATGCATTATACTCCCCAGCATGATTTAGCCATGATATAGGCCCTCAATTTCCAAAAACATAAAATAACATACCAGTACCTACAGTAGCATTCAGATATTAGCACTGTGAATGTCGTGTTAACAGACTAAAGGACATTTTAAACTGATAGGTCAATGTTCTTTTTCAAAATTAATAAAAAACAGATGGCAAAATTATTTATTATTTATTTATTGCCAGTTATTTATATAGCGCACACATATTCCGCAGCGCTTTTCAGAGAGAATATTTGCTCATTCACATCAGTCCCTGCCCCCTATCACATGTACACGCACACACATTCACACTAGGGTTAATATTGTTGGAAGCCAATTAACCTACCAGTTTATGTTTGGATTGTGGGAGGAAACTGGAGTACCCAGAGGAAATCCACGCAAGTACGAGGAGAATATACAAACGCCGCACAGATAGGGCCATGGTGTGAATCGAACCCATGACCTCAGTGCTGTGAGGCAGTAATGCTAACCATTACACCATCCGTACTGTCCAAAATAAATAAATAAATAAATCCTAATACTTGTCATAGTGGTACACAAACACATTTATAAAGAAAGAACAAACAAATAAATACTCAAAGGGACAATTCAATTGTTTTATGAGCTGTGCTAATTAATGGGCACTCAACGTAGAAATTCAATAGTCCTTATTTGGGCGCCCAAACTAAACCACAGACAGGGCCGGATTAAGCTTAGGGGGTGCCCGGGGCACGTAAAACAGGGGGCCCCGATGGAAGGAGGGGTATTTATATTAAATTGTGCATACCTTCCAACATGTCTCATTCCAGGAGGGACAAAATGCTGTCTACCTGGATTCTCACTTAATATACGATTGGCGTTACCTGTGTTGAACTATTTAATAGATAAGAAAGGTACTTTTACACAGGTGATTACAATCATAAATTAAGAAGGAAGTTCAGGTAAAGAGCATTTTATCCGTCATGGAATGGGTCATGTTGGGAGGTTTGAATTGTGTATATTAAATTTAAACCAATGGTGTATATTAGTTTTAACTAATAGTTTAATAATGCCTGGGTACTGTTTATAGCTCCACCTAATTGAAAGACAACTATTTTATAAACTTTTCTTGTAGTGTAACAAAGACAACTTAACCTTACAATATACAAAGAAAAATATAATAATTTATCTTGTCACATGCAATAATAGCAGCAGCCTCTGCACTACTTACACACTGGGACAGGACTCCGGAAGACTCTGTGGGTCTCTCTCTATCTCTAGACCCAAATGGTTTAGTTGCGTAACAGTTTACACAGGACTCAGACACCTAGGCAAGGAGGAGAAGAAGCTGGGATCCCTGTGTCACTTACAGCTCTCTCCACCCTCCTATCTTTCCTCTGGTCAGAAAGCTCTGTCAGTAGCTCATGAAACATGATATTCCTGTGTCGCTACATGCACTGCATACTCTCTTGCTTGCATTCTGGCTGCTGGTTCTGCTGCTGCTTAAGTTGGAAAGCTAGTGATGTCAGTGTGCTCTGGTCGGGGGGCCCCCTGACAAAGGGGGGCCCGGGGTACAGAATGCCCTGCATCCCCCCCATCCCTTTATCTGGCTATAACCACAGGGTTTTGGCACAATTCTGCTCACCACCTCATTACGCAGTAAGCAGAGATGTGTTCTCCCGAACAATTGTATTGCTTCGTGTGGGTACCATTAGTAATAAAGTAGCTGCCAAGAAAACATCAGACTCGTCCCCAAAGAGCCATAACACAATACTTAGTGCTCGTGACCCATATATTGCAAAAAGATTAATTTACTAAAGTCAGCTAAGAAACTGCTTGAATTCTTAAAAACTTAACATTTTTAAAACTGCACATTTGTTTTTCTTGACAGTGACACATACTTGCCTACTCTCCATCAAGTTGCTGGAAATTCCACGTTTTCTAGGTAGTTCCCCACACCCACGGTGAGAGGACAGAACTCCCACATCCTGCAAGATCCATAATGAATGGGGCAGGATGAGGAGATCATACAGGGAATTGATGTGCCGTATGGAGGAGGCGGGACTAAATGATGTGAATTTGTATCATTTAGCCCTCCCTCTTTTCTGCAGACCCACAAATCACAACATTTTGAGGACGGGCCTCCCCTTGCAGTGGCAGGCAACATCTCCTCTGTGAGCTTCTCCTGGAGAGGAGATTTTAAATGTAGCAAAGTACACATTGACCCTGATCTCCAATGTTTGCAGGTTTGTGTATGTGCAGGAGCATATGTGCAGATCTGTTTCTGTGATGTCAGTCACAGTGTCATGAGCCGTTGCAGCCTGTGACTTCCGCTGCATCTGGTTTTTGGTAAGCGAACGGACACTGGTGAACTTCCACTCCCCGGCCGCTGGCTTCTAGGCAAGGGCTGGCTGGCAACTTTCAGCCTGGGGGGCAGACTCAAGCAAGTGGCCCAGTTTTTTCTCAGGGAATATGCAGTTATGTGGCCCTGGAACACCTAAATTGCAGTGGCCCAGGTGGCACCCTGCCCCCCTGCCCAGCCAGCCCCTGCTTCTAGGCAACCTAGGATAGGCTAGTGCAGCAGGGGTACCTGGGAATGTGCATCGGGGCAGCTGCTCTGAGTTCTCAATTGTGGGAGGTTTTGCTGTTCTCAGTATGTGATTGGCTCATGCTCCCTTTATATCCTGAGTCTGCCTTTCATGCCTTGCTGGTCATAGCTCCTGGCTGCAGTGTGAGCCCTTGTCTCTAGGTTCTAGCTCTAGCCTGTGGATAACTCTTCCTGGCTACTGTACCATCATCCCTCTGCAGAGTTCCTGTGCCCAGCTCGGTCTTATTCCTGCTGATATTGCTCCTTGCCTAGTTACTGTACAGTTTCGTGTTCTCTCTGTAATCTAATCCTCCTGTATATTTTTCGTATTCCCACTGCTTGTAGCTCCTCCTGTGGGTTCAGAGCTTTCAGTGTTTCCATGTTCTCGTTTCTTCTTTTATTCCAGCCTACATTGCTTCTGTCCTGTCCTTGTCTGGGACGCTCCTGTATACCGTCTACCGCTCTCCTGAGTTTCTGTGACTCTGTAGGGTCATTCTATTTCTCTTGTCTTAATAACTTTGTGTTACTCCTCTCTTCTTTTGGATCTTCCTTCCTACTAGCTTTGATTTGGGTCACTGAGGGTTAAGTTCGTACTACCACCACTGGCGTAATTCCTGGTGGCATCCCAGTACTGGTAGGCACATCTCGCCTTTTGGGAAAAGTGGCTATTATAAACAAGAAAACCTGCTGTTGAGTTCTACTGGTCAACCTGGCATGTACAAGGGTCACTGCCCAGAAGATCTCTGGAAGCCTCAGTCACTTTGGAAAGAAGATACCTTGGTCGTAACATGTACCTCAAAAGCTGCAGCATGATTAACCTTCTGTTGGTAGTTGGGGGTGGCAACGGGGAGCATTACAGGATACATGTGCATGCCGGCCCTGCTTTCTGGGAGTGCCAAAGCCAGTGGCTGTATTCTCAGATGGATGGTCCCAGCAGTGTGATTTTTCCATACATCTTGAGTAAATTAAAGGTTACTCAGATGTCTGATGCAGAGGCGGAACTAGCGCCAGTGCAGGCAGTGCCTTGCACTGGGGCCCGCCTCTGTCAAGGGGCCCAAAGCCAGAGCGGCATGTAATGAGTCAAACTGACTCATTACATGCCGCCTGGCTGCCGCTGTGTGCCGCCGCCGAGGAGAGGATGCGCACCGGCTACGGAGGGTGAGGAGGAGGAGGGAGGGTGGAGGAGGGAGCCGCAGCAGCGCTGTGTCATTGGTAGAAGCGCTGCTGCTGCTGGCCCTCTCCTTTACCAAAGGCTGCCCTCCGCCGCTGTGAATGCTGGGATGCGCATCGCATCCCAGCATTCACAGCGGCGGAGGGCAGCCTATGGTAAAGGAGAGGGCCAGCAGCAGCAGCGCTTCTACCGATGACACAGCGCTGCTGCGGCTCCCTCCTCCACCCCCCTCCTCCTCCTTCTCCCCTGCCAGAAACTGCAAGAGGAGCCTGGGTTGCGTACGTCCAGGTCCTTTGCACGAAGGCAACATAGATACAACCGAGGAGCCTGAGCCAGCGGAAACGGTAAGTATACCTATTCTATCTATCTATCTATCTATCTATCTATCTATCTATCTATCTATCTATCTATCTATCTATCTAACTATCTATCTGTCTGTCTGTCTGTCTGTCTATCCTGTTTGCCATAATGTGTAAAAAATGGGACGCTGTCTGCCGTAATGTGCAAAAAATGGGACGCTGTCTGCCGTAATGTGTAATAAATGGGACGTTGTCTGCCGTAATGTGCAAAAAATGGGACGCTGTCTGCCTTAATGTGTAATAAATGGGACGTTGTCTGCTGTAATGTGCAAAAAATGGGACGCTGTCTGCCGTAATGTGTACTAAATGGGACGTTGTCTGCCATAATGTGCAAAAACTGGGACGCTGTCTGCCGTAATGTGCAAAAAATGGGACGCTGTCTGCCGTAATGTGCAAAAATGGGACGCTGTCTGCCATAATGTGTAAAAAATGGGACGCTGTCTGCCATAATGTGCAAAAAATGGGACGCTGTCTGCTGTAATGTGCAAAAAATGGGACGCTGTCTGCCGTAATGTGTAATAAATGGGACGTTGTTTGCCGTAATGTGCAAAAAATGGGACGCTGTCTGCCGTAATGTGTAATAAATGGGACGTTGTCTGCCGTAATGTGCAAAAAATGGGACGCTGTCTGCCGTAATGTGCAAAAAATGGGACGCTGTCTGCCGTAATGTGCAAAAAATGGGACGCTGTCTGCCGTAATGTGTAATAAATGGGACGTTGTCTGCCGTAATGTGCAAAAAATGGGACGCTGTCTGCCGTAATGTGCAAAAAATGGGACGCTGTCTGCCGTAATGTGTAATAAATGGGACGCTGTCTGCCGTAATGTGTAATAAATGGGACGCTGTCTGCCGTAATGTGCAAAAAATGGGACGCTGTCTGCCGTAATGTGTAATAAAAGGGACGCTGTCTGCTGTAATGTGCAAAAAATGGGACGCTGTCTGCCGTAATGTGTTAAAAGGGGACGCTGTCTGCCGTAATGTGTAAAAAAGGGGACGCTGTCTGTCGTAATGTGTAAAAAGGGGACAATGTCTGCCGTAATGTGTAAAAAGGGGACACTGTCTGCCGTAATGTGTAAAAAGGGGGACGCTGTCTGCCGTAATGTGTAAAAAAGGGGAAGCTGTCCGCCATAATGTGTAAAAGGGTCTCTGCCTGGTGTAGTGGTAGTACCGTGCGGCGTAATTTGAATAATGGAGACTACTGTGCACCATTATATGAATTGGTATTATTTTGTGGCCACGCCCCTTCCCCATGAAGCCACGCCCCTATTTTTTTTGCACGCCTGCGGCGCGCACTGCCCCTGTTTTACATAGAGGGGCGGGGCTTCGATGCCGTTTCTTGCACACAGCACTAAAATGACTAATTACGGCACTGTTGCTAGGTATCCATTTCCCTGGCCCTGAACAGGTCCCCCTCACCAGATCCTCTCCAGGGGTGAGGCGGTGGACTTAGATGGGGGGGGGGGCCCAAAGCATTTTGTCGCACATGGGCCCACCGCTCGCTAGTTCCGCCACTGGTCTGATGGTCATGTATATGATCCGATGCTGCATCTTTGGACACATCTTTGAATATGGCAGGGAGGGCTGTACAGAGCTACAGATGTGTCCACTATTACCTTTCTGAATAGAGTGCCATGGCAGTAAATTTGGCATGACATGAATTCCTTTTGTTGTTGGGCCATCATGTTGTGCTGTGACAATTCATGACAATTCATAGTTTCACCACTGGGTGTCCAGTGCATCACGTAACGTAGCTTTCCACCAACATTGCTGTTAAATAGACACTGTAATCAGGTCGTTGTGATGTATGGCCAGCTTTAGAGTGTAATTGCTAATTGTGTAGGTGTGAAAATCACAGTGTGAGAGGCCTTTGAAGTAGACTCCTTGGGGGGTACAGATTTTATCCTGGCTGGGGGATGTTACTATATGTTGCTCATAGCACAGGGGTGAATGAAGTCTAAAGTGAAATTAAATAATAAGTTAAGAAAAACCTTAGTGCTAGAGAGTAAAAGAACATATAAGATTTTGCAATGATAAAATATTTCCAAATAAAGGGCCTCATTACGAGTTGATCGCACGAAGCTGCTTTTTGCAGCCCGTGCAATCATCTAATCTCCACCTATGAGGGTTGGTTTTTTCCCATAGCAAAGCTGCAATCGCTTGTGCAGGCCTGCTATGGTAAAAAATGTTGTGCAGTTTCTAAGTAGGTCTGGACTTAGGGGGTCATTACGACTCGATCGCAGCATGTCGTCGTTTGCACAGCTGCAATCGGGTCCGTGCTGCGCATGTGCGGCGGCTGCTATGTGCACGCATGGCCATCGACGCTGGGACCGAAAAAAGCGATCGCAGCACCAATCGCACGAAGATTGACAGGCGGAGGGCGTTCCTGGGCAACTCACCGTTTGCAGCCGTTTTCGGGGAGTGGTAAGAAAAACGCAGGCATGGTGAGAGAAACGCAAGTGTGTCCAGGGCGAGTGTTTGACGTCAGAGCTAGGACCGAACAGGTTGAAAACATTGCAGCAGGTAAGTAAGTCACCGGCACCCCTGCACTGAGCATACTGCTGGCACTGCCGACACCCCTGCACCGAGGACACTTCTGGCACTCCCACACTGCCGACACTCCTGCACTGAGGACACTGCCGGCACAACTGCACTGGGGATACTGCCAGCACTCCTGCACTGAGGACACCTCCTACACTGCCGACACTGCCAGCACTTCTGCACCGAGGACACTTCCGGCACTCCCACACTGCCGGCACCCCTGACTGCTGACACTGCTGGCACCGCTGCGCTGGGGATACTGTCAGCACTCCTGCACTGATTACACCACCTGCACCTCTGGACCGAAGACACTACTGGCACTCCCACATGTATTGGAGATATATTAATACTTCACAATTAGCTGCCGCTGCTGATACTCCCGTGTGCCTGATGGATAAATTGCCCTGCACATATGGATGTCCATGTTGCTGCCCACGGTGCTGTTGGTGGCTAGAGGTGGGAGGAGAAGCCACCGGCATCTGTGATTCTGCTGACCGGAAGTCGGACCCGGTCACTTGCTCGTTGCCAGGGGTTACATGCTCGTTGCCAGGGGTTACATATGCTTGTTGCCATAGGGGTTACATGCTTAGTACCAGGAGGTTACATGCTCATTCTGGGTAGCGCTGGGTAATGGTTTAGTACACAGGTTCTCAAACTCGGTCCTCAGTACCCCACACGGTGCATGTTTTGCAGGTCTCCTCACAGAATCACAAGTGAAATAATTAGCTCCACCTGTGGACTTTGTAAAATGTGTCGGTGAGTAATTAATACACCTGTGCACCTGCTGGGTTACCTGCAAAACATGCACTGTGTGGGGTCCTGATGACCGAGTTTGAGAACCTCTGGTCTAGTAATACCCCTGGCATCTGTCTCCTAGAAGGGCCGTCTTCCATGCTGTCTGCATGGAATCTGCAGCTTCCAGTAGTAGGTAGATCCTAAGCATCTATTGTGCCGCTGCTGCGCCCCTCCCAGCCCCAGGACTCAGCCATCCAGGCTGCAGCCTTATGGCTGATCAGGCCCTGGGTCTCATGTTTCTTCACCTACTTGTTTGGCAGGCAGAGCACCCAGTGACTTATTATGGAGCACAGCCCAAGCACTGGACTGATTTGTGGCAGACAGATGCAGCACCCACTTGTATGGCAGACACTGTCGATCTTCAGACCGGATCCCAGTGAAATATATGCGGTATTGAAATACCAAAAATTCTAAAAACTTAGAATGACCCCCCCCATAGCCGCAATTTTGTTAGCAGATGGGCAAAACCATGGGGGTCATGCAGACCTGATCGCACGCTAGGTTTTTTCGCTGCGCTGCGATCAGGTCATAACTGCGCGTGCGTGTGCACCGCAATACGCAGGCGCGTCGCACGGGTACAAAGTGGATCGTTGCTGAGCAATGGATTTAATGAAGAATCCATTCGCACAGACAATTGCAAGGAGATTGACTGGAAGAAAACATTTGTGGATGTCAACTGAACGTTTTCTGGGAGTGTTTGGTAAAACGCAGGTGTGTCCATGCATTTGCAGGGTGGGTGTCTGACGTAAATTCGGGGCAATCACTTTAGGCTGTTCGTGTCCGGAATTTATGTCAGACACCTGCCCTGCAAACGCCTGGACACGCCTGCGTTTTTCCAAACACTCACAGAAAACGTTCAGTTGCCACCCACAAATGCCCTCTTCCTGTCAATCTCCTTGCGATCTGCTGTCTCTGTGTCTCCCACTCTCTGATTTTCTTTCTCCTAGACTTTATCTCTCTCACATGACTGTCTCACTTTCTCTCTCCATCTGACTATAGTTTATTGTAATGTTAGCAGCCACACAGAAAAACACAAGCTAAAAAACATTCTCCATAAAGGAGCTGTACAATAAAGAGCATATTACCCCATATTAATAAAGATCTGTTTACAGACTACAGTGAGTGGCCAATTGAACACAGGAAAGTAGCAATCATGCCATAGCATTAGAGTCCAATTCCTAATTGTGTACAGTAGGTGTGAAAATCTCAGTGTGTGAGGCCTTTGTAGTAGATTCCTTGGAGAGTATAGATAGCATATATCCTGTCTGGGGGATGGCCTGGGATTTGAAATGAATAATTCAATTCCAATTTAAGTGTTTTCAGCTTCTAACTTTAGTCTATGCAGCTACAATATCAAAAGTTTTTTTTATACATTTCTTGTTCCTTGCAATAAACAAATATGGTATTTAAAAATATAATTGATTCAACTTCCTTCATAACTGGTCAAATAATGTAAAATGCTCAGGAAATGCACTCTTGGCTGTGAGGGGAGCCTGTGCCATTCCTTAGAGGAGAGTAGGGAGTGGGCATCACAGCATCTACTGTATAAAAGGGCCTACACAGTACACATGGGGTGACTGTGCTGAGCGATCTGAGCGATGCTAGATCACTCAGCAAGATTGCTCAGCACACAGCGCTGCACAACAATGTGTCAACGATGTGTGCTGAGCGATCTGTCAGGGCCAGTGAACACTGGCCCTGAGAGGCGATCTGACTAGATTTATCATGCATGCAGGATCTTAATCGCTGCACCATTGCGACAACTGAACATCTATGTACTTGGGATATACAGTACCTATCACCCACATAATCACTGTTGAAGTCTGGTTCCAGTTTAAGAAATATAGCATCATAACTATTTATTTACAGTTTCTTACATAGCGCAGCATAATTCTTTCCCATTCGTCCATTTAAAAAATATTAGTTATTTTGTGTGCACTGTGACTGTGTAAAGTAATTGCTATCACACAGAGCTGCCACTGCTTTGATCGGGGAGGGAGGGGGATGGGAATTGCTTGAGCTGTGTGCACTGTGCCTGATTGTTGTCATTCTGTTGGGGGAGGGGAGAACACACAGAGCTGCATAAAGGGGGTCATTCCAAGTTGATCGCTAGCTGCCGTTGTTCGCAGCACAGCGATCAGGCTTAAAATCTGCATTTCTGTGCATGCATATGTCCCGCAATGCGCATGCGCGACGTACGGGTACATAGCCCTTTGTGGTTTTGCACAGATTCTAGCAAAGTTTTCCTTCACACTGGCGCCCGCTAGAAGATTGACAGGAAGGGGGCGTTTCTGAGTGTCAACTGACCGTTTTCAGGGAATGTTTGGAAAAACGCAGGCGTGTCTGAAAAAATGCAGGCGTGGCCGGGCATTCGCTGGGTGGATGTGTGATGTCAAATCTGGACACGAATAGGCTGAAGTGATCGCAAGCACTGAGTAGGTTTAGAGCTACTCAGAAACTGCACAAACTGTTTTTGCAGAGCTCTGCTGCACATGCGTTCGCACTTCTGCTAAGCTAAAATACACTCCCCAGTGGGCGGCGGCATAGCATTTGCACAGCTGCTACAATTGGCCAGCGAGTGATCAACTTAGAAAGACCCCCAATGCTTGGTGCTCAGACGTGCATGGATACTAAAGGTTATGATTTGTGACATGGATAGACAAGGATGGAAAAAGTAAAAAAATATGAAAAAGTTCCAAAAACCTTGTGTTGACCATATGTGTGTGTGTTGACCATTTCCATGTCAACCATTTGATGCTGTGAGTAGTTGTTTCCTGATTTGGGAGCAGCCGGTATATAATGAGCTGTCCAGGCACATGGTAGTATTATGTAGTTTCAGGAGTGGTGATATCTGCGCTCACCTGACGTCTAGGTGTATGTGTCTTACATTATTACCAGTAATTTATATAGCGCACACATATTCCACAGCGCTTTACAGAGAATATTCAGCCATTCACATCAGTCCCTGCCCCAGTGGAGCTTACACTCTATATTCCCTACCACACGTACACACACACATTTGCACAAGGGTTAATTTTGTTAGGAACCAATTAACCTATCACTATATTTTGGGATTGTGGGAGGAAACCGGAGTACCCGGAGGAAGCCCACTCAAGTACGGGGAGAATATACAAACTCCACACATTATAATGAGTGTACAATGGTGTATTTGTAGTGTTCTTTATTGCGACACAATGCTCAGGTCACATGCATATTAATTAGACAGTTAAAAAGAGAGGTTTTTAAAACCGCACAGGACCTGTGTTTGGTTCACACTATGATTAGTTAGAAATTCAAAAACCAACATAAAGGCAATAAAGGATCAAATACTCCTGGCACTTGGTTGGTGATGCTCCCAGAAAAAATAGCTCAATAAACTTTAAGCTTAGTACATCAGGCCCAGTGCACCGTCCCAAGACAGACAACAAATTAGGTTTCCATTTGCCCTCCCCCCTGCCTTATGTTAATGCTAATTGATGTTGTATTGAGACTTTTGTTCATTCTCTTACTCACAAAGTAGCACATGCACTGTAAAGGGTCAATTACTCCTGGCACTTGGTGGGTGGTGCTCCCAGAAAAAATAGTACAATAAACTGTATAAATGGAAAATCTTTACATAGGAGGTAAAGACAAAAAGAGACTTTAAGTCTGTCCTGGGGCACACTTGTCAAAAATGATTAATAAAATATAACTTTTAATATTCACAATTAAAAAAGATCATCTCACAAAGCGACATGGCGACATGTAAAAATTGTAATCATAAACTTTTTGATACAGTAATCCAATGTATTATTATAGTGAAATATGCAGTATGCGGTATTGAAATACCCAAAAATCTCTCAGAGGTGTATTACCTCGTTACAATACTTTGAGAGAATTGGCTTCTCTATACTCACACCTTAACCACCAAACAATTGCAAAAAATGACAAGTATCAATAGTGCCTTTTAGTTAGTATAATAATTTCCATATCAAATATCTGTGTGAAGTTTGCCCGGCTGCTGGGATGAGAGAGCCAGGTACCTATATGGAAGTTACTGTAATATGAGAGATGTATTGGAGATATATTAATACTACACAATTAGCTGCCGCTGCTAATATTCCTGTGTGCCTGATGGATAAATTGCCCTGCACATACAGATGTCCATGTTGCTGCCCACGGTGCTGTTGGTGGCTAGAGGTGGGAGGAGAAGCCACCAGCATCCATGATTCTGCTGACCGGAAGTTGGACCCGGTCACATGCTCGTTGCCAGGGGTTATATGCTCGTTGCCAGGGGTTACATATGCTTGTTGCCATAGGGGTTACATGTTTAGTGCCAGGGGGTTACATGCTCAGTGCCAGGGGGTTACATGCTCATTCTGGGTAGCGCTGGGTAATGGTCTAGTAATACCTCTAGCATCTGTCTCCTAGAAGGCAGCTGCCATTTTTAAAGGGCCGTCCTCCATGCTGTCTGCATTGAATCTGCAGCTTCCAGTAGTAGGTAGAGCCTAAGCGTCTATTGGACCGGTGCTGCCCCCCCCAGGACTCAGCCATCCAGGCTGCAGCCTTATGGCTGCTCAGGCCCCGGGTCTCATGTTTCTTCACCCGCTTGTATGGCAGACAGAGCACTGAATGACTTATTATGGAGCACAGCCAGCCCCAGCACTGGACTGATTTGTGGCAGACAGGCACAGCACCCACTTGTATGGCAGACACTGTCGATCTTCAGACCGGATCCCAGTGAAATATATGTGGTATTGAAATACCAAAAAATTCTCTCTACTCACACCTTAACCACCAAACAATTGCAAAAAATGACAAGTATCAATAGTGCCTTTTAGTTAGTATCATAATTTCTATATTGAATCTCTGTGTGGAGTTTGTATGAACTCTTCATCAGCACATTATCAATCACAAGGAAAAAGATTTTTTTAAACATATAGGTAACATTGAGCCAGGTACATGTTGGAAGTAAGTATGAGATATGTATTGGAAAAATATTAATACTTCACAATTAGCTGCTGCAGCTGATATTCCCGTGTGCATGATCGATAAATTGCCCTGCACACACGGCTCATGGGGGTCATTCTGACCCGATCGCTGCTGCTGACCAGCCGCTACGGGGCGTGTAGCGATGATTAGCTCCCGGCCAGCACGCTAAAGCTGCGCTGGCCGGGAGCTACTCCTGAAGTACAAAAGCATCGCCGCTGTGCAATGCTTTTGTACTTCTGCGGGGGGGGGGGGGGGGCGGGGACGGAATTGACCTGCGGGGCGGACTAGCCCTGTGCTGGGCATCCCCCGCATGTCTCTGTTCCTGATCGTAGCCCTGCAAAATTTTGCAGGGCTACGATCAACTCGGAATGACACCCCATAGCTGCAATTTTGTTAGCAGATGGGCAAAACCATGGGGGTCATGCAGACCTGATCGCACGCTAGGTTGTTTTGCTGAGCTGCGATCAGGACATAACTGCGCATGTGTGTGCCCCGCAATACGCAGGCGCGTCGCACACGTACAAAGCGGATCGTTGCTGAGCAATGGATTTAATGAAGAATCCATTCACACAGACAATCGCAAGGAGATTGACTGGAAGAAAACATTTGTGGATGTCAACTGACCATTTTCTGGGAGTGTTTGGAAAAACGCAGGTGTGTCAATGCGTTTGCAGGGTGGGTGTCTGATGTAAATTCGGGGCAAACACTCTAGCCTGTTCGTGTCCGGAATTGACGTCAGACACCTGCCCTGCAAACGCTTGGACACGCCTGCGTTTTTCCAAACACTCCCAGAAAGCGTTCAGTTGCCACCCACAAATGCCCTCTTCCTGTCAATCTCCTTGCGATCTGCTGTGCGAATCGATTCTTCGTTAAATCCATTGCTCAGCAATGATCCGCTTTGTACCCATACGACGCACATGCGCATTGAGGTGCATACGCATGTGCAGTTTCGACCTGATCGCACCACTGCAAAACAACCTAGCGTGCGATCATTTCGGAATGACCCCCATGGTTTTGCCCATTTGCAAATAAAATGCTGCTAGAATCAGGTCTGAACTACTCCCTCTAGAATCTCTTTATCAGACTTTCTGCTTGCTCAGTTTCTGAAAATGCCACCTGCTGTCTGAAAAGTGGTACTGCACTATATTTCAGAGGAGATACACATGGCTAGCCGTGTATATCTTAAGAGGAAAGCTTATCTCGTGCCATGAACGGCAGGCCATGATACTTTTTTCAGAAAGGTAATAGTGGACACATCTGTATGGCAGACTAGGGTACTTTTTGGGGTGTGGCCTAAATGTGGGAGGCGTGGCACATCCCCTTCGGGAACAAAAATAGAAAAACTGTTTTTGCGGCACTGAATACTGGACAGGGGGGTGCCATGAGCCCTCATGCCAGGCACAAAACAGGGGGTGGGGGGGGGGGGAGAAGGGTTACAGTGGACAATAATGGTCCTGTCACTGTTTACTGTATCCGAAATGGGTGCTCCTCGGGTAATGCCAAGAACTTAATTTCCGTCTCAAATTTACATCTCTATGGATTTACCAAATTTTTTACACTAACTTATATTTACTACAGTGATAATCAGAAACTCCCGTGCGAACAACGGGTAGAACAGCTAGTCTCTAATATAGGGGGACTGCAGGTTTCCAAATATCAGCAAAGCAAGTGTCTATATGTAAAAGTGATTATGGTGATAAGTGTGCTGAAATATCACTGTCTGACAGACTGCTGCATCATCAGGAGACCGAAAACTAATAAATCAAACTCTGCTGCAATTAGATCCTAATTGAAATATGAAAAGCATGAAGTCTTCAAATAACATCTCTGCATACTATAATACTGCTGTGCCAATCCATCAAGCCGAAACATTGTGGGCTTTGCAGAAAGGAAGCATATAGTTAAATAATAGTGATAGAAATATTTATGCAATAGATGCAAACATTTATACATTTAAAGAGTATTCCCATATTGACAATGTGTTTATATGTTATGCCCCCACACCCATGTTTGATTTCCTTTAAATAATTTGGTCACAGTACAGTGGGAAGTATGCCTGCAGGTGGGTGGAGCCTGTCTGCTGGGACTTAAATGAGTGGGAAACAAATAGTATTTATTGCCTGTTGGAGAATAACAGCAGATTAGTACTTGTATAATAATAATAATAATAACAATAATAATAGCACACAGAGGTTCCACTTAGAAGTTTGGGTGGTACTATTAATGGGGACCTCTACTGTTCAGCTTCCAATATGGGAGGATCCCTTGCAATTACCTTGATGGGATATGTAAATGAGATGCTATGCCCCGCATGTACTGGACCACATCCTGGTTTGTGTCTGGCCACAAAGCATTTTATTTCCTGCAAATAGATTTGTGATATCCATCTTCAGAAGTGATGGAAAACAGGGCCCTCCGATACTACAGTATATGGTTTATTATTGCTTTAGAGTATACCAGAGTAAGTTATGTACTTAATTAGCTTAAATTAATTATACAGTGCCACTTTAATTTTGAGATGGCCATTAGAATAAATCCATTGAATAGTGAAAGCATTGCCGCCACAACAACGTTCCTTGTGGTGGCATGTAACCATTGCATGTATGGTATGCATTCACGGTCACGTCTACAACTTCATGCTAAAGACTAGTGTAAGCCCCTCCTTGCTGTACATCTGTCTGAATGTGCAAGGACTGAGACGCCCACTTTGTGTGTCTTTAATGGCTGCAATCCTGCTTGGTAAATCGAAAGACACAGACATTGGACACACAATGAAAACTTGCACCATCACAGTATGGCTTCCAACGTAGTCTGAGTACACAACCAGTTCTGCGGTACGTCACTAGTACTCCTGTAACACACCCATAAGGTGTTACATCTGTGTGCGACTGAATAGCCACCTCACAGATGCCACCCAGGAACCCCAATACATTTTACACCCACTCTCTATTGCTACTGTGACTCTGTACACTAAAACCGCGGGAGGCAAGTGCTGGGCTACTTTTTAGCAGCTTAGACGCTTGCGCAGAAAGAAATTGTCCATTTGCATGAATTTTGGCATTGTGTGTGAATATGAACCAGCCCTTGAGTGTCTCTATCCTGGTGTCAGCCATCAGAGCAGCTATCACACACAATCATGCAATGGTGGCAACCATGTAACCCTCACAGTGAATGGAGAAAGCATTGCCAGCAGATCAGAAACACTGATGGTTGGCAACCAGTGGTTTCCAATGACCATCCCTACTTCCTCTGGAATGGCTGTAACAACTTGTCACAACCTGTAGACTTCAAAATAATTGATTATCTTGTACTGGCTATCTCTACACACTGATACCTCACTACCTCTTTTCTAAATTCCAGAGAAGCTTCCTTATAAAGTATCTTCATCTGGTCATCATGTGTCTCTTTAGTACTTTAACTCTGGAAAATTGCATTATGGAAATTACCAAAAACAATGGCCCTGGTGGTGCCAATACCTGCCAGACCACAGTGCTTGCCTCCCAATCACACCATAGAGTTCCAACACCCCTAGTAGAGCCATCCCACTATCTGTGTGACCTGTACAGAGCGCCCTCTGGCTGAGGAATAGCACCTTGCATAAGTGAGGTACGTGTGAGAGATTCTATCTAACAGCAAGCCTTGAAAAGGATGCAATCCATGACACTGGTAATCTGAATAATTTTTAGAGAGAACGGAATAAAGTGTAAACTTTTCAGCTATGTTAGAAATATCATTAATTTCAGTAATAAGCAGCTTTAAAAATATAATAATGTCAAATACTGACTTAATGTACTCAAATTATTTTCATCTGCATAGACGTAAAGGTATTCTTTTGAGACACTTCTAAACATGCAAAAACTTGCTGCAGATCACTAACTAACAGCACCACCACACGGGGATTGTAACAGAGCAGATATAGAAGTAAGCGCAGAGATGCTGCTAAATGTGCCCATTACTATAGTTCAGCTAAACTACACCAATCACTGTGGGATTGTAGTCTCTGAAATCAGACCAAGAAACACTATGTAGTTCTTCTAAGTGTGATGTCTTCATATGAATGACATCAAGCACTCACTAGACAACTGATGTGTCTGCACACATCAAATAGAAATCCTTGGTATGGATAGTTCTCCTGCTGTGTGGAATCCAGGGTTGCGACGGACCGTCTCTGGTATTCATCAACCTCTCTCTCACTCCAAATTTAGCCAGGATGTTCAGCCGGGCAAACGTGATCCCTCTTTCCCAATTGCAGAAGTCAAGGTGCAAGTCAGAAATCAGGTGTTGTAGTTTCCTTGGGGCCTAATGGATAGTTATACACACCGTAGGAATAGTAATCAGCATCCAGATCCTAATTCCTACGCGTTTCAATGCTCAGGGTCTTTGTCAGGATGTACAGTAACATTTCTTGAATTGTGTGAACCGTTTTCTTGATTACAGAGACTACAAATCCACAGTGATTTATGCCATTTTAATGTTTATAATATAATTAACGTAACTATTGGGCCACTACACTGACTCTATATTTTTCTATTCTTATTTGTGCATCTTGCTTTATCACCTAGCACACTTCCTTCCTATATATCCATGAACTGGCAAAATTAACCCTACCTTTGACCCACCTAAACACAGCACATATACTCGCCAAATACCCACTTTTGTAGAAAGTACCACAGTAACAAAATCTGCAATTTGGGACTCCCATTGAAATCTGGCCAGTTGAGAAGTATGGTATAAAAAAATATAAAATATTATAGTTTGGCTGCCTTACACATAATGTAAAACTTAAAGAAAAGCTACATGCACAATTTAAATAAATGAAGGACTACACAGTTTTGATGGAGTTCTTTAGTTGGAAAATCAAAAGTAAATTGTTTAATGAGATATATATGCACCATTTTCCTGTTGGAATATTATAAAACACTCATCTCTTCAAGCATGTCTGATAAGTGATCTTGTCTTTTGCAATTACATACGAGCTGCCTGGTAAACCAGGACTGCCCTGACTATTTAGCATCCCAGCAGTGGTTATTCAAGATCAAGATAGTAAGTACCTGCCTGTATTTCTCATCATTGAGGACACCATTAATGCTGACCAAATCCTCATCTCCATTTGCTCAAATGCAGCCCCAAACTTGCAAGGAACCTCCACCGTGCTTTCCTGTTGTCTGAAGACACTCATTATTGCACCGCTTTCCAACCCTTTGGCAAACAACCTGCCATACCTTCAACATGGAAACAAGGCCAAGCGACTAAATTATGCACGAAAACATAGGAACTGGTGAGCAGAAAAATGTCAGCAGGTGCTCTGGACTGATGAGACAAAATTTTAAATATATGACTGTAACAGAAGGCAGTTTGCCCGCCAAAGGGCTGGAGAGCGGTACAGTAAGGAGTGTCTGCAGGCAACAATGAAGCATGGTGGAGGTTCGTTGCAAGTTTGGGGCTGCATTTCAGCAAATGAAGTTGGGGATTTGGTCAGGATTAATGGTGTCCTGAATGCTAAGAAAAACAGACAGGTACTTAACCATCATTCAATACCAGAACAAAGATTTCTGTAAGTGATTATTAGGCTCCCACAGAGGCCTGATCTCAACATCATTGAGTCTGTCTGGGATCTCATGAAGAGACAAAAGGATTTGAGCAAGCGGGTTCAGAAGGGAAAGCCGGCGGCCGAGATCCCGACGTTCGAAATACTGACGTTGGGATCCTGATTGCGAAGAAGCCAACAGGGGTGAGTAAGGGGTGTTACACCCTCTCCCCTGCCCCCCTAACCCTCTCTACCTGCTGCCTAACCCTAAGCTCCCCCTTAGTGCCTAACCCTAACCTTCCTCCCATAGGTGCCTAAACCTAACCTCCCATCCCCACTGCTTAAAACTAACCCTCCGAGAGAGTGCCCAACCCTAACACTCCGTCCCAGCAGCCTAACCCTACCCGGGAGCTGCCTAACTCTAACCCTCCCCAACAGCCTACACCTAACCTCCCCCCAGCGGCTCACCTCTTCAGCAGCACAGTGTCAGGATGTTCGGCATCCCGACTGTCGCGATTCCGGCGCTGGGATGTCTACCTATTAGGGATGCTGGTGTCGGCATTCTGAATACTGTTGGGATTCCGGTGTCAGTAATCTGACTGCCAGGACCCTGAAAAAGCGGAATCCTGACTGCATCCCGAGCAAGCCTACATCCACAGAAGATCTGTGGTTAGTTCTACAAGATGTTTGGAACAACATCCCTGCTGAGCTCTGTCAAAAACTATGTGCAAGTATACCTAGAAGAATTGATACTATTTTGAAGGCAAGGGTGGTCACATCAAACATTGATTTGATTTAGATTTATCTTCTGTTCATTCACTTTGCATTTTGTTAATTGATAAATATAAGCTATTAACACTTCTGTTTTTGAAAGCATTCTTACTTTGCAACCTTTTTTCCACACCTGCCTAAAATTTTTGTACAGTACTGTATAGATAGATAGATAGATAGATAGATAGATAGACAGTTAGATAGACAGTGTATCCGGAAGGTATTCAAAGCGCTTAACTTTTTCCACATTTTGTTATGTTACAGCCTTATTCCAAACTGGAATAAATTTATTTTTTCCCTCAAAATTCAGAAGACAAAATCCCATAATGACAACGTGAAAAAAGTTATTTTGAGATTTTTGCTAATTTATTACAAATAAAAAAACTAAGAAATCACATGTACATAAGTATTCACAGCCTTTGCCATGAAGCTCAAAATTGAGCTCGGGTGCATCCTGTTCCCACTGATCAACCTTGCAATGATCCTACAGCTTAATTGGAGTCCACCTGTGGTAAATTCAGTTGCATCCTGTTCCCACTGATCAACCTTGCAATGATCCTACAGCTTAATTGGAGTCCACCTGTGGTAAATTCAGTTGATTGGACATGATTTGGAAAGGCACACACCTGTCTATATAAGGTCCCACACATGACAGTGCATGTCTGAGCACAAACCAAGCATGAAGTTAAAGGAATTGTCTGTAGATCTCAGAGACAGGATTGACTCAAGGCACAAATCTGGGGAAGGGTACAGAAAAATATCTGCTGCTTTGAAGATCCCAATGAGCACAGTGGCCTCCATCATCTATAAATGGAAGAAGTTTGGAACCACCAGGACTCTTCTTAGACCTGGCCAGCTGTCTAAACTGTGCGATCGGGGGAGAAGGGCCCTAGTCAGGGATGTGGCCAAGAACCGGTGGTCAGAGCAACTGCATTCCTCTGTGGAGAGAGGAAAACCTTCCAGAAGGACAACCATCTCTGCAGCAATTCACCAATCAGGCCTGTATGGTAGAGTGGCCAGCTGGAAACCACTCCTTACCAAAAAGCACATGGTAGCCCATCTGGAATTTACCAAAATGCACCTGAAGGACTCTCAGACCATGAGAAACAAAATTCTCTGGTCTGATGAGACAAAGATTGAACTCTGGCGTGAATGGCAGGCATCATGTTTGGAGGAAACCAGGCACCGCTCATCACAAGGCCAATACCATCCCTATAGTGAAGCATGGTGGTGGCAGCATCATGCTGTGGGGTTATTCTTCAGCGGCAGGAACAAGAGACTAGTCAGGATAGAGGGAAAGATGAATGCAGCAATGTACAGAGACATCCTGAATAAAAACCTGCTCCAGAACGCTCTTGACCTCAGACTGGGGCGACAGTTCATCAGCAGCACAACGACCCTGAGAACACAACCAAGATATCAAAGGAGTGGCTTCAGGACAACCCTGTGAATGTCCTTGAGTGGCCCAGCCAGAGTCCAAACTTGAATCCGATTGAACATCTCCTGATGGAGCTTGAGAGGTGCTGCAAAGAGGAATGGGCGAAACTGCCCAAAGATAGGTGTGCCAAGCTTGTGGCATCATATTCAAAAAGACTTGAGGCTGTAATTGCTGCCAAAGGTGCATCAACAAAGTACTGAGCAAAGGCTGTGAATACTTATGTACATGTGCTTTCTTAGTTTTTTATTTTTAATAAATTTGCAAAAATCTCAAAAACACTTTATTTCACGTTGTCATTATGGGTGATTGTGTGTAGAATTTTGAGGGAAAAAATTAATTTATTCCAGTTTGGAATAAGGCTGTAACATAACAAAATATGGAAAAAGTGAAGCGCTGTGAATACTTTCCGAATGCACTGTATATACAGCTACCGAAACAAAAGTACACAATGAATTTATCTGACATTCTGACAGTCATTGTTTGAAAGATGACACTAAACGATGACATACAGGTTTGACGTCAGTAGCGCCATCTGTTATTATTATTATTATCCTTTATTTATATGGCGCCACAAGGGTTCTGCAGCGCCCAATTACAAAGTACATAAACAAATAATCAAACAGGAAAACAGCAACTTACAGTTGATGACAGTATAGGACAAGTACAGGGTAAATAAACATAGTTACATCAGCAGATGACACTGGAATAAGTATCAGGTGGCAGAAGACTGATGGATTTGGTGCAGTTGAAGATTATTAAAGTAAGAAAGGATAAACACATGAGGGAAGAGGGCCCTGCTCGTGAGAGCTTACATTCTAAAGGGGAGGGGTAGACAGACAGGGGTGACACAGATGGGGTACATAGAGAGCGTAGAACTGAGGGTTAGGATGAGATTTGGATGAGTTTGGTGAAGAAGTGGGTCTTGAGAGCCCGTTTGAAGTTTTGTAGAGAGGTGGAGAGTCTGAGGGGGAGAGGTAGGGAATTCCAAAGAAGTGGTGCAGCACGTGAAAAATCTTGGAGGTAGGAGTGGGAGGAAGTAATCCGTAGGCAGGAGAGTCGGCGTGCATTAGCAGAGCGAAGAGGACGGGAGGGAGTGTAAAGGGAGATAAGGTCAGAGATGTAGATGGGAGAGGAGTGGGTGAGGTCTTTGTAAGCGAGTGTGAGAAGCTTGAAATGGATTCTGAAAGGGAAGGGGAGCCAGTGAAGGTCTAGTAAGAGAGGAGAGGTGGACGTAGTGCGTTTGGTGAGGAAGATGAGCCGGGCAGCAGCATTGAGGATAGATTGGAGTGGAGAGAGGTATTTGTCAGGAATGCCAGTCAGGAGCAGATTACAGTAGTCCAGTCTGGAGATGACCAGTGAGTGGATAAGAGTCTTAGTAGCATCCTGGGTCAGAAAGGGTCTGATCCTGGAAATATTTTTTAGATGAAAATGGCAGGTTTGTGAGAGGTGCTGAATGTGAGGTTTGAAGGAGAGGGAGGAGTCAAGGATTACTCCAAGACAGCGCACTTGGGGGCTAGAGGAGATAGTAGAGCCATCAATAGATAATGAGATTGTAGGAGGTGAGGTTATGCGGGAGGGAGGGAAGATGATCAGCTCGGTCTTAGACATGTTAAGTTTAAGAAAGCGCTGGGACATCCAGGAAGAGGTAGCAGAGAGACAGTTGGAGATACGAGTGAGGAGAGCAGGGGAGAGGTCTGGAGAGGAAAGATAGATTTGGGTCTCATCAGCATAGAGATGATATTGGAAACCATAAGAACTAATGAGCTTACCTAGTGAGGACGTATAGAGAGAGAAGAGAAGAGGACCAAAGACAGAACCTTGGGGTACCCCTACAGTTAGTGGAAGTGAGGGGGAGGTGGAGTCATGAGAGGAGACAGAGAAAGAACGGTCAGAAAGGTAGGAGGACAGCCAAGAGAGGGCAGTGTCACGCAGACCAATGGAGTGAAGAATTTGCAGTAGGAGAGGATGGTCCACAGTGTCAAAAGCAGCAGAGAGATCAAGTAGAATAAGTATAGTGTCCCTTAGATTTAGCAGCATGGAGGTCATTGCATACTTTTGTAAGGGCAGTTTCAGTGGAGTGGAGAGGACGGAAGCCAGACTGGAATGGGTCAAGCAGTGAGTGTGAGGAAAGAAAGGAAGTAAGGCGGTTGTAGACAATACGCTCAAGGAGTTTGGAGGCAAAAGGGAGGAGAGAGATGGGTCGGTAGTTTGAGAGAGTGTTTGAATCAAGTGTAGGTTTTTTAAGAATAGGAGAGATGAGTGCATGCTTGAAGGCAGAGGGGACAGTGCCTGATGAGATGGATAGATTGAGAAGGTGGGAAAGATGGGAACAAGCAGAAGGAGAGAGGTAGCGGAGGAGGCGGGAGGGGATAGGGTTAAGTGGGGAGGTGGTGAGGGGACAGGAACAAATGAGGGCCATGACTTCCTCTCCAGATGCATGGGAGAAAGTTGTCAGAGTAGGTGCGAGGGATGGGGAGGGTTGGTAAGGGATGGGAGAAAGCTGGTTACTGATGGTCTGGTGTGATGTGATGTCCTGACGTATGGAGTCAATTTTGGATGTGAAGTAAGTGGCAAAGTCAAGAGCAGAGAGTGAGGAAGGGAGGCGAGGTGGAGGTGGGCAGAGGAGTAAGTTGAGAGTGGCAAAGAGGCGCCGGGGGTTGGAAGACTGGGAGGAGATGAGGTTCTTGAAGTATGACTGTTTAGCAAGAGAAAGGGCAGCACTGAAGGATGAGAGCATAAGTTTGAAATGGAGTCTTCAAACATGGGTACTTATCAATCACCCCTTGTATATATGTGTATATATATATAATTCTCTCTCTCTCTCTCTCTCTCTCTCTCTCTCTATATATATATATATATATATATATATATATATTTATTTATTGTCTATGGACCACAGGACTAGAAGGATAAAGAGAGAAACTCCAGTTTAAAGGAGCTTTTTCATCTGGGATTGAACTACATCATTTGGAACACTACGAATTTCATAATACCCGGTACAGATGTCAGTCCGTCTGTCTGGCCATATACCCCAGAAGGGTTTGGAACATCAAAAAGAACATTACACCTACCAACAATATCAGTTATACAATATATCAGTACCCCAGAAGGGAATTTCCAAGTGGACTCCCAATTGATGCTCTAATAGCTAAAGGCTCTTTTAAAGCCAAATAAACTATGGACATTGGTTCCCAAAAGCTGCCTCTACTAGAGGAAACAGCAGGAACTGACTGATTCCTAACTTTTTAAAACACCCCTGATGAAGTCGCTATCGACGAAATGCGTTGGATGACATTGAATTTGGGATTACAAAAGCTAACAAAGAGCTTTGCTCATATTGGAACACAAATCATTAATTAAGGAAAAGCTATGTATTAATAGAACATACTGATTGTAAATTTTATTGTTTTTAAAGTTGAATGGTTTTAAAGAAACATGTATTAAATAAATTTAAGTTCTGTAATTTAATGATATTTGGTTGTACTCAAGAATACTGATCTGTACCTAATGTTATCTATTACCAGCTAAGTTGAAACTATTTAATAGGTGCCCCTGCAGATACACCTATCCTATTTATATATATATATGTATGTGTATATATATATATATATACATACACACACACACACACACACACACACACACACACACACACACACACACACACAGAGTACACAGTAAAAAAAATTAAATATATATATATATATATATTGTCGATATATATTTTTTTCCCCCAATTATGACCAATAAGGCAATAAGGCCATTATTGGACACTCACCATTGAAAGTAAAACATAAGTTTATTCAATCATCACAGCGTAAGATCAGGCCGATGTTTCGACCCCCAAGGACTCTTTGGCAAGACACAAAGACAGTACCATCGGCACAGCATGAAGACAATTCCATTTAGCAGATCAGATGTCACATACTGGAACACTATAGTCCAACCAGCTCCTGCTAACACCAGTAGGGTGTGAACTGGCACATTTATCCTCCATCTTGATGTTTATAAAACTTCACATATTGATATAACAATGAGTGGAGGAGTGTAACACACAATTGTGGGACCCATAGCAAACTTTGAGGGAAGGGGTGGGGGGGGGGGGGTTGTTTGATCCAGTGACGCATTCCATCCACTGAGCTTTTAGTTCCATAAAGGATCAAATGTGGCTACACCGTGCATGCAACAGTTTTAGATCAAGAGTGAGGGCATCCAGTATTGAACTTCAGTAGTCCGTATATAATCAATCAATCGGCACAATTCTGCATTGGGCAGATGATTGAGTAAAAAATCGTCAATTCAACATCTTGGAAATCCTCAATTTGCTGATTGCCGAATCGTTGAGTCAAGGATTTCTAACATGTTAGATTTTGCCATTTAATGGAAAATCAGAGTTTGGGGATTGGGAAATCGGGCTTATTGATATATGGGCTCTATTACTTATGAGCACCATCCCATCGGCCAACCATAACATGCCAGCAGATCCGGTGACAGTTATGCTACCGAACAGGGATAACACGTATTATGTCACTGTTTCCCAGCTTAGCTAATGATCCTCTGCAACCACAAACAGGCCAGGTTTTACAATATTTGCATTTTATGATAAAATATCACAATATATTGGACAGTTCCTTACATTTTAAATTTGGAGCATGTAATCACCAGGTAATCAATGATATCATACTGTCCAAGTAAAATATTTACTCTGTTATTTTAGGATACATGCCGCCACCGGAGACCGGACTGAGGGGCAGGAGAGGCATGTGCTGCGCTCTCCTCCCCTCAGACACACAAAGCAGCAGCAACCGAAGCAGCACTGTGGGGGCATGTTTGTACCTGGCACTGTGGAGGCATGTGTGTACCTGGCACTGTGGGGCATATCTGGCACTGTGGAGGCATATGTGCATCTGGCACTGTGGGGGCATATCTGGCATGGGGGGGCATATCTGGTACTGTTGGGGCATATGTGTATCTGGCACTGTGGGGGCACATCTGGCACTGTGGGGGTTTATGTGTATCTGACATGGTGGGGGCATATCTGGCACTGCTGGGGCATATGTGTATCTGGCATTGTGGGGGTATATGTGTATCTGGCACTGTGGGGGCATGTATGTATATGGCACTGTGGGGGCATATCTGGCACTGTGGGGGCATATGTGTATCTGTCACTGCACTACTGGAGGCATATGTGTATCTGGTACTGCACTATTGGGGGCATATGTGTATTTGGCACTGGGGGCATATGTGTATCTGGCACTGCACTATTGGGGGCATATGCGTATCTGACGGTATGTCTATCTGGCACTGCACTATTGAGGGCATATGTGTATCTGGCACTATTGGGGGCATATGTGTATCTGACACTATTGGAGGCATGTGTATCTTGCACTGCACTATTAGGGGCATATGTGTATCTGGCACTGCACCATCGGGTGCATATGTGTGTGGATATGGCACTGCACTGTTGGGGGCATATGTGTATCTGACACTGTGAGGGCATATGTGTATCTGGCACTGTGAGGGCATATGTGTATCTGACAGCACTGTTGGGGGCATATGTGTATCTGGCACTGCACTATTGGGGGTATATGTGTATCTGGCACTATTGGGGTCATAGGTGTATCTGGTCCCCCATGTGTATCACGCCCCCATTTTCACTGGCCACATCCCGTGTGCCATGTGTTCACACCCATTTTTTGACGCGCGTGCCTTCATTTTTCTACTTGCACCACTGCCTAAAACTACACTGACCACCAACATGGCAATTTAAATCCAAGTTTTACCTCTAGAAAGCTTCCTGCAGCAATTCAGTTGTTGTTGGGCAACATCAGCCATAATAATGCACAATTAACTACTGGCTTACTACCAACTACAGCACTGCAATTTGTACTTCAGTCTAGCATGTATTCCTGTACTAGTGGAAACAAGTGATTACTATAATGTTACGAGTACCACAGACATTTCTGGAGTAGAGCAGTGGTTCCCAACCTCAGTCCTCAAGTCACACTAACAGTCCAGGTTTTAAGGCTGTTCATGCTTAGGCACAGATGTTAAAATTAAAATAACTGAGGCTGTAATTAATCTATCTGTGCTCAAGTATGCCTGAGCTTAAAACCTGGACTGTTAGTATGCCGAATGGCCCCTGGTTGGGAAACACTAGAGTAGTGAGTACAGAAAAATATTCAAAACATAAAAGTGATCATTTACCAATAACAGTGTGATGTGAGTGCAGCATTTTGTCACAAATGATCAAATACATAAATGTACCACATGCAATAAAGGCAGCCCTGATTTCCCTGAGTCATATGGTGGATTTGTGGGGGTGGCCCGGCGCCATTTTCGGGGCCACCACGTGATGTCAAACATGGCCGCTGCAATGAGGAAAATGGCGGTGACCCCTGCCTTCAAGGCCAGGCTGCGCACATCGCTGGTGGCCATTAGCATGCAGGTGATAGCAGTAACAGGTTCTTCATTTTAGCAGAATTTGCTACTAAGCCTGAATAGGGCCCAAGATATCCATAGCATTTTATGTGTTGTATCCCATGTGCTTTGTAAATTTGGACCTCGCCACTACTTGAATCGCCTTTTATATGTTTACATATTTGGCATCAAAGGTGTCACATCCCCTGCACGAAACAGTTTCTAAGATAGTAACCAAGTAACTTTAATTTAGGATTGAAGAAGATACAGTACTGTGCCCTGAGTGACTGAAGTTATACACAGTAAAACATGATCACCATGTTTATCTTATTCCTAATCTAATAAAAGAAAACATATTTGATTGGTATACAGTTTCGCAATAAACCTAAGTCCAGCTTACAGTACATATGAAATGATGACACCGAGGTTTCACTGCCTGACAGGTGCTGTAGATAAGAACTCTGTTGTGGTCTTATGTGTCAATCATCATGTACCCATTTCAAAGTTATTAGATATCTGCAGTGGTTTTGTTATCTTTGGTTACATGCTAGTATAGTGTCATGTAGCGTGAGCAGCAAATATTGTTTTTCTGTACTTCTATATTTGTGGTTTATCTATACCCAGTTCTCTGGTATCGCTTGTGGCCACCAGGTGGTGCTGTAGAGCAAAACCTCTGCTTGTCTATGAGAAGTCAGCTGACTATAGATTGTAAATGTACTATACTGTACATTATTGTATTTATACATTTTGTGGTTATGTGTGATACTGCTGTTGAGATTTTATATAAGTATTATATTTTGAGATATTCTATGATAACTGGAACACTGAAGGCAATTTTACATGATTTATTTCATCCTTTACTATTACTGTAAATTCACCTGATCAACATAAAACAAAAAAGGACATTTAAACCTAAAATACACATTGCTTTCTACAAAAGAGTCATTATAATTCACAAATATATATACAGTAGATGTTACAGTTAGTGTGTAAGTGCATTCCCAGGTGAACTTGTGCAACGTATTCAAAAGCTCTATAAACACAAAACTGCCACACATGATAAAAACAGTTAACACGTCACTTCGTTTTCACAACTCATTTATCCGCTGAGGCTGAAGTGAGCCGCATTTTACGGGAAAATTTACATTTTAATTTATTCTAAGGGTTACTATAAAGGTGTGTACACACGGTGAGATAAATTTGTAAGATTTTGACTATATAGTCAAAATCTTAAGAAAAGTTAGTGCACATCTCATGGGGTTAGGCAGCTTGCGACACAGATTCGATCCCGATGCTCGCTCCTGTGGGGTCGGTATAGCAAGGCTAGATAGACTGTGCAGGCAAGTCAATCTTGACTATCTAGTGTACTATATAGTACAAACTATAGTCATAATTGGCATAATCGTACATAGACAAGATCGAAAGTACAAATAGTCAAAATTTGTGCTTCTGGGCTCTGGGGGAGTTCAAGGGAAATCGTATAGTCAAAATCGGGCATAGCAAGGATCTCACTGTGTGTACACACCTTTAAAGTCAGAAGAGGTTGCACTTTGGTGTGACAGTTACAGTTTTTCACAGTGCACTACTGGGAATGCTTCTGCCTAGTCGAACATCTGTGCTCACCTCCCAAGAGATGTGACCATCATAGAGAGGATACATTACCAAGGCACTCTGCATGCACAGGAAAATAAATTGGGTATATGCGCCTGTATGCAGATGTGCATTCATTTCTGTGGTACTCCTAACTATTCCTATGCACCCGATTGGTCATTATTGGGTGCACCCCCAGCCTATACTTGATGCAGAAGATCTGTCTGAAAACATTCTTATTTAAGGGCCCTGCACACTGATTTTATAGAACGATATTGATAAAAAATGAATGATAAATCATTCATGTTGTTTAGTGTGGAGGCATCAACGATGAACAATTCGTGTCCCCGCAGTCGTTCATCATTAGTCTATCATCGTTTATCACTGCAAGCCAATTTGGACAATATTTTTGTATGCAATGGCAGATCATTCATATCGTTCATTAAAATCGTCCAGTATGTATGCTCCAAATCGTACTTGCACTTAAATATATGAATGTTAAATGACAACACGCTGGCTATATAATGAGCCTTGCCTTAATACATTTTACATTTCATCATTGTTATGCATACCTAATACCTGTATAAGAGGCCTACAGTGATGGACTGAATCTGACTGTTCAGTGTCCTAAAGATAGTGTTAATAGAAGTATTAAATAAAAGCAACAAAGTATATACCTTACTTCAGGTGCTGGGATTCCAACCACAATGCAATCCAACTGTACTCTATTTCCTTCTGTAACTTCCCGACTTTTTAATTTCTGTATAAAATTTGGAGGCTGCCCAATAGTCTCTTCTAAATAAAAAGAGGAGGCTGTGTCTGGTTCAACTTGCAGAGCATCCTGATTAATTTCTGGTCCTTCTGCTTCCAAACTCTCAGGTTTTTCAGAGACAGTGGCATCTATTTCTGTCTCTGCTGGAAGACAGAGAGGCCTCTCTCGGTTTCCCGACTCACTGGTGTAATTAGAGGCGTCTTCTTCAAGAGTTGCACTTTTTAAGTCACGTTTGCTCCTTCGATTTTTTAATGTCTTGGGCCTGATCCGCTTGGAACTGTTGGCTTTAAATAGTGAAGAAAGCTCCTCTATGAAATCTGCTGCTTTATTTAGAAACTCTTTCTTAGACTCTGACTCATTTCCATAAGGATTGATTCTCTGTTGCCTTTTCGTATCCTTAGTGTCTTCCGAAGAGTTTCTTGTACTCTTTATGACATGGTCTTGACGAAAGTTTGACTGCTCTTCTTGGTCAGGGATGGGTGGCTGGCTCGGAGTGCTTAACGTTGATCTTACAGCAGATTTTATTTGTTTTCTCAGTTCTCGTGGTGGGCATTTAACAACCTGGACCTCTTTCTGCTTTCCATCCTGGTCAATTGATTGCTGTGCCAAGTGTACACTTTGGTCTAATTCCTCCTGGCTCAGAAAGGCAGAAAGATCAGAAAAGTCATCTGTTCCTCCTAACTCATCAACCTTGGCAGAGGAGAGGTTATGATGATATGAGTGGGAGGAGGAGATAGCTGTGCTTTGTTCACTGTTCTCGTGATGTGTTATAGATTCACTTAAGTAGCTCTCTCTGAGAAGCTGCGAAATAGACGTAGAACCTTCTATATTATCGTCTTGCATGCTGTTGATAAAAAGAACAAGGACCAACCATGTCAATATAATGGTGGCTTATTCTCTATTAATTAGTACTTTAAAGTATACAACATAACAATCAGGTCACTGTGTCTTTCTAACTTCTAATAAATAAAATCTGGTGGCACTGTCCCAAATGATCTCCAGTATGTGCATATATATAGTCTTATTCTCCTTCTTACCGGTGTTACAATGTCCGGGCCATCTCTCTTTTGTTTTCCTTTTATCTCATTATATTTCTGATATACTCAAGAACACACTGAAGCTAAAAATACATATTTTGGGTTCTACAAGTGCCAAATAAAAACCCTAATCTTTTTTTTGTTTTTTGTTTTTTTGTTTTGACTAGTTAAAGCACGTCACAAAATAAAAACTTTATAGCCAATAAATAGGTAACTGTTACATAGTTTAAGATGAAACTATAAATCATGCAGTTTACTGCACCCATGGGGCGGGGATGAGATATAAGAATGGGTAAACGAACAACAGCATACTATGATGCTCCATAAGGGTACTCTAATGATTGTTACTACTACCTTCAAGAGTATATATTACCTAGGAAACTGTTCATAGTATACTGATACCTGCTGTAAAAATGTACATGTCTGAGTGCATGTCTAGTATATTAACAAGCTATAGTCTTAATTTGTATTATTCTGCATTATTTTGACGTACCTCCAGGGACATGTAGTCAGATAAGGTAAGAACAAATAAGTAGCACAGGAAACTGAGCTATCACTCACAATAAAATGCTATTATAGGAAGGAATACAGTATAGGAAACATTCACGTGGACAGCTATGCACCCTAATTAGCACGAATCACAGTACTCAGTACTGACCTTCACTATAATTTACAGCTATCATTACCCAGTTACTACTGTCTTCAGCAGCATGTGTTGTCCATTAAGGGGTGTATTCAATACCTGTCGGGTCCTTTCCGATGGGGGTCATTCAATTTAGCACAGCTACGATCAGGCACACTTACATGCAGGGAGACGCCCAGCACAGGGCTAGTCCGCCCCACATGTCAGGCCCTACCCCGTTGCAGAAGTACAAAAGTATCACAGCGGTGATGCTTCTGTACTGTAGGAGTAACTCCCAGCCAGTGCAGCTACTGCGCGCTGGCAGGAGTTACTCATCGCTGCCCGGGTGTGACGTCATGCAGCCGCCGCGGCCCACCCCCCCAACGGTTTGGGCATGCCTGCGTTGCCCGGACCACGCCGGCGATCGCTAGCCTAAAACAGCCGTCGGCTGCCTGCCATGCTCTAGCACACTGCGACGCCACCGCTATGCGAAAACGCACATCAGTGATCAGGTCTGAATGACCCCCTATATTACTTTGTAGACAGCTATTGGAAAAAACAAACCCCAAGCTACCCAATAATTAAGATAGCAATAACCTACTGTATGTCTAGTGTATCTATAAGATGGAACACAGTGAGTATCAAAAATAACGCCTCCAAGGTGCTTGAAACATGTCATCATTGGCTCCTATTCCATTATGCTGTAAATACATCGTAGTACATGCGCAGGGCATCTGACCCGATTTACAGTGGCTTATCCTGGATTGCCGTTCACAACATTCCCCTACCCCAGCTAATACTGGATATATTCTTACTTGTGATCAGACTGGTCGGGCTCCCTCCTCCCTCCCGGCTCCCTCTCGCTCCCTCCATTTCTTGCTTTTCCCTCCTCTTATCCCCTCCTCTCTTGTTCATTTGTTTTCCAGTGAATAACCTGACAATACTCATTTAAACCAACTCTGTAGTCTCTGTCTTACTGCTTTCTACTGTTGCTGTAATTTTGTAACACAAGGTATGACTTTGGCTGTAACTCAACATCTTTTAGTAAGAAAAAACCCCAAGCTATTCGGGTTTTGGTGTTGTGCAATTAAAATACCTTATTGTAGCATAGAAGACAGCTGTGGAGGTGAGTATACAAGTATATTTGCATACTGTACCATGGTTTCTAAGTCACATCCAAAGCGACTGTAGTAGCTGGTAGCTGTGAAAGCCAGATTTACCACCTTATAGTAATGCGAGAGTCCGTAGGTCTAATGCAGGGGTTCGGGCATCTACTGTACAAGCGCAAACCTGTGCCTCCCACTGATGTTATGTCATCCGCCAAAACCATCATCAAAGCTTTAGATACATAACACACACACAAGACAGGGCAGTTATGTGCCATCAGCACCCAGTTCCTTCCTCAAAACGCCGTATTTCATGGTAAGATAAATCCTTCCGTGTTCCATCCGACTCGGACATACAGACGGACATATATGCATACATTTGCATTTGCGGATGCACCCTATGCAAAAACTTGCCGTTTGCTACACATGCACAGATATCTATCTGACTAAAGGCCAGCAACTATGCTGCACCATGAATAGAGAGGTCGCTGATCTTTTTAACCCTCCGTCAGGCGCACCTCTAGGACTCCTGGGTTCAGGTGCAGTGCACCTGACAAGCGCCTTTTAGAAAATCGTAATTAGCACCTAATTAACTAAATTCTAACGCTCTTAGGGGGTCATTCCGACCTGATCGCACATTGCAGTTGTTCGCAGCGGTGCGATCGGATCTGAACTGCGCATGCGCTGTGACCACAATGCGCAGGTGCGTCACTGCCCAGCGACGGGAAATGCTGGACAGCGTGGGACCTTACGAAGAAAGTGATCGCAGAGACGTTCACAAGGTGATTGACAGCAGGAAGGCATTTCTGGGTGGCAACTGACCGTTTTCTGGGAGTTTAGTGGAAAAGGCGTGTCCAGGGCGTTTGCAGGGCGGGCGTCTGACGTCAATTCCTGGACCTGACAGGCTGAAGTGATCGCAGTGGCTGAGAAAGTTCAGAGCTACTCAGAAACTGCACAAAAACTTTTTGCACAGTTTCCCTGCACAAGCGTTCGTACACTTGTTAAGATAAAATATACTCCCCCATAGGCAGCGACTATCTGATCGCACGGCTGCAAAAAACTGCTACCATGCGATCAACTCGGAATGAGGGCCTTAAAGTGATCAGTGACCATCATTAGGACGTACAAAGAGAGAAATAGTAGATTTTTACGGGCCATTTCAGCAGAAAATCTGAAGCAAAAAAGAGAAAACATGAACATGAAAAAAAAAAATGGGCAGACTAGATGGGCCAAGTGGTTCTTATCTGCCGTCAAATTCTATGTTTCTATGTTTCTATGAGTATAAGTTTGGACGCAGTGTGCCTGAGAGGCCACCCTGGACAAACCTACATATTTCCGCAAAATATCCACAACCTTTGTAATTTTCATTCATAAAATGAACAAAATAAACAATAGATGAAAATAAAAGGAAAAACGAACCTTCAAAAGTCGGAGGAGTTTGGGCGCAGTGTGCTTGAGAGGCCAGGAGGGTCACTACTGCACTCCACGCAGGCAGCGGGAAAACTGACTAGGGGGGTTTCGAACAGCACCTAGAGATAGGAAGGTACTAGGAGGGGAGTGAGAATAGCTTTGCGGCACATGTCAGGCCAGCTGCACTTGACTGGGGGTTAAATTAGGGAACCTGAGAATGTATCTAACTAAAGGTTTAAGGCAGGTAGACAGTTATATTTTCAAAACAGGAAACAATAAAGAAAAAATAGCAGCGCTAAATTCAGTTACTAACAAAGTGAAATGGATTGGATGAAAACAGGTTCAAACATTTATTTAAAACTCTGATAAAATACCAATTAAAAGTCAATATGATCACCGGCAGAATTAGTGAAAACAGAAAATAAGAATTTACTCACCGGTAATTCTATTTCTCGTAGTCCGTAGTGGATGCTGGGTACTCCGTAAGGACCATGGGGGTATAGACGGGCTCCGCAGGAGACTGGGCACTCTTAAAAGAAAGATTAGGTACTATATCTGGTGTGCACTGGCTCCTCCCTCTATGCCCCTCCTCCAGACCTCAGTTAGGGAAACTGTGCCCGGAAGAGCTGACATTACTAGGAAAGGATTTGGAATCCAGGGTAAGACTCATACCAGCCACACCAATCACACTGTACAACTCGTGATTACTATACCCAGTTAACAGTATGAACAATAACTGAGCCTCTCTCAACAGATGGCTCATACAATAACCCTTTAGTTAAGCAATAACTATATACATGTATTGCAGAGAGTCCGCACTTGGGACGGGCTCCCAGCATCCACTACGGACTACGAGAAATAGAATTACCGGTGAGTAAATTCTTATTTTCTCTGACGTCCTAGTGGATGCTGGGTACTCCGTAAGGACCATGGGGATTATACCAAAGCTCCCAAACGGGCGGGAGAGTGCGGATGACTCTGCAGCACCGAATGAGCAAACTCAAGGTCCTCCTCAGCCAGGGTATCAAACTTGTAGAATTTTGCAAAAGTGTTTGAACCCGACCAAGTAGCAGCTCGGCAAAGTTGTAAAGCCGAGACCCCTCGGGCAGCCGCCCAAGAAGAGCCCACCTTCCTCGTGGAATGGGCTTTTACTGATTTAGGATGCGGCAGTCCAGCCGCAGAATGTGCAAGCTGAATGGTGCTACAGATCCAGTGAGCAATAGTCTGCTTTGAAGCAAGAGCACCCAGCTTGTTGGGTGCATGCAGGATAAATAGCGAGTCAGTTTTTCTGACTCTAGCCGTCCTGGAAACATAAAGTTTCAGGGCCCGGACTACGTCCAGCAACTTGGAATCCTCCAAGTCCCTAGTAGCCGCAGGCACCACAATAGGTTGGTTCAAATCAAACGATGATACCACCTTAGGGAGAAATTGTCCTCCATTCTGCCCTTTCCATATGGAAGATCAGATATGGGCTTTTACATGACAAAGCCGCCAATTCTGACACACGCCTAGTCCAAGCTAAGGCCAAAAGCATGACCACTTTCCACGTGAGATATTTTAGCTCCACGGTCTTAAGTGGCTCAAACCAGTGGGATTTTAGGAATCCAACACACGTTAAGATCCCAAGGTGCCACTGGAGGCACAAAAGGGGCTGAATATGCAGCACCCCTGTAACAACGTCCGAACTTCAGGCAGTGAAGCCAGTTCTTTTTGAGAGAAAAAGGGATAGGGCCGAAATCTTGGCCTTTATGGATCCTAATTTTAGGCCCATAGTCACTCCTGACTGTAGGAAGTGCAGGAATCGACCCCCCTGGAATTCCTCTGTAGGGCCTTCCCGGCCACACACCAAGCAACCTATTTTCGCCATATACAGTGAAAAAGTCTTGCTGTCACGTCTTTCCTAGCCTTTATCAGCGTAGGAATAACTGCATCCGGAATGCCCTTTTCCGCTAGGATCCGGCGTTCAACCGCCATGCCGTCCAACACAGTCACGGTAAGTCTTGGATCAGACAGGGTCCCTGTTGCAACATGTCCTGACTGAGAGGCAGAGGCCATGGGTCCTCTGAGAGCATTTCTTGCAGTTCCGGGTACCGAGTCCTTCTTGGCCAATCCGGAGCAAAGAATATTGTTCACACTCCTCCGTTTATTACAATTCTCAGCCCTTGGGTCTGAGAGGAAGAGGAGGGAATATATAGACCGACTGGAACACCCACAGTGTTACTAGTGCGACCACAGCTATCGCCTGAGAGTCCCTTGACCCAGCGTAAAACCTTTTTTATCTTTTTATTGAGGTGGGACGCCATGTAGTCCACCTGAGGCAGTTTCCATCAATTTGCAAAACTGCGTGAAGACTTCCTGATGAAGTCACCACTTTCCCGGGTGGAGGTCGTGTCCACTTCCGGAATGAACACTGCTGACAGTGCGCTTACTTGATTCTCCGCCCAGCGAAGAATTCTGGTGGCTTCTACCCTCGCCACCCTGCTCCTTGTGCCGCCCTGGCGGTTTACATGAGCCCCTGCGGTCTGACTGGATCAGAACCGGTTGGTCGCGAAGCAGGAACTCCGCTTGACTTAGGGCGTTGTATATGGCCCTTAGTTCCAAGATATTGATGTGAAGGCAAGTCTGTTGGCTTGACCACAAACCTTGGAATTTTCTTCCCTGTGTAACTGCCCCCCACCCTCGGAGGCTTGCATCCGTGGTCACCAGGACCAGTCCTGAATGCCGAATCTGCGGCCCTCGAGAAGGTGAGCACTCCGCAGCCACCACAGGAGAGACACCCTGGCCCTGGGGGATAGGGTGATTAACCGATGCATCTGAAGATGTGATCCGGACCACTTGTCCAGTAAGTTCCATTGTCCTTGCATGGAACCAGCCGAAGGGGATGGCCTCGTATGATGCCATCATCCTTCCCAGGACTCGAGTGCAGTGATGCACTGACACCTGTTTTGGTTTTCAATGGATTCCTGACCAGTGTCATGAGCTCCTGAGCTCTCTCTATCGGGAGATAAACCCTCTTCTGGTCTGTGTCTAGGATCATGCCTAGGCGAGGCAGATGAGCTGTAGGAACCAACTGCGACTTTGGAATATATAGAATCCAGTCGTGTTGCCGTTTCACTTCCAGAGAAGGTGATACGCTGTCCAGCAACTGCTCTCTTGATCTCGCTTTTATGAGGAGATCATCCAAGTATGTGATAATAGTGACACCTTGCTTCCGCAGGAGCACCATCATATCCGCCATTACCTTGGTGAAATTGGTAATGACAATACCGTACCGCAATTCTGAGGTACGCCTGATGAGGTGGATAAATGGGGACACGAAGGTATGCATCCCTTATGTCCC
The DNA here is from genome assembly GCF_028390025.1 of Pseudophryne corroboree. NCBI lineage: Eukaryota > Metazoa > Chordata > Amphibia > Anura > Myobatrachidae > Pseudophryne > Pseudophryne corroboree. The sequence goes on from NC_086446.1 coordinate 611,736,504, forward strand.
GATTCATTTCAGGCATGCAATGACCGCTCTTAGCGATTCCATCATTGAACCTGAACCTTTTCAGGTATATGTTCAGGGATTTTAATTCAATATGGGTCTAACCGAACCGTCTGGTTTCGGGATTATAACATGGTCGAATAATAACACCCTCTTGTTGAAGGAGGGGACCCTTGACCACCACCTGTTGAAGATACAATTTACGAATTGCAGTTAACACTGGCTCCCTCTCTTGGGGGGAAGCCCGCCGGGTCCTCGGTGAGGGGGCATCTTCTCACAGTCCAGCCTGTATCCCTGCGATACAATTTATATTGCCCAGGGATCTAACAGGGAGTGAACCCACTTGTGGCTGAACTTACGAAGGCGTGTCCCCACCGGGCCTAGCTCCGCCTGTGGAGCCCCAGCGACATGCGGTGGATTTTTGTAGAGGCCGGGGAGGACTTCTGTTCCTGGGGACTGGCTGTGTTGTACAGCTTCTTTCCTCTGCCCCCGGCTCTGACAAGAAAGGACGCACCTCAGACTTTCTTGTTTCTTTATTCGAAAAGCTGCATTTAATAATGTCGTGCTTTCCTAGGCTGTGCAGGAATATAAGGCAAAATATCAGAATTACCAGCTATAACTGTGGAGACCAGGCCCGAGAACCTTTCTCCACACAATCCTCAGCCTTCCATATGCCTCTTAAGTCGGCATCATCTGTCCAATGTATATTCTACAGGACACGTCAAGCAGAAATCGACATAACTTTTGTCTCTAGGACCCAGTATACTCATGTCCCTTTGGGCATGCTTTATAATTATATATCTATCACTTAAGACAGCATCTTAAAATATTTATATGCATATTAGGGTCTCAATCTCTGCTGATAAGGTACCTGTCCACGCTGCCACAGCGCTATAAACCCATGCCGACACAATCGCCGGTCTGGGTAGTATACTAGAATGTGCACGCTATCTGCAGGATCCCTGAGAATAGCTAGTGCAAACAGGACACCCAAGGGGAAGATTCTCAACACATCCTGGCCCTAGTGGGGAAAGGATACAGCCTGAGAATTCTCTTGTGGGAAGCTGCCGTCTCTTGTCTGGAGATTCCCGCTCTTTTCCCTCATGAGAGGAGGAAAATTTACCTCAGCATTCTTCCCCTTAACATGTGTACTCTCGTGTCAGGGACAGATGAGTCATCAGTGATATGCAAATCATCTTTTATTCCAATAATCATATATTGAATATCTTTTAGCCCTCTTGGCTGTAACTTTGCATTATCGTAGTCGACAGTGGAGTTAAACTCTGTGTCGATACTTTGTTATTTTGGATAGTGAACATAGAGAGACTCTGAAGGACTCTGTGACATAGGGACAGACCAGGGTAGATTTCCTTTCTGTTCCCTAACCTTTTGTGCAATAATTTTACCTCAGCACTTACACATATCCAAACAGGTGTCGGCGTTGTTGACGGAGACACCCTCCCACACACTTATCCGCTCTATCACCTCCTTAGAGGAGCCTTTTACCTCAGACATGTCGACACACGCGTACCGACACACCACACACACAGGGGATGCTCTATTTGAAGACAGTTCCCCCACCAGGCCCTTTGGAGAGACAGAGAGAGAGTATGCCAGCACACACCACAGCGCTATATAATACAGGGATGTACACTATACTGAGTGATTTTTCCCCTATAGCAGCTTATATACACAGTTTTGCGCCTAAATTTATGTGCCCCCCCTCTCTTTTTTACCCTTTGTGTACCAGGATACTGCAGGGGAGAGCCTGGGGAGCTTCCTTCCAGCTGAGCTGTGAAGAGAAAATGGCGCCGGTGTGCTGAGGAAGAAGGCCCGGCCCCCTCAGCGGCGGGCTTCTGTCCTTTTATGTACTTTAATGGTGGGGGTTAATGCACATATACAGTTTATCAGACTGTATTATGTGCTTTTCGCCAAGTAAGGTAATCTAATTGCTGCCCAGGGCGCCCCCCCCCCCCAGCGCCCTGCACCCATCAGTGACCGGAGTGTGTGGTGTGCTAAGGGAGCAATGGCGCACAGCTGCAGTGCTGTGCGCTACCTTAATGAAGACCGGAGTCTTCAGCCGCCGATTTTCAACTTCTCTTCGTTCTTCTGGCTCTGCAAGGGGGACGGCGGCGCGGCTCCGGACGACCGAGGACTGGGCCTGTGTTCGATCCCTCTGGAGCTAATGGTGTCCAGTAGCCTTAGAAGCCCAAGCTAGCTGCAAGCAGGTAGGTTCGCTTCTCTCCCCTCAGTCCCACGTAGCAGTGAGTCTGTTGCCAGCAGATCTCACTGAAAATAAAAAACCTAACAAATACTTTCTTTTCTAGGAAGCTCAGGAGAGCCCCTAGGGTGTATCCAGCTCTGGCCGGGCACAGATACTAACTGAGGTCTGGAGGAGGGGCATAGAGGGAGGAGCCAGTGCACACCAGATATAGTACCTAATCTTTCTTTTAAGAGTGCCCAGTCTCCTGCGGAGCCCGTCTATACCCCATGGTCCTTACGGAGTACCCAGCATCCACTAGGACGTCAGAGAAATGTCCGTTCCTTTTTAGTAATAACTGGACAACAGTTTAGGCAGACTTATAAGGCTTAGGAGCTGATTGCACAGTCCCAATAAGAAATTGTTACCGCTTCTTAAACCGCTGGAGGGAGAAAGTCCCATATGAAAGTTCTTCAATTAGGAGCTTAGTAGCATAATCTCAATCCTCACCAGTGTGCGGAGCTTTGCTTGCGGAAAGGGTCCCTGATAAGCCTGTTGTGTCCACCAAAGTGTTGAATCTGAACGTCCAGTATGGTCCGGGCACTTGTTCTGTAGCAAATGGTCGGTGATCAGGATGGCATATTTTCAAAACAGATCTTAGGGGCTGATGACATTCAGTTATACAAGAAACCAAATGTCCACAAAGCTCTGCCTTTGTACATCTGTCAACATAATGTAGAGCCATAAAAAAAACACAGTAATTCCCTGCTGAGACCCAGCTACAACGTAAAGATATCCACCCAACTGAGCAACTTCTCTTTCACTTTCTATATGAAGACATCTGCTATATATTTAGGGTTCAGCTGCAAGTATGAACTTTAGATGACATATTTTGCTTGGCAGTCTGTGTGCAGCTACGATCAGCATGCAACTCTTCTGTAACTAGTGACGAGGCAGGAGATGTAACTACAATCTATAGGTTACTGTATACACAGCACATTCACTTTCTTTCACTGCACAAATTCAAAACAAAACCTAAATGGTACATTTACAAACCGGCAAGATTGTATACTGCTCTATAGTACGTGATCGGTGCTAAAAATGCACTATTCAAATACACACAGAGACCGATTCATTGTCACTAATGGGCACGTTACACATGCGGAAATGCTAGTTTTCACATTCTAAGTAATGGGCCCATTCATTATTAAGGGCCAGTAGAGGGAAAACAGAAAGTAGAGAGCGGGAATTAGATAGAAATTTCATGTAAGTTCATTTGATAATGTTCATGTATTTGCTACTGTAAAAACATGAAGAATGCAATTTTAATTTCTAAGGTAAATAATAAGGCCATACTAGAACTTGACATGCTGTTAGCTAGAATTTGCTTTTACAAATTTTGATTTGCTTTACTTGTGTGTTGCAATGGCAGAACCTGGCCTGCCACCATGAAGGGATGTTGTGAATTGTGTCATCTTGCCATGTTTGGCGGAAATGGATGACACAAACATCATCATGCTTGGCTCCACCACCAATCCTTATGGATTGCCATCAATATGGTTGTCATACTGTCTATTGGACATTCAGGGAGTCTCAGCAAATATGCACTAATTATTGACTAGTCTATCGTAGACTAAATATAAATATTGATTTTGCTCAAACAATCACTACACCCACAGAGCATAAATGATAGGTACACTTCAACATGTGTATAAAGGAATATTCATTTGCTTGTGTTTCTAGTCCAGCTCACATTTGGATTACTACTTGTCCATTTTTTAGTCAAACAGTCTGAGTGCAGTATGTCCTGCCTGCTGGGTCTATAGAGCAGTTTTTAGATTTCATCACTCAAGATAACTATCCACTATCAAATAACTCAATAAGTATGACTTACAAACATGAAACAGTGCAGATCGCTGTTGTGACGTCACATGCTGACTTTTACATACTTACAATGCACTCTGTTGTATGAATAAACATAGTCAGATATGTTTACCATCTCTCCTTACACAGGATAGTTCTGGTTTGTGGGAACTGTCCTACCATCATTAAAGTCAGGGCTATTAGTTAACTTGGGCCTGCTGCACGGTCGCATTGGTCATCTGGCACTCCTTTCAATGGGGATGCCTGGCTGAGCAGATCTGTCTGACAGCACTTTTCTTGGCTTCCATGCCTAAACAGGGGGAACCGCGAGGCCTCATGTCCGTGACATCTGACCATGCCCCATGGACATGTAGGGATGTCCTCTTTTCCCCGTGCATGCGCAAGGGATGCCGGGGGCTACAGTATATTAAGCCTCAGTCCATCTCGGCCTGTTGCCATTGGTGTATGCAACAAATGCCAGAAGGGCCGATGGCCTGTTGGGCCAGTCTGGTCACATAGAGTGCCAGGAAGGCTGCGCTGTAGATCACTATTTGCCAGCCCACCTGCCCAACATGCCTGTGTCAGAAAGATGAGGGCATGCCTCAAGGCCAGGTACCCCTGACATGTAGCATGTGCCATGAGCAGTAGCTGCGCCCCCTGTAACGTGAATGCGCGTTTGCGGCACAATCAAATGCCAGGGCTGAAAAGCAGCCCCAGTCCGTCCATGCCTCAATGTAACACTTCTCTACTCCCACCATCAGCTTACTATCATCAGTGGGAAGTATGTAACAGTCACTGGCATTTCTATAATGGGTGCAGTGTGTGCGTGTACGCGGGCCCCTGAGTCCAGAGGGGGCCCACACCGCACCAGTTTTTTTAAATACTCACCCGTCCAGAGTCCCGCGCCGACGTCACTGGTGCTGTTAAAACCCTGTGAAAATGGCGCAGCAACCATTTCCATGGAGTTTTGCGCATGCACAGTAGTGAAATATCTGTGAAAATGGCTGCCGCACCATTTTCCCGGAGATCTGCACATGCGCAGTAGAGTCTGAGCCCTCTAGAGTCTGAGCCCTCTACAGCGCTCCTGCAGAGAGGAGGGGGCCCGTACGGAGGAGGCAGCACACGGGCCTCCTCCTCTCTTAAAGCGCCCCTGGTAACAGTTTAATAAAAACTTTCTCACACACCTACAGTAAGAAGGGCCGTACCTAGGTGTGTGCAGAGGGGGCACCGCTCATAGCTCTTCAGGGTAGGGGATGCTGTTGTCAGCACTTGCCAATTATCTGTTTTAATTACTTTCACTGCATCTTCCCCCCTTTTTAAAGCCTAGCATCTCCTGACCGCCCCTGTCTTCTACCCTGACCCCTTCTGTCGCTAATACCCAATAAACATTCATTTGAACTCAACTTGAGATTTCTTTGTTATTCAGTGACACTGTCTTTATTACATTTCAACATGCGGACATACCCCGGATTCAAACCCATTTCCTGTGGCATTGCAGTCAGACACTCTATTGAGCTATCTGCCCTTGCATAGAAAGCTAGAGAATTCTATACTAGAGATTCTAACTATTTGAAGTTTAACTTGTACTTTGTGGAAAAAATTATCAGCATTGCGGCTGAGCAGGTCTATGTAGTGTGTGGCTGCACACTACATAGATCTGCTCAATTGCAATGTTGATTATTTTATTTTTTTAAAGTACCAGTAGCTTCATATCGTTCTCATAGTTTTTATGCAGGATCAAATATCTCAATAAGTAGGGTGTTTGATTAGAATTCAACAGGTTATAGGTTTGAATCCTGGGTATGGCAGTATATTGAAATATGTTATTTAATAAAGGGTATTGTAACTGAATTACAACAAGCTCTCAAGATAAGTACATGAATGTGGTATAAAGAGGACTTGTGTACAAATCCATTGTTACACTGCAATTTAGATTTCAGCTTGAACACACCCCACCCAAATCTGACTCTCTCTGCCTATGTTATATCTTCCCCTTCCCCTGCAGTGCACATAGGCGGTCATTCCGAGTTGATCGCTCGCTAGCAGTTTTTAGCAGCCATGCAAACGCTATGCTGCCGCCCACTGGGAGTGCATTTTAGCTTAGCAGTAGTGTGAACGGTTGTATCGCAGAGCGCATGCAAAAAATTTTTTTGCCGTTTCAGAGTAGCTCAAAACCTACTCAGCGCTTGCGATCACTTCAGCCTATTCAGTTCCGGATTTGACGTCACACACCCGCCCAGCGTTCACTCAGCCACGCCTGCGTTTTTTCTGGCACGCCTGCATTTTCCTGAACACTCCCTGAAAACGGTCAGTTGCCACCCAGAAACGCCCACTTCACGTCAATCACTCTGCGGCAACCAGTGCGACTAAAATGCATCGCTAGATCCTGTGCAAAACTACATTATTCGTTGTGCCCGCACATCGCGCGTGCGCATTGCGCCGCATACGCATGCGCAGAACTGCCATTTGTTAGCCTGAACGCTGTGCTGCGAACAAATGCAGCTATGGATCAACTCAGAATGACCCCCATAGTTTTGCCCAATTGCTAACAAATTTGCTGCTGCAATCGAACTCTGAATTAGGCCCATGGTTTTGGCCATTAGCTAACAAATTTGCTGCTGCAATCAGATCTGTATAAGGCTCTAAATTATTACCTTCCAACTCTACCACAGACAACTGAAGCCCATCTTGTATTTTAGGACAATACGAGTATTGATGGGCTACGATACAGGTCAAAAAGCTGAGACTACAATGATTTGACGTAGTTACAGAACCTTTTCTTACTGCTCATAACAGAATTCCCTTTGCTCGCTAAAATATTGTAATACACACATTTGTTTTATTTTTTTGCAATTTCAATATAAAAGCATTGTGTTGCCCTCTTTGAGTAAAATGTCTGCTGTGTAATAATGCTATATTCTGAAAATTCAGTCTTCTGGAAAAAGAAAATCATGCTATAATCTGAGTTGCGACTACATAAATGAATTATTGATACAGATTCCAGCCCACAAAATGCAAAATAGGCTCATTGGTCATAGGGTTAAAGATTTTGAGCCAAATATACATCATTTGGGATATAGGTTATAGGGCTGATGCTTTTTTTATGCACATAGATGTTAGGATTATCTGTTGCTGGAGTTGCGGCTCAGCCATATGTTATGTAGGACATTTGCAATATTACTAAACCACCCAAAATCCCACAGCAAGGTAGAACAGGGTCTCAGTAAATAATTTAATAAAATGTTTAGTAAATCTGGGACTATCCTTTAACGAAGACAGTAGACCAGGGACGTGCGGTGAGATAAATGTCTCAGGAGGCCCTGGCTAGTACCAGGGCCAGATTTTCAGATAAAATATGAGCAGGGCCGGTGTAAGGGTGTTCGGCGCCCCCCTGCAAGCAATAAATTTGCACCCTCCCACCCATACATAATAAAGGGACCGCGCACGCCGAAGGCCCGCGCCGCAGAAAAGGAGTATGATCTCACAAGGAAGGGAGATTTGGCCACACAACAGAACCCCCAATTCCAATTACTCCACTCAGTAACACAATCTTATTCACATTACACCGCACATAGGCCCTCATTCCGAGTTGATCGGTCGCAATGCGAATGTAGCAGAGTTACACACGCTAAGCCGCCGCCTACTGGGAGTGTATCTTAGCTTCTTAAAAGTGCGACCGAAGTATTCGCAATATTGCGATCACAAACCTCGTAGCAGTTTTGGAGTAGCTTCAGACTTACTCTGCCTGTGCGATCAGTTCAGTGCTTGTCGTTCCTGGTTGACGTCACAAACACACCCAGCGTTCGCCCAGGCACTCCCACCGTTTCTCCGGCCACTCCTGCGTTTTTTCCGGAAACGGTAGCGTTTTCAGCCACACGCCCCTGAAACGCCGTGTTTCCGCCCAGTAACACCCATTTCCTGTCAATCACATTACGATCGCCGGAGCGATGAAAAAGCCGTGAGTAAAATTACTTTCTACATAGCAAAGTTACTTGGCGCAGTCGCAGTGCGAACATTGCGCATGCGTACTAAGCGGATTTTCATTGCGATGCGATGAAAAATACCGAGCGAACAACTCGGAATGAGGGCCATAGTGCTCCTGATTCATATTACACCACATAGTAATGTCCCTTATTCACAATGCCCACAAAAGTAGTGCCCCTTACACATAAGTCACACAGTAGTAGTGTCATACATAATGCCCATAGTAGTAGTGTCACTTACACATAACACCCACAGTAGTAGTGCCACACATAATGCCCATAGTAGTAGTGTCACTTACACATAACACCCACAGTAGTAGTGCCATACATAATGCCCACAGTAGTAATGCCCCTCACACAACGCCCACAGTAGTATTGCCACACATAATGTCCACAGCATTAGTGCCCCTTACATATATATCCACAGGAGGGGAGGCGAGGAGAGAGAGGGGGAGTGCGGTACTTATGCTGGGCATACACAGGCAGATAAAATGATTGTCAAACCGACAGGCATTTTATCTGACCCTGCTGATATCCAGAACATACACTGTGAGAATTCTCACAGTGGATGTCATGTGATATCTGTGCTCCATTCCCCAGGGAGGAGAAATTTCCAGATCCTTCCCATCTGAAGGAACAGGGGAAATGTCAGCCGGTCGGCCGCAGTAGGGCATACACTGCCCGATACGGCCGACCAGACACTTAAAAAATATTGCATCAGAGGGACATGCTGGATTATCTAATAATTGTAGTGTGTATGCCCATCATTACACGGGAGAGCAGTGTCAGGTAGTCTGGTGACTGAAGAGCTGCTTCACGCTGCTGGCACAGCTTCCATCATACAGGTGCAGGCAGCGGGGAAGAGTGGAAGAGAGAGAGGAGGGAAGTAGCTGACGTTTCACGCTGCTGGCGTGGCTGCCATCATACAGGTGCAGGCAGCGCGGAAAAAGGGGAGGAGAGAGGACGGGAGCTGACGCTACACGCTTTCGGTGCGGCTGCCATCATACAGGTGCAGGCAGTGGTAAGGAGGGGGAGAGAGGAGGGAAGGAGCTGACGCTACCGATGCGGCTGCCATCATACAGGTGTAGGCAGCGGGGAGGGGTTGGGGGAGAGAGGAGGGAGGGAATAGCTGATGCTACATGCTGCTGGCATGGCTGCCATTAGTCAGGAGCAGGTAGCAGGAATGAGGGGAGGAGGGAGGGAGCGGATGCTAGAAGAGCTACTTCACACTGCTGGCGCCACTGCTATTATACAATTTGACAGGCGCAGCGGCAGCCGGAAGCAACAGCAGAGTAGCAGAGTGGATAGAGCGCATCTCCAGCCCAGAGCCTCCCCGCTTTGAATACTCTGCTGAGTGGGTAGTGTTGGCACCAACTACACCCTAAAACCTAAAAACCAAAAATGTAATGTACACATCAGTGATAATAGTAAAATACCATCATTATACCCATACACCCCCAATCCAACTACAAGTTATATTAATAGACAAACACCCCACCCCGCCACACCATATACTTACTCAGCTGGAAGAAGAAGGCTCTTTGGTTTCTGAGTCTGCACACTCACAAGGATGGGAGCAGCCCATGGGTGGAGTAGAGGAGGAGGAAAGGACTTGGGGAGGAGAGGGATTAGTGATAGTGACATGGAATAGAAGGGAAGGGAGTAGAGCCTCCAGGAGAGGAGGCTAGCGATAGGTTAACTGAGAGAAGGGGTGGAGCCTCGTGGGAGAAGGGGCGGGGTCTCACAGGAGAAGGGGCGTGGCCTAGGTAAGACAGACAGTGTGACTGACATCAGGACGTACTCTCACACACAGTATACCGCACACTTACTGAGCACAGTCTGTAAGCCAAAGCTGCAGCACGGACTGGGGTCTCTGTGAGCGCGGCGTCTGGGCAGTGTGTACCCTCTGCTCAACCTGCAGTGTCAGTGGTTCTAGAGATGCTGCCCCCTGCTGCTGTTTGCTGGAAGCATCAGTGGGCGGGCCTCCCCAGTCAATGCCGAGGAGCTGCGTTTTATGCTGCAGACACCGCTGCCTCTAATACAGTATGACAGATGCAGCGGCAGCCAGCGACAGCAGTCATGTACCGCAGCAGAGTGGCAGAGCAGGGAGAGCGCCTCTCCAGGTCGGTGTCTCCCTGCTTTGAAGGACTTTGCTGAGTGGTTAGCGCGGGCCTGTATATGAGCCCAAGGGTTCATGTGAGCATTATACACAGGTGCAGCAGTATACTGCTGGAGATTTGGGAGATTTGGTGAGTTTTGGTCAGAGATGTGCAGACTAGGTAGGCACTGCCTCCTCTGCCATAGACTTTTTACTCCAGAGTTTTGATTAGAAAAATGACTAGAATAATACAGATAATATATTATAATAAACTGCTCAAAAAAATAAAGGGAACACTTAAACAACACAATGTAACTCCAAGTCAATCACACTTCTGTGAAATCAAACTGTCCACTTAGGAAGCAACACTGATTGACAATCAATTTCACATGCTGTTGTGCAAATGGAATAGACAACAGGTGGAAATTATAGGCAATTAGCAAGACACCCCCAATAAAGGAGTTGTTCTGCAGGTGGTGACCACAGACCACTTCTCAGCTCCTATGCTTTCTGGCTGATGTTTTGGTCACTTTTGAAAGCTGGCGGTGCTTTCACTCTAGTGGTAGCATGAGACGGAGTATACAACCCACACAAGTGGCTCAGTTAGTGCAGCTCATCCAGGATGGCACATCAATGCGAGCTGTGGCAAGAAGGTTTGCTGTGTCTATCAGCGTAGTGTCCAGAGCATGGAGGCGCTACCAGGAGACAGGCCAGTACATCAGGAGACATGGAGGAGGCCGTAGGAGGGCAACAACCCAGCAGCAGGACCACTACCTCTGACTTTGTGCAAGGAGGAACAGGAGGAGCACTGCCAGAGCCCTGCAAAATGACCTCCAGCAAGCCACAAATGTGCATGTGTCTACTCAAACGATCAGAAACAGACTCCATGAGGGTGGTATGAGGGCCCGATGTCCACAGGTGGGGGTTGTGCTTACAGCCCAACACCGTGCAGGACGTTTGGCATTTGCCAGAGAATACCAAGATTGGCAAATTCGCCACTGGCGCCCTGTGCTCTTCACAGATGAAAGCAGGTTCTCACTGAGCACATGTGACAGACGTGACAGAGTCTGGAGACGCCAAGGAGAATGTTCTGCTCCCTGCAACATCCTCCAGCATGACTGGTTTGGCAGTGGGCCAGTAATGGTGTGGGGTGGCATTTCTTTGGAGGGCCGCACAGCCCTCCATGTGCTCGCCAGAGGTAGCCTGACTGCCATTAGGTACCGAGATGAGATCCTCAGACCCCTTGTAAGACCATATGCTGGTGCAGTTGGCCCTGGGTTCCTCCTAATGCAAGACAATGCTAGACCTCATGTGGCTGGAGTGTGTCAGCAGTTCCTGCAAGATGAAGGCATTGATGCTATGGACTGGCCCGCCCGTTCCCCAGACCTGAATCAATTGAGCACATCTGGGACATCATGTCTCGCTCCATCCACCAACGCCACGTTGCACCACAGACTGTCCAGGAGTTGGCGGATGCTTTAGTCCAGGTCTGGGAGGAGATCCCTCAGGAGACAATCCGCCACCTCATCAGGAGCATGCCCAGGCGTTGTAGGGAGGTCATACAGGCACGTGGAGGCCACACACTACTGAGCCTCATTTTGACTTGTTTTAAGGACATTACATCAAAGTTGGATCAGCCTGTAGTGTGTTTTTCCACTTTAATTTTGAGTGTGACTCCAAATCCAGACCTCCATGGGTTAATAAATATGATTTCCATTGTGATTTTGTTGTCAGCACATTCAACTATGTAAAGAACAAAGTATTTAATAAGAATATTTCATTGATTCAGATCTAGGATGTGTTGTTTAAGTGTTCCCTTTATTTTTTTGAGCAGTGTATATTCTTTGTATTTTTCATATACTTTATATAGTCAAAACTCCGGCTTATACATTAGTATGACAGGAAAGTTCTGCCTCACCTCACCACACGTCACTGCAGTAGACAGCGTCCACTGAGCGAATTCTAAGTGATAGTCTGAGTTTACAGAGCTGTTTTGACATTAAAATAAAAGATCAGCACACGGGTTTATATTTTGGCATCTCAAACTAATATTTATTACAGAGAGAAAACAGACTATAAGCAGCATCATTCCTGGGGGAAATGCTGCGCTGACCTTGACTTGTTCTGACTGCTTCCACTCTTGGAACTGGGCTCCACTGGTGTTAAACCCTTTACAGCCTGTTGCCACCAAAAATTTGGTGACTGTATTGCATTGTCACAATAGATCTTTGAATCTGCATATAACCACTGGGTCCTAGTGGTCACAATAGATGCTCTCTGTAGGGGCAGAGTGGCCATAGACCTTAATCGGTGTTTGCACAGTATGCCAGAAGCCCATATTATGCCTTGGTTGGATTATTCTCATAAAGCCCTCATCCAATCCTCTCTCATACCTCTCTGACCTTTTCTCCCTTTTCACTCCTGCTGCTCCTCTTCACTCCACAATTGCATGCCGCCTCTCCTGCCTACTGATTACTTCCTCCCACTCTGACCTCCAAGATTTTGCATGTGCTGCTCCCTATTTCTGGAATTCTGCCCTCTCCCCCTCAGACTCTCCACCTCTCTACAAAACTTCAAACAGGCTCACAAGACACACTTCTTCACCAAACTCAGCCGTCTCTCATCCTAACCCTCTGTTCCACACTCACTGTCTACCGCATCTGTGTCACCCCTGTCTGTCTGCCCCTCCCCTTTCGAATGTAAGTTCTCACAAGCAGGGCCCTCTTCCCTCATGTGCTTTTCCTTCCCTTCGACTATCTCCTACTTCATACTCCCTGCGGCGGCACCTAACCCTCGGTTTCTGCCACCCTGATGCTTATATCAGCGTTATGTCCGCTGACGCAGCTATGTTTATATACCCTGTACTTGTCCTTCATTGTCTTGTACTGTAAGTCACTGTTTGTTGTTTTGCTGATTTATGTACTTTGTTAGGTGCTGCGGAACCCTTGTGTTGCCATAAAAATAAAGGATAATAATAATAATAGTATATGGCTTTCGTGCAGTGATGTTGGGACAATTTAAACATCTCACTGACCATGTCACAGTATGGGCCTGATATGGAGTCTCACAGCCGTAAGCATAGTAGGCCATGGTCAGATGGAGAAACTACATCTGCCATTTGGCTGCTGCAATTTCCAATGGTGTGACCGATGGTGGCGAATAAGGAGGCATCAGTTCGTTTTACAGTGTGCAGGAATGCTAACAGTGTGCGTCTCAGTCTTTGCACCTCTGGATGTACACAAGGAAAAGAGGTTTGTAGCAGCATTTTCATAAACTGAAAGACGGGCGACCGCCATTAGATGCTGCTGCGTGCACTTTTGTGTGTGATTGAGAATCAGGCCCTATAAGTGGCTATCATTAATTAACATGTGAAATCCATCTAATTATCTTACAGTATCAGGGAATATGCTGGAGCTGTCTAAATTAACAATAATAATTTTGAAACGTTAACACTCTACTTATCGCAACATTTTAATTAGTAGAATTAGTAAAAAAAACCTGTCTTCTACTTCAGTAGGTTTTTCATCATTAAAGTGGCTTTTTAGATTCAAATGGAACAGACTGCAAGACGAGAGAAAGCAAATGTTTACATTTCAATGTGCTAACACAATGTCGTACTTAGGGCACAGCCACTGTCACCAAGCCCGAGCTATCCCACGTCTTTCCTTCCAACACAAAATCTTTAATTAGTTCACATATAACAGGTGCCATCTCTCTTTTGTTACTGTCACTCATTGACATTTGCAGTCCTGGCACTGATAATGGCAGGAACAGCAACATATTTGAAATGACAGCAGCTCCTGGCATCACGTTGCTGTCTATTAAAGGGAAACCATCAGTCACTTGTGCATTTTGTATAAATGTATGGCAGTATCATATAGCCTAGTACAGTAAAATATATAAGAGGCTGCTTGGAACCTTTATTGCAGAGATACATGTAGTATTTAGAGATTAGAGCCTGGCTTTCAAGGTTCATATTGATGGGAATTTGTTCATGGGTCACTCCCTGACATCTACACCTATTAAATTCACACAAAATAAATAAATAAATAAATAAATAAATTATTAATAATAATAATAAAAAATAATAATAATAAACACACACACGTATAAAATAAAAACATCTTGTTAAAAAGAGGCCAATATTGTGTGTCTGCTGTTGCTATAACCACCCGCTCTATAACATGTTACAGTAGCATTTTAGAAAGGGATTTTTTACTGCTAGTAACATTTTATAAAGTAACTCGTTAATGTAAGTATTGAGTTGGGGTATAGTGCTAATGTCTCTGTTACTGTTTATGCTATATTATCCCAATACCATTTATTCCAGTATTCTGCTAAAATCAAATGTTCAGTGTTCACGATTTAACAAACACATACAATACATGAATACAAAAATAAATAAAGAATAAATAAAATCTAAAACCACATTATAAAATGTGTCTGGTCAATAATATGCAAAATATAACAAGTTAATATTCATAAAATGGCTTTCCATATCAACGTCTCCTGCTTCTATAACATTTGCTGCCACTGTCTCTTCTGCCTTTAACGTTGACCCATAGCTCTAGAATGTACTGAGCCCAGGATTCTGGGAGAGGAGTTACAGCAGAGTTCATAAGTAAAGGTCTATTTATAAATGTATCATCGCAGCAATAGAAAACCTAATATTGCCTTAATTTATTAATCAAATATATTGTGCTGCGTCGGCAATACTGGCCAATAACCATGAGAGTTAGCTTGCCACTTCAGTGGGTCACTCTCCAGAGATATGTGTGTGCATAATTAGGCTAGCCGATGTATGTATGCTCCGTACCATAGAGAAAGTTTCACCAAGTTTGCCAAATCTTTTCTCTGACTGGGACTACTGTACTTCAGGCTCTAGCACCTTATGGTTAGGGATGAGCGCATGTTAGATATTTTTATTTTTAAAAAATTTTTAGCAAAAGTTTTGACTGGAAAATAAAAATATAAATAATATGCATTTAATTAACTCTAATAAAATATGTATATTGAGGAATACAAATTATAAACCATTAGAAGTGGAAAACTCAAAATAATATACATTGAATAAGAATTATGGAAGCATTCAGTAATCCAAAAATATCAACAAAAATATATAATTATGGGTAAACTAAAAAAAAAAAGAAATTAAAGGGAGAAGGAAGAATCCATCTTGAATGCATAAAATAATTTGTCCTTAAAAGCATTTGTAAAGAAAGGGTGTATTCATTGTTGATACAGTTTGTTGCCACGGATAAGATTATCAAAAGGAGTTATTGACAGCCAGGAGATACCTTGGAGTCTGTTGATAATTATACCAAATATTGCCCATTTGGGAGCTGCTGGCACATAGTTAACCAATTCTGAAAGTTCAAATTGTTTAATTGAATCTCAGATTTCTTAATAAATGAGCAATCCTAGAAGCAATGAAATAAAGATGCTTATGGCCTAGCACATAATGGACATTCTGAAGAAGATGTGATACCTATGAGGTGAGAACGACAAGTTGATATACTGTATATACTCTATAGAAAATCCTATAAAACATTTATTTGTAAGTAGTCACTGGGAGAATGCAGTAGAAAAGAGGAGTGTCTGTAAAATTACTGAATCACTCAGGGTGGGAAAATGTTTTTTGCCATTGAGTAATGCCAGTGACATAATGGCTATCGTAATACGGAATCCAAATGACAGTATCTTGTAAAAAAAGGAGATAGTCCTTCCACCTCATACAGAAAATAAAAAGGCAGTATACAATTGGTTAACCAAATACAAAGGTGACCGAAAAAATAATCGTTAGATACATAACAAAAATAACTAAACTCCTGGTGGTCCTGTTAGATTAGTGGCAATTCAAATCATAATAATAATACATAAATAAATAAATTAATTAATAAATAGTCTGACTATGTAGAATTAAGGGACCTAGACATTTAATGATCCACCGCCGAGCTGCCCGACGGCGGATACGGCCGGCGGGCGACCCGGCGGCGGGGGATCAGTGACGGGGGGAGTGAAGTTTCTTCACTCCCCCCGTCACCCGGCTCCATAGAAGTGCAGGCAAATATGGACGAGATCGTCCATATTGGCCTGCATGCACAGCTGACAGGGCACCAGCGATGAACGAGCGCGGGGCCGCGAATCGTTCATCGCTGGAGCCTCCACACTGCACGATATGAACGTTATCTCGTTCATTAATGAACGAGATCATTCATATCTTGCAGTCAGATCGCCCAGTGTGTAGGGCCTATTACAGCATCAAAATTATTATGCCTAATCCTGAACAAATCAAATCCCCACACATTAACAAAGAGTCTAGCAAAGCAACAGTAACGCTGATAAAAACAATCATCATGAAATTACATATGGAAA
Organism: Pseudophryne corroboree; assembly: GCF_028390025.1. Classification (NCBI taxonomy): domain Eukaryota; kingdom Metazoa; phylum Chordata; class Amphibia; order Anura; family Myobatrachidae; genus Pseudophryne; species Pseudophryne corroboree. The sequence goes on from NC_086446.1 coordinate 611,753,020, forward strand.
AATGGCAAAGTAGAAATCAGCTGATGAACAATCAAATGAGCAATTAGACTAATCACTCCTAGCAGACTGCATAGTGGGGAGTGTAGTCCATAACAGCAAATATAAGTTCCAAATGGGAATTAGGTCTGCACCTGCGATCAGCAATCAATAAACACCTTGCTGCAGATGATTAAACGTCACACTGTAATGGAATATAATACTGAAGGCATGACAGAGTTGTTGATCAGTAGAAATAAATACTAATTAGTGTCCCGGATTCTGGAGCAATGCTCCTTCTTGCAGAGATAGTGTATCCAGCCCTAAGAGATCTAATAGCAGTGAGTACCATACTTCATTCATGCAGTCTCTGGCTGGTTACAAAATGCACATGAATCCAAGGTCCGGTATAGTCGCAATTTCAGCAACAGATACCTCTTATACCCCTTTTCTACTGCTGCAATAACCTGGGTTATTGCTGGGTTAACCCGGGTCATGACTCTGTGACCCATTTCACACCGCAAATATATCCCGGGATATTGCTAGACTCGGGTCGAGGTGCAGTCTAAAAGCACCACTTTTTAATATCCCGGGTTAAGTAACCCTGCATTTCAACCCGGTATAAAAGCAGTGTTATACACGGGTTGGATTGTAATACATAATGTTGTGCTTGTATAAAAACAAGTTTACAAGTAGTCCAAAGGTTAAAGCACGATTGAAGTTGGGAAAAGTAAAAGAACACTGTTATGATAACTCTGTAAATTGACAGACCATTCCGAGACCCTGATGAGCCCAACGTGTATATGGAGAGGAAGCGAAGCCATTTTGACATTACCTATCATAGTGTGGAAGACCCCATTTATTGTGTACTGTGCCATGTGGACTTTGGGCCTAATTAATGTTTGTATGCAATGACAATTACCATGCAACGAAGATAGACTGCGCACGTGCTGCGATCGCAATGCATGTGCGCCGAGGGCCGATGCGATCTCACTTGCACTGAAGATGGCATCGCAAAGTGATTGACAGAAAGTGACCGTTTGGAGGTGTTAACTTGGAGTTTTTCGGGGAGTTGTTGGAAAAATGCAGGCGTGTCAAAGACGTTTTCGGGGCATGTATCTGGTGTCACATGCGAGCTTGTACTGACTAAAACATGGCGGCTGTGCCACTACTGCTGCATCCAGTCTGCGCAGCCATAGGGCAATCTTTAGGTCCGATGTTCCTCATTTTTGCGCGTGGGTTACGATGTGTATGCAACTGCGATTGAGTCTGTGATGGTTCCTGTGGGCGTCTCTTATCACTGCTGGGTGGCAGCGTCACTTGCTAACATTAGCAGTTCCGTAGCCTAGAAAATCGCAATTGCATTTGCATATACTTGAATTAGGCCCTGTCAACATCAAAAGAGAATTATCAATAATGTATGGTGGTAAATCATGTTGTTCAGATGTAGAGTATTTTCTGGAAAGTAATTAATTAGGTTGGACCACCCCAAATAAATGTTGTCAATTGTTAAGGTCTTTCAAATCTTTATCTACTATATAAAAGCGAGTTTGTCCTTCTGTCTTTCTATACAAATTCACAGTTTACAAGCGAAGATTGTGAAATTTTACATACAAGCGTATTAAAACATGGCAGAGACAACTAAAACAATTAGAAATCCCTAGCACCCCTGGAGGGGGGGGGGGGGGGCAGACAGAAACACAGAGTATATCAGGAGACAGCATAACTCCGGAATTGCTGGAGCAATGTACTCAAAAATTGGTACACACATGCCTTACAATCTGGAAACAAACACTGTGGGGGAGAGATACCCCTAGTACCCCTAGGGGTGAGGGGATCCGGTCTTTAGGTCGACAGTAACTAGGTCGACACTATCTAGGTCGACCACTAGGTCGACAGGGTCTCTAGGTCGACAGGTCAAAAGGTCGACATGAGTTTTTCACAATTTTTTTCTTGTTTTGAACCTTTTCATACTTAACGATCCACCTTGCCCGAAGCATGACGAGTGAAGCGAACCATGCGAGGGGACACGGTGCACTAATTGGGATTTCCAGTCACTCTATGAAGAAACGACACAAACCCCCCATAAAAAAATCATGTCGACATTTTGACATGTCGACATAGACCATGTCAACCTAAAGACCCTGTTGACATAGAGACCCTGTCGACCAATAGTGGTCGACCTAGACACTGTCGACCTAATTACTATCTACTTTCCATACCACACCCAGGGGTGAGGCAGCAGCACTGAGTATTTCAGCAGACAGCATAACTCTGGAATGCCTGCAGCAATTTACAACTAACTTGGTACACATATGACTTTCACTCTTGAAACAAACACCGTGGGGGTCAGACACCCCTAGCACCCCTAGGGGTCGGACAGCAGCACAGAGTATGTCAGCAGATAGCATAACTGTGGAAGGACTGGAGCAATGTACACCAAATTTGGTACACATCTGACTTACAATCTGGGAACAAACTCTGTGGGGGTTACACACCCCTGGCAGTGGGACAGCAGCACAGAGTATTTCAGGACACAACATAACTCCAGAATGCCTGGACCTATTTACAACAATCTTGACACACATATGTCTTACAAGCTGGGAACAAACACTGTGGAGGTAAGACACCCCTAGCACCCCTAGGGGTGAGGCAGCAGCACAGAGTTTTTCAGCAGACAGCATAACTCTGGAATGCCTGGAACAATTTACACCAAAATTGCTACACAAATGACTTACAGTCTGGGAACAAACACTGTGGGGGTAACACACCACTAGCACTCCTAGGGGTGCGTCAGCAGCACAGACTATATCAGGACATGCATGATATGTCAGTGATGACAGGGCTGCATGTGACAGGGCCAGTGACATGATGTGAGCAGGGGAATGCAGGTAGCACAAACCCACACACTGAGAGTTATATAGTGGAAGTAGCATGGTCCCCCAGCAGCACAGAGTATATCAGGAGATACATAATGTGCTGCGCTATATAAGAAACTGTAAAAAAAAACAATAATTTCACAGGGGCACTGACGTGATGTGAGGAGGGGAATGAAGGCAGCAGGAAGCCACAGACTGAAAGCTGTATAGTGGGAAGAGCAGGGACCACAAACGGGCCCCGGCCACTACACAAAGTGCGTCAGGGAAGCAAGATATGCCTATATACTAGTGATGTGCACCGGAAAATTTTCGGGTTTTGTGTTTTGGTTTTGGGTTCGGTTCCGCGGCCGTGTTTTGGGTTCGGACGCGTTTTGGCAAAACCTCACCGAAATTTTTTTGTCGGATTCGGGTGTGTTTTGGATTCGGGTGTTTTTTTCAAAAAACCCTAAAAAACAGCTTAAATCATAGAATTTGGGGGTCATTTTGATCCCATAGTATTATTAACCTCAATAACCATAATTTCCACTCATTTTCAGTCTATTCTGAACACCTCACATCTCACAATATTATTTTTAGTCCTAAAATTTGCACAGAGATCGCTGGATGGCTAAGCAAAGCGACCCAAGTGGCCGACACAAACACCTGGCCCATCTAGGAGTGGCACTGCAGTGTCAGACAGGATGGCCCTTCAAAAAAATTGTTCCCAAACAGCACATGATGCAAAGAAAAAAAGAGGCGCAATGAGGTAGCTGTGTGACAAAGCTAAGCGACCCAAGTGGCCGACACAAACACCTGGCCCATCTAGGAGTGGCACTGCAGTGTCAGACAGGATGGCCCTTCAAAAAAATTGTCCACAAACAGCACATGATGCAAAGAAAAAAAGAGGCGCAATGAGGTAGCTGTGTGACTAAGCTAAGCGACCCAAGTGGCCGACACAAACACCTGGCCCATCTAGGAGTGGCACTGCAGTGTCAGACAGGATGGCACTTCAAAAAAATACTCCCCAAACAGCAAATGATGCAAAGAAAAAAAAGAGGCGCACCAAGGTCGCTGTGTGACTAAGCTAAGCGACACAAGTGGCCGACACAAACATCTGGCCCATCTAGGAGTGGCACTGCAGTGTCACGCAGGATGGCCCTTCAAAAAAATACTCCCCAAACAGCACATGATGCAAAGAAAAAAAGAGGCGCAATGAGGTAGCTGTGTGACTAAGATAAGCGACCCAAGTGGCCGACACAAACATCTGGCCCATCTAGGAGTGGCACTGCAGTGTCAGACAGGATGGCACTTCAAAAAAAATACTCCCCAAACAGCACATGATGCAAAGAAAAAAAGAGGCGCACCAAGGTCGCTGTGTGACTAAGCTAAGCGACACAAGTGGCCGACACAAACTCCTGGCCCATCTAGGAGTGGCACTGCAGTGTCACGCAGGATGGCCCTTCAAAAAAATACTCCCCAAACAGCACATGATGCAAAGAAAAAAAGAGGCGCAATGAGGTAGCTGTGTGACTAAGATAAGCGACCCAAGTGGCCGACACAAACATCTGGCCCATCTAGGAGTGGCACTGGAGTGTCACGCAGGATGGCCCTTCAAAAAATACTCCCCAAACAGCACATGATGCAAAGAAAAAAAGAGGCGCAATGAGGTAGCTGTGTGACTAAGATAAGCGACCCAAGTGGCCGACACAAACATCTGGCCCATCTAGGAGTGGCACTGCAGTGTCACGCAGGATGGCCCTTCAAAAAAATACTCCCCAAACAGCACATGATGCAAAGAAAAAAAGAGGCGCAATGAGGTAGCTGTGTGACTAAGATAAGCGACCCAAGTGGCCGACACAAACATCTGGCCCATCTAGGTGTGGCACTGCAGTGTCAGACAGGATGGCCCTTCAAAAAAATACTCCCCAAACAGCACATGATGCAAAGAAAAATGAAAGAAAAAAGAGGTGCAAGATGGAATTGTCCTTGGGCCCTCCCACCCACCCTTATGTTGTATAAACAGGACATGCACACTTTAACGAACCCATCATTTCAGTGACAGGGTCTGCCACATGACTGTTACTGAAATGACTGGTTGGTTTGGGCCCCCACCAAAAAAGAAGCAATCAATCTCTCCTTGCAACACTGGCTCTACAGAGGCAAGATGTCCACCTCCTCCTCATCGTCCGATTCATCACCCCTTTCACTGTGTACATCCCCCTCCTCACAGATTATTAATTCGTCCCCACTGGAATCCACCATCTCAGGTCCCAGTGTACTTTCTGGAGGCAATTGCTGCTGGTGAATGTCTCCACGGAGGAATTGATTATAATTCATTTTAATGAACATCATCTTCTCCACATTTTCTGGAAGTAATCTCGTACGCCGATTGCTGACAAGGTGAGCGGCTGCACTAAACACTCTTTCGGAGTACACACTGGAGGGAGGGCAACTTAGGTAGAATAAAGCCAGTTTCTGCAAGGGCCTCCAAATTGCCTCTTTTTCCTGCCAGTATACGTACGGACTGTCTGACGTGCCTACTTGGATGCGGTCACTCATATAATCCTCCACCATTCTTTCAATGGTGAGAGAATCATATGCAGTGACAGTAGACGACATGTCAGTAATCGTTGGCAGGTCCTTCAGTCCGGACCAGATGTCAGCAGTCGCTCCAGACTGCCCTGCATCACCGCCAGCGGGTGGGCTCGGAATTCTTAGCCTTTTCCTCGCACCATCAGTTGCGGGAGAATGTGAAGGAGGAGCTGTTGACGGGTCACGTTCCGCTTGACTTGACAATTTTCTCACCAGCAGGTCTTTGAACCCCAGCAGACTTGTGTCTGCTGGAAAGAGAGATACAACGTAGGTTTTAAATATAGGATCGAGCACGGTGGCCAAAATGTAGTGCTCTGATTTCAACAGATTGACCACCCGTGAATCCTGGTTAAGCGAATGAAGGGCTCCATCCACAAGTCCCACATGCCTAGCGGAATCGCTCTGTTTTAGCTCCTCCTTCAATGTCTCCAGCTTCTTCTGCAAAAGCCTGATGAGGGGAATGACCTGACTCAGGCTGGCAGTGTCTGAACTGACTTCACGTGTGGCAAGTTCAAAGGGTTGCAGAACCTTGCACAACGTTGAAATCATTCTCCACTGCGCTTGAGACAGGTGCATTCCACCTCCTTTGCCTATATCGTGGCCAGATGTATAGGCTTGAATGGCCTTTTGCTGCTCCTCCATCCTCTGAAGCATATAGAGGGTTGAATTCCACCTCGTTACCACCTCCTGCTTCAGATGATGGCAGGGCAGGTTCAGGTGTGTTTGGTGGTGCTCCAGTCTTCTGTACGCGGTGCCTGAACGCCGAAAGTGGCCCGCAATTCTTCGGGCCACCGACAGCATCTCTTGCACGCCCCTGTCGTTTTTTAAATAATTCTGCACCACCAAATTCAAGGTATGTGCAAAACATGGGACGTGCTGGAATTTGCCCAGATGTAATGCACGCACAATATTGCTGGCGTTGTCCGATGTCACAAATCCCCAGGAGAGTCCAATTGGGGTAAGCCATTCTGCGATGATCTTCCTCAGTTGCCGTAAGAGGTTTTCAGCTGTGTGCGTATTCTGGAAAGCGGTGATACAAAGCGTAGCCTGCCTAGGAACGATTTGGCGTTTGCGAGATGCTGCTACTGGTGCCGCCGCTGCTGTTCTTGCAGCGGGAGGCAATACATCTACCCAGTGGGCTGTCACAGTCATATAGTCCTGAGTCTGCCCTGCTCCACTTGTCCACATGTCCGTGGTTAAGTGGACATTGGGTACAACTGCATTTTTTAGGACACTGGTGAGTCTTTTTCTGAGGTCTGTGTACATTTTCGGTATCGCCTGCCTAGAGAAATGGAACCTAGATGGTATTTGGTACCGGGGACACAGTACCTCAATCAAGTCTATAGTTGGCTCTGAATTAACGATGGATACCGGAACCACATTTCTCACCGCCCAGGCTGCCAAGGCCTCAGTTATCCGCTTTGCAGCAGGATGACTGCTGTGATATTTCATCTTCCTCGCAAAGGACTGTTGGACAGTCAATTGCTTACTGGAAGTAGTACAAGTGGTCTTCCGACTTCCCCTCTGGGATGACGATCGACTCCCAGCAGCAACAACAGCAGCGCCAGCAGCAGTAGGCATTACACTCAAGGATGCATCGGAGGAATCCCAGGCAGGAGAGGACTCGTCAGACTTGCCAGTGACATGGCCTGCAGGACTATTGGCTTTCCTGGGTAAGGAGGAAATTGACACTAAGGGGGTGGTGGTGTGGTTTGCAGGAGCTTGGTTACAAGAGGAAGGGATTTACTGGTCAGTGGACTGCTTCCGCTGTCGCCCAAAGTTTTTGAACTTGTCACTGACTTATGATGAATGCGCTGCAGGTGACGTATAAGGGACGATGTTCCGAGGTGGTTAACGTCCTTACCCCTACTTATTACAGCTTGACAAAGGCAACACACGGCTTGACACCTGTTGTCCGCATTTGTGTTGAAATAATTCCACACCGAAGAGCTGATTTTTTTTGTATTTTGACCAGGCATGTCAATGGCCATATTCCTCCCACGGACAACAGGCGTCTCCCTGGGTGCCTGACTTAAACAAACCACCTCACCATCAGAATCCTCCTTGTCAATTTCCTCCCCAGCGCCAGCAACACCCATATCCTCATCCTGGTGTACTTCAACACTGACATCTTCAATTTGACTATCAGGAACTGGACTGCGGGTGCTCCTTCCAGCACTTGCAGGGGGCGTGCAAATGGTGGAAGGCACAAGCTCTTCCCGTCCAGTGTTGGGAAGGTCAGGCATCGCAACCGACACAATTGGACTCTCCTTGGGGATTTGTGATTTCGAAGAACTCACAGTTCTTTGCAGTGCTTTTACCAGCTTAAGTCTTTTCTTTTTTCTAGCGAGAGGATGAGTGCTTCCATCCTCATGTGAAGCTGAACCACTAGCCATGAACATAGGCCAGGGCCTCAGCCGTTCCTTGCCACTCCGTGTCGTAAATGGCATATTGGCAAGTTTACGCTTCTCCTCAGACGCTTTTAATTTTGATTTTTGGGTCATTTTACTGATCTTTTGTGTTTTGGATTTTACATGCTCTGTACTATGACATTGGGCATCGGCCTTGGCAGACGACGTTGATGGCATTTCATCGTCTCGGCCATGACTAGTGGCAACAGCTTCAGCACGAGGTGGAAGTGGATCTTGATCTTTCCCTATTTTTTTAACCTCCACATTTTTGTTCTCCATATTTTAATGCGCACAACTAAAAGGCACCACAGGTATACAATGTAGATGGATGGATACTAGTATACTTATGGACGACGAGTGACGACACAGAGGTAGGTACAGCAGTGGCCTACCGTACTGCTATATACAGTATAATGGACCTGGTGGACACTGTCAGCAGACTGCGTTTATACTTAGTATAAAGAAAAAAAGACACCACAGGTATACAATGTAGATGGATGGATACTTAGTATACTTATGGACGACGAGTGACGACACAGAGGTAGGTACAGCAGTGGCCTACCGTACTGCTATATACAGTATAATGGACCTGGTGGACACTGTCAGCAGACTGCGTTTATAGTATAAAGAAAAAAAGACACCACAGGTATACAATGTAGATGGATGGATACTTAGTATACTTATGGACGACGAGTGACGACACAGAGGTAGGTACAGCAGTGGCCTAGCGTACTGCTATATACAGTATAATGGACCTAGTGGACACTGTCAGCAGACTGCGTTTATAGTATAAAGAAAAAAAGACACCACAGGTATACAATGTAGATGGATGGATACTTAGTATACTTATGGACGACGAGTGACGACACAGAGGTAGGTACAGCAGTGGCCTACCGTACTGCTATATACAGTATAATGGACCTGGTGGACACTATCAGCAGACTGCATTTATACTTAGTATAAAGAAAAAAAGACACCACAGGTATACAATGTAGATGGATGGATACTTAGTATACTTATGGACGACGAGTGACGACACAGAGGTAGGTACAGCAGTGGCCTACCGTACTGCTATATACAGTATAATGGACCTGGTGGACACTGTCAGCAGACTGCGTTTATACTTAGTATAAAGAAAAAAAGACACCACAGGTATACAATGTAGATGGATGGATACTTAGTATACTTATGGACGACGAGTGACGACACAGAGGTAGGTACAGCAGTGGCCTACCGTACTGCTATATACAGTATAATGGACCTGGTGGACACTGTCAGCAGACTGCGTTTATACTTAGTATAAAGAAAAAAAGACACCACAGGTATACAATGTAGATGGATGGATACTTAGTATACTTATGGACGACGAGTGACGACACAGAGGTAGGTACAGCAGTGGCCTACCGTACTGCTATATACAGTATAATGGACCTGGTGGACACTGTCAGCAGACTGCGTTTATAGTATAAAAAAAAAGACACCACAGGAGTGTTTTTCAGGCAGACAAACGTATACTGGTGGTCACTGTCAGCAAAACTGTGCACTGTACTCCTGCTATAGCTGCTCCCCAGTCCCCACAATTAAGCAGTGTGAGCACTCAGCACAGATATATCATGCAGCACTGCACACTGAGCACAGATATGGTATGGAGCGTTTTTTTCAGGCAGAGAACGGATAAAAAACTGGTGGTCACTATTAGCAAAACTCTGCACTGTACTCCTCCTAACAGCTGCTCTCCAATCCTCCCCACAATAATCTAAGCAATCAGATCAACTGTGTAGTATATAACTAGTATATAAACGGAGAGGACGCCAGCCACGTCCTCTCCCTATCAATCTCAATGCACGTGTGGAAAATGGCGGCGACGCGCGGCTGCTTATATAGAATCCGAATCTCGCGAGAATCCGACAGCGGGATGATGACGTTCGGGCGCGCTCGGGTTAGCAGAGCAAGGCGGGAGGATCCGAGTCTGCTCGGACCCGTGTAAAAAAGGTAAAGCTCGGGTGGGTTCGGTTTCTCGGAAACCGAACCCGCTCATCACTACTATATACTAGATCTCCAACCAACTTAAATTAACGAACAACTATCATTCTAATTTACCATCCTCATCCCTCATGGAAGCACGGGTATTCAGCTATCTAGAATGTTATTTATACTGTGTGTTTAATATTTACATTTATTTTTGTAAATAGACATTCTTAAAATCTTAAAAGATAGTTTACAAAAGTCCCTCTATTTAAAAATAATTGGGCACAAATTCTGTGCTGGGTCACAGACATATAAAAGGAGGTCATCCGCAAACGCAGATACCTTAATTTCCAACACACTAAAAAAAATGCCAAGGAAAAGGGGCCAGGATTATAAACATGCGGTTATAGAAAATAGATGGTGTATGCAACATTTAAAGTTGGATAAATAAGTGCAGTGTGAATTTTCTGAAAAATATTAATAAGAGTGTAGAATAACCCTCTTATACCCCTGTCACAACAGAAATGCAGGGACTTACCCGGGAACTCGTTCCCAGGATCATGCTGGGGCATTCCCGGGTTGGCCCCCGTTTACATCAGTCTTTTGACCCGGGTTGGCACCTTTCATACTGATCCCGGGATGTCTCTGCATTTATATTAGAAAGTCATTAGAAATGGCCTTTTTAGGCCCACAAAGATGAGGTCATTAGAGGGAGGGTGGGGCTATCTAAATGAGTACCGTGACTGAGTGAAGAATCTGGGTCAGAGCCCGCCCTCATGGAGATGTCTTCATGGAGACTGTGGAGGCTTTTCAAGATGAGCAGTGGATGTCCCACTTTCGCATGTTGCGTGCTACGTTCCAATACCTGCTGGACTTACTTACCCCTGCACTTACTAAGCAGACCACCCACTACCGGACACCCATCCAGCCAATGAGGAGACTGGCGATTGTGCTGTGGTGGTATGCTACGCCAGGAGAGTACCGCACAATCTCCTGCTTGTTCGGTGTTGGGATCTCCACTGTCTGCATAGTTATACATAGTTATACACTAAGTGACGAAGGCTATTCTGGATAACCGATACTGATGGTTCATCTGCTTACCGCAAGGGCAGTGCCTAGATGACACCATCCAAGGTTCCCTGTGGCGTGGGTATCTCCAGTGTGACGATGCCATCGAAAGAACCCGTATCCCCTTCATTGCCCCCCGTGACAACCCGCCGGATTATTATAATCAGAAAGGATGGCATTCCATCATCTTACAGGCTGTGGTCGACCATAAGTACTGGTAAGAATATTTTTCACAGTGTGTGTTTTTAAATGCAGTGTACCTTACATTGTTCTAAAAACTTTTCAAACCTTTCTTTTAGCTTCACTGAGTATTTATTGGCTGGCCTGGGCGAGCACATGACACTCGCGGCCTTGCAAACTCCGATTTGTGCAAGATTGCGGAGGACAAGCAGGGCGGATAGCTTTTACCTAAAGAGGTAAAAAAAATAATAATAATATATTTTTTATTTCATAACGGTGTTTTAAATGGTTTTCCTGATTTCACTTTTGGGTGGAAAATTGTGGTGTAATATGTGTGGACTAGAGATGAGCGGGTTCGGTTTCTCTGAAACCGAACCCGCACGAACTTCATGTTTTTTTCACGGGTCCGAGCAGACTCGGATCCTCCCGCCTTGCTCGGTTAACCCGAGCGCGCCCGAACGTCATCATGACGCTGTCGGATTCTCGCGAGACTCGGATTCTATATAAGGAGCCGCGCGTCGCCGCCATTTTCACACGTGCATTGAGATTGATAGGGAGAGGACGTGGCTGGCGTCCTCTCCATTAGAAATTAGATTAGAAGAGAGAGAGAGATTGTGCAGAGTCAGACAGAGTTTACCACAGTGACCAGTGCAGTTGTTGTTAGTTAACTTTTATTTATTTTAATATAATATATCCGTTCTCTGCTATATCCGTTCTCTGCCTGAAAAAAAACGATACACAGCAGCAGCCAGTCACACAGTGTGACTCAGTCTGTGTGCACTCAGCTCAGCCCAGTGTGCTGCACATCAATGTATAAAAGGCAAAGCTTATAATAATTGTGGGGGAGACTGGGGAGCACTGCAGGTTGTTATAGCAGGAGCCCCCAGGAGTACATAATATTATATTAATTTAAAATTAAACAGTGCACACTTTTGCTGCAGGAGTGCCACTGCCAGTGTGACTAGTGGTGACCAGTGCCTGACCACCAGTATAGTAGTATATTGTTGTATGTATTGTATACTATCTCTTTATCAACCAGTCTATATTAGCAGCAGACACAGTACAGTGCGGTAGTTCACGGCTGTGGCTACCTCTGTGTCGGCAGTCGGAACTCGGCAGGCAGTCCGTCCATCCATAATTGTATTACAATATATACCACCTAACCGTGGTATTTTTTTTTCTTTCTTTATACCGTCGTCATAGTGTCATACTAGTTGTTACGAGTATACTACTATCTCTTTATCAACCAGTGTACAGTGCGGTAGTTCACGGCTGTGGCTACCTCTGTGTCGGCAGTCGGCAGGCAGTCCGTCCATCCATAATTGTATTATTATTATAATATATACCACCTAACCGTGGTTTTTTTTTCATTCTTTATACCGTCATAGTGTCATACTAGTTGTTACGAGTATACTACTATCTCTTTATCAACCAGTGTACAGTGCGGTAGTTCACGGCTGTGGCTACCTCTGTGTCGGCAGTCGGCAGGCAGTCCGTCCATCCATAATTGTATTATTATTATAATATATACCACCTAACCGTGGTTTTTTTTTCATTCTTTATACCGTCGTCATAGTGTCATACTAGTTGTTACGAGTATACTACTATCTCTTTATCAACCAGTGTACAGTGCGGTAGTTCACGGCTGTGGCTACCTCTGTGTCGGCAGTCGGCAGGCAGTCCGTCCATCCATAATTGTATTATTATTATAATATATACCACCTAACCGTGGTTTTTTTTTCATTCTTTATACCGTCGTCATAGTGTCATACTAGTTGTTACGAGTATACTACTATCTCTTTATCAACCAGTGTACAGTGCGGTAGTTCACGGCTGTGGCTACCTCTGTGTCGGCAGTCGGCAGGCAGTCCGTCCATCCATAATTGTATTATTATTATAATATATACCACCTAACCGTGGTTTTTTTTCCATTCTTTATACCGTCGTCATAGTGTCATACTAGTTGTTACGAGTATACTACTATCTCTTTATCAACCAGTGTACAGTGCGGTAGTTCACGGCTGTGGCTACCTCTGTGTCGGCAGTCGGCAGGCAGTCCGTCCATCCATAATTGTATTATTATTATAATATATACCACCTAACTGTGGTATTTTTTTTTCTTTCTTTATACCGTCGTCATAGTGTCATACTAGTTGTTACGAGTATACTACTATCTCTTTATCAACCAGTGTACAGTGCGGTAGTTCACGGCTGTGGCTACCTCTGTGTCGGCAGTCGGCAGGCAGTCCGTCCATCCATAATTGTATTATTATTATAATATATACCACCTAACCGTGGTTTTTTTTTCATTCTTTATACCGTCGTCATAGTGTCATACTAGTTGTTACGAGTATACTACTATCTCTTTATCAACCAGTGTACAGTGCGGTAGTTCACGGCTGTGGCTACCTCTGTGTCGGCAGTCGGCAGGCAGTCCGTCCATCCATAATTGTATTATTATTATAATATATACCACCTAACCGTGGTTTTTTTTTCATTCTTTATACCGTCGTCATAGTGTCATACTAGTTGTTACGAGTATACTACTATCTCTTTATCAACCAGTGTACAGTGCGGTAGTTCACGGCTGTGGCTACCTCTGTGTCGGCAGTCGGCAGGCAGTCCGTCCATCCATAATTGTATTATTATTATAATATATACCACCTAACCGTGGTTTTTTTTTCATTCTTTATACCGTCGTCATAGTGTCATACTAGTTGTTACGAGTATACTACTATCTCTTTATCAACCAGTGTACAGTGCGGTAGTTCACGGCTGTGGCTACCTCTGTGTCGGCAGTCGGCAGGCAGTCCGTCCATCCATAATTGTATTATTATTATAATATATACCACCTAACCGTGGTTTTTTTATACCACCTAACCGTGGCAGTCCGTCCATAATTGTATACTAGTATCCAATCCATCCATCTCCATTGTTTACCTGAGGTGCCTTTTAGTTCTGCCTATAAAATATGGAGAACAAAAAAGTTGAGGTTCCAAAATTAGGGAAAGATCAAGATCCACTTCCACCTCGTGCTGAAGCTGCTGCCACTAGTCATGGCCGAGACGATGAAATGCCAGCAACGTCGTCTGCCAAGGCCGATGCCCAATGTCATAGTACAGAGCATGTCAAATCCAAAACACCGAATATCAGAAAAAAAAGGACTCCAAAACCTAAAATAAAATTGTCGGAGGAGAAGCGTAAACTTGCCAATATGCCATTTACCACACGGAGTGGCAAGGAACGGCTGAGGCCCTGGCCTATGTTCATGGCTAGTGGTTCAGCTTCACATGAGGATGGAAGCACTCAGCCTCTCGCTAGAAAACTGAAAAGACTCAAGCTGGCAAAAGCACCGCAAAGAACTGTGCGTTCTTTGAAATCCCAAATCCACAAGGAGAGTCCAATTGTGTCGTTTGCGATGCCTGACCTTCCCAACACTGGACGTGAAGAGCATGCGCCTTCCACTATTTGCATGCCCCCTGCAAGTGCTGGAAGGAGCACCCGCAGTCCAGTTCCTGATAGTCAGATTGAAGATGTCAGTGTTGAAGTACACCAGGATGAGGAGGATATGGGTGTTGCTGGCGCTGGGGAGGAAATTGACCAGGAGGATTCTGATGGTGAGGTGGTTTGTTTAAGTCAGGCACCCGGGGAGACACCTGTTGTCCGTGGGAGGAATATGGCCGTTGACATGCCAGGTGAAAATACCAAAAAAATCAGCTCTTCGGTGTGGAGGTATTTCACCAGAAATGCGGACAACAGGTGTCAAGCCGTGTGTTCCCTTTGTCAAGCTGTAATAAGTAGGGGTAAGGACGTTAACCACCTCGGAACATCCTCCCTTATACGTCACCTGCAGCGCATTCATAATAAGTCAGTGATAAGTTCAAAAACTTTGGGTGACAGCGGAAGCAGTCCACTGACCAGTAAATCCCTTCCTCTTGTAACCAAGCTCACGCAAACCACCCCACCAACTCCCTCAGTGTCAATTTCCTCCTTCCCCAGGAATGCCAATAGTCCTGCAGGCCATGTCACTGGCAAGTCTGACGAGTCCTCTCCTGCCTGGGATTCCTCCGATGCATCCTTGCGTGTAACGCCTACTGCTGCTGGCGCTGCTGTTGTTGCCGCTGGGAGTCGATGGTCATCCCAGAGGGGAAGTCGTAAGCCCACTTGTACTACTTCCAGTAAGCAATTGACTGTTCAACAGTCCTTTGCGAGGAAGATGAAATATCACAGCAGTCATCCTACTGCAAAGCGGATAACTGAGTCCTTGACAACTATGTTGGTGTTAGACGTGCGTCCGGTATCCGCCGTTAGTTCACAGGGAACTAGACAATTTATTGAGGCAGTGTGCCCCCGTTACCAAATACCATCTAGGTTCCACTTCTCTAGGCAGGCGATACCGAGAATGTACACGGACGTCAGAAAAAGACTCACCAGTGTCCTAAAAAATGCAGTTGTACCCAATGTCCACTTAACCACGGACATGTGGACAAGTGGAGCAGGGCAGGGTCAGGACTATATGACTGTGACAGCCCACTGGGTAGATGTATGGACTCCCGCCGCAAGAACAGCAGCGGCGGCACCAGTAGCAGCATCTCGCAAACGCCAACTCTTTCCTAGGCAGGCTACGCTTTGTATCACCGCTTTCCAGAATACGCACACAGCTGAAAACCTCTTACGGCAACTGAGGAAGATCATCGCGGAATGGCTTACCCCAATTGGACTCTCCTGTGGATTTGTGGCATCGGACAACGCCAGCAATATTGTGTGTGCATTAAATATGGGCAAATTCCAGCACGTCCCATGTTTTGCACATACCTTGAATTTGGTGGTGCAGAATTTTTTAAAAAACGACAGGGGCGTGCAAGAGATGCTGTCGGTGGCCAGAAAAATTGCGGGACACTTTCGGCGTACAGGCACCACGTACAGAAGACTGGAGCACCACCAAAAACTACTGAACCTGCCCTGCCATCATCTGAAGCAAGAAGTGGTAACGAGGTGGAATTCAACCCTCTATATGCTTCAGAGGTTGGAGGAGCAGCAAAAGGCCATTCAAGCCTATACAATTGAGCACGATATAGGAGATGGAATGCACCTGTCTCAAGTGCAGTGGAGAATGATTTCAACGTTGTGCAAGGTTCTGATGCCCTTTGAACTTGCCACACGTGAAGTCAGTTCAGACACTGCCAGCCTGAGTCAGGTCATTCCCCTCATCAGGCTTTTGCAGAAGAAGCTGGAGGCATTGAAGGAGGAGCTAACACGGAGCGATTCCGCTAGGCATGTGGGACTTGTGGATGCAGCCCTTAATTCGCTTAACAAGGATTCACGGGTGGTCAATCTGTTGAAATCAGAGCACTACATTTTGGCCACCGTGCTCGATCCTAGATTTAAAGCCTACCTTGGATCTCTCTTTCCGGCAGACACAGGTCTGCTGGGGTTGAAAGACCTGCTGGTGACAAAATTGTCAAGTCAAGCGGAACGCGACCTGTCAACATCTCCTCCTTCACATTCTCCCGCAACTGGGGGTGCGAGGAAAAGGCTCAGAATTCCGAGCCCACCCGCTGGCGGTGATGCAGGGCAGTCTGGAGCGACTGCTGATGCTGACATCTGGTCCGGACTGAAGGACCTGACAACGATTACGGACATGTCGTCTACTGTCACTGCATATGATTCTCTCAACATTGATAGAATGGTGGAGGATTATATGAGTGACCGCATCCAAGTAGGCACGTCACACAGTCCGTACTTATACTGGCAGGAAAAAGAGGCAATTTGGAGGCCCTTGCACAAACTGGCTTTATTCTACCTAAGTTGCCCTCCCACAAGTGTGTACTCCGAAAGAGTGTTTAGTGCCGCCGCTCACCTTGTCAGCAATCGGCGTACGAGGTTACATCCAGAAAATGTGGAGAAGATGATGTTCATTAAAATGAATTATAATCAATTCCTCCGCGGAGACATTGACCAGCAGCAATTGCCTCCACAAAGTACACAGGGAGCTGAGATGGTGGATTCCAGTGGGGACGAATTGATAATCTGTGAGGAGGGGGATGTACACGGTGATATATCGGAGGGTGAAGATGAGGTGGACATCTTGCCTCTGTAGAGCCAGTTTGTGCAAGGAGAGATTAATTGCTTCTTTTTTGGGGGGGGGGTCCAAACCAACCCGTCATATCAGTCACAGTCGTGTGGCAGACCCTGTCACTGAAATGATGGGTTGGTTAAAGTGTGCATGTCCTGTTTTGTTTATACAACATAAGGGTGGGTGGGAGGGCCCAAGGATAATTCCATCTTGCACCTCTTTTTTCTTTTCTTTTTCTTTGCATCATGTGCTGATTGGGGAGGGTTTTTTGGAAGGGACATCCTGCGTGACACTGCAGTGCCACTCCTAGATGGGCCCGGTGTTTGTGTCGGCCACTAGGGTCGATAATCTTACTCACACAGCTACCTCATTGCGCCTCTTTTTTTCTTTGCGTCATGTGCTGTTTGGGGAGGGTTTTTTGGAAGGGACATCCTGCGTGACACTGCAGTGCCACTCCTAGATGGGCCCGGTGTTTGTGTCGGCCACTAGGGTCGCTAATCTTACTCACACAGTCAGCTACCTCATTGCGCCTCTTTTTTTCTTTGCGTCATGTGCTGTTTGGGGAGGGTTTTTTGGAAGGGCCATCCTGCGTGACACTGCAGTGCCACTCCTAGATGGGCCCGGTGTTTGTGTCGGCCACTAGGGTCGCTAATCTTACTCACACAGCTACCTCATTGCGCCTCTTTTTTTCTTTGCGTCGTGTGCTGTTTGGGGAGGGTTTTTTGGAAGGGACATCCTGCGTGACACTGCAGTGCCACTCCTAGATGGGCCCGGTGTTTGTGTCGGCCACTAGGGTCGCTTATCTTTCTCACACAGCTACCTCATTGCGCCTCTTTTTTTCTTTGCGTCATGTGCTGTTTGGGGAGGGTTTTTTGGAAGGGACATCCTGCGTGACACTGCAGTGCCACTCCTAGATGGGCCCGGTGTTTGTGTCGGCCACTAGGGTCGCTTATCTTTCTCACACAGTCAGCTACCTCATTGCGCCTCTTTTTTTCTTTGCGTCATGTGCTGTTTGGGGAGGGTTTTTTGGAAGGGACATCCTGCGTGACACTGCAGTGCCACTCCTAGATGGGCCCGGTGTTTGTGTCGGCCACTAGGGTCGCTTATCTTTCTCACACAGTCAGCTACCTCATTGCGCCTCTTTTTTTCTTTGCGTCATGTGCTGTTTGGGGAGGGTTTTTTGGAAGGGACATCCTGCGTGACACTGCAGTGCCACTCCTAGATGGGCCCGGTGTTTGTGTCGGCCACTAGGGTCGCTTATCTTTCTCACACAGTCAGCTACCTCATTGCGCCTCTTTTTTTCTTTGCGTCATGTGCTGTTTGGGGAGGGTTTTTTGGAAGGGCCATCCTGCGTGACACTGCAGTGCCACTCCTAGATGGGCCCGGTGTTTGTGTCGGCCACTAGGGTCGCTAATCTTACTCACACAGCTACCTCATTGCGCCTCTTTTTTTCTTTGCGTCATGTGCTGTTTGGGGAGGGTTTTTTGGAAGGGACATCCTGCGTGACACTGCAGTGCCACTCCTAGATGGGCCCGGTGTTTGTGTCGGCCACTAGGGTCGCTTATCTTACTCACACAGCGACCTCGGTGCAAATTTTAGGACTAAAAATAATATTGTGAGGTGTGATGTGTTCAGAATAGGCTGAAAATGAGTGTAAATTATGTTTTTTGAGGTTAATAATACTTTGGGATCAAAATTACCCCCAAATTCTATGATTTAAGCTGTTTTTTAGGGTTTTTTGAAAAAAACACCCGAATCCAAAACACACCCGAATCCGACAAAAAAAATTCGGTGAGGTTTTGCCAAAACGCGGTCGAACCCAAAACACGGCCGCGGAACCGAACCCAAAACCAAAACACAAAACCCGAAAAATTTCCGGCGCTCATCTCTAGTGTGGACTACAGTGTTTCTCTTTTTAAAAGGTTTATTTAGATACTCTATGTCAGTGTAGATTGCTGCCACCTGCTTCACCCCCATACCTGTTTCATCAATGAAATATAGTGATACTCTTGTATTTCCTTTCAGAAATCCAAGACTGTGAATGGGGTGGACATCCCAGTCCCCATTATCTGGGAAGCAGCCTACCCTTTGTGGCACTGGCTAATGAAGCGATACACCAAGCACGTGCAGCTGTCTACCATCCAAGTGGCATACACCCACACTCTCAGTTTGGCAAGAATGGTGGTGGAGAAAGCCTTTGGCCACCTGAAAGGACACTGGCGCTGCCTCATGAAGAGAAATGATATGGACCTTCAATTTATGCCTCATGTGGTAGCGGCCTGCTGTATCCTTCACAACATATGTGAGATACAGAAGGAACAGTTTCTACAGGAGTGGACTGTGCAGGAACCTGAGATGGCACACTCTACTCTTGATTTGGCGTCCTTTGAGGGGCAACATTCCTCAAGTGTAGAAATCATAAGGGAAACCATTGCAATCCACCTTACAGAAATGTTACCCGATAAATAATGCTCCCCATTTTAAGTCATTTATTAATAAATACACCAGTTTGGAGTGTCTTAATCTTTTTTTTATTCTTGGCATAAATCGAACCAGAATAATGCACAGGCATTTAAACAAGCCAAACTTGGCTTTATGTGTAGGCCTTAAATTGTAACATGTGAACAACCCATGAGCAAACATTTCTATAAACAACACAAAAATCCCGACCCCCCCCCCCCCCCCCCCCCTTCCCTCAAGTTTAAAATTGGGACCTAATAACAGTCCAAAAACAAGCAAAACTGAAAACACAGTCAAAATAAAACACTGTCTATGGCAATTGGCTATATACTGGGTATTCAGAAGACTGTGGATTAGGGTTAGGGGGTCATAGTAGGGACCTCTGGAATACTGTGGGTAACTGTGCTCAGGGACAGGAGGGGCTTGGATAGCTGGGTGCATGTGGCTACCCTGAATGCGGGGCAAGATGTGTTCCAGGAACCGAAATTGCCTGGCATGGTACTCGCGCAAGATGCGCTCTTGATGGTCCATTATCTATGTTATAAAGGATTGCTGCAGCTCTCTTTCCACCTCTATGAACTGTAGTTGGCGGGCATCCTCCTGTTGCTGCATGTTGGCATCCATCACGCACAGATCTTCAACCAGCACCCTGGTCATTGCCCGTGCACCTTGCTCCAGTTTGGTTACTTTGCGTTTTTTCTTGGGAACTGAATATACTGCAAGGGGAGTAAGAAGTAAAAAAGGGCATAAGAAAAAGTATTGGTGTAATCGTACGTGTTTGTGACCTCCTCCCACCTGCACTTGATACACTCTGCGACAGTAAACGTTATGGCGGGGTGGTACTGGTGGCGTATAGGGCAGAATGGTTGCAGAGCAATAGATTTTGGGGATAGGGAACTTGTAATTATTGTGGTACACCTGAGCGTACTAGTAGGGGTGTGATCGTATGTGTTTGTGGCCTCCTACCACCTGCACTTGATACACTCTGCGACAGGCAATTATTCATGTGTATTGGAATGCGGGTGCTTTGGGCAGAAATTATACAAAACAAGAACAAATACTTACTATTGGTGCGTAGGACTGGGGAATCAGACTGGAGTGCCACGCCCACATCTGTGTTCTGGCCAGACACAGCATCCGTACTGGTGTCGGCTATGCTGTCATCAATTGGGATGTTGGAAGAGTCCAGATCAGGATCGATGGGGTCATATGGGATTGGAGATGTTGGCCATGCTGGACTGACTCTCAGAAGCAACCACAATGGGGGATGGAGTGGTAGAGCTGGAGGATGAGAGGCTGATCGGGTCAATGAGCGCAGTGTTACCAAACACTGATGCGCATTGGCCGTAAAAGATCCAGTCGCACCTTGCAGCCCCATTCTTGTTACGGTTGTGGCTGTGGACCCTGATAAATAGCTTTTTGAGACCTTTCAGCTTATTGACCACTTGCTGCTGACTCCGGATGATGCCCCGCGAGGCCAGGATCTTTGCTATGTTGTGGTAGAACTGGGCATCCTTGACAGTGCCCGTGATCTGGCACCGGATCTCCTCTTCTCCTCTAATACTTAACAGCTCCCTCACCTGCTCATTGGACCAAGACATTGCAGGGGTTAATAATGCTGCTGGGATTTGTTGTGACACATAGCTGCAATGTGTATCTGCCTCTGCGCTGTGTGATGGCTCTGCGGGTCTCTGCAAAATGATATCAGGAAACTGCTCGGGTTTGTTGTTCCACAGAGCTGCAATATGTATTTGCCTCTGCGCTGTGTGATGGCTCTGCAAAATGACATCACCAGGAAGCTCCCCAGCATATCCAATCAGCATGAGCAGAGGCAACCTGGGAAGGAGAGACATGTTTACCGTTTACACCGGCCAGCAGTAGCGGATCTTGCTACGGGCAAGCAGGGTTTTTACCCCGGGTGCCGCCTTCCGGAGGGCGCCGCCGTGGCAAGATCCGCTACTTGTGCCGCCCGGTGCTGTGTAGATGCGGTGCTGTGCGCGATTAAGTCATCGCGCACCGCACTGCTTTGTGGGAGCGGCACATAGGCGCTAGAGGTCATAATTGACCTCTAGTGTCTATACGGTGCTATGGGAGAAACGTCGCAACGTCTGTCCCATAGATCCAAGGAGCGGCACCGGCGGCCGGAGATGGAGGGTAGCAGCAGTCGGGAAGCAGGAGTGGGGATGGTAAGTATTAATTTTTTTTTTGTAAGCGGCGAAACTAGGGGGCACAACTCTACAGGGGGCACAGTACTGGGGGCAATACTACTGTGGGCACAGCTACAGGGGGCACAGTACTGGGGGCACAACTACTGAGGGCACAGCTACAG
Source organism: Pseudophryne corroboree (assembly GCF_028390025.1). Lineage (NCBI taxonomy): Eukaryota > Metazoa > Chordata > Amphibia > Anura > Myobatrachidae > Pseudophryne > Pseudophryne corroboree. The sequence goes on from NC_086446.1 coordinate 611,774,938, forward strand.
GGGGCATAACTGACCACACCCCTTCTCCATGAAGCCACGCCCCTATTTTTTCGCCTTATGCGTCGCAAGGTCTAGATCCGGCCCTGCCGGCCAGTAACCCGGAATGATACCTGGAACAACCCTGCTACTTTGCAGGGTTGAAATCCCTAGACAGAAATCCTGGGATTTTGGCCGGGACCCTTTCACACCAGCACTAGACCCGGGTTAACCCGGGAATAATCCCGGGAATCTAGGCTGGTGTGAAAGGGGTAGAACTCTTTACTGAGCCTTCAACTGAGGTATGTCTGCTTCCATAAAAATGTTTTTTTAAAAGAGAACAATAGCCATGAATCTTCTGGTAAATAGGTAAAATAAGAATTTACTCACCGGTAATTCTATTTCTCGTAGTCCGTAGTGGATGCTGGGTACTCCGTAAGGACCATGGGGAATAGACTGGCTCCGCAGGAGACTGGGCACTCTTAAAAGAAAGATTAGGTACTATATCTGGTGTGCACTGGCTCCTCCCTCTATGCCCCTCCTCCAGACCTCAGTTAGGGAAACTGTGCCCGGAAGAGCTGACATTACTAGGAAAGGATTTGGAATCCAGGGTAAGACTCATACCAGCCACACCAATCACACCGTACAACTTGTGATAACTATACCCAGTTAACAGTATGAACAACAACTGAGCCTCATTCAACAGATGGCTCAGAACAATAACCCTATAGTTAAGCAATAACTATATACAAGTATTGCAGAAAGTCCGCACTTGGGACGGGCTCCCAGCATCCACTACGGACTACGAGAAATAGAATTACCGGTGAGTAAATTCTTATTTTCTCCCGACGTCCTAGTGGATGCTGGGTACTCCGTAAGGACCATGGGGATTATACCAAAGCTCCCAAACGGGCGGGAGAGTGCGGATGACTCTGCAGCACCGAATGAGCAAACTCAAGGTCCTCCTCAGCCAGGGTATCAAACTTGTAGAATTTTGCAAAAGTGTTTGATCCCGACCAAGTAGCAGCTCGGCAAAGTTGTAAAGCCGAGACCCCTCGGGAAGCCGCCCAAGAAGAGCCCACCTTCCTCGTGGAATGGGCTTTTACTGATTTAGGATGCGGCAGTCCAGCCGCAGAATGTGCAAGTTGAATCGTGCTACAGATCCAGCGAGCAATAGTCTGCTTTGAAGCAGGAGCACCCAGCTTGTTGGGTGCATGCAGGATAAACAGCAAGTCAGTTTTTCTGACTCTAGCCGTCCTGGAAACATAGATTTTCAGGGCCCTGACTACGTGCAGCAACTTGGAATCCTCCAAGTCTCGAGTAGCCGCAGGCACCACAATAGGTTGGTTTAAATGAAACGCTGATACCACCTTTGGGAGAAATTGGGGACGAGTCCTCAATTCTGCCCTGTCCATATGGAAAATCTGATATGGGCTTTTACAGGACAAAGCCGCCAATTCTGACACACGCCTAGCTGAGGCCAAGGCCAACAGCATGACTACCTTCCACGTGAGATACTTCAACTCCACGGTCTGAAGTGGCTCAAACCAATGTGATTTTAGGAAATCCAACACTACGTTGAGATCCCAAGGTGCCACTGGAGGCACAAAAGGGGGCTGAATATGCAGCACTCCCTTAACAAACGTCTGAACTTCAGGCAGTGAAGCCAGTTCTTTTTGAAAGAAAATAGACAGGGCCGAAATCTGGACTTTAATGGATCCCAATTTTAGGCCCATAGTCACTCCTGACTGTAGGAAGTGCAGAAATCGACCCAGCTGAAATTCCTCTGTTGGGGCCTTCATGGCCTCACACCAAGCAACATATTTTCGCCATATGCAGTGATAATGTTTTGCTGTCACATCCTTCCTAGCTTTTATCAGCGTAGGAATGACTTCAACCGGAATGCCCTTTTCCATTAGGATCCGGCGTTCAACCGCCATGCCGTCAAACGCAGCCGCGGTAAGTCTTGGAACAGACAGGGCCCCTGCTGTAGCAGGTCCTGTCTGAGCGGCAGAGGCCACGGGTCCTCTGAGATCATTTCTTGTAGTTCCGGGTACCAAGTCCTTCTTGGCCAATCCGGAACGATGAGTATAGTTCTTACTCCTCTCTTTCTTATTATCCTCAGTACCTTTGGTATGAGAGGAAGAGGAGGGAACACAAACCGACTGGTACACCCACGGTGTCACTAGAGCGTCCACAGCTATCGCCTGAGGGTCCCTTGACTTGGCGCAATATCTTTTTAGCTTTTTGTTGAGGCGGGACGCCATCATGTCCACCTGTGGCCTTTCCCAACTATTTACAATCAGCTGGAAGACTTCTGGATGAAGTCCCCACTCTCCCGGGTGGAGGTCGTGCCTGCTGAGGAAGTCTGCTTCCCAGTTGTCCACTCCCGGAATGAACACTGCTGACAGTGCTAGCACGTGATTCTCAGCCCATCGGAGAATCCTTGTGGCTTCTGCCATCGCCATCCTGCTTCTTGTGCCGCCCTGTCGGTTTACATGGGCGACAGCCGTGATGTTGTCTGACTGAATTAGCACTGGCTGGTTTTGAAGCAGGGGTTCTGCTTGACTTAGGGCATTGTAAATGGCCCTTAGTTCCAGAATATTTATGTGTAGGGAAGTCTCCTGACTCGACCATTGTCCTTGGAAGTTTCTTCCCTGAGTGACTGCCTCCCAACCTCGGAGGCTTGCATCCGTGGTCACCAGGACCCAGTCCTGAATGCCGAATCTGCGGCCCTCGAGAAGATGAGCACTCTGCAGCCACCACAGCAGAGACACCCTGGCCCTCGGGGACAGGGTGATCAGCCGATGCATCTGAAGATGCGATCCGGACCACTTGTCTAACAAATCCCACTGAAAGATCCTTGCATGGAACCTGCCGAAGGGAATTGCTTCGTAAGAAGCTACCATCTTTCCCAGGACTTGCGTGCAGTGATGCACCGACACCTGTTTTGGTTTCAGGAGGTCTCTGACCAGAGATGACAACTCCTTGGCCTTCTCCTCCGGGAGAAACACCTTCTTCTGTTCTGTGTCCAGAATCATGCCCAAGAACAGCAGACGCGTCGTAGGAACCAGCTGCGACTTTGGGATATTCAGAATCCAGCCGTGCTGTTGCAGCACTTCCTGAGATAGTGCTACTCCGACCAACAACTGCTCCTTGGACCTTGCCTTTATAAGGAGATCGTCCAAGTACGGGATAATTATAACTCCCTTCTTTCGAAGGAGTATCATCATTTCGGCCATTACCTTGGTAAATACCCTCGGTGCCGTGGATAGACCAAACGGCAACGTCTGGAATTGGTAATGGCAGTCCTGTACCACAAACCTGAGGTACTCCTGGTGAGGTGGGTAAATGGGGACATGTAGGTAAGCATCCTTGATGTCCAGTGACACCATAAAATCCCCCTCTTCCAGGCTTGCAATAACCGCCCTGAGCGATTCCATTTTGAACTTGAACTTCCTTATATAAGTGTTCAAGGATTTCAAATTTAGAATGGGTCTTACCGAACCGTCTGGTTTCGGTACCACAAACATTGTGGAATAGTAACCCCGTCCCTGTTGAAGGAGGGGAACTTTGATTATCACCTGCTGAAGGTACAGCTTGTGAATTGCCGCCAGTACTACCTCCCTTTCCATGGGAGTAGCTGGCAAGGCTGATTTGAGGTAACGGCGAGGGGGAGACGTCTCGAACTCCAGCTTGTATCCCTGAGATACCACTTGTAGAACCAAGAGATCCACCTGTGAGCAAACCCACTGGTCGCTGAAGTTCCGGAGACGGCCCCCACCGCACCTGGCTCCACCTGTGGAGCCCCAGCGTCATGCGGTGGACTTAGTGGAAGCAGGGGAGGATTTTTGTTCCTGGGAACTGGCTGTCTGGTGCAGCTTTTTCCCTCTACCCCTGCCTCTGGGCAGAAAGGACGCGCCTCTGACCCGCTTGCCTTTCTGAGGCCGAAAGGACTGTACTTGATAATACGGTGCTTTCTTAGGCTGTGAGGGAACCTGAGGTAAAAAAGTCGACTTCCCGGCTGTTGCTGTGGATACGAGGTCCGAGAGACCGTCCCCAAACAATTCCTCACCCTTATAAGGCAAAACTTCCATGTGCCTTTTAGAATCAGCATCACCTGTCCACTGCCAAGTCCATAATACTCTCCTGGCAGAAATGGACATTGCATTATTTCTAGATGCCAGCCGGCAAATGTCCCTCTGTGCATCCCTCATATATAGGACTACGTCTTTAATATGCTCTATGGTTAGCAAAATAGTATCCCTGTCAAGGGAATCAATGTTATCTGACAGGGAATCAGACCATGCTGCTGCAGCACTACACATCCATGCTGAAGCAATAGCAGGTCTCAGTATAGTACCTGAGTGTGTATACACAGACTTCAGGATAGCCTCCTGCTTTATATCTGCAGGCTCCTTTAAGGCGGCCGTATCCTGAGACGGCAGTGCCACCTTTTTTGATAAGCGTGTGAGCGCCTTGTCCACCCTAGGGGATGTTTCCCAACGCAACCTGTCCATTGGCGGGAAAGGGTACGCCATTAGTAACCTCTTAGAAATCACTAATTTCTTATCTGGGGAACACCACGCTTCTTCACACAATTCATTTAACTCATCAGATGGGGGAAAAGTCACTGGCTGCTTTTTCTCCCCAAACATAATACCCTTTTTAGTGGTAACCGGGTTAATGTCAGAAATGTGCAACACATTTTTCATTGCCGTAATCATGCATCGGATGGCCCTTGTGGATTGTACATTTGTCTCATCCTCGTCGACACTGGAGTCAGACTCCGTGTCGACATCTGTGTCTGCCATCTGAGGCAGCGGGCGTTTTTGAGCCACTGATGGCCTCTGAGACGCTTGGGCAGGCGCGGGCTGAGATGCCGGCTGTCCCAAAGCTGTTACGTCATCGAACCTTTTATGCAAGGAGTTGACACTGTCGGTTAATACCTTCCACATATCCATCCACTCTGGTGTCAGCCCCGCAGGGGGCGACATCACATTTATCGGCTCCTGCTCCGCCTCCACGTAAGCGTCCTCATCAAACATGTCGACACAGCTGTACCGACACACCGCACACACACACACAGGGAATGCTCTGACTGAGGACAGGACCCCACAAAGTCCTTTGGGGAGACAGAGAGAGAGTATGCCAGCACACACCAGAGCGCTATATAACAGAGGGATTTACACTAATACAAAGTGAATATTCCCCCAATAGCTGCTTATATCACCTTTTGCGCCTACATTTATGTGCCCCCCCTCTTTTACCCTTCTCGTAGTGTATACTACAGGGGAGAGCCAGGGGAGCGTCCTTCCAGCGGAGCTGTGAAGAGTAAATGGCGCTGGCTGTGCTGAAGATAGCCCCGCCCCTTCAGCGGCGGGCTTCACCCGCTTTTTTAATAATATTTATGGCGGGGGATTAGGCACATATACAGTTTATAACTGTATTATGTGCATTTTGCCAACAAAGGTATACATATTGCAGCCCAGGGCGCCCCCCCCCCCCCCCAGCGCCCTGCACCCACCAGTGACCGGAGCGTGTGGTGTGCTGTGGGAGCAATGGCGCACAGCTGCAGTGCTGTGCGCTAACTTATTGAAGACCGGAGTCTTCAGCCGCCGATTTTCTCCTGGAATCTTCCGTCTTCTGGCTCTGCAAGGGGGACGGCGGCGCGGCTCCGGGAACGGACGATCGAGGTCGGGCCCTGTGTTCGATCCCTCTGGAGCTAATGGTGTCCAGTAGCCTTAGAAGCACAAGCTAGCTGCAAGCAGGTAGGTTTGCTTCTCTCCCCTCAGTCCCTCGTAGCAGTGAGTCTGTTGCCAGCAGATCTCACTGAAAATAAAAAACCTAACAAATACTTTCTTTTCTAGTAAGCTCAGGAGAGCCCACTAGGTGCATCCAGCTCTGGTCGGGCACAGATTCTAACTGAGGTCTGGAGGAGGGGCATAGAGGGAGGAGCCAGTGCACACCAGATATAGTACCTAATCTTTCTTTTAAGAGTGCCCAGTCTCCTGCGGAGCCCGTCTATTCCCCATGGTCCTTACAGAGTACCCAGCATCCACTAGGACGTCAGAGAAATAGAGCTTTTTACCCTTTGATAAATAGAGCCTCATACTGTACATCATGCAGTTATTGTTTATACACATTGCACTATAGATGGTTTACACATGGTAACATTACATTTAAGCTTTATGCACAGGCAGTGACAACAGCCATTTATTGGAAATATGTTGTGAAGTGACAAAACTATTTCAAGATTACCATTAGGGATTTCTTGTAAGTAACTGAATATGCTGTTTTTACAATTTATTTCTTATTTCAATTTCTTTTTATTCTTCCTTTTCTCTTAAATTGTTAATTAAGATGACTTTCTGGAATGATGGTAGCCAGGTAAAATCAATATCCACATCCTTCTCTCATTATCTCCATCCTCCACTTGCCCCCTGGACATCATTCCCTCCCATCTCCTTTGCTCGTTTTTCCCTAAACTTGGTACCAATCTCTACAACCTGTACTTTTCTTCTTGCACTCTCCACTCATTCTTTAATAATCATGTCATTGTCTCACCTATCATTAAGAAACTCTCACTTGACGTTGATTCTTTCTTTAACTACCACCATATTGCTCTCCTCACCAATGTCTCCAAGCTCCTAAATAGGATCAGTTATCTCTGACTTATCACTCTGATCTTCATCTCCACTCCACAAAAAGTGCCTTCACCAAGGTAACCATCTCACCAGCATTGCCAATGGTCACATCCTAACTTCTTAGATCTGTCTGTTGCCATTGAAACTGATTAACACTCACTTTTCCATCAAACCTTCCATTCCATTGGTCCCTGTGGGTGTCAAGGTTCACTTTCTACCTCAATATCCATTCCTCTTCTGTCTCTACCTCTGGTTCCTCTGGTTCCAACTCTGTCCCCTCTACCTGTCTGTTTCTCCCAAATGTCCATCCTTCACTCACTCGTTTTTCACCTTTAACCTCCTCCTTTGGAAACCTTTTCCGCTCCTTTGGTTTCTACTAGCATTGAAATATACCATTCCTTACCTGACCTCTCTCCCTTCATCCTATCTTGTGCCTCTTCCTGCCTCTCTACCATCTTCCTGGATGTACCAGTGCTTTCTCAAACTAAACGTGACCACAACCAAACTAATTTTTCCTCGGCTCGCAGGGCTCCTTCATTGCCCCCAATATCTCTTTACGTTGATAACATCTGCCTTCCTGTTCTTCATGCATTACATTCGCTCTCTTGCCATTTCCACCTTGGCAACCTTTCTCATCCCCAGTGCTACAAAGACTCTCTCATCCACTCATTTCTCGCTTTGACTTCTGACTTTGACTTTTTTTTTTTTTACTCACTATTTCATAGATAAAAACAACTAATATTAAAGGAGCAAACCAACACATTGGTAAAGGCATAGACAAAGCAACCCAAATTATTAACGTTTAAGTCATTTTAAATAACTAGTATAGCAGAATATAGAAAAAATAAAAATAAAAGAAAGAGGGTTTGGGGGTGGGAGTTACCTGAAGTTAGATTGCTAGAAACTCAGAGAAACAAAATAAGAGAACAAAACAAAAAATTTGAAAGGCCACATGAGGAGCGATGGGTGGAGAAGGGTCTAGTAAAGGTGTAGTAAGGATCCCAAACCTGGGGGTGACTGTGTAAACTGTAATCTTCTCCATCCCAGCTAAGTTTTATTGATAACTGCAGAGAAGGGAGAAGGAGTTCCAATGGGAGGCAACAAGACATCTTTCTGCCTTAAGGATATGGGTAGCCAGTTTGTCCTCATATTTGACTAAAGAGTCAAAGGAAAGACCCGAAATGACTACACATTAGCTATTATAGGGGAATTTAATATAGCACGCAAAAGGTCCGCAATCATATGCCAAAATGGGACTATTTTGTAATCTAATTTTTCCCTATCAACACTCTGTGCCAGCTTTCACCTCTGCAACCTGTTTCACTGGCCCCCTATCTCCCTTAGAGTCCACTGCAAATTCCTCACCCTCACATATGAAGACCTTAATCACTCCCCCACCTCCTATATCTCCAGATTCATTTCTGCCCACATCCTCTCCCCTCCACTCCATCCTTCTACTGATTGTTGTCCTGCATCCACTTGATTACCTCCTATAACACCTGATTCCAGTGAATACTAATGCTTTATCCCCTTCCCCTCTTCTAGAAATCATTCCGTCACTAACAGTCTTCCCAGCGTCAAATGTGCACTCAAAACTTACCTTTTCATTAAACTCTACCAACCCTCCATCTAAATCTCCACTAATCTCTCAGCCCTTGACCTACCTTCTTACCAGTTTACCAACCTATTTTCCCTCGATCCACCTTTAGAACGATATCGGCACAATTTGCCATATTGGAACAACAGATCATGCCGATTGTCTAATGTTTACCCACATAATGTGGTACGACTGCGGGCTCCCGTGAATTGTATGCGACATCGTGTGTGACCCGGTACATTGTAATGAAGGACGGAACGAGATGTTCTGATATGTATGGACAATCTGGCAATGTCCAGATCAATGGGAATTTGGCCCAACCATCGGTCCGATTGCCCATCATACAAGTGTGTACCCACCCTTAGTACTACCCATGACACCTGTGCTCCTTGTCTATTGTCTCCAAGTCCGTTAAGCAATTCTAATACTGTATGCTCACCGTTGGGTACAGGATCAGTGACTGGTGAACTGCCTCCCCTCCTTGTGACATTACTGCTTGCCCTTCTAGATGCTTAGTTGCAATACCTTCACCCTGTGTACATGACTTATCTAGTCTGTAATTGTATTGCTCTATGCTATACCCAGAGGCAGAACTCTGGGAGGCAACGGAGTCAGCTGCCGCCGGGCTCCTGCTTTGTAGGGGGGCACCGCTCCTCCTGTTCCGTGTGTTCAGCGACATTAATCAATTAAGTTAATTAACGGCAGCCGGTATCTCTTCCGTAGCCGACTTCCCCACTAGTCACTACACCTTACAAATCACACCCTCTTTATTATAGATATACTGGAAGCATGAGAATTCTAACTATATTAAGTTATTTCTCTGACAAGTACATGTAACTTCATATAGTTAGAATTCTCATGCTTCCTATGCAAGAGCAGATATCTCCATCAGTAAGGTACATGCTACCAGTGTAAAAGGTTGTGGGTTCTAATCCTGGATATGACACTTGCAAATTAATTGTCAGAGAAATAATCAGCATTGTGAGGGACTGAGCAGATCTATGTAGTGTGTGGTTGGACCCCTACATAGATCTGCCTAGTTGCAACGGTTTTGTAGTAGCTTACTATAGTTAGAATTAGAGATGAGCTGGTTCGGTTTTACTCTGTTACTCGGATCTCAAAACGGCATCTTATTGGCCCACGGATGATATATTGGGAGAGGGGGGCACCAATATTTTTCTTGTCTCCGGGCAACTGGGATAAACTTACGCTACTGGCTATACCTATATACAGGTAACATAGAAACACTTACACATTAGAGTTAATTTATTTTGTTGGGAGCCAATTAACATACCAGTTTATTTTTAGATTGTGGGAGGAAATACAAACTCCACACATTTAAGGCTCACACAGTTAAGGCTGTGGTGGGAATCAAACCCATGACCTCAGTGCTGTGAGGTGGTAATGCTAACCATTACACCAGGTATGTATTGTACTTATGATATGTATTGTTACACTACGCATAATCCTTGTTAGACACTGTGGAAATTTTGTGCCCTTTAAAAATAAGATAATAATAGTAATAATCATCATCATCGTCATAATAATAATAATAATAATAATAAGGCTATACTGTACATTATTCTGGTTTCAGACTGAATATGTGGTAAAAGTCATATGAGGGTGAAGTAATTTTTTTCTGATGAAGCTGGGTGGTCCGGCCCTGAGAAACGCATTAAGCTACTTTCCCACTCTGACTCCAGTCACACTGGAATTCCAAAACTTGGACTGAGCTGAAAATCTCATGGCTGAGCTTCATTTCCATTGTCTCCAGACACTTGCAGTCCCTGGATGTCCAGTGGATACCTGCTACAGCATGCTACATTGCAATACATTGCTAAAAGCACTGTCAAGGACTCATTCCACTTATCTGGTAATACCTTGCTGCTCAAATCTGGATGTTTAAATAGACTAACAAAAAAAAGTCCTGATCTCTAAAGGGGGGTACACACGGAGAAATCCATGCTTAATTTCTAAACAATCTGACCAGATTGCTTAGAAATTAAGCACGTATATCTCCATGGGTTTGCCCATAGCGATAGCGATGCGCGGCCCCCGCGCGTCACTATCACCGGTTCACAATCTGGTCAGGTCGCTCACTTCACTGCTGTGTGAAGTGAGCCCCCGTCCCTCCCTGACCCCCCCTCTCCACTCAGCACACATCGCTAAGAGCTGAGGGGGGGGGGGGGGGGATATGTGTGCTGAGCGGTCTGTGATAGATCGCTCAGCACATATCTCTACGTGTGTACCCCCATAAACTTCTTGCCTTAGGAGCCAGTGTTCTGATATATTATAGTTGAGTGTATTCTTTTATATCCTTATTTATTACCTTTTAAAAATTGGGGGTAAGTGGTAACAACACAGGTGAAACCGTGTTCATTATCCCGGCCCAGGATTTAAGTCTGAAAGGGGTATAAGTGATTGCATTGTGAAATATTGCCTGTAGGACCAGGGTATGAATGATCAATCACTGAATGGTACAGTATCTGGGCAAAAATCAGCAATGACAACAAAGATGCAAGAAGAATATGTGGTATTGACTGTAAATCAACTAAATACATGGGATGTAATTATGTGACCGGTGATCACAATATCGATGGCTACACCCCGCCCCCCTCTAAATCCCGACAGTCAGCATATTGACTAGCAGGGACTATTCCCACACGTTGGTGCCACAACACCCACAGAGTGGGAATAGAACCTGTGGCGAGCGCAGTGAGCCCGAGCCCGCAAGGGGCTTCGTTGCGCTCGCCCCCCCCCTTTCCCGCCCCCCATTCTGCTCCCGGGATTCCACGGTCGGTATGCTGACCACAGGGATCTCCAGCATCGGTAACGCCTACCCAAGTCAAATACAGATAAGCTTAACATCATGGAAAAGGTCCGAAATAATACTCAGGTGTTCAGAGTAATTTAAACCATTTATTTTTTAAACCATCAACAACGTCAGTCACCCCATAAACAAGAGACACGGTTTTGTTCACAATACTGCATAATGGAAGCGTAGAGCATTTTGTCATTGTAATTGCCTATGCTTGTGCAAAGCACGTTTACATGGTTGGTACTGTAGTGCATCATTTAGCATCTCCTGATGGAGGCAGATTTGGGTAGGTTCACTTGTGGAGTACAGGTTAAGTATCCCTTATCCAAATATTCCGAAATACGGAATATTCCGAAATACGGACTTTTTTGAGTGAGAGTGAGATAGTGAAACCTTTGTTTTTTGATGGCTCAATGTGCACAAACTTTGTTTAATACACAAAGTTATTAAAAATATTGTATTAAATGGCCTTTAGGCTGTGTGTATTAGGGCCCTCATTCCGAGTCGTTCGCTCTGTATATTTCATCGCATCGCAGTGAAATTCCGCTTAGTACGCATGCGCAATATTCGCACTGCGACTGCGCCAAGTAATTTAACAATGAAGATAGTATTTTTACTCACGGCTTTTTCTTCGCTCCGGCGATCGTAATGTGATTGACAGGAAATGGGTGTTACTGGGCGGAAACACGGCGTTTCAGGGGCGTGTGGTTAAAAACGCTACCGTTTCCGGAAAAAACGCAGGAGTGGCCGGAGAAACGGAGGAGTGTCTGGGCGAACGCTGGGTGTGTTTATGACGTCAAACCAGGAACGACAAGCACTGAACTGATCGCAGATGCCGAGTAAGTCTGAAGCTACTCTGAAACTGCAAAGTAGTTTGTAATCGCAATATTGCGAATACATCGGTCGCAATTTTAAGAAGCTAAGATTCACTCCCAGTAGGCGGCGGCTTAGCGTGTGTAACTCTGCTAAAATCGCCTTGCGAGCGATCAACTCGGAATGAGGGCCTAGGTGTATATGAAACATAAATGAATTGTGTGAATGTAGACACACTTTGTTTAATGCACAAAGTTATAAAAAATATTGGCTATAATTACCTTCAGGCTGTGTGTATAAGGAGTATATGTAACATAAATGCATTCTGTGCTTAGATTTAGGTCCCATCACCATGATATCTCATCATGGTATGCAATTATTCCAAAATACGGAAAAATCCGATATCCAAAATACCTCTGGTCCCAAGCATTTTGGATAAGGGATACTCAACCTGTATATCCTTATAGTGGGGTCACAGAAGGCAGGATGCATTAAGCATTGCATTTTGCATACTATACATCCTGCTACTGTTCGCAAGAATAGTGGCGTTTAGTAACACCATATGCTTTTACCATATGGAAGGGATCTGTTTGTAGCCCTCTCAGGGAACAATGCGGAATGAAGCTCATTGGTTCCAGGGGCGGATTGGGATCGAACACCAGCCTGGGAAATTTATGGAAGCAGCCCTAGTGGGGGCGGAGCCTGTTGAGGGAGAGGGGCCTCTCAAGAGGGTGGGGTCACTCCTCAGAGGTCTTGATTCTGAGATAGACACAGTTGGGGCCTGCTTTGCTTTATGTTATGCTAATGTTTACCTGCGACTTTATGCATATGCTGCTACAATGCGCTTCCCTGATGTACATCTGTACGTCTGAATATACAAGGACTGATATCCCACTTTCAGTGTCTACTGACACTGCTGTCATGCCTTTAATCTACTTCTGATTTTATTGCTTTTTCATTCTACAACCCCTTTTTTTTTAACCTTATATGTTTCAAAGTACAGGGAGGGGGAGTACACACTACATACAGCACAGTACAGGGAGGGGGAGCACACACTACATACAGCACAGTACAGGGAGGGGGAGTACACACTACATACAGCACAGTACAGGGAGGGAGCACACACTACATACAGCACAGTACAGGGAGGGGGAGCACACACTACATACAGCACAGTACAGGGAGGGGGAGCACACACTACATACAGCACAGTACAGGGAGGGGGAGCACACACTACATACAGTACAGTACAGGGAGGGGGAGCACACACTACATACAGCACAGTACAGGGAGGGAGCACACACTACATACAGCACAGTACAGGGAGGGGGAGCACACACTACATACAGCACAGTACAGGGAGGGGGAGCACACACTACATACAGCACAGTACAGGGAGGGGGAGCACACACTACATACAGTACAGTACAGGGAGGGGGAGCACACACTACATACAGCACAGTACAGGGAGGGAGCACACACTACATACAGCACAGTACAGGGAGGGAGCACACACTACATACAGCACAGTACAGGGAGGGGGAGCACACACTACATACAGAACAGTACAGGGAGGGGGAGCACACACTACATACAGAACAGTACAGGGAGGGGGAGCACACACTACATACAGCACAGTACAGGGAGGGAGCACACACTACATACAGCACAGTACAGGGAGGGAGCACACACTACATACAGCACAGTACAGGGAGGGGAAGCACATACTACATACAGCACAGTACAGGGAGGGAGCACACACTACATACAGCACAGTACAGGGAGGGAGCACACACTACATACAGCACAGTACAGGGAGGGAGCACACACTACATACAGCACAGTACAGGGAGGGGGAGCACACACTACATACAGCACAGTATAGGGAGGGAGCACACACTACATACAGCACAGTACAGGGAGGGGGAGCACACACTACATACAGCACAGTACAGGGAGGGGGAGCACACACTACATACAGCACAGTACAGGGAGGGAGCACACACTACATACAGCACAGTACAGGGAGGGAGCACACACTACATACAGCACAGTACAGGGAGGGGGAGCACACACTATATACAGCACAGTACAGGGAGGGGGAGCACACACTACATTCAGCACAGTACAGGGAGGGAGCACACACTACATACAGCACAGTACAGGGAGGGAGCACACACTACATACAGCACAGTACAGGGAGGGAGCACACACTACATACAGCACAGTACAGGGAGGGGGAGCACACACTACATACAGCACAGTACAGGGAGGGAGCACACACTACATACAGCACAGTACAGGGAGGGGGAGCACACACTACATACAGCACAGTACAGGGAGGGGGAGCACACACTACATACAGCACAGTATAGGGAGGGAGCACACACTACATACAGTACAGGGAGGGAGCACACACTACATACAGCACAGTACAGGGAGGGGGAGCACACACTACATACAGCACAGTATAGGGAGGGAGCACACACTACATACATCACAGTACAGGGAGGGGGAGCACACACTACATACAGCACAGTACAGGGAGGGAGCACACACTACATACAGCACAGTACAGGGAGGGGGAGCACACACTACATACAGCACAGTACAGGGAGGGGGAGCACACACTACATACAGCACAGTACAGGGAGGGGGAGCACACACTACATACAGTACAGTACAGGGAGGGGGAGCACACACTACATACAGCACAGTACAGGGAGGGAGCACACACTACATACAGCACAGTACAGGGAGGGAGCACACACTACATACAGCACAGTACAGGGAGGGGGAGCACACACTACATACAGAACAGTACAGGGAGGGGGAGCACACACTACATACAGAACAGTACAGGGAGGGGGAGCACACACTACATACAGCACAGTACAGGGAGGGAGCACACACTACATACAGCACAGTACAGGGAGGGAGCACACACTACATACAGCACAGTACAGGGAGGGGAAGCACAACATACTACATACAGCACAGTACAGGGAGGGAGCACACACTACATACAGCACAGTACAGGGAGGGAGCACACACTACATACAGCACAGTACAGGGAGGGAGCACACACTACATACAGCACAGTACAGGGAGGGGGTGCACACACTACATACAGCACAGTATAGGGAGGGAGCACACACTACATACAGCACAGTACAGGGAGGGGGAGCACACACTACATACAGCACAGTACAGGGAGGGGGAGCACACACTACATACAGCACAGTACAGGGAGGGAGCACACACTACATACAGCACAGTACAGGGAGGGAGCACACACTACATACAGCACAGTACAGGGAGGGGGAGCACACACTATATACAGCACAGTACAGGGAGGGGGAGCACACACTACATTCAGCACAGTACAGGGAGGGAGCACACACTACATACAGCACAGTACAGGGAGGGAGCACACACTGAATAGTCTGAAGTGATCGCAAGCGCTGAGTAGCTTTTGAGCTACTCTGAAACTACACAAATTTTTTTTGCAGGCGCTCTGCGATAAAAACGTTTGCACTTCTGCTAAGCTAAAATACACTCCTAGTGGGCGGCGGCATAGTGTTTGCACGGCTTCTAAAAACTGCTAACGAGCGATCAACTCGGAATGACCCCCTACACGTATAGCGCCGCATTATACGAATAGCACATTACACATATAGCACCTCATTACATAAATAGCAGCACATTACATATATAGCCACCACATTACATACGTAGCCACCGCATTACATAAGTAGCCACTGCATTACATACGTAGCCACCGCATTACATACGTACCCACCGCATTACATACGTACCCACCGCATATATAGGGCTGAAGGACTTTGCATTAGAGATTGTCCCAGGGCTGGCTGTGAGTGCTGCCTGATCAGCTGGCATCCTGAGAACAAGGTACATCCTGCTCCTGTCCAGTCCCCAAACCATACACTGTGACCGGGGACGCCCAAACCCTTAGACTATCATGATAATGCAAATAATGTAATTAAAAATAACCTCTCTGCCGGGTCCCCTTCAGTGCTCAGTCGCCGCTCTGGCCAGTTCAGTGAGAGTGTGGGAGCTAGGGTGGCGGCGGGTGTAGTGAACCCGGCTCCGACCATCGCTATGCTGCTGATCCCGGGCCGGGCTCGTTGAAGAGACCTTTGGCCGGGGCCAGAGAGAGAATGCTGCTGGGCTGGTTAACTTTCTCCAGGTCCCCTGTTGGTAGAACAGCTTCACCACTTTTCACGGCTAGCGGCACCTGGAAGTCCTTTCTAGCCTAACTTCCGGATTGCTTTCCAATGAACCGCAAGTACTGGAAGCAGTGTGAGCCAGCCCAGCCTGACTGTGAATCGGCCTGGCTGAGGGGGATATGGGACTGGCCCATCAGAATCTGTCATGGTGTCCTGGTGGACCAATCTGCCCCTGTTGGCTTCTATTGACAATGACATCTATAGTTAGCGTTGCCTGTTGGGTCCAAACTCTGGAAAGTTTTGCTTTTTGGAGCATGGTGCATATGTGAAAACTGCATTTTCTGGGGTCTGACTACATTTTTCTATTAATGTATCCTGCCCAGAGCCTTATGTTTTCCAGAAAAATAACTGATTATTTTAGGGCGCGTCAGCCTTTACTTTCAAATGGACAATATTTGCACCTTCTAAACACACTGGGTTTATTGCAGATGCGGTCGCAAAGCGGCTATTGTACGCCAGTCGGTCAACGTTTTCTTACTGTGCATGCAGCTAAGCCTCAGTGCGTATGCACAGCCATTAAATTGTGATGGTGGACACACACAGGAATTAGTTGTAAAGTGAGTGACAGCATTTGGGGGTGGGAACGGGGATTGGTTGGCAGCAGTGGGAGTCCTTATGCTCAGGTTAGTTTCTGCCCATACTAGCATATAATCACAATTGAGTACGGCAAAAGATAGCAATTGTAAGAACAACTACATCTAAAGAGGTCCACTATGAACAGGAAAGTGCACTTTTATATGCACTTATACAGTAGGCACAGTCTACCAATGTGATCCAAACATAAAAATGTATAATAGTGACACATGTAAAAAGAACACATCAGATATCCTCTCAATATTATGATTTATCCTGAAAAGATTTGTGTCCTGCTTGAGCAATATTTTAGGAGAAAATGTAAAAGCTTAAGTTAATAAAGATGATCTTAAAGCAAGAGCAGAAATTCCAGATGAAGGGGGTAATTCAGACCTGATCGCTAGCAGGTGATTTTTGCACTGCTGCGATCAGATAGTCGCCGCCTACAGGGGGAGTGTATTTTAGCTGTGCAAGTGTGCAAACGCATGTGTAGCAGAGCTGTATAAACAGATATTGTGCAGTCTCTGTGCAGCCCAGGATTTACTCAGCCGCTGCGATCACATCAGCCATTCTGAGACTGGAAATGATGTCAGGAACCCTCCCTACAAACGATTGGACACGCCTGCGTTTTTTCCAACCACTCCTTGAAAGGGTGTGGTATGGAGGGTAGATAGTAACTAGGTCGATAGTGTCTAGGTCGACCACTATTGGTAGACAGTAACTAGGTCGACAGGGTCTCTAGGTCGACAGGGTCTTTAGGTCGACAGGGTCTAGGTCAACAGGTCAAAAGGTCGACATGAGTTTTTAATGCTTTTTTGGTGTCGTTTTCTTTGTAGAGTGACTGGGAACCCCAATTAGTACACCGTGTCCCCTCGCATGGCTCGCAAGCTTTGGGCAAGGTGCCTCGCTTCGCTCGGAACAGATTACCGTTCCAATCGTAGTCCACGTGGATCATTAAGTATGAAAAGGTTAATAAAAATAAAAAATCGTGACAAATTCATGTCGACCTTTTGACCTGTCGACCTAGAACATGTCGACCTAGAGACCCTGTTGACCTAGAAACCCTGTCGACCTAGTTACTGTCGACCAATAGTGGTCGACCTAGATAGTGTCGACCTAGAGACCGGACCCCTCCCTGAAAACAGTCAGTTGACACTCAGAAATGGCTTCTTCCTGTCAATCTCCTTGCGGACGCCCGTGCAAATGGATCCTTCGCACAAACCCATTGCTGAACGGCGATCCGCTTTGTACCCGTGCGACATGACTGCGCATTGCGGTGCATACGCATGCGCAGTTTAGACCTGATTCGCCCGTTGTACGAAAACGCAGCCTAACGATCAGGTCTGAATTACCCCCGAAGTTTTTACAAAATGAACATTCTCAGTCCCTAAGATGGAGCTGTGTACGTGCCCCTATGTAGGAGTTGGGGCAAGTGGGCACATTTCTGTATAATGACACAGGGCCTCATTATTTCAGTTTCATAAATGATTGTCAATGTCAGCTACCAGGTATGAAACACAGCAGTAAGGTCAACTTTAGTGGATGCATCTTGGGTCACATCATTTTACCTTGTTTGTGAGGACAAAATAGACTGGTTCATTTACAATGATATGCTGAAGAAAGAGGATTATTAGTGTGTGGATGATGTAAGCAGGACTCTGACCCAAAGCACAGCTCATAGCACAGAAAGCCACCAATCTCACCAGGAAATACCACTTTAGCAGTGGCTCATGAAACTATTAAGCTTTGATGGAAAAGCTACAGTATGTGCATCTGATTTTACCAAGCACTTTTTAGTGAATGGTATGGTCTTAAGTGCATATATCAATGCAGCATTATACAGTCATCTCTAAAATAAAGAAACCACAATGTTGACAGTAGAGGATAAAAACATACTGCTGACCCTTTAATGTGATACTTAACTAACACAAGCATTTTAAGAACAAATAGCAAGTTTCTAACATAAATACATAATGTGATGTAATAACACCCAATTGTAAATCAGCTCCAAAGTGATTACAGGTAAAACAATTAGAGGAAAGCAGACATGTGTAGAGAAGTCCTTAGTCCAAAAATCACACTGAAGAAATGTTGACTTTGAACATGTCAGCATCTACAGAATGTCGGCATGTTCAAAATGACTACATGTGAAATGCCGACATTAGGGTTAGGATACAGGAGGGGAGGGTTAGGGTTAGCACTAGGGGGAGAGTTTAATATTTGCTGTTGGAAATCATCAGGACATTACTGCCGAACTCAGAAGACACAAGTGAAACCGCCATACCCGCCATGTCAGGTAAGTCACCACTAGTCCACCAGGGATGTTTTGTTGACATTCTAATCATGTCAACATTTCATGATGAATGTCGACGTGGTCAATGTCAGCAAACTATACCACACCTCCATAACTCTGGTTAGAGATTTAAACTTAATTCAGAACAAAATAATTCAATAGTTTATAATGTCTATGATGTTCACTGTGATATCACTGGCAATGCACTTACAGTATATACCAGTATGCAGTGTGCGCAATGTATTTTTTACATAATAGCAAACCAATCAAAAATGCTCAGGTAGTCCACTATTCCAGAGGAAGGCAACATTAAAGCTCGCAACACTATTCTGCTATTCCAGAGTAAGGCTACACTTAAATTCACTACCCTCAAAAGTACTGTAGAACCAGGGGCATAGCCAGAACTTTGTGGGCCCCATAGCAACATTTTGAAGGGGCCCCTTTCCCAATGCTTCTAGAGAAATACTTCTCTCGAGCAGTTGTTCATTGTATGCCCCATAATAGTGCCCAAGTTTATTTACTGAATTATAGTAGTGCCTTAATTAATGTCATCCTCCATAGTACAGCCTTTGTTTATTTTATATACCATAGTATGTCACATTGTAGGGCTGACAGTGCACATTATGCAATACAATACTACTAATTCACATTACTATATACAGTGTCCCTAGTTCATATTATGCCACATTAAAGTGCCCCCAGTTTATATTATGCCACACTATAGTGCCTCCACTTCATATTGTGCCACATTACAGTACAGTGCCCCAGTTCATATTACTGTATGTAACATTACACATATTACTGTATGTAACATTATAATGCACTCCAGTTCATTTAATACCACAGTACAATGAGTAGGTCCAGGGGTATAACTATATATAGTAGTACGGACGGCAAAAGTTTGTAAGGGTCCCTAAGTACCACCCAAAGGTGGGAAATGTATACAACACATGTAACTGTGACAGGGAAGGTGGGCCCCTCTCAGCTCTGTGTCCCATAGCAGCTGCACTCCCTGCACCTCTGGTAGCTACGCCCTTGTGTAGAACTACATTTCTTTAACCACTTTTTAAAAAAAAGACCCCAAAATTGTTTTTTTTTTTTACATTACATCTATTTATTAACAAATATGCAGATTTGTTATTAAAATTATACTGAATAAGGGTTGAATAGTTCTTTTTTACATCATTTTATCATTTAAAAAAAATCACCACATTTTGGGGACATTTTTGGACAAATACTTTCATAAAGTAAAAAAAACCTGACGGTGATATATACACACATTAAACTTTTTTTTTTGCTATATAAAACACATTTTATATTAATAGATATATTTGACCTAAACTTCAAGCAGAACTTCACAGTCTTACAATAAGAGCATCCGTAAGGATTGCTCATGACTCACTGCTGGCGAGGAGGGAAGTAGAACAGGGGAAGTTTGTCGCAAGTGTGCTTATGTACAAATAATTTTAAATGTTGTTAAATCATCTGTTTTTGCCTTTTAAACTACTGCTGTTAAAAAAAAGTGGACAAACTTGCCAGAATCTCGCTGGCAGGGCCGTAATTAAAGGTGTGTGGATGGTGCCGTCACCCATGGCAGAATTCAATTAGATGCGAAATCATTGTAATTTACTGCAAAAATGTTTTTGCTGCTTTCACTGAGTTTGTACAACAAAGCCGGGTGTTTTGCAGGATTGCGCGCTCCCGCAATTCACCTATTCAATTACAAATTTGCGAAAACAGGTAAATCAGATAACAGTACAGAAGTTTATTATTGGTTATAATAAAAGTATTTTGGATATTGAATTGGGTGAAATGGCTGTTATATGCATTTTTTTTAAAAAAGTTAAAAAATTATAGAAAGCAAGTGTTTTTCATAAAAATAAGTGCTAAAATTAAACTGGGGGTACATTTTACACCACTTTGAAAAAAGTAAAAAAAAAATAAAGAAATTATTACTCCCACCTGCAAGCCTAAAAAGACTTGTCCCACTCATAAAGCACCCCAATATACCTGTGCCATACCTTGTACCCCAATTTCCACCATTTTGCACTTTTTCATCCAAAAAATTACATCATTATTGGGCAGTTAAAAATAATTAAAAACTTCTAAGTGCCTAAAATTTAGGGTCCCAGGGGTTCTGAACCAAATCCCAACATTTTAACTTAAAATAGGAATTTTCCCCAAGTTTATCACCTGCTCAAAGATGGTAAACTGACATTTTGCTGTAAAACTACTGCAAATCTGTTTTTGTGGACAATTGAATAGGCACTTTTCGCAGTTCGCTGTAAATTCATGGTTTGTACCACGAAAACGGCATTTCGGGGCTAACTGAATTCGGCCTATGTATCTTAACAATTAGTAGTATAAAATCAACATTAGGCCGCTGAAGGGCAATGGGAAGGATAAATTCCTCACTGATAGTTGTCATTTGTTGATGATGATCGTAACCAAGTGGCTGAGATATTAATTTCTGTCTACAACAATCTTTGGTGGATGAAGTCAGTGACGTGACTGCGGCAGACCTTAAAGGAAGCATACTGTATAAACTGAAATAAACTTACAATAGACTTGTAGAAAACTCTTGCTGCTGATGACAGCTTATCCTATATAAGTAATACTAAACTTGGTATTTGGGGATTGTTACATAATTGAAGTTATAGAATATGCAACACTTTAATTAAGTGTGAGTTTCAGCGATATTTGATGCACACATAGCAGGTCATTTAATTACAAGAAAGAACTCTCCTTTATTTTTTGCTTGCAGAAATAAGCTACATTTTCCTGCCTGGATTACCTGTGTGTAGGAGGTTCTGATGGAACCAAGTATGTCACTGAAACTTCCTCTAAAATACAGTATATTTGTTACTGTTATGACGGGTACACACTGGCTGATATACTGCCGCTCTATTGATTGCTGATATATTGCTTGCCCGTCAGCCAGTGTGTACGAGCGATATGTCTGTGAATGCTGTCGTTCATGGACATATCGCGTCTGCCCTGCAGCACAGCCAACAGCCAATATATCTAACGATATACTGGCGCATCGTGCTGTGTGTATGGGCGGTCAACCAACCGATTGTACACTAGCTGCAGACGCCGGCAGTGATTGACAGCACAACTGGGCGGGCGCAGTTTGTGATGCCAGTCCCGACTGATCGGGCAGTGTGCCGTCTGTAGATATATCTGCAGATCCATTGATCTGCAGATATATCTACAAGTGTGTACCCAGCATTAGACTGGCAATGATCTGGAGATACCAGAGATTTTACAGCGTTGCATGAAAAGGATAGCACTTTATAAATGAAATAATAAAATAATAGTAAGGAACAGGGAAGTTTGCACTGAGAGATGGATGGTGTTGGGATAAGAATCCCCTTCAATCCCAATCTGCTAGAGGAGTTGTTTTTTATTATAAGAGGGAGACCATTAGCATGGCCAGTATGGTGCTTGTGCATCTAACATGATATGCAAAAACAGCATACCCCTCCGAAAGGCTTCCATCCCCAGCTCAAAAGCACTTCGGGGGTCAATCAACAAAATTAGGACTCCTGGAGATGTGATGTTGCTATCCTAGTAGTTCTAGTATAAAGGAGATTGGTCTCTTTGACCAGTGCTGTAACAAGGAAGCACTGCTGCCTGTGCTGGCACTGCCCCCTATACCTGTGACCTCATTACTTCATGCCTAGGAGCATGACCGCTGAAACCCGCCACTAGGTACGGGGTGGGGCTGCTGACATCACAGCCAGCTTTGATAAGTAGAGCACTGTCTGCAGCATACTAAGCACACCGCGGGCAGTTCTGCAGTAGCGCTAGTGGTTGCAGGGTGTCGGTTCAGGATAACCCTAGTGTTATGATTCCCGTACTCCAGACCAGAGGAGATCTTATGGCAGAGGTCTGAGTACTGGGAAGATATGCTGGTTGTGGGAGCAGGAGAGCCTAGTAACCCCTGGCGCCCTAACTCCGTTGTCTCGCCCGTGTTATCAGAAATCCCCTGCGAGACTATGGTTGCTTGAGCCCATGGCAGCCGCGTTCGAAGGGCGGATTATGTCTGCCCAACCCCGATGCCCCCGCAGGTCTTAATGGGAGACAAAGGGAAATCCGAGACAGGGTGATAACAAGGGGCCCTCTGACTAAGCAACCAGGCCAGGGGTTACAAGCTAACTAACTTAAACCAAAGGTATGTGCGGACTAGCCGCCAGGGAAAAGGACAACCAAGGATCCACTGATCCGTTACTCCTATCCAGCACCGCTGGATACCAGAGTGGATCTGTGGGAGCGGAATCCTCCGCAAAAGCTCCAGAACACCAATAAACTAAATAATAAACAGTAAGCGGACAAGCCGCAACACACGGCTGCGCCGCGACTCACGAACACCACAGGATGTTAAAGGTGCTCGGTCAGACTCCAGGAAAAGATGACAAACTTCCGAGTACAGGATCACTGAGGACAGGAACAACCGGATTGAGCAGGACTGGAAACTCTCTGTAGCTGACACAGGAAAACAGGAAGCTATCACCGGCGTCTGTAAGAAGTCCTGAGAGTGCCTTTATTCAGGAACCCTCCAATCAGGACCCAGACAAGGTAATCTCAGGTAATGCCGTGCAGCTTGCATGCTGCACGGCCAGCACACCACAATGTAATTAGAACAGACCCAGCAACGGGGAACGCGGCCGAACGTGGCGTCCCCGTTGCTAAGGTCAGAGCGGCTCCGTGCGCCCGGCGTCTAGCGTTGCCAGGGAGCCGGCGGCTGTACGCGCACGGTGTCCCTGGTTGCTAGGCGCCGGGCCGCACCGACGAGCGGACCCCGGCGCCTAACAGTACCCCCCCCTTGAGGAGGGGTCAAGGAACCCCTAAAACCAGGTTTCTGAGGAAATTCTCGAAAAAATGCCCTTTTGAGCCTCGGGGCATGAAGATCCTCATCCAGGACCCAAGACCTTTCCTCTGGCCCATAACCTCTCCAATGTACCAAAAAATAAAGCCGACCCCGGGACAACTTGGAATCGAGAACCTTCTCCACCAAGAACTCCTGCTGACCCTGTACATTTATTGGTGATCTCCCCTGAGATATTTTACGAGGAAATCTACTAGACGAAACATATGGTTTCAGCAATGAGCAATGGAAGGTATTTCCGATCCGTAAAGTTTTTGGTAAACGTAACCGGAAAGCAACTGGATTGACTTTTTTGATAATGTGAAATGGTCCAATATATCTAGGACCCAATCTGGCTGAGGTTTGTCGAAGTTTAATGTTGCGAGTCGACAACCACACCCTGTCTCCTACTTTAAAAGTGCACGGCCTGTCAGAAAATTTCTTTTCCCGGAATGCTGCTTTTCTGAGAGCCAGGTGCACTTTTCTCCAAATAAGTTTAAGATGAGAGGTCAGGGCCAGAGAGGAGACAGAGGAATGTTGAAAAAATGAATTAGCTCTGGGGTGAAAACCAAAAACTGCAAAAAATGGAGACACATTGGTGGAGGAATGACAGGCATTATTATAAGCAAACTCCGCCAATGGAAGAAACTCAGACCAGTCATTTTGGAGTTTGGCCGAGTACAAACGCAAATATTGTTTTAGAGATTGGTTAACTCGCTCAGTCTGCCCATTGGATTGGGGATGATAGCCGGACGTTAAAGATAATTTCATCTTTAACGAAGCACAAAAAGACTTCCAAAATTGTGCAATGAATTGTGGACCCCGATCAGAAACAATATCAGTGGGTAAGCCATGGAGTCTGAAAACATGGCGGAGGAACAAGACTGCCAATCCCTGGGCAGATGGCAATCGGGGAAGAGCAATGAAATGGGCCATTTTGCTAAAACGGTCCACTACCACCCATATGACTCGGCATCCGGCTGACAGAGGAAGGTCCACCACAAAATCCATGGAGATATGCGACCATGGCCTAAGAGGAACATTCAAGGGCATAAGTTGACCTATAGGCAAAGAACGGGGAACTTTATGCTGTGCACAGACCTGACACGAAAAAACAAACTCTTTAATGTCTTTGGAAAGACCAGGCCACCATACTGAGCGGGAGACTAATTCCAAAGTCTTAGCGATTCCCGGATGCCCGGCAACTTTGCTATCATGAAACTCCGTCAAAACAGTTGCTCTCAAAAACTCAGGGACAAAAAGGCGACCAGCAGGAGTATTTCCAGGAGCTTGATGTTGAAGCAGCTTTAACTGGGTAAATACATCCTGTGTGAGGCCTGCCCGAATGACTGAAGACGGAAGTATGGGAGTAACAGGACTGTTGTCTTGAACTGGAAGAAAACTACGTGACAGGGCATCTGCCTTAGTATTCTTGGAACCTGGCCTAAAGGTGATAATGAATTTGAAACGAGTAAAAAATAAAGCCCAACGAGCCTGCCGGGCATTCAGTCGTTTAGCTGATTCAATATATTGAAGATTTTTGTGATCAGTCAAAACTGAAATGGTATGAGTCGCTCCTTCAAGCCAATGCCTCCACTCCTCGAAAGCCCATTTAATAGCCAGCAATTCCCGGTTACCAACATCGTAGTTGGATTCTGCAGATGAGAATTTCCTGGACATAAAGGCACAAGGATGTAATTCAAGGGAATCCGGATCCTTCTGAGAAAGGATAGCCCCTACTCCAACCTCCGAGGCATCAACCTCAACAATGAAAGGCAATTCTGGGTTGGGATGTCTAAGGACAGGGGCTGAGACAAAGGCTTGTTTCAAGGCCTGAAAAGATAACTCAGCTTCACGTGACCAATTGGTAGGATCTGCTCCCTTCTTAGTCAGTGCCACAATGGGAGCAACTAGGTCAGAGAAAGAGTGAATAAATCTTCTGTAGTAGTTCGCAAACCCTAAAAAGCGCTGAATTGCTTTTAAGTTGGTGGGTTGCGCCCAACTAAGGATGGCTTGGAGCTTCTTTGGTTCCATACGGAATCCCCGAGGGGAAATAATGTACCCTAAAAAGGATACCTCCGTGACATGAAATTCACACTTCTCCAGCTTGGCATATAGGTGATTTTCACGTAATTTCTTTAGAACCTGACGCACCTGGGTAACATGTTGTTCTACAGAGTCAGAATATATCAAAATATCGTCTAAGTAGACTACAACGAATCTTCCAAGAAATTCACGGAGCACATCGTTAATGAGATCCTGGAAAACTGCCAGAGCGTTAGACAGGCCGAATGGCATAACCAGATACTCATAGTGGCCTGACTGAGTACTGAATGCCGTTTTCCACTCATCCCCTGACTTGATTCTGATGAGGTTATATGCTCCTCTCAGGTCAATCTTAGAAAAAATCACAGCCGAACGTAGCTGATCAAAGAGGACAGAGATCAGCGGCAGAGGGTAAGTATTCTTTACCGAGATTTTATTCAAAGCTCTAAAGTCAATGCAGGGTCTGAGTGAACCATCCTTCTTCTCTACGAAGAAGAAACCTGCACTTAAAGGGGATTTAGATGGCCTGATAAATCCTTTCCCAAGACTTTCTTTCACATACTCATTCATGGCCACAGTTTCAGGACCAGACAATGCATATAACCTTCCTTTAGGCAACGTGGCACCAGGAATTAGCTCAATGGCACAATCATAAGGCCTATGGGGAGGCAGAATATCCGCATTGCCCTTGGAAAATACATCAACAAAATCCTGGTATTCCCCAGGAATGGGTGCGGGAACGGCGGCAGCTACTCGGATAGGAAGCGTAATACATTCTTTATTACAGATGGTACCCCATTGTAAGATCTCCCCCGACTGCCAATCAATGATGGGATTATGAAAGGCCAGCCAAGGGTGACCCAGAACCACAGGAACTGCTGGACAATGGGTAAGGAAAAACTCAATCTTTTCAGAATGCAGAGCTCCTACCGAGAGTAAAACAGGAGGTGTACATAGAGAAATAACCCCATTGGACAAGGGACTCCCATCTAAACCATGCATGGTGACACACCTACCCAAGGTTAACTGAGGAATACCTAAGGCCTTGGCCCATGTTAAATCCATAAAGTTCCCTGCAGCTCCACTGTCCACAAAAGCAGAGACCGAGGAACAGAGGCTGCCAAAGGAAACTTTAGCGTGGAACCAACAGTGAATTATTTGAGGAGATAAGCTGCAGACCAAAGTGAACCCCCTCACAACTCACTTGGTCAGGAAGTTTCCCGACTTGTTCGGACAACTACGGGCAAAATGTCCCTTACCTCCACAGTATAAACAAAGACCAGAATTTTGCCTCCTGGTTCTTTCTTCAGGAGACAATTTGGAGAGACCTATCTGCATAGGCTCCTCCATTTCTACAGGAATGGAAAGAACACAAGGAGTAGACCCGACAGATGCCCCTTTTTCAGCCCTCCGCTCTCTGAGCCGACGATCTATTTTAATAGAGAGCTCCATGAGTTTATCGAGAGTCTCAGGAGCGGGATACTGAAGGAGACTGTCTTTTATAGATTCAGATAAGCCGAGGCGAAACTGACTGCGTAGGGCTGGGTCATTCCATCCACAGTCGTTCGACCAACGGCGAAACTCCGTACAATAATTCTCTGCGGGATTCCTACCCTGTCTAAGAGCACGCAACTGACTCTCAGCGGACGCCTCTCTATCAGGGTCATCATACAATAGCCCTAAAGATTTTAAAAAGGCGTCTACAGACGATAAGGCCGGATCGTCTGTCTTTAAACCAAAAGCCCAGGTCTGAGGATCCCCCTGAAGCAGAGAAATAATAATTCCAACCCGCTGAGCCTCCGTACCTGAGGAGACTGGTCTTAACCGAAAATAAAGTTTACAAGACTCTTTAAAATTAAAAAACTGTTTTCTATCCCCAGAAAAACGGTCAGGCAGATGCATTTTTGGTTCAGGGATGACCCTTGGGGAAGTCCGTAACAGATCTTCCTGTGACCTCACCCGGAGGGACAGATCCTGAACCATCTGAGTAAGTTCTTGAATCTGACTAACTAGAAGCTGGCCAGGATTTGGCCCAACACCGGCGGGATTCATGAGGCCGACAAAATCTCCCAACTGAATAAGTGAAAAAAAATTAACTCCTGTTAATTTAAATTTTTTCTTTTGTCTGGCCGGTGATAATGTTATGATTCCCGTACTCCAGACCAGAGGAGATCTTATGGCAGAGGTCTGAGTACTGGGAAGATATGCTGGTTGTGGGAACAGGAGAGCCCTAACTCCGTTGTCTCGCCCGTGTTATCAGAAATCCCCTGCGAGACTATGGTTGCTTGAGCCCATGGCAGCCGCGTTCGAAGGGCGGATTATGTCTGCCCAACCCCGATGCCCCCGCAGGTCTTAATGGGAGACAAAGGGAAATCCGAGACAGGGTGATAACAAGGGGCCCTCTGACTAAGCAACCAGGCCAGGGGTTACAAGCTAACTAACTTAAACCAAAGGTATGTGCGGACTAGCCGCCAGGGAAAAGGACAACCAAGGATCCACTGATCCGTTACTCCTATCCAGCACCGCTGGATACCAGAGTGGATCTGTGGGAGCGGAATCCTCCGCAAAAGCTCCAGAACACCAATAAACTAAATAATAAACAGTAAGCGGACAAGCCGCAACACACGGCTGCGCCGCGACTCACGAACACCACAGGATGTTAAAGGTGCTCGGTCAGACTCCAGGAAAAGATGACAAACTTCCGAGTACAGGATCACTGAGGACAGGAACAACCGGATTGAGCAGGACTGGAAACTCTCTGTAGCTGACACAGGCAAACAGGAAGCTATCACCGGCGTCTGTAAGAAGTCCTGAGAGTGCCTTTATTCAGGAACCCTCCAATCAGGACCCAGACAAGGTAATCTCAGGTAATGCCATGCAGCTTGCATGCTGCACGGCCAGCACACCACAATGTAATTAGAACAGACCCAGCAACGGGGAACGCGGCCGAACGTGGCGTCCCCGTTGCTAAGGTCAGAGCGGCTCCGTGCGCCCGGCGTCTAGCGTTGCCAGGGAGCCGGCGGCTGTACGCGCACGGCGTCCCTGGTTGCTAGGCGCCGGGCCGCACCGACGAGCGGACCCCGGCGCCTAACACCTAGTAATGACCCTCCCTTTGAGACCTGCTTGTAAACACAAACAGTAAAAAAGTATGACACAATTTAAAATAAAGTTTAATCAAACAAAAGACCTTCCAAACCCTCATCCAGCAATTTGTTAACTATAAAACAACATTTTCTTGTTTCCTCAATATGTCCTATCCTTATAGGATAGATCATGGTATGTTCTTTTTGCTTGCTATCTCATAGCACAGATCAGGAAAAAATAGTCAGACCCACCTGCTAATCTGTATGACAGTCCCAATTCATTGCCAACAAATTACAAGTAGTCAACGTGTGAAAATGATGGTTACTGGAGCATACTTGCCTACTTTTGAAAAAGCATTTCAGGGAGATTGTGAAAGTAACACCTATCAGCGCGGACGTGTACTGCTACATCTGAGAGGTGTGTCACAAAATGACTTACATCCAAATGTAAATGAGCCCCAAAGTTAGTAAGATCTACTTGTTGAAGAAAATACTCTTATATTTTGCAGGATTTGTTTGTGTATTATGTTTTACAAGAGGTTCCATATACTGTAAGTGGCCACAAGAAACCTTTAAAATGCATGTAGCCATAGGGATCATTATAACCAATACAGGTAAATGGCACTGATGATCCCATTTAAATGTATGTATCTATGATTTCTTTTTTTTCAGGGAGATTGAGGGACCATTCAGGGAGTGAGGGAGATTGCTACTATTTCAGGGAGTCTCCTGCAGAATGAGGGAGGGTAGGCAACTATGTACTGGAGGCAAGGGGCAGCGCTGGTTAGTCCTGTGTGTGTGCAGCCATTCCGCTTCAGAGCTGTGTAGTAAGTTGGTAAGTCATGTTTATTGTGACTTTTTAATTTAATTTTATTTTAGTTACTTATTTATTTTATACAGCCAATGGGAACTGGAACTAGTAGGGGCTGATTTTGAGATGAATGCCGCAGTGTCCATGTCTGTGTCTTTTTCCAGTATTGTTTCTTCAACTTTGTGCAAATAAAGCACTTCAGTGCTACAATCCCATCACTGGTGTGCAAGCCAATCTGCAAAGACTAAGGCATCCTCCTTGAGCACCTTCAGAAACTGA
The DNA here is from genome assembly GCF_028390025.1 of Pseudophryne corroboree. Taxonomy (NCBI): domain Eukaryota; kingdom Metazoa; phylum Chordata; class Amphibia; order Anura; family Myobatrachidae; genus Pseudophryne; species Pseudophryne corroboree. The sequence continues at coordinate 611,804,994 of NC_086446.1, forward strand.
AATACCACTAGATGAATCTTTAGATGAACCATCGGACGCACCTGTGGCAGATGCAGATTACCCGCCTGGATATAGCCTCCTTGTGAATGTGTGTACGCAGGGGCATTGAAATGAGGAGGGGGTCTGTGTGCAGCCTCCGTCCGTCCCTACTCCTCTGTAGTCAGCAAGGAGTAGACTCTGAGCACTGGGGTCACTAGTAGACTGTAACGCAGTGCCCAAGTTTAGTGCACATGCGCAGGTCTCTGGAAAAATGGCCACCGCTTTTTCTTGGTGACCATTTTCCTGGTGACTTCTGCTGCGCTGCTGCTGCATGTGCAGACCTCTGGAGGGGTAAGTATTGAACAAATGGGTGCAGGGTGTGTGGGGTGGGCCCCCCTGCTCCCACCGCACACCCTGCACTCGTTAGAGATATGCCACTGATTGTTCGTAACCAATATCAGCGATACGCCCTTCACACTTTCGTGACGCCCATAAGGTGGGCTGGCTACATACTTCTACTTAGCCATATCCCTGTCACCACCCAGGAATTCCCAATGCATTTTCAAAACGTTTGTGACACCATGCGTCTCCAGTATGTCTTAATCACAATCCAACATCAGCAGTATGTGCCAGTGTGTCAGCCCTCCAGTGTTTCTGTGAGGAGAAGGGGCACTGTGTTGTGCATTCTCTCTAATCGCAGCATGAAGACCAAGTTGCCCATTTTCTCATCATTTGTTTGTATAAATACACTGTACTCTGAGAGGGGGTAACTCTCAAATCACTTGCAGTTCCCCTTGCTTAGTGCGTGCTTATGCTACAGTGAGAGGCGCAAACATAATAATGCTTCGGAAAGCCCAGCAAAACATGCACTGCATATTTGTTACTCATCTCGTGATATATTGCATTACTTCCTAAAGCAGAACAGGTAATACAAGGAATTTCAATGTTTTACACTTTGAGAAATACACTTGATGTAATATAATGTATTCCCTTAAAGCGACAACACGCGAAAGAGAATTTGGCGCATTATGCATCTGGGATTTTATCAAAATTTTTTTTAATCAACTGCAGGTAATGTCAATAATAACAATGTACAAATGTGGATCCTCCGCCACCTCAGAGACTAACTCCTTATACATGTTGCTCCATCCCCTTCTCAAATAACTGTCTGTATGCACTTCTGCAAGAGATGCTATAGAAAAGGTAAATACAGGTTGAGTATCCCATATCCAAATATTCCGAAATACGGAATATTCCGAAATACGGACTTTTTTGAGTGAGACTGAGATAGTGAAACCTTTGTTTTTTGATGGCTCAATGTACACAAACTTTGTTTAATACACAAAGTTATTAAAAATATTGTATTAAATGACCTTCAGGCTGTGTGTATAAGGTGAATATGAAACGTAAATGTATTGTGTGAATGTAGACACACTTTGTTTAATGCACAAAGTTATAAAAATTATTGGCTAAAATTACCTTCAGGCTGTGTGTATAAGGTGTATATGAAACATAAATGCATTATGTGCTTAGATTTAGGTCCCATCGCCACGATATCTCATTATGGTATGCAATTATTCCAAAATACGGAAAAATCCCATATCCAAGATACCTCTGGTCCCAAGCATTTTGGATAAGAGATACTCAACCTGTATAGAGTTGTGGGGAGGGAGTGCTAATATCATGTTGGACTCACATTGGCTACTTTTCTAAGTACTTGATTAATTTTGGCAAATATGCAAGTGATTAATTCATATATAGTCGTGTTTAGCAAATGTACACAAATTTACAAGCAGTATGCAAACAGCACCTCTCACATTATGTGGAACTGAGCTTGAATCCTTTTCTCGCACAGCATTGTACAATGATGGGAGTGCTGCTATTTTAATGAGGGTTGCATTACCTAGGCTAAACATCTGCTGCTGCTAATCATGGCTCTGTCGGAGATGGAAGGGGACTGAGTCCCCAGGAGCTCTGCCCTTTCCTATACGACTACTGCAGCTGTTGTGTACTCTAATCTACAGTGCAAATCACATTGGGCTAAATATAATCAGCAGGGTCATTTTACACAGCCCAGTATAAAGTAAGTCTTTATTAAAATGCAATAAAAGAAACAACAACCCAGAAGCCAAGGTCTATTTTAATGGATAATCACATTAAATAGCATTGCTAACCAGCAGCAAATGTAGCACTGCTAGTCGGGTTAATTCACAAGAAAAAGCTCCAAACATAATACAGTGCTTAGTACTTAGTAAACTTGCAGTATTACGCACTGGACAGTCAGACTGTTCAGGAGCAACATGTTAGCAGGATCTTGTATGCATTTCTGATTCATCTACAAGAAGCTGTAGCTAAGGTTCACAAGTATATACTTTTCAATAATTACCTAGAAATCTGTGTGAGTGTCCAGCCCTGGCTGTCTCCTCTTAATGGATATTGTCCAAGGGGAAAAGAGGCTGAAATGAAACAATCCTGATTAAACCGAAGTGCTTATCCAAGAGAACAATCCTGGATGTGTTATCCTGAAATTTCAGGCAAATGATTGTATGAAGCTGAGTCAACCTGTCACCACTGAAGAAGCAGCATTTGTCAGTGGCAGGTCCTGTGTTATTTTGAGCCCTCCACACCATGTGCCTACAAAGCAATTCACCTCATTGGACAGGAAGACTTCAGGCAAGTGCCCATCATTCCTGCAATAGCTTGTACATTACATGGGAAATAAACTGTTGGACTACTTCCTTTCCTAAACAGTTTCCTCCACAAATAATCAAATTCATTACTTCCAAAGTGCACTGGTATAAGGTAACCGTCATGCAGTAGAGAACAATTGAATCTGTAATTCAATGGTTGGAGACTACTGTATGATTATCATCATTTAGTTAGAAAACCCAAACATATTATGTATCTGCAACGCACTAAAATAACATTATTTTATTTACTAACATCAGTTCCTGTCCAGTACAATCTACCACAACCAACCAATCAACCAGTTACCACAGGTAAAGAGAGTACACATAAGTACCACATTTTTTGACATAAGACAATTATACTATCAGCAGGGCTGGTGCTAGGGTGTTTGGCGCCCCCTGCAAACTATAAATTTTCCCCTCCCATACTTTACAAAGGGACAGCGCACATCGAAAAAGGGATGTGGTCTCACAAGGAAGGGGCAATCGCCACACAATTGTACTTCCATTTAAAATGCCGCCAGTAGTGGCGCTGCTTACACATAACTTACAGTTGTAGGGGTGGTATTTGATATACCGGCTGTTGGGATCCCGGCGCTCAGTATACCGGCGCCGGAATCCTGACAGCCAGCATACCGACAACTATTCTTCCTCTTGTGGTGTCTACGACCCCGCGGAGGGAGAATAAATAAATAAATATGCCACCACACCCGCAGCGTGGTAAGCGCTGTGAGCCCGCAAAGTGATCTTTTGCACATGCCCCGCGGTAGGGATCCTGGCGCCGGTATGCTGGGCGCCAGGGTCCCAACCGCTGGTATAACATACTACTACCCATACCCAGTTGTAGCACAGCTTACACATAACGCCACAGTAGTAGCACTGCTTACACATAACCTCAGTAGTAGCGCCGCTTACACATAACGACCCCAGTAGTAGCGCAGCTTACACATAATGGCCCCAGTAGTAGTGCAGCTTACACGTAACGCACCAGTAGTAGCGCAGCTTAATGTAATGCCCCAGTAGTAGCGCAGCTTACACGTAATGCCCCAGTAGTAGAACAGCTTACACGTAACACCCCAGTAGTAGCGCAGCTTACACATAATGCCCCAGTAGTAGCGCAGCTTACACGTAACGCCCCAGTAGTAGCGCAGCTTACATGTAATGCCCCAGTAGTAGCACAGCTTACATGTAATGCCCCAGTAGTAGCACAGCTTACACGTAATGCCCCAGTAGTAGCGCAGCTTAACGTAATGACCCAGTAGTAGTGCAGCTTACACGTAGCACCCCAGTAGTAGTGCAGCTTACACGTAACGCCCCAGTATTAGCGCAGCTTACACGTAACGCCCCAGTATTAGCGCAGCTTACACGTAATGCCCCAGTAGTAGCACAGCTTACAAGTAACACCCTAGTAATAACGCCCCAGTAGTAGCGTAGCTCACATGAAATGCACCAGTAGTAACACCCCAGCAGTAGCGCAGCTTACATGTAATGCCCACAGAAGTGCAATTTATTCACATCCCCCACTCCCCCACACAAATACACACACACACACACACACACACAAACACACACACACACACACACACACACACACACACACACACACACACACACACACACACACACACTTTCTCACTCTCCCTGGCTGTGGCTGGAAGGATCTGGAGCAGCATGTCCTCCTCTGTGCCACTGCAGTGTGATGGGCCTGTGTAGCTCTGCCCCCTCAACCCATTTAGCTCCGTCCCCTCCATCCGTGTAGCTCTGCCCCCTCCATCTGATCAGTCACTGTCACAGGAGGGGAGGGGGAGAGGAGGCTTTCAGCTGCCAGCGCCGCTGCATGTCATGCAGTGACAGGCACAGCAGCTGCAGCAGCAGCAGGGGGCACAGGCGAAGCAGCGGGGATGCAGAGCAGGTAGAGCGCCTCTCCTGCCTGGAGCTTACCTGCACTGCATCCGTTTGCTGAGCGGGTAGCGCCGGGCCTGACTATCAGTACCATATGTTTTTAAACTGTGGGAATAAACTGGGTCACCTATTGAAAATAAGATTTTACTCACCGGTAAATCTATTTCTCGTAGTCCGTAGTGGATGCTGGGAACTCCGTAAGGACCATGGGAATAGCGGCTCCGCAGGAGACTGGGCACAACTAAAGAAAGCTTTAGGACTACCTGGTGTGCACTGGCTCCTCCCTCTATGACCCTCCTCCAGACCTCAGTTAGGATACTGTACCCGGAAGAGCTGACACAATAAGGAAGGATTTTGAATCCCAGGTAAGACTCATACCAGCCACACCAATCACACCGTATAACTCATGATACTATACCCAGTTAACAGTATGAAATAGAACTGAGCCTCTCAACAGATGGCTCAACAATAACCCTTTAGTTAAACAATAACTATATACAAGTATTGCAGACAATCCGCACTTGGGACGGGCGCCCAGCATCCACCACGGACTACGAGAAATAGATTTACTGGTGAGTAAAATCTTATTTTCTCTGACGTCCTAGTGGATGCTGGGAACTCCGTAAGGACCATGGGGATTATACCAAAGCTCCCAAACAGGCGGGAGAGTGCGGATGACTCTGCAGCACCGAATGAGCGAACTCTAGGTCCTCCTCAGCCAGGGTATCAAACTTGTAGAATTTAGCAAATGTGTTTGACCCCGACCAAGTAGCTGCTCGGCAAAGTTGTAAAGCCAAGACCCCTCGGGCAAGAAGAGCCCACCTTCCTCGTGGAATGGGCTTTCACAGATTTAGGATGCGGCAGTCCAGCCGCAGAATGTGCAAGTTGAATCGTGCTACAGATCCAGCGAGCAATAGTCTGCTTTGAAGCAGGTACACCCAACTTGTTGGGCGCATGCAGGATAAATAGCGAGTCAGTCTTTCTGACTCCAGCTGTCCTGGAAACATAGATTTTTAGGGCCCGGACTACGTCCAGCAACTTGGAGTCCTCCAAGTCACGAGTAGCCGCAGGCACCACAATAGGCTGGTTCAAATGAAAGGCTGAAACCACCTTTGGGAGAAATTCCTCAATTCCGCCCTATCCATATGGAAAATCAGATAAGGGCTTTTACATGACAAAGCCGCCAATTCTGACACACGCCTGGCCGAAGCCAAGGCCAACAGCATGACCACTTTCCACGTGAGATATTTTAGTTCCACGGTTTTAAGTGGTTCAAACCAATGCGACTTTAGGAAATCCAACACCACGTTGAGATCCCAAGGTGCCACTGGGGGCACAAAAGGGGGCTGAATATGCAGCACTCCCTTAACACATGTCTGACCTTCAGGTAGTGAAGCCAGTTCTTTTTGGAAGAAAATCGATAGAGCCGAAATCTGGACCTTAATGGAACCCAATTTTAGGCCCATAGTCACCCCTGACTGTAGGAAGTGCAGAAATCGACCTAGCTGAAATTCCTCCGTTGGGGCCTTCCTGGCCTCACACCACGCAACATATTTCCGCCATATGTGGTGATAATGGTTTGCGGTCACTTCTTTCCTAGCTTTAATTAGCGTAGGGATAACTTCCTCCGGAATGCCCTTTTCCTTCAGGATCCGGCGTTCAACCGCCATGCCGTCAAACGCAGCCGCGGTAAGTCTTGGAACAGACAGGGCCCCTGCTGCAGCAGGTCCTGTCTGAGCGGCAGAGGCCATGGGTCCTCTGAGATCATTTCTTGAAGTTCTGGGTACCAAGCTCTTCTTGGCCAATCCGGAACAATGAGTATTGTTCTTACTCCTCTCCTTCTTATTATTCTCAGTACCTTGGGTATGAGAGGCAGAGGAGGGAACACATACACCGACTGGTACACCCACGGTGTTACCAGAGCGTCCACAGCTATCGCCTGAGGGTCCCTTGACCTGGCGCAATAACTTTTTAGCTTTTTGTTGAGGCGGGACGCCATCATGTCCACAAGTGGCCTTTCCCAATGTTGTACAATCATTTGGAAGACTTCTGGATGAAGTCCCCACTCTCCCGGGTGGAGGTCGTGTCTGCTGAGAAAGTCTGCTTCCCAGTTGTCCACTCCGGGAATGAACACTGCTGACAGTGCTAACACATGATTTTCCGCCCATCGGAGAATCCTTGTGGCTTCTGCCATCGCCATCCTGCTTCTTGTGCCGCCCTGTCGGTTTACATGGGCAACCGCCGTGATGTTGTCTGACTGGATCAGCACCGGCTGGTGTTGAAGCAGGGGTCTTGCCTGACTTTGGGCATTGTAAATGGCCCTTAGTTCCAGAATATTTATGTGTAGGGAAGTCTCCTGACTTGACCATCGTCCTTGGAAATTTCAGCCGATGCATCTGAAGATGCGATCCGGACCACTTGTCCAACAGATCCCACTGAAAGATCCTTGCATGGAACCTTCCGAATGGAATTGCTTCGTAAGAAGCCACCATCTTTCCCAGGTCTCGCGTGCAGTGGTGCACCGACACCTGTTTTGGTTTTAGGAGGTCTCTGACTAGAGATGACAACTCCTTGGCCTTCTCCTCCGGGAGAAACACTTTTTTCTGTTCTGTGTCGAGAACCATCCCCAGGAACAGTAGACGCGTTGTAGGAACCAGCTGCGACTTCGGAATGTTCAGGATCCAGCCGTGCTGTTGTAGCACTGCCCGAGCTAGTGCTACTCCGATCAACAACTGTTCCCTGGACCTCGCCTTTATAAGGAGATCGTCCAAGTACGGGATAATTATAACTCCCTTTTTTCGAAGGAGTATCATCATCTCTGCCATTACCTTGGTAAATACCCTCGGTGCCGTGGACAGACCAAACGGCAACATCTGGAATTGGTAATGACAGTCCTGTACCACAAATCTGAGGTACTCCTGGTGAGGGGGGTAAATGGGGACATGCAGGTAAGCATCCTTGATGTCCAGTGATTCCATGAAATCCCCTTCGTCCAGGCTTGCAATAACCGCCCTGAGCGATTCCATTTTGAACTTGAACCTTCGTATATAAGTGTTCAAGGATTTTAAATTTAAGATGGGTCTCACCGAACCGTCCGGTTTCGGTACCACAAACATTGTGGAATAGTAAGAAAAAAGGAATTGGATTCCCCAGCACCCTGGATGATAACAGTAACCAGATATAAATCCCACATGATAATAGAATTCAGAGATCTTCGTTACACATATTTGCGCAAAGCCCCAAAGCCGCATCAAGGCCTCTCTGTATATTTGGGGTCCCTAGCGCTATATCTAGGTGCAGGGTGTGGCACCCCAAAACACCAGAATGAGCCAGAAAGCCCAGCGTGGCATACCAGTGTAAAAAACTATAGTGTTAATAAATTAGTATTTAGGAAGCCGAGGCTATAGAGAGGGTGATACAAACATGAAATGTAATTAAAATAGAGAAATAGTGTTAGAAAATTAATAAGTGAAAAGTGTTAATAGAATGTAAAGGTATGCCACACTAAAGCCATCCAGCTCAGCCAGTCCAGAGGCACCATGACTATTATCATGTGGGATTTATATCTGGTTACTGTTATCATCCAGGGTGCTGGGGAATCCAATTCCTTTTTTCTTGCTCAGAAATACCCCTTCCTTTCGAGCACCTGAATGATATCACTAAGCTAATTGAGCATTTACCAATCTATATGTCTATTGTGGAATAGTAACCCCGTCCCTGTTGAAGGAGGGGTACCTTGACTATCACCTGCTGCGAATACAGCTTGTGAATTGCCTCCAGCACTGCCTCCCTGTCCGAGGGAGCTGTCGGCAAGGCAGATTTGAGGAAACGGCGAGGGGGAGACGTCTCGAATTCCAGCTTGTACCCCTGAGATACTACCTGTAGAATCCAGGGATCCACCCGTGAGCGAGCCCACTGGTCGCTGAAGTTCTTGAGACGGGCCCCCACCGTACCTGGCTCCGCCTGTGGAGCCCCAGCGTCATGCGGTGGACTTAGAGGAAGCGGGGGAGGACTTTTGTTCCTGGGAACTGGCTGTATGCTGCAGCTTTTTCCCCCTACCTCTGCCTCTGGGCAGAAAGGACGCGCCTTTAATCCGCTTACCTTTCTGGGGCCGAAAGGACTGTACCTGATAATACGGTGCTTTCTTTGGCTGTGAGGGAACATGGGGTAAAAATGCTGATTTCCCAGCTGTAGCTGTGGAAACGAGGTCCGAGAGACCATCCCCAAACAACTCCTCACCCTTGTAAGGCAAAACTTCCATGTGCCTTTTAGAATCAGCATCACCTGTCCACTGCCGAGTCCACAATCCTCTCCTGGCAGAAATTGACATTGCGTTTATTTTAGATGCCAGCCGGCAAATATCCCTCTGTGCATCTCTCATGTATAAGACTGCGTCTTTAATGTGCTCTACGGTTAGCAAAATAGAGTCCCTGTCTAAGGTATCAATGTTTTCTGACAGGGAATCTGACCACGCAGCTGCAGCACTGCACATCCATGCAGAAGCAATAGCTGGTCTCAGTATAATGCCTGAGTGTGTATATACAGACTTCAGGATAGCCTCCTGCCTTCTATCTGCAGGTTCCTTTAAGGCGGCCGTGTCCGGAGACGGTAGTGCCACCTTCTTTGACAGACGTGTGAGCGCTTTATCCACCCTAGGGGATGTCACCCAACGTGACCTGTCCTCTGGCGGGAAAGGGTACGCCATTAGTAACTTTTTAGAAATTACCAGTTTCTTATCGGGGGAAGCCCACGCTTCTTCACACACTTCATTTAATTCATCAGAAGGGGGAAAAAACACTGGTAGTTTTTTCTCCCCAAACATAATACCCTTTTTTGTGGTACCTGGGGTAATATCAGAAATATGCAACACATTTTTCATTGCCGTAATCATGTAACGGGTGGCTCTATTGGAATGTACACTAGTCTCATCATCGTCGACACTGGAGTCGGTATCCGTGTCGACATCTGTGTCTGCCATCTGAGGTAGCGGGCGTTTCAGAGCCCCTGATGGCTTTTGAGACGTCTGGGCAGGCACGGGCTGAGAAGCCGGCTGTCCCACATCTGCTATAAGGTCGTCAAACCTTTTATGTAAGGAGTTGACACTGTCGCGTAATTCCTTCCACATAACCATCCACTCAGGTGTCGACCCCGCAGGGGGTGACATCACATTTAGCGGCACCTGCTCCGCCTCCACATAAGCCTCCTCATCAAACATGTCGACACAGCCGTACCGACACACCGCACACACACAGGGAATGCTCTGACTGAGGACAGGACCCCACAAAGTCCTTTGGGGAGACAGAGAGAGAGTATGCCAGCACACACCAGAGCGCTATATATATAGGGATTCACACTACCCACAGTGATTTTTCCCCTATAGCTGCTGATATTACACAGATTGCGCCTAAATTTAGTGCCCCCCCTCTCTTTTTTTACCCTATGTAGTCTGGAAACTGCAGGGGAGAGCCTGGGGAGCGTCCTTCCAGCGGAGCTGTGAGGGAAAATGGCGCCAGTGTGCTGAGGGAGATAGCCCCACCCCTTTTCCGGCGGACTTCTCCCGCTTTTTTATGGAATATATGGCAGGGGATTTTACACATATATAGTCTTAATGACTATATTATGTGTTATTTTGCCAGTAAGGTACTCTTATTGCAGCCCCAGGGCGCCCCCCCCCCCCCCCCCCAGCGCCCTGCACCCTTCAGTGACCGGAGTGTGTGGTATGCATGGGGAGCAATGGCGCACAGCTGCAGTGCTGTGCGCTACCTTAATGAAGACCGAAGTCTTCTGCCGCCGATTTTAAGGAACATCTTCTTGCTTCTGGCTTTGCAAGGGGGACGGCGGCGCGGCTCCTGGACCGGACGACCGAGGCTGGGCCTGTGTTCGATCCCTCTGGAGCTAATGGTGTCCAGTAGCCTAAGAAGCCCAAGCTAGCTGCAAGCAGGTAGGTCCGCTTCTCTCCCCTAAGTCCCTTGTAGCAGTGAGTCTGTTGCCAGCAGATCTCACTGAAAATAAAAAACCTAAATACAACTTTCTTTTCTAAGAGCTCAGGAGAGCCCCTAGTGTGCATCCAGCTCGGCCGGGCACAAGATTCTAACTGAGGTCTGGAGGAGGGTCATAGAGGGAGGAGCCAGTGCACACCAGGTAGTCCTAAAGCTTTCTTTAGTTGTGCCCAGTCTCCTGCGGAGCCGCTATTCCCCATGGTCCTTACAGAGTTCCCAGCATCCACTAGGACGTCAGAGAAACTAATGTACACATACAAACTTAAGTTATCGTTCTGGTCAGTTTAGAACCCAAGGCCCAAAGTTGTTGGTAAATAATGCTAAATATTATATGCACCCAGGGCAGTAGAGAGCCTGTCTGGGTCCAGGTACTTTTCAGAGGTGTGGCCTAATCATAGGAGGCGTGCTGATGCACCCTCAGAAAGAATACTGAAAAAAAAATGGTATTTTAATGTATCCATGGCCACACTGCAGCCCAGCAAACAGCATTGTGTGCTGGGCTGAGGATAAGAGCTGCAGCTGCTGCTGCCAGTTAAGAGGGAGGGTGCCTGGGCCCTCACTGGGCCCCTCTATCAGACCTAGATATATAGGTGGGTGGATCTATCATTAGTAAAATAAACAATTCTTTAATTGGTTCAATTGCAACAGACCCCAGAAACTTATCTGCACAAATTTCAGATAGAGGAACAGACTAGATAGATGTAACGGGTCACGCTACCAATTTAACCCTAATACGTGCCAGTGGTTAAAGGTTAATAACAATTTATTAAAATTACACACATATAAATCACTTTGAAAGATAGAAATGCTAAAATACAGACAGCACCAGAAGATAGATATGCATGTACCAATCAAGGATGTATGTAGCAATCGAGGATGTAGTGGCTACTTATGTTACAATTCAAATCATGCATGTATCTTAATTCCTCAGTGGGAATTACGTGGTAATAAATGTTGCAGTCCAGATGCATACAAATTAAAGTATCTAAATTGAGCCAGATGTTACAAAACCAGCTAGAGACTGGGGTCCGTTAAAGAAATAAAGTTGTTTAAGGTGTGTGTATCCAAGCTATGAAATTTGTTAATTAGCTCACAGGTGATCACCCAGAAAATGCTAATTTGAGCCATATGATGGCGAGCCGTTATCGATACCGCTACTCACTCTATCCCTGTGAGGCGGGACCTGTTTGAAGGTAAGAGGAGGAGTCTCTCCCGAGCATCCTCGGGTGATGCGGCTGGATGCTGGCATCTGCTGGCAATGGCTGTGATAGGCACACAAGGGTTCAGCAGCTGTGGTGATTTGTAGTCGGATTGCTTGGGACAGATTCCCCAGTACTCTCCGGTTGTACAGGGAGTCCTAGACGCATCACTTCCTGTGACTTTTTCGATAGGTTAGCAGTGATTCACATTTCCCTCACTTCCTGTGACTTTTTCGACAGGTTAGCAGTGATTCACAATTCCCTAGCTTTAGAACAAGTAATATTTAGCAGTGATTCACATCTACCTAGCTTTACAACAAGTAACATTTAGCAGTGACGTGCATCTCACAAGCTTTACAGCAAGTAACATTTAGAAGCGATTTACTACTCCCTAGCTTTGCAGCAAGTAACATTTAGCGGTGATTCACATCTTCCTAGCTTTACAGCAAGTAATATTTAGCAGTGATTCACATCTACCTAGCTTTACAACAAGTAACATTTAGCAGTGACGAGCATCTCACAAGCTTTACAGCAAGTAACATTTAGCAGTGATTTACGTCTCCCTATCTTTACAGCAAGTAGTGGGGTACACATGTAGTGATGTGTGCTTAAATTCTAAGCAATCTTACTAGATAACTTAGAAATAAAGCACACATCTATCCGTGTGTATGCCCCATAGCAATAGCAATGCGCGGGCCAGGGCGTCGCTATTGCTGACTCTAGATTGGCCTGCAGGTAGGCCAAATCTAGGAGTGATTGACATCTCACAAGCTTTACAGCAAGTAACATTTAGCAGTAATTCACATCTCCCTAGCTATAGAGCAAGTAACATTTAGCAGTGATTCACATCTCACAAGCTGTAGAGCAAGTAACATTTAGCAGTAATTCATATCTCTTTAGCTATAGAGCAAGTAACATTTAGCAGTGATTCACATCTCACAAGCTGTAGAGCAAGTAACATTTAGCAGTAATTCATATCTCTTTAGCTATAGAGCAAGTAACATTTAGCAGTAATTCATATCTCTTTAGCTATAGAGCAAGTAACATTTAGCAGTAATTCATATCTCTTTAGCTATAGAGCAAGTAACATTTAAAAGTAATTCATATCTCTTTAGCTTTAGTGCAAGTAACATTTAGCAGTGATTCACATCTCCAAGCTTTAGAGCTCTTTTTGAAGGCTGGTATCCAGACCAGAGAGTCTCGAAACATGTCAGCGTTACCAACTTTGTGTCTATGGTGTTCTGGACTTTTGGATGGTGACCATTTCTGGATTCAAGTATAGGATCCTGAGCAGGGTATATCTGGAATACTGTGTACAGAGCATACACCACCTGATGCTCCTCTTCACTAGACTTGGTAGGATCTATCACCATTTATATCACCACCATATGTGATTTAATACTCTGCAATGCTAGCAATAGCCACTACTAAAAGCCATAGCCACTATTAAAAGGACATTGGATCTAGGTCTTAGTCTCATCATTTTGTTATATTTCAGTATTTTTTTTATTATTATTTGACATGACTGTTTTATTGTGATTTTAATACTTCTGTCTGCTTACAACTTGTTTTACTCTGGTTGTTTGCTCCTACTTAATAACTAAAGGATATTGATTCATAGCCTATATATCTGCTTTTTATACTCCTATTGGCTATATTCAATTGAAGTCGGACACTCTCTGACGGAGAGGATACAACACGTGACTACTCAGTAGCATCTGCCCATTTCCCCTCTCATTCCGACAATTCATTTCCGCCCTCTCTTATGGGCAAAAATGAATGGGCGAAAATGTGCCATTTTCGACAGCGGCGGGGTCGAAACACATGGATGAGCAGAGATTCCACTCATCCATGTGTTTTTCGACTTGTTGGAATTACCAACAGGGCAGAATAACAGCACTTCAACTGAATATTGAAATGTCGGAAAGTTCAGAATATCCACGGAAAGTGCCGTCTTTCCACCCTGTCCGAACTCCCGACCGTTATTAAATACTCCCCTATATCTACATTGTATTTTATTTGTCTAAATGTATTTTTAATAATGTCATTTTTATTAATCATATAAACATTCATATAGTCTCATTTGGGAATAACAGATAACTTATCTGTAGTACCATCTTCCCTGATATATCCGAGTAGCGCCATTGGTGGGCACACAACACCTTTTTCCCATACTTGCCTACTCTCCCGAAATGGGCGGGAGTCTCCCCACCGCTTGCACCCCCGGTTACTTCAGCTGACCCCGGAACGATTACGCTATTTGCGCTAAATTGCGTCATCATAGTCCCGCCCCCGCTTTACAATGCTGGTAATGTGGGTATTGTAAAGAAGTGGGCATGGCCACGATGATGCAATTGCATCTCCACACCCCCGGACTACCTCCTTCACGCCCCAGACCGCCTCCTCTACGCCTCCAGAACCCCCCCTCCTGTGCGACCTGACTGCTCCCTCCCGGACGGAGCAGCCAGTATGTAGGCAAGTCTGCTTTTTCCTTCACGCTATCAAATTGGAGTTCAGTAGGGGAACCCTGTTGCCACTTCAGGCCTGCTTACATTCAGTGAAGCGCACTGACTTACCTCAACCCACGCTTTAAACAAGAACATTTAACAGTGATTCACAGCTCCCTAACACATGGCTATTCTATTTCTTTTGTGAAGGGAGTCCTTAGTCAAGGCCATAACTAGGAGTGTGCAATCGGTGCCACAGAAGGCCTGATTCATGTTTTAAGTAATGAAAAAAAGCAAGCACCAGGGCAAACCATGATGCACTTCAGGTGGGGCAGATGTAACGTGCAGAGATTTAGATTGTGGTGGCTGTGTTCAAACTGAAATCTAAATTGTAGAGTAAAAAAAAAGCTGTCTAACATTTGTTGGCTACACGCAGAAGCAGGCAGTATTTACCATACACAGAAAAAATATACAGTAAATATATTTGCTCCCCTTGCATGGCAACATGGTTTGTTCCAGACACAAAGGTTACTTGCTTTTTTGCTTTATTTACAAGCATGAATAAGGCCCAAAGTGCAGATTTCTGTAGGTAGCTCCAGATATGCAAGCTGCAACGTGAAACAGCGCTGGCGGACCTGCCTCATTCGCATAGCTACATGTGCTCAGGGGTGTGTGGCTGGTACAGGGCACTAGTAAGACCTGTTATAGCCCTGTCCTCAGTAGTGAGACAGATGTCCTTGTTTCTGTAAGAAATTATGTATATGCTAAGGGAATGCACGTACTGTAAATACATAAAATAAGAATTTACTCACCGGTAATTCTATTTCTCGTAGTCCGTAGTGGATGCTGGGAACTCCGTAAGGACCATGGGGAATAGCGGGCTCCGAAGGAGGCTGGGCACTCTAGAAAGATCTTAGACTACCTGGTGTGCACTGGCCCCTCCCACTATGACCCTCCTCCAAGCCTCAGTTAGGTACTGTGCCCGGACGAGCGTACACAATAAGGAAGGATTTTGAATCCCGGGTAAGACTCATACCAGCCACACCAATCACACCGTACAACTCGTGATATGAAACACAGTTAACAGTATGAAACAATAGAGCCTCTCAACAGATGGCTCAACAATAACCCGATTTAGTTAACAATAACTATGTACAAGTATTGCAGATAAACCGCATTTGGGATGGGCGCCCAGCATCCACTACGGACTACGAGAAATAGAATTACCGGTGAGTAAATTCTTATTTTCTCTAACGTCCTAGTGGATGCTGGGAACTCCGTAAGGACCATGGGGATTATACCAAAGCTCCCAAACGGGCGGGAGAGTGCGGATGACTCTGCAGCACTGAATGAGAGAACTCCAGGTCCTCCTCAGCCAGGGTATCAAATTTGTAGAATTTTGCAAACGTGTTTGCCCCTGACCAAGTAGCTGCTCGGCAAAGTTGTAAAGCCGAGACCTCTCGGGCAGCCGCCCAAGATGAGCCCACCTTCCTTGTGGAATGGGCATTGACAGATTTTGGCTGTGGCAGGCCTGCCACAGTATGTGCAAGCTGAATTGTACTACAAATCCAACGAGCAATAGTCTGCTTAGAAGCAGGAGCACCCAGCTTGTTAGGTGCATATAGGATAAACAGCGAGTCAGATTTTCTGACTCTAGCCGTTCTGGAAACATATATTTTCAGTGCCCTGACAACGTCTAGCAACTTGGAGTCCTCCAAGTCCCTAGTAGCCTAGGCACCACAATAGGCTGGTTCAGGTGAAACGCTGACACCACCTTTGGGAGAAACTGGGGACGAGTCCTCAATTCTGCCCTATCCATATGGAAAATCAAATAAGGGCTTTTACAAGACAAAGCCGCCAACTTTGATACTCGCCTGGCAGAAGCCAAGGCCAATAACATAACCACCTTCCACTTGAGATATTTCAGATCCACGGTTTTTAGTGGTTCAAACCAATGTGATTTTAAGAAACTCAACACCACGTTGAGATCCCAAGGTGCCACAGGAGGCACAAACGGGGCTGACTCTGCAGCACTCCTTTTATAAATGTCTGAACTTCAGGTACTGAAGCTAGTTCTTTTTGAAAGAAAATCGACAGAGCCGAGATCTGTACCTTAATGGAACCCAATTTAAGGCCCATAGTCACTCCTGCTTGCAGGAAATGCAGAAATCGACCTAGTTGAAATTCCTCTGTTGGGGCCCTTTCGGCCTCACACCATGCAACATATTTTCGCCATATGCGGTGATAATGAGTTGCTGTAACCTCTTTCCTGGCTTTAGTAAGCGTAGGAATGACTTCCTCCGGAATGCCCTTTTCCTTTAGGATCCGGCGTTCAACCGCCATGCCGACAAACGCAGCCGCGGTAAGTCTTGGAACAGACAGGGCCCCTGCTGCCGCAGGTCCTGTCTGAGTGGCAGAGGCCATGGGTCCTCTGATATAAAT
Source organism: Pseudophryne corroboree (assembly GCF_028390025.1). Classification (NCBI taxonomy): domain Eukaryota; kingdom Metazoa; phylum Chordata; class Amphibia; order Anura; family Myobatrachidae; genus Pseudophryne; species Pseudophryne corroboree. The sequence continues at coordinate 611,821,649 of NC_086446.1, forward strand.
TCTTGAAGTTCTGGGTACCAAGCTCTTCTTGGCCATCCACGAGTATCGTTCTTACTCCTCGCCTTCTTATTATTCTCAGTACCTTTGGTATGAGAGGCAGAGGGGAGAACACATAAACCGACTGGTACACCCACGGTGTTACCAGAGCGTCCATAGCTATCGCCTGAGGGTCCCTTGACCCGGTGCAATATCTTTTATAGCTTTTTGTTGAGGCGGGACGCCATCATGTCCACCTGTGGCCTTTCCCAATGGTGTACAATCCTATTGGAAGACTTCTGGAGGAAGTCCCCATTCTCCCGGGTGGAGGTCGTGTCTGTTGAGAAGATCTGCTTCCCAGTTGTCCACTCCGGGAATGAACACTGCTGACAGTGCTAATACATGATTTTCCGCCTATCGGAGAATCCTTGTGGCTTCTGCCATCGCCATCCTGCTTCTTGTGCCGCCCTGTTGGTTTACATGGGCGACTGCCGTGATGTTGTCTGATTGGATCAGTACCGGCTGGTTTTCAAGCAGAGGCCTTGCCGGCCTCAGGGCATTGTAAATGGCCCTCAGGTCCAGAATATTTATGTGTAGGGAAATAACCTGACTTGACCAAAGTCCCTGGAAATTTCTTCCCTGTGTGACTGCCTCCCAGCCTCAAAGGCTGGAATCCATGGTCACTAGGACCTAGTCCTGTATGCCGAACCTGCGGCCCTCTTGAAGATGGGCACTCTGCAGCCACCACAGTAGAGATACCCTGGTCCTTGGAGACAGGGTTATCAGCCTATGCATCGGAAGATGCGATCCGGACCACTTGTCCAACAGGTCCCTCTGAAAAGTTCTTGTATGGAACCTGCCTAATGGGATTGCTTCGTAGGAAGCTACCATTTTTCCCAGGACTCGCGTGCAATGATGCACCGCTACCTATTTTGGCTTCAGGAGGTCTCTGACTAGAGATGACAACTCCTTGGCTTTCTCCTCGGGAGAAACACTATTTCTGGTTTATGTCCAGAACCATCCCCAGGAACAGTAGACGTGTCATAGGAACCAGCTGTGACTTTGGACTGTTTAGAATCCAACCATGCTGTTGTAGCACTTTCCAAAATAGTGCTACCCCGATTACCAACTGCTCCTTGGACCTCGCCCTTAAAACGAGATTGTCCAAGTACGGGATAATTACAACTCCCTTTTTTTGAAGGAGTATCAACATTTCGGCCATTACCTTGATAAAACACCCTCGGTGCCATGTACAGTCCAAACGGCAGTGTCTGGACTTGGTAATGGTAATCCTGTACCACAAATCTGAGGTACTCCTGGCGAGGATGGTAAATGGGGACATGCAGGTAAGCATCCTTGATGTCCCAGGATACCATGTAATCCCCCTCGTCCAGGCTTGGAATAACCGCCCTGAGCGATTCCATCTTGAACTTGAATTTTTGTGTTCAAGGATTTTAAATATAAAATGGGTCACACCGAACCATGCGGTTTCGGTACCCCAACCCGTGTGGAATAGTAACCCCGTCCTTGTTGAAGTAGGGGCACCTTGAGTATTACCTGCTGGGAATACCGCTTATTAATTGCCTCTAGCACAGCCTCCCTGCCTGAGGGAGTTGTCAGCAAGGCATATTTTAGGAAACGGCTGGGGGGAGACATCTCGAATTCCAGCTTGTACCCCTGAAATACTACTTGAAAGAAACAGGGATCCACCTGTGAGCGAGCCCACTAATTGCTGAAATTTTTGAGACGGCCCCCCACCGTACCTGGCTACACCTGTGGAGCACCCGCGTCATGGTGTGGCCTCACAGGAGGCGGGGGAAGAATCTTGATTCTGGGAACAGGCTGACTGGTGCAGCTTTTTTCCCTCTACCCTTGTCTCTGTACAGAAAGGAAGCGCCATTTGACCCGCTTGCTTTTCTGAAGCCGAAAGGACTGTACCTTTGTCTGTGAGGAAACCTGAGGTAAAATTATTTCTTCCCAGCAGTTGCTGTGGATACGAGGTCCCAGAGACCATCCCCAAATAATTCCTCACCCTTATAAGGCTCTCTATGCGCTTTTTAAGTCAGCATCACCTGTCCAGTGACAGGTCTCTAATACCCTCCTGACAGAATGGACATTACATTTATTTTGGATGCCAGCCGGCAAAATATCCCTCTGTGCATCCCCCATATATAAGACGACGTCTTTAATATGTTTTTATGTTTGCCAACTAGTATCCCTGTTTGACAGGGTCACCGACCACGCTGCAGCAGCACTATCTGCAGGTCTCAGTCTAGTACCTGAGTGTGTAAATACAGACTTCAGGATAGCCTCCTGTTTTTTATCAACAGGTACCTATTAAAGTGGCCGTATCCTAAGACGGCAGTGCCACCTTTTTTGACAAACGTGTGAGCGCCTTATCCACCCTAGGGGATATCTCCCAGCGTAACTTATCCACCTGGCGGGAAAGGGTACGCCATCAGTAACTTTTTATAAATTACCAGTTTCTTAACGGGGGAACCCACGCTTTCACACACTTCATTTATTCATCTGATGGGGGAACAAAACACTGCCTGTTTTTTCTCCCCAAACCTAAAACCCATTTTTAGAGGTGCTTGGGTTAAAGTCAGAAATGTATAACACATTTTTTATTGCCGGGATCACGTCACGGATGTTCCTAGTGGATTGTGTATATGTCTCCACCTTGTCGACACTGGAGTCAGACTCCGTGTCGACATCTGTGTCTGCCATCTGAGAGAGCGGGCGTTTTTGAGCCCCTGATGGCCTTTGAGACGCCTGGGCAGGCGCGGGCTGCGAAGCCGGCTGTCCCACAGCTGTTACGTCATCCACCCTTTTATGTAAGGAGTTGACACTGTCGGTTAATACCTTTCACCTATCCATCCACTCTGGTGTCGGCCCCACAGGGGGCGACATCACATATATCGGCCTCTGTTCTGTCACCATATAAGCCTCCTCATTCAACATGTCGACACAGCCGTACCGACACACCGCAGACACACAGGGAATGCTCTAAACGAGGACAGGACCCACAAAAGCCATTTGGGGGGACAGAGTAAGAGTATGCCAGCACACACCAGAGCGCTATATATATACAGGGACTAACTGAGTTATGTCCCTAATAGCTTTTATATAATATACTGTATACAGTGCCAATTTTAATGCCCCCCCTCTCTTTTCCCTCTTACTGTACTGTAGAATTGCAGGGAAGAGCCAGGGAGCTTCCCTCCAGCCGAGCTGTGAGGGAAAAATGGCGCCAGTGTGCTGAGGAGATAGGCTCCGCCCCTTTTTCGCGGCCTATTCTCCCGTTTTTTATGGAATTCTGGCAGGGGTATTTACCTCATATATAGCCCCTGGGGCCATATATTGAGGTATTTTAGCCAGCCAAGGTGTTTCTATTGCTGCCTCAGGGCGCCCCCCCCCAGCGCCCTGCACCCTCAGTGACCGGAGTGTGAAGTGTGTGAGAGGAGCAATGGCGCACAGCTGCAGTGCTGTGCGCTACCTTGGTGAAGACAGAGTCTTCATGCCGCCGATTTTCCGGACCATCTTCTTGCTTCTGGCTCTGTAAGGGGGACGGCGGCGCGGCTCCGGGACCGAACATCAAGGCTGGGCCTGCGGTCGATCCCTCTGGAGCTAATGGTGTCCAGTAGCCTAAGAAGCCCAATCCAGCTGCAAGCAGGCGAGTTCGCTTCTTCTCCCCTTAGTCCCTCGCTGCAGTGAGCCTGTTGCCAGCAGGTCTCACTGAAAATAACAAATTCTAAGACTATAACTTTCTAAGAGCTCAGGAGAGCCCCTAGTGTGCATCCAACCTCGGCCGGGCACGAAATCTAACTGAGGCTTGGAGGAGGGTCATAGTGGGAGGGGCCAGTGCACACCAGGTAGTCTAAGATCTTTCTAGAGTGCCCAGCCTCCTTCGGAGCCCGCTATTCCCCATGGTCCTTACGGAGTTCCCAGCATCCACTAGGACGTTAGAGAAATACATGTGATGGCGTGTAGAAAATAGACAACAGGCCCAAATATTCAAGATGGTTAAATTCTGACTCCTGAGATAAGAGGCTTGTGGAATTAGAAAGAATAAATAAATATGTACTGATAAGAGAACTGAAGTATACTGTGTATTAAAAAGATGGAAAGCTTTTAGGTGTTTAAGATAACTGCCGTTATTTGGAATTCTGTGGATTGGCCTGGGTTGTAGGTGAAAGGCAGAGCGATTGGTTAATTTGTTAGGGTGTGAAAGGGTTAAGGATGTGAGTGATTTAACATGCAGAGGTGCTTTAAGAGAGGAGGGGGCCCGTGTGCAGGCTCAGGCGGTGCAGGAGACACTGGCATGGTGCCAATCTACTGCACATGCACAGGTCTCTGGGATGCCCGTGTCGCGTTACCGGGGACATCGATATTGCGAATGCACAAATCAGAGGCGTATCTAGGGTAGGGCGAGTGGGGCACGTGCCCTGGGCGCCTTGGCAGGCCCAGGAGAGGGGGGCGCCGCCAGCGGCCAGGGCATCATGTCCCACTCGCCCCCGTCAACCCGAAATGTGAGGGGAGGAGAGCGCAGCGTCTCTCCCTCCCCTCACCGCCGCTGCCAGCACTAGCAGCGCTGTGTCCGGTCTCCGGCGTTAGCCAATCAGAGCTTGCGGACTGGCTCCTGATTGGCTGCCGGTCCGCGAGCTCTGATTGGCTAGCGAACCGGCGCCAGACAGCCGCCGAAGACCTGGAGCGGTGAGGGGAAGGAGAGGTGCTGCGCTGCGCTCTCCTCCCCTCACATAACAACAAGCGGCCAGTGAGTGACTGGGGGGGGGGGGGGGTGGCGGCAGCACAGTGGGGCATGTAACTGGCACCAAATGGGGCATGTAGCTGGCACTGTGGAGCATGTAACTGGCACTGTGGGGCATGTATCTGGCACAGTGGGGCAATGTAACTGGCACAGTGGGGCAATGTAACTGGCACTGTGGGGCAAAGTAACTGGCACTGTGGGGCAAAGTAACTGGCACTGTAACTGGCACTGTGGGGCAATGTATCTGGCACAGTGGGGCAATGTATCTGGCACTGTGGGGCAATGTAACTGGCACTGTGGGGCAATGTAACTGGCACTGTGGGCAATGTAACTGGCACTGTGGGGCAATGTATCCGGCACTGTGGGGCAGTGCACTGTGGGGTAAAGTAACTGGCACTGTGGGGCAAAGTAACTGGCACTGTGGGGCAATGTATCTGGCACAGTGGGGCAATGTATCTGGCACTGTGGGGCAATGTAACTGGCACAGTGGGGCAATGTAACTGGCACTGTGGGGTAAAGTAACTGGCACTGTGGAGCAAAGTAACTGGCACTGTAACTGGCACTGTGGGGCAATGTAACTGGCACAGTGGGGCAATGTATCTGACACTGTGGGGCAATGTAACTGGCACTGTGGGGCAATGTAACTGGCACTGTGGGGCAATGTAACTGGCACTGTGGGGCATGTATTTGGCACTGTGGGGCAATGTATCCGGCACTGTGGGGCAATGTATCCGGCACTGTGGGGCATTGTATCCGGCACTGTGGGGCATTGTATCCGGCACTGTGGGGCAATGTATCTGGCACTGTGGGGCATTGTATCTGGCACTGTGGGGCAATGTAACTGGCACTGTGGGCCATTTTCAGTGGCCACACCCCTTCTGGAGCGTGACCACACCCCTTCTGGAGCAAGGCCACACCCCTTCGGGAGCGTGGCCACACCCATTTTTGGCGCGCGCACGTGCTTCTTTTTGTGTGGATTGTTTTTGTTTGGGGGGGGGGGGGGCGCCATTTTCCATCTTGCCCCTGGGCTCCGAAAACCCTAGCTACGCCTCTGGCACAAATCACCTGAACATGGCTGAGGCAGCCATTTTCCCAGTGATTTTAGCATCTCTGCAGCCAGTGCCAGGTTGATGGAGCAGTAAGTAAAAATGGGTGCCTGGCTTGTGGTGTGTGGGCCCCCCTGGACCCAGGGGCCCTGGTGCACCGTACACCTTGCACCCATTATAGATTCGCCAGTGTTAACATGGAAAAAGCAAGACCTAATGGGAATGAGGTGAGATAAGTGGATGCTTACTGTGCAATTAATTTTGGATTCCTATGCACAGAAGTTTCCCACTCACCTGTCCTTTTGTTGAATGTTTTATTTGTGTTGCGTGATGGTGTTGCTGGATGGAAAAGCACCATTAACAGTGGACATGTAATGCAGGTGGTTAGCAGCAAGAGGATGTGAAAGAGAAAACAAGGATGTGAAGAACACAATTCAGTAGGAATGAAAGATCAAGAGCTGATAGATGTAAAAAAAAGTACCATAAGCTTAAACTATAAATAATAATGGAACTTGGCTAAGGGGGGTATTCAACTGATGTCGGATCCTTTCCGACGGAAAGGGATCCGACATTTCAGTATTCAATGAGCCTGTAGGATTTAGCAGTTCTCGACAATGTTGCGGCTAATCTGTCGGAAAAACGACAGCCCAATTGAATATGTCGGAACACTATACGACCTAAAAAAGTCGGAAACTGCTGTCTTTCTGACAAGACGGCAGTTCCTACTTGAATTGAATATGCCACAAAGATGTATAGATGAAAAAGAGGAAAAGTCCAAAAAAACAGAACAGAGCTTTGTGGTTCATGAAAAGAGAAAAGATGAGTGGAACAGATCGCTGTTATGGAAGACTCTACAGTTCCTGACAGATAGATGAAAGAAGTTTTAAGATAGAAAGCCCTTGCATTCCCAAAATAAGTGAGTTTAAACTAGCAAAGAGAACTAAAAGGCTGTAGATAAATCAAGTAGAGGAAGTATGGTGTACTGACCTGTTTCTATGGTGCAACCAGGGAAGGGATTTGTAGCTGCATCTGCATAAAGTTGCAGATGGACGACTGCCAAAGGACGCAGATACGAATGTGGATGAGACTGACTCAGAACCAGTCCCCAAGATACAATAGAAGTCATACCAATAAGAAGCTGTACTTAGTTTGCCCAGGGTTGCTTGTGTATAGGCTTCAGTACCAGCTATTGTATTCAGAGGTGATTGTACCTGAGCAGGAAGTAGATGCATGATCGGGGTCAGTGAGGCTAGAGCTGAAGACAATAATGCCCAGATTTATCAAGCCTTCAGGAGTGATACATAGCACAATGATATAGTAGCTGCCAACCACCTCCTAACCGCCATATTACAGGCTATGTTTGATAAATGACAGTTAGGAGCTGATTGGCTAGTACTTTATCACTGTGCTATTTATCACTCTCCAAGGCTTTATAAATCTGGGCATTAGTACAGTATGTAGGCTGCTGTATAACTATATGACCATGTTAAGAAGTGGGTGCTGTGGTCCCTCTCTAAATGATCACAAAAGCAGTCCCCATAACTTTCTAATGGCAAATGTGATAAATCCCCAAATTACAAAAACTTAGCTTTTCTGGGCTGGGTCCTGACATGCGCAAGATGGCGTTAGCCATGTAGCCTATGGGCTAGATTTACATATTACTTTTGGAAAGGAGTCCCAATGGGTTTCTATACGAAGTGTGTCGGGTTATAAAACCTGGTGCTTCTGATTGTGTTTATGTACAAAATTTAAAAAGACTTCTCCAAAACATGTTGTGGACTATTTTTGAAACCCACACAAGTCATACAATAGTGATGACACAGTGTTTTATGAGGTACAACAATGAATGGAAGGGGACCATTTGTGAAAAAGAGCCAATAAATGGAAGAAACGCCTAATTTCCATCCAATAGTTTCCATTCACACAACTTAGAAATAACAAACCTTGGAGTTTATTCATGTAGTATGCAGTGCTGAAATGCAGCATGGCCTCCAATCGCCCCTGCTGTCGGCAAGTGTGTATGGACTTGCCGGTGCTGACGATATCGTCGGGTACATACATCGTCTACTGGTGATAACCCAATCAGGACCTGCTTTTTACACTTCTGAATAAAAACAGTGATAGTGGGGCTGCTGGGAGTGCTATACTGATAGGACTGTTTATGGGATACAGTTCCCCCTGGTCTTTTGGGATCCACTCTGCCGAAGTATTAATTGTGAAAAACATATTGCTGTATTCTGCAAGGGATGGTTCTATACAGTGCTGGGTGCATATCAGAATTGAGGGGATATTAAGCTACTGTAAATGGATCTATTTACACTCACTGTGGCTGACACTGAGTCACACACACTGCTTCAACCACATTACCGTCTTTTGGCTTAGGCATGTCTGGAACTGAATGCTAATGCTAGTATAAGCTCTTCTCCTGGTGTAATACCATGCATCTGAATGTCCAAGGGCTAGGATGGTGCTGCTTCAGTTGCAACCATCAAAAGCACCATTGGGACTTCACCAGCCCCACGATAAGAATAGGAGGGAGTAAAGAAGGATGAGGCTACTCAAAAAAGGACATATGTAAGGAGAGTCTCAAAGTTTATTGTTGAAGATGGGATGGAGCATCATAATGAGCACAATACATTAATAATAAAGCTTGTGGTGTGTTGGTGCACTACCTAAATCTGAAGCCCTGCTAGTGTGATGGGAGCTGTCTGGTTAAGGGGGTAACCACCCTACTAGGTAATGAATAAGCTAATTGAGGAACTGGCTCCTGACCTGATAGTCAAAGAGATTGTGAGTAGGAGTGTGATGTTCATATTGTCTATTTACAGTAGCAGAAGAACTAACCCTTGCCTGCACAGTATAAATGCCCAGTAAATCTGTCCATAAGATGAGTGCCCGGTTCCCCAATTAGCCGATTCAATACAAAAATATGTAATTACAGTAAGTCTATTTGAAGGGTTATGGAGGACCGGTTCTAATCCTGAGATGCCTGGGCAGGAAAATAATATAAGGAAATATAATACAAGGGGTACAGCCAGATTTTTCTCATCCAGTTTTGATATGTGTTTTGTCTTTTTTTGTATAGTAGTCATAATGTCCTGTACGGTATGTTTCTTTTTTTGAGAAAATCTGTTAATTGTATTATTAATGCATAACAGAGGTAACAGACAGTAGAATTACAACATCCCAGAAATACAAGCACAGAAAACAGAGGATGAGGATGAGCGCTGAGTGAAATATATCAAGCAGGTTATGCAATAGGGAGAAGAAATCGCTATGAAACCAAGAATGCAAAAAATGAGACAAATAGAAATCAAGCAAGAGGAGTGGAGAAGAAAAGAGAGAAGTGATAGAAAGGAAATAGTAAGAGTAAGAAGTGGTAAAGTAGGAAAAGAATGCGAGGCGGTCGGTGTCTGCAAAATCCAGATAGCAGATTAAAGAAGGACTATAAGGTAGTTAACGGAGTTTCGGCCTGAAAGTAGCTAGTCCTCGGTGACCATACCACGTTAAGGGAGTGTCGTGTAGAACTGAGGTAATTTTTTCAACTCTATAAGTAGACCAGACTGCATTAATCGTGGCTGTTAAGGAGGGTGATAAAGGTTGCTTCCATTGAGCAGCTATATGACATTTAGTTGCACTGAGAATGTGATTAATCAATTTTTGAGTTGAGGGTGGTGAATGCGGGAGAGGTCTAAACAATAGGGAATAAAGTGGGGAGGAAGGCATTTGAATATTAGTAACATGTTTAATCAGGTCGTGAATCTCCCGCCAGAAGGAACGAACAAGGGGGCTGTGCCACCAAACATGCAGGAAAACTCCCTTTTGGACACAGAGTCTCCAGCACAAATCACTGATAGTAGGGTAGATAGTGTGAAGCCTGGCAGGGACCATATACCAGCAATAATAGACTTTATACGCATTTTATTTGATACGAGCAGAAATAGAGCATTTAGTAGTCGCCAGTCTAATTTTAACCCAGTCAGCAGGATCTAGAACCTCGCCCGTGTCTTTCTCCCATGATAATTCATGGGTGTCCTTGAAGGGTTGCGGATAGGATACGAGTATTTGATAGATGGTACAGATGAGTTTTGTAGTTATATGTGAATGGCGGCATAGAGATTTTAACGGGGAACAAGAAAGGGAGGTGGTCAGACGTGGACGAGAGTTATAGAAGTGACAGATCTGTAAATATTGATAAAAGAAAGAGTGAGGGAGCGAAAATCAAGATTGAAGGAAGGAAAAATCAGGAAAGGAAGTCAAAGGGGTAATGTCAAGTGGAAAGAGAAGATTGTGTCGGGTCCAGCGGTGGAAGGCCTTGTGATCTAGGCCAGGAGTAAAAGCAGGATTATTCCAGAGAGTGGTTAATAGAGGATGCAGAGCGCGTAAATTATAAAATTTGACACAGAAATCCCACGTACGCAGAGTATGACGAGTAGCTGGTAAAAGAGTATATGAGGCTGGACGGCTCGAAGAGGGAGACCATAAGAGAGTACTAAGAAAGTAGTATGTTACACAGTCAGCTTCTACAGCTGTCCACACTCTTTGGGAGGGCGGGGCATGCCACAGAATACAGGGTGCCAAGTTAACTGCGCGGTAATATTTGACAAAAACCGGAAGACCAAGATCCCCCCCCCATAGTGTGATGTTTCTGTAAAAGGCATTTCCGAACTCTAGGTTTTTTCCGGCCCATATAAAAGTGTTGATAGCTCCTTGTAATTGTTTCAAGGCTTTCATAGGGACAGATATGGGGAGAGTTTGCCACATATAAAGTAAACGAGGAAGGACTGACATTTTCGCAGATGCCGTACGACCCAGCCATTAAATAAACTGTTTATCCCAAGAGGAGAGATCTGATTTAATGGAGGCAAACAGCCTGGGAAAAATAGCAGAATAAAGTTCAGAGGGTGCTTTAGTAAGATATGTACCCAAATACTTAATTTTTGTGATCCTGCCAGCGAAGCGGAAACGCGCCTTGTAATGCAGCGAGTTCCGGTGCAGTAATATTAAAGCTTCAGATTTGGTGGTATTTATTCTATAATTGGAAAATTGACTGTAGAGGTCAAGTTCCGTGAATAGAGCGGAAAGGGAGTGAGCAGGATTAGTCAGGGTTAGGATTAAGTCATCAGCGTACAAGGCGATTTTGTGGCCAATAGAGCCCACTTTAATACCAGTGATATCTCTATTAAGTCGAATCCTAGCGGCTAGGGGTTCCATGACTATAGCAAATAATAGGTGTGAAAGGGGACAACCCTGCCTAGTGCCATTGTCAATATGAAAAGGATCGGATACAAGGCCATTAACTAAAACAGACGCTGATGGGTTACCTTACAATACAGAGAAAGAATACCAGTGAGAAATGGCCCCCCGAAACCCATAGAAAGAAGGGTGTGCTGTATAAAAGACCAGGCCACTCTGTCGAAAGCTTTTTCGGCATCTAAAGCCACCACCAGGGCTAAAGATAAATCAGGTCAATAAGCCGTCTGGTATTATCAGAGGCTTGCCTATTTGGAATAAAATCCCACTTGATCAGGGTGCATCAGACTAGGTAAAAGAGGGGCTAGACGGTTGGCTAGAATCTTGGCAAATAGCTTTAAATCCATATTCAATAGGGATATGGGTCTATAGTTACCCATCGCCAACGGATCTCTATTAGGCTTAGGGATTTCAATAATATTGGCCCTGGTAGTGGCTAAGTCGAGTGTGGCGCCCTGTAAGAGAGAATTAAAGAAGAGCGTAAGCATAGGTAATAGAGAGATAATAGAGAGAAAATTTCTTATAGTAGAGGGCAATAAAGCCGTCTGGACCAGGCGCCGCGGAACATCGCAGTGTCTTGATAGCGGCGAGAATTTCCACATCAGTAATTGGAGAATTAAGGGTAGAAGCCTGAGTTAGGGAGAGTTTGGGGAGGCCACAGGATTCCAAGTACTGGCAAGTCGCATCTAGGTTGTAACGGGGGGCACCATCAGTTGAAGTAAGGTTATAAAGAGATTTGTAGAACGAGTGAAATTGGTCAGCCATTAATTGGGGATCATACGTAGTGGAGCCGTTAGAGCAAGTTAGGCTATGAATACGGTTACGGGTACATTTAGCACGAAGTTGGCGAGCTAGCAAAGAATCTGCTTTGTTGGATTTTTCGTAAAATCTTTGCCGGGCCCATAAGAGGGCATGGGAAGCCTTAGTGGACAGAATCTGATCTAATTGGACCTTGATGGAGAGGATTTTAAGATACGTGTGTCATTTAGGAAAGCATTGATGTAAGAGAGTTAGAGAAGTTAAGGTAGATTCCAACTCTCGTATGCGTGTCAGGGTGGCTTTTTTTGTGCAACAGACAGACTAATTAAGGAACCACAGAGGGTAGCCTTATGGGTTTCCCAAATCGTTGGAGGAGGGATATCAGGAGTGTTATTTAGTGTGTAAAAGTTAGTTATGGTTGAATTAAGATCAGCTACAATTTCGGGTTTGAGGAGCAAGGCATCATTAAGACGCCAATGACGCATGACAGGAATCGAGTGCGAAATGTTGATATCTAATTCTACAGCGAGGTGATCCCATCACGAGACTGGAGAGATCCGAGTGCCGAGAAGATTTTGAGAGGTCGACCGATAAACGAATAGATAATCTATGTGCGTGTAAATATCGTGAGATGGAGAATAGTGCATACAGCCTGTAGCCGAGGGATATAGCACCCGCCAGGCATCATAAAGATCCCAGTGGGATAAGTGGGAAAGGAGATGTTTCGAGAGTCTAGCATAAGAGGGGAGAGCTAAATTTATGCAAGATCTATCTAGAAGAGGCTTTAATGTAGCATTGAAATCGCCTCCGATGATGGTTAGACATCTGGGTAGTTGTGCAAGACGGCCAAAAAAGGCGGATTAAAGGGAGCATTGCTGCCTGTTTGGAGCATAAAGTGAGGCCAGCATAATTGGTGACTGATTATAAGAGCCAATTAGGAGAATGAATCTACCTTTATCATCTGAAATAGTGTTGTCAATTGTAATGGGAAAGTTACGGTGTAACAATATGGTGGTGCCACGCCGTTTGGAAGACATAGATGAATAATAAACATGTGAATATTTTTTGCAAGATAGGGACAGATGGGGAGGTTTAAGATGCGTTTCTTGCAACATAACAATGTCAGGATTGCATCTAGTAAAATACTTAATAGCCATGGCACGTTTTGTCGGGGAGTTAAGGCCGTTAACATTAAGTGAGATCACGTTCAGTGTCATGGGGAATCATCAATCAAGGGGATAGAGTGATAAGGAATGCAGACACCGACCACATCAAGAGAAAGAAGAGAGAAAGAAAGCGAAGAACAGAAAAGAAGACAGATGAATGTGAAAACCAAGAAGAGAACAGGAGGAACCCCTCTTAGGAATAGGAGGAGTTCAATCAAATAAGGGCAAAAGACATAGAGACCTACCCTAAGTTGGGAAGCGTGGACAAGGGTGAGAATTAACAAGAGAGCATTTTCACACATGTAGGCAATTCACTAGGGAATGACAGGAATACACAATAAGGCATAGAGACAGAGCCAAGGTGGGAGGGAAAAGGGAGTATCGACATACAGAACAGAACAAGAAGCTAAATGAGAGAGCAACCGTGAGAATTAGGAAGGATAGTAATAGGAAGTAGGGAAAAATCACAACAACAAAAAGAACACAGTTAAAGTACCCCAGGTGTTGTTGCACAGAGCCGTGTAGTGTCAGCACAGTGATCAATAATAGTAAGCAGAGTGAATTAGGTGGAGCAACCCAAGGAGACGCTGGTCCAACCGAGACTGAAAGCCGCAAGGCATGTAGCAATGACAGAAATGCGGCAATTACAACAGTAACAAACAAAGGTGTATTTGCAAACCTATCAGAAAGCAAAAGCAGTAAAGAAAAAAAAAATTCTAAAAAAGAGACAAAAACAGGTAAAAAAATTACTGTGAAAAAGATAGGAGTAATAAAGCCATGCGAACAATCAAATAGTAAAATAGAGAAAGAAACACAATATGTTGACACGGTCAAGCAACAGACCAGTCTGGGGCAGGAGCTGGTGGGCTACCCCGAGGGGTGCTCGATGCCTGGTGTAAGAATTCCGGAAGATCAGCAATAAGACCAAACTTTTGAAGCAGTTCATAGCCTTGAAGAGGCGTCTTAACAACGTGTGTGTTCCCATCTTTGGAAACAACAAGTTGGAACAGGAAGCCCCATCTGTATTTAATAGAGTGGTTTCTCAGGGTTTTAGTGATGTTGACAAGATCTTGCCTCTTCCGGAGTGTCGATTGAGACAGGTCCTGGAACAACTGAAGTGGGGACCCTGCATAAGCAACAGTCGGAGTGCCTCTAACTGTGGACATGATTTGTTCCTTAGATCGGAAGTAGTGAAATCGAAGAATGACATCAAGCGGTGGTTGTGAAGGAGGAGGTTTCGCTTGAAGGGCTCGGTGAAATCGATCCAGGAGGGGAGAAGACTTGGAAATATCCGGAACCACATGTAGAAAGAGACCTTCCAAACACTCAGGAAGGGCATCAGGAGTCACCGATTCAGGAATATTGCGGACACGCAGGTTGTTAAGCCTATTCCGATTTTCAAGATCTTTAAGTTGGTCTTTATAAGTCTCCATTTCGAGCCTGACGTCGGCAAGTTCCTGTTCTACTACCGTCTGGTACTGACACACTTCGTCCATTTTATGTTCAATGGCATCAGAGCGGGAACCCAAGTCATCCAGCTCGGATTGAAGCTCAGTCAGGATAGTTCTCATCTCCGATTGGATGATCTTAGTAACAACAGCAACAATAGCTGCAGGAGAAAGAGTCTCAGTAGACGCAGTGACATCCTCTGAATCAGACACCTGGTCCGCAGCGGAAAGGCATTTAGGGAGGGTGCCCGTTTTCTCCCACGCACGTAGAATATTCGGTTTAGGGGTCACAGAATTCTTACAGTTTCTTTGAAACATAAGAGTCAGTGGAGTAGGTGTGTGAGTGAGAATTCAAATACTTCGTGAGACAGCTAACAGAGGCAAAAGGTTGTGCAGGTAGTGTCGGGAAGCACAGCGATAGTAGGGAGAGTCTCCGTTACACATACAAAAGAAACCTCTCAATTCCCCAGTGGTTGAGTGTGTTAAATCATAATGCAATGTGGAGGAGACATGAGAAAGAAGGAGCTAGGCTATATTGAGTGATACGTGTTACAGTCACAACGGAGGTACATTGGGAAAAGCCACAGACTATAGAGGAAAGCAGTGACCGTGTCAGCACAGGACACCACTGAGTCCTTCTACACTGGAGGCTCCACTGAGGAGTATCCGTAATTGGGCAGAGCAGCCCAGCGTACCCAGGTTGAGGGGAGCAGCTGGAGGGACACGGAGATCACACTTAGAAGTGGCTAAGAACAAGGGTTGGGGGAGTGCAAAAATAAACAATAAGTGAAGCTCTTTGGCTGCTATGATACTTACTGTCCCTTGTATAGAAGTGGATCACTTGAGGAGGGAAGGTGCAGGGCGGGTGCAGTCTGAGTCCAACAGCCGTCAACAGGGGTGTAAAGGGCACTCCCGCAGCCTGTAAGAGGTTACAGCACGGCCGCTGGGATGATGGCCGCAGTATCGCAGAGTTATAGTCAGCCCCCACTGTTATGCACACCAGTGCCTGCAGGAATGTACTGGTGTTTGAACTGTTATGCACACCAGTGCCTGCAGGAATGTACTGGTGTCTGAACAGAGAGGGATGCAAAACAAATGAACTCACAGACAGACTGGGAAATATGACATAACGTACACAGAAGGTGATAGGGTAACAAAACCAACACAGAGTGAACAGAGAAGCCCAGAGGATAAGAAACTGGGTGTCTCCCTAGTATTAGAAATGCTCAGATGGAAAAAGCAAGATGTTGTGTTTTAATACGTAGAGAACCCGAAATGCTGTTGCTAAGGGCAACAGCAAAACCCTAAAGGGTTACCAACGGGTGTGGCAGTAAACTCCTTGGTCAGAGATGGAATAATAGACACAAGGAGAGTCTCCACAATCCTAATTCTCACTTGCAGGGCCCAGGTACAGCTTACTGCCACTAAACTGACACATGGACACCCTGCACAGTGAGAGAGGATTAAGCAGGCAGGTCTGAAAGTACAGCCACAAACCTGCTGGGTTCACAGAATATCAAAAGAACCTCAGCAGGCTAAACGACTGACTCCAGTCTTACTGCTAGGTCTGGATTGGCAGAGTGTAGTACCAAATCCCCAGGCCTATTTGCAGTAAGCAACAACAAATACAAAGCTACACAGTACTGGCTAACTTTCAGGAACTGACTAACCAACAAAGATTCAGCAGCATCTGCTTAACCTGAGAAGAGGCCTTATAAAGCAGGTGCTGTCCACGCCCCCCTCAGACCTCACAGACTGTGAGCACAAAAACCAGCACCGGATCCCCTGCCTGTAACCACTGCACAGCAAAAGACCCGAACCGGAGTATCAGCTGCGCTCAGGTTACTCCGCTAGCACTTGTCTCCCGGTTGCCATGACGACGTGGCAGCACAGGGCAGGAGACCCTAACAGTACCCCCCCTCTGACGAGGGGTCAAAGAACCCCTACCACCGGGTTTATCGGGGAACTGCGAGAAGAAAGAGCGTATCAGTCTGGGGGCATGAAGATCACAACTGCGCACCCACGACCGCTCCTCCGGGCCATACCCCTTCCAGTGCACCAAAAATGACAGCCGACCCCGAACCATCTTGGAGTCAAGAATCCTTTCAACAACAAACTCCCTCTGACCACGTATCAGAAGAGGGGAAGGTCTTCCTCTGGAAGAAGGATTACTAATCGCCCGTTTTAAAAGGGAACAATGAAATGTTTTATTGATACCCAAAGAACGGGGCAGATCTAACTGAAATGCCACCGGATTGATAACCCTGGTGATCTTATAAGGGCCGATGAACCGGGGGCCTAACTTATAAGATGGCTGTCTCAACTTCAAATTCTTGGTAGACAACCAGACGAAGTCTCCTAATTTGAAGCTGCAGGGTCTTTTCCGCTTATCAAAAACCCTTTTGGTCACTAATGACACAGACACAAGGGCTTTCTTCACTTTCCTCCAAATACCTCTAAGGACCGAAACGACAGAGGAACCACCAGGCGTGGAGTCCAGGGGGTCAAAAGAATTGGCCTTAGGATGATGCCCATACACACAAAGGAAGGGAGAGATCCCTGTAGCAGAGTGAGCCGCGTTGTTATAGGCAAACTCCGCCATTGACAGATGTGCAACCCAGTCAGTCTGACACTTGGAGACATAACACCTGAGGAACTGCTCCAAGGACTGGTTCACCCTTTCAGTTTGCCCATTAGACTGCGGATGGTAGCCTGACGACAAGCTGACAGAAATCTGGAGATCGGAACAAAATGCCCTCCCGAATTTGGCCACAAACTGGGATCGGAGGTCAGAGACCACATCAAGTGGCAACCCGTGGAGACGCACAACATGCAGCATAAATAATTCAGACAGGCGTCTGGCCGATGGCAGCCCAACCAGTGGAACGAAGTGCGCCATCTTCGAAAACCTGTCAACGACAACCCAGATGGCTGTCATCCCCGAGGATTTGGGCAAGTCCACAACAAAATCCATTGAAATGTGGGTCCATGGCTTAGATGGAATAGAGAGTGGATGTAATGGGCCAACAGGAACCCCTCTAGGAGTCCTATTTCGGGCACAGATGTCACATGCCCGAACCCACTGATCCACATCCTTAGCCACCGAGGGCCACCACACCGCCCTAGATAGCAACTCCCGAGTTCTGGCAATACCCGGGTGACCTGCCGATTTCTTGGCATGGAATTCCAGGAACACTCGCTGTCTTAACCTAGGAGGCACAAACAAAAGACCTACCGGAAGGTCTGGAGGAGCCTGCTCCTGTGCTCTAAGGACTAATGACAAGAGGTCCTGGGTAATGCCCACTTTAATACATGATGGGGACACAATGGGCAACGGCTCCTCGGTGGTCTCCTGGATTGGAGCAAAACTCCGCAAGAGCGCATCAGCCTTGATGTTTTTTGACCCAGGGCGATATGTTATCAAAAAATTAAAGCGAGCAAAAAACAAAGCCCATCGTGCCTGCCTGGCATTGAGACGCTTCGCTGACTCTAAATATGCCAAATTCTTATGGTCGGTGAGAATTGAGACCACAAACTTAGCCCCCTCAAGCCAGTGTCTCCACTCCTCGAGTGCATCCTTAATAGCCAACAATTCCCGGTTACCCACGTCATAATTCATCTCGGCAGGCGAAAATTTACGGGAAAAGTAAGCACAGGGATGAAGGCGATTATCAGACACTCCCATCTGAGAGAGCACTGCCCCAATACCCATCTCAGAGGCATCCACCTCCACCACAAAAGGACGCTCTGGATCTGGGTGTCGCAGCACCTTGGCCGAGACAAATGCCCTTTTGAGACGGGCAAAAGCCGCTTTGGCCTCACGAGACCAGTGAGCAACATCCGCCCCTTTCTTAGTGAGTGCCACCAAAGGCGCCACTATAGACGAAAATCCAGCGATAAATCGTCTATAAAAATTTGCAAAGCCCAGGAAACGCTGAAGCGCCTTCAAACTAGTGGGCTGCACCCAATCCAGGACTGCCTGTACCTTGGAACCCTCCATTTGGAAACCTTCTGGGGAGATAATATATCCTAGAAATGCGATTTGCTGAACTTCAAATTCGCACTTCTCCAGCTTCGCCCCAAGCCGGTGGTCTCTGAGTTTCTGGAGGACTAAGCGTACATGCTTCCGATGTTCCTCCAGGGAATGGGAGAAGATTAGGATGTCATCTAAGTATACAACTAAGAATCTATCCAAATATTCCCTGAGCACATCGTTCATGAAATCCTGGAAGACTGCCGGGGCATTACAGAGCCCAAAAGGCATCACCAAATATTCATAATGCCCTGAGTGGGTATTAAAGGCAGTCTTCCATTCATCCCCCTCTCTTATTCGGATTAGATTGTACGCACCGCGTAGGTCAATCTTAGAAAAAATGGTGGCAGTACGAAGCTGGTCAAACAAGACCGAAATGAGAGGCAGTGGGTATGAGTTTTTAATCGTGATACGGTTCAATTCCCTGAAGTCGATGCAGGGTCGCAATGAACCGTCCTTTTTACCCACGAAGAAGAACCCCGACCCAACTGGAGACTGTGGAGGTCTGATAAATCCTTTAGCCAAGTTCTCCTGAATGTACTCTGCCATAGCCTGAGTCTCAGGACGTGACAGGGAGTACAACCTGCTCTTGGGAAGCTTAGCATTCGGCAACAAATCAATGGCACAGTCATAGGGGCGATGGGGAGGTAGTACCTCTGCAACTTTTTTGGAGAACACGTCCGCAAAATCTGCATAACACCCTGGCAATCCTGGCAAACTTAGCTGCGAGAGCCTGACTGGAAGGCTCAAGCAACTCCTGAAACAATCAGTACCCCAACTAAGAATCTCCCCAGAGACCCAGTCAAATTGAGGATTGTGGGCCCTTAACCAGGGTAACCCCAACACCAATGGGGCAAAAGTACAGACAGTCACATAAAAGGACAATTTTTCAGAGTGTGTGGCTCCAATAAACAAAGAAATCTGGCTAGTGCAAGAGGTAATTTTACCCTGGGATAATGGTTCCCCGTTTAACCCACAAATCTCAATTTCCGACGCCAAGGGTACTAAGGAAACAGAGTGTTTCAGGGCGAATTGGCGGTCCATAAAAACCCCGTCGGCCCCACTGTCCACAAAGGCCCCAGTCTTGACAGTTTGACCGAGGATCTTCAAGGTCACCGGAATGATAAAAGTCTTCTTGGGAAATTCTGACTTCTGGCCTGACAGGATATTTCCCATCACCCTCAGGCCATGAAGTTTTCCGGCTTTTCTGGGCATGATACTACCACATGACCCTTATTCCCACAGTACAAACACAACCCCTGCTGTCTCCTCCGCGTCTTCTCACGCGAGGAGAGGCGGGTAGCCCCAATCTGCATAGGCTCCTCGGAAAATTCCTCAGAGTCTGAGGTTCCCTTGGGAAAGAAGGAAACCTCGGTCTCCCTTTCAAGCCTACGCTCTCTCAGCCGTCTATCCACCCGGATGGATAACTGCATGAGCTGATCCAAGCTATCAGGCAAGGGATATTGTACCAGTTGGTCTTTTATCTGGTTAGAAAGACCTCTTCGGTACTGGTGTCTCAGGGCTGGGTCATTCCACTGGGTATCATGGGCCAACCTCCGAAACTCCGTACAGTAAACCTCAACTGGCCTTCGCCCTTGCTTAAGGATCGAAATCTGAGCCTCGGCTGAGGCCGTCTTGTCAGGGTCATCATACAACATGCCCAGTGCCGTAAAAAAAGCATCAACACTTTTAAGCGACGAACAGTCAGGCTGCAACCCATATGCCCAGACCTGTGGGTCTCCTTGTAGCAAGGAAATCACTATGCCCACCCGCTGAATCTCTGACCCAGAAGACTGAGGCCTAAGCTGGAAATATAACTTGCAGCTCTCCTTGAAACAAAAGAACTGCGAGCGATCTCCAGAAAAACGATCCGGAAGATTTACTTTCGGCTCCTTAACCCCTGAAGATGCTGCTGCTGCGGGAGCTCCGCCAGCGGCCTGGGAGGTGTGCATTTTAATGGACAAATCATTAAATTGACGAGTCAGGACCTGCACCTGATCGACCACCTGTTGCAACGTATTTTGAGGGGTATGCTCCATATTCCCACAAAATTTCAACAGGAGTATTGGGCTGCTGAATATGTTAACCACACCAGTGCCTGCAGGAATGTACTGGTGTTTGAACTGTTATGCACACCAGTGCCTGCAGGAATGTACTGGTGTCTGAACAGAGAGGGATGCAAAACAAATGAACTCACAGACAGACTGGGAAATATGACATAACGTACACAGAAGGTGATAGGGTAACAAAACCAACACAGAGTGAACAGAGAAGCCCAGAGGCTAAGAAACTGGGTGTCTCCCTAGTATTAGAAATGCTCAGATGGAAAAAGCAAGATGTTGTGTTTTAATACGTAGAGAACCCGAAATGCTGTTGCTAAGGGCAACAGCAAAACCCTAAAGGGTTACCAACGGGTGTGGCAGTAAACTCCTTGGTCAGAGATGGAATAATAGACACAAGGAGAGTCTCCACAATCCTAATTCTCACTTGCAGGGCCCAGGTACAGCTTACTGCCACTAAACTGACACATGGACACCCTGCACAGTGAGAGAGGATTAAGCAGGCAGGTCTGAAAGTACAGCCACAAACCTGCTGGGTTCACAGAATATCAAAAGAACCTCAGCAGGCTAAACGACTGACTCCAGTCTTACTGCTAGGTCTGGATTGGCAGAGTGTAGTACCAAATCCCCAGGCCTATTTGCAGTAAGCAACAACAAATACAAAGCTACACAGTACTGGCTAACTTTCAGGAACTGACTAACCAACAAAGATTCAGCAGCATCTGCTTAACCTGAGAAGAGGCCTTATAAAGCAGGTGCTGTCCACGCCCCCCTCAGACCTCACAGACTGTGAGCACAAAAACCAGCACCGGATCCCCTGCCTGTAACCACTGCACAGCAAAAGACCCGAACCGGAGTATCAGCTGCGCTCAGGTTACTCCGCTAGCACTTGTCTCCCGGTTGCCATGACGACGTGGCAGCACAGGGCAGGAGACCCTAACACCCACAGACCCCGCAGGAACCCGCAAGCAGCAGGTGCTGACCGCGGGGAAAGCAGGAGGTAGCCATCCGGGAGGGAGCCAGAGAGCAGATCTACATTAGCGGGAACTTTGTGGCTGCAGCTGTTGTGAGCGTCCTGCAACGATTTCCCCTCGCTGCACCAGCGAAAGTAACTGGCATCCAAGACCGCGGCTCTGGTACAGAGGGGAGGCCGCAACCCGCAGGGGCTTCCAGAGGCAACCCCTGGATCTGTGACCGATGCCTCTCCACTAAGGGCGACCCGGCAAGGTGCAGGAGCTGTTCAGTGGTCCATAGGGACAGGCAGGAGGATAAATAGGCAGGTAAGTAGCCTTGGTCGGTGGGAGCTTCAAGCCTACGTGTCTGTCCTCCTTGATAGCCAGGCCACACATCCTGTATGGTATGTTTCACGTAAGGTCCAAACAAAGAAACTTTGCCAGTATAAAACATTTTCAGTACTTTTCAACCTCATAATCCAATTAGATGGATTAAGAGCTGTAAAACTGATGTTGCAAATCGCTTAATACACAGCACTGTTTAGTTGTTAATGATAGAATATTTTTAACTTGTATAAAACATAGAAACTAATAACGCTGCTGTATGTATGAACTTTTCTGTTAATTTTATGTTACGTACATGTCTACATTTTACATTTCAATTTTGTGCTTGTTTATTACTACACTATTGGCCTAATTCAAGGTTGATTGCAAAACAACATTTCCTCTAATGGGCAAAACCATGTGCACTGCAGGTGGGATAGATATAACATTTGCAGAGAGTTACATTTGGGTGGGTTATTTTGTGTCTGTCAGGGTAAATACTGGCTGCTTTATTTATATGCTGCAATTTAGATTTCAGTTTGAACACACCCCACCCAAATCTAACTCTCTCTGCACATGTTATATCTGCCCTGCCTGCAGTGCACATGGTTTTGCCCATTAGAGGAAAATGTTGTTTTGCAACCAACCTATATTTATATATTGAGAGTCAGAGTCTTGCATGCAGGTATGCCTAGAGGGGGGCAGGTACTGATTACCCAGACCTGGTCTTGTTGGATGGGCCTGGGTCAGCTGTTGAGAGGGACAAATGTCCCCCTCTGTAGTGCTGCTGAGGGGGACTATCGCGAAGAGGTACTGCACATAGGGCGGGATGTAATGAAATCCAAATTTGGCGGCCATGTGGGATGCTTTCCGAATGCAGACATTTTCTTAAAGGCGCAATCATTTACAAGGCTAAACCATGCCTTGTAAATGATTGCCTCTTTAAAAAAAAGTCCAAGTTCGGACGGCATCCCACACGGCTGCTGAACTTGTACTTCATTACATCCTCCTGGATTAGGCCACGCCCCCAGTATCCAGGCCATGCTCATTTGTTGGGTATAAAATGAATGAGGAATTTTAATAGGTTTGTCATATGAAGACAGTGGCTAGGTCCGGCCAGTTTACCAGCCACCGTATGGATCAGTGTGTTTTGCATTTATAGCTTTTTTGTATCACACCTTTCTATTCTTCCAATATAACCTGAGAAGGTCATTTTGTAATGTAAAGATCTTGGATTAAGTAAAGAATGAGACACTCTGCCTTGATCATCGCCTATGTTCAGAAACTGAATCAGAGTCTATCATTACTGAGGCACGCAGAGAGAATTTAAGATATATTTCAGCCAAGAATACTTGCTGACAGTGCGTACCCAGAGGCAGAGTCGGATTAAGAGCATGGGGGGCCCGGGGCACTTAAGACAGAGGGGCCCCTATTCAAGAGAAGGGGAAGGGGTGTGTGGGGGGGCGGG
This sequence comes from Pseudophryne corroboree, assembly GCF_028390025.1. Lineage (NCBI taxonomy): Eukaryota > Metazoa > Chordata > Amphibia > Anura > Myobatrachidae > Pseudophryne > Pseudophryne corroboree. The sequence goes on from NC_086446.1 coordinate 611,844,906, forward strand.
TGTCACATACCTGCCACAGCACGATCACACTGCGCTCCTGTCCCCGCCAACCGCACAGACAGCTGAGCGACGGCTCAGCTCTCCAATCATGTATGAGTGAAGCAGCCTGCCGCTCAGCCATTGTGGCAGACTACTTCAGTCATACATTATTGGACATCTGAGCCATCGCTCAGCTGTCCTGTCTGTACGGCTGCAGTGCGGACGAGAGTGCAGCACCACAGATCGGATCGGAAGAGAGAGCCGATCTGTGGTGTGACAGGAGGCTCTTTTGGAAAGGGGGGCCTGGGGTATGTATACCCGGGACCACCACCCCCCCTCTTCATCCAGCTCTGCCCAGAGGCTCAAAATGCCATACTTCTCTACTATCTAGACATACAGAAAATGACAGATCCTATCCAAAGGAATGACAGAGCATGAAGCTGCTGCTTAGGTGATTGCTCCCCTCTAAAAACTATACATGAAGCATCTCTTCTAGAATCACACATATGAGTGAGAGTGAGACACCCACGTCTTTAAGAAGCATGAGCAAACTGAATCCAACTGAATCCAGGTAATGGTACTCTAGAATTTTGCTGACTGACAGAAGTTCCCTGCCTGCCATGGAGCAGGAATGTGCTCAAGTTTCAACAAGGGTTGGAGAAGCGCAGTGTTACTGATCACCATCACAGCCAAGTGTACAAGCAACTGTTGTTTCTGACAGTGCGTACCCAGGGGCTCAGTAAGCCATACTTCTCAACTAGGTGATAAAACATATCTATATAGATACATAAAACTATAGTTTATATATAAAAGGATAACAGATCATAAGAGCCTTACTTACATGATCGTTCCCTACTGAAAACAAATGTTTCTCTTCAAGAACTGTGAGAAAGACACATCTAAGAAGCTGAGATCAGCATGAGGAAGCTGAACCCAGGTAATGGTACTGACTGCCAGAAGGGGCCAGATTGCCATGGATGGAGCTAGAATGTACTCAAGTTTCAATGGGGTCTGGAGAAGTGCAGTGTTACTGATCACCGCCCCAGCTCAACAAGTGTGCATATCTAGTATCTCAAAATGCTGAACTATCTCTATCCAGTGAAAAATAAATGTAAACCACCCATTAACAGGGTCAAGAGAACATAACGCATGTGCTGAAGTGATTAAACAAACAGTAGGGGAACAAACAGCACAAGGAAGTAGACATTGGGTTGAGCAGGGATAGATTAAGCCTTGGGCAGACTGGGGCACTTAAGACAGGGGGCCCAGGGGGAAGGGGGTGTACAGTAGATTGTACATACCTCACAACATGACCCATTTCAGGTGGGACAAAATGCTCTCTACCTGGACTTCCCTCTTAATATATGATTGGCGTCACCTGTGTTGAACTATTTAATTCATAAGAAAGGTATTTCAACATAGGTGATTGCAATCATAAATTAAGAGGGAGGTCCAGGTAGAGAGCACTTTATCGCTCCTGGAATGGGTCATGTTAGGAGTTATAGATTGCGTGTATTAAACTAATAGTTTAATAATGCCTGGGTACTGTCTATATCTCCACCTAGTGGAGAGACTATTTTATAAAGTTGTCCTGCAGTGGAACAAAGACAACTTAAACAACTTTAAAATACACCTAGAAAAATAAAATCTATAATTTACAGTATATTGCAAGAATGTAACAGCAGCCTCTGTGCTACTTACACAATGGGAGAGGACTCAGAAGGACTCTGTGTATGTGTCTATCTCTAGACCCAAATGCTCTCAGGTTACACAGGACCCAGACACCCAGGCAGATAAAAGGAGAAGCTGGGATCGCTGAGCAGGACCATAACTAGGTGTGTGCCGATGGTGCCTTGTCCACAACGCAAACGCACTGAAGGCGCACCATCTGCCAGCACACCCGCACGGCCGCTGGTACACTGACACTCCCGCTGGCCACCGCTCTGCAAGGAAAAACTGCCGCTGCCAGCTTCTCAAAGTATGCCACTCATCCTCTGGCCAGAACAGAGACAATTTGTCAGCATGAGAGGAGGAGGGGGGATCCTCTCCTCCCCGCACCTCCCCACCCCTGGCTCCTCCTGAGACCTGCAGCAGCCGTCGGGGACGAGAGATCGCGGTGTCATATCCACGGTGGGGAGCAGGCTGTGACATCAACTCTGAGCGCTCAGAGTTGATGTCACAGCCTGCTCCCCGCCAGGGACTCTGTTACAGTAATGTGTAAAAAGGGACCATGCTGCCATAATGTGAAAAAATGGGGACTCTGCTGCTGTAATGTATAAAAAGGGGACCATGCTGCCGTAATGTGTAAAAAGAGGACTCTGCTGCCATAATGTGTGAAAAGGGGACTCTGCTGGTGTAATGTGTAAAAAGGGGGACTCTGCTGCTGTAATATGTAAAAAGGGGGACTCTGCCTGTCGTAATGTTTAAGAAGGGGGACTCTGCTGTCATAATGTGTAAAAATAGGATTTTGGTACTTACCAGGTAAATCCTTTTCTTTGAATCCATAGGGGGCACTGGAGTACTCTTGGGATATAGACTGGGCATAGCCGGGAATGGCACATTTAAATATTTAAATTAGCAACTGGTTACCCCCTCCATACTCCCAGAGAGACTTCAGTATTTTTACTGAGCCGAACAGGAGCGATAGAGAGGATGAACCATAGAGAATTACATATAACATTATATGAACCCTAGAGAATTACACATAACATTATAATATAATGGTCAACACTAAAGTTGACACATAACGTAACTGATAACTATCAGATGACACCATAATAGATATCACCCTAACATCGTGACCATTGGTGATACTGTGTTACCATAAGATCCACTGAACTTACCACAAGACAGGTAAAACTGCTCTGGGTGGGCGTCCAGTGCCCCCTATGGATTCAAAGAAAAGGATTTACCTGGTAAGTACCAAAATCCTATTTTCTTTTTCATCCACCAGGGGTCACTGGAGTACTCTTGGGACGTACTAAAGGTTCCCCCGTGGGCGGGAGAGCTGTTTGGCACCTGTAACACTATACGGCCAAAGCTAGATGCTGATGCCGTAAACGTATCCAACTTGGAAAAGCGCACCAAAAAGCGTACTGATGGTCATGCACAGATGACCATGTCGCAGCTCGTTTAAGATGCGTTGTAGACGCTCCATGACCTGCTGCCCCTGATGTTCCCAAAGAACGTGTGGAATGGTCTGACACTGACGTAGGCGGTTGTAGCCTGACCATGACGTTCCTAAGAACGTGTGAAATGGTCTGACCCTGATGTAGGCGGTTGTAGTCTGCCCATGACGTTACGAAGAACTTAGCCTATGATGAAGCTAAATCTGACGTATGGCATAAGGTCTGCTTGGAAGCTGGCCAAGCCATCTTACTACATAATAGAGACCAAACCATGTGTCTGTTTTACGTACACTTGAGGTTTGGACTACATCAACGCATATTGCGCGTATCACATCTAAAGTAACTGAAATTCCTGAACCGTCTGATAACACAGGAACTACGATTGATTTAGTGATGTGTAACATCTTTGGTCAGAACAACGGAATTTGTACGAAGTTCCGCTCTATGATGATAAAACACCAGATACGGTGGGTTGGCTGACAAAGCACCCAATGTTAAAACACGTCTTGCTGATGCCACGGCTAAGACAACTTGTTTTCCAAATGACTTAACCTCCACTTGATGCAAGGGTTCAAAATATGAACATTGTACCAAATCTAACTCAAAGGCCGTCCTCTGAAGACACCTTGCAGGAAGGTGTGTACAATCGGCAAAAGAGCGAAACACCTTTAAAGGTAATTGACAAAGCAAAGACCTGCACTTTGGCTTTTAGTCCTCCACCTAACCCAGTCTGTAAAAAAAATTAAAACAAAAAGACTGTTAACCTGAAAGATTATGTCGGAACCTTCCGAGCTTCACACCAACCTATATAGACACGCTACTGAGCTGCCGTAACTGGCTTCTTAGCCTGTAACATGGTTGGTAAAACAAATTACAGAATGTTCTCTCTGCTGAAGAGGACGGTTATAAGAACTACCCCGTCAAACGCAGCCACGTTAAATCGGGGTAAAAGAACAAACCTTGTTGTAACAGGTATTCACGTGGCGGAAGCGGTCAAAGCTCGGCTGCGAGTAGGTCGCGGAGATCCAAAAACCATGCTCTTCCAGGCAAATGCGGCACCACTAGTCTGACCGTCGTGGACTCTTGTGTGGTCCGCTTTAGCAACCGTGGAAACAGCGGAAACGGTGGAAACAGATGCACAAAACTGTACGGCCACACCATTGTGAGAGCATCCACTGCCACAGCCTCTGGAGCTCTTGTTGTGGCCACAAACTGGAATGTTTGATGACTGTTGGCGACATGCCATTAGATCCCTGGGTAATTCCACTGCTGGACCATCATCTGGAACGCTTGAAAAGCCAAATCCCAGTAGCCTGGATGAACATTTTGACAGCCAGGTAAGCTGCCTTCCAGTTGTCCTTCAAGAACAAACACTGGCGACAATATCACCTGGTGACGGTCGACCCAATTGAGGATTCGAGCCACCTCCCGCATGGCCATGCGACCTCAAATTTCTCCTTGTCTCTGAGATCGGAGCATGTGCACCGCTTGGTGCAGTGCGTTGGAAATTGGCCTGAGTACTAGGTCAGTTAATTGACAGCAATCTTCCGTGATCTGACCAGAGACTCTGAAGTTGACCAGTTTGGACCACAGGTCCCCCAACCTTTGAGACTCGCGTCCGTTGCAAGAATTATCCAATTGCAGACGCCGAACTTTCTCCGTGCGGTGAGATTGTGTACTTGTAGCCACCAGAGTAGTGATACTCTGGCCCTTGGAGACAACCGCACTTCCTGATGAATGTGTATGTGACCGCCGTTGCGTTGTCTGACTGCACTTGGCAGTAGATGCGTGCAATGACATCCAGGTGAAAACGACCTGAGTGAACTCCTGCGAACTGGAGTGCGTGGAAAACCGCCACTCTCCTTCCAAAAAGTGGAATGGCACAAATCCACAGAGTCAGTCCGTGGAATTGCGTACTAACCGTACATGATGACGAACACTTTGTGTTGTGTTCAGTCAGGGAAAACCGTGTATCCCAGAATCATTCCTATGCAAAAAATCCTTGTGACGGAATGAGGGTTGATCTCCTGAGGTTGACAATTCAACCGCGCTGACCGACGCCATTGTACGCTAGTAAGGCACGTTGCAGGAATAAGCATTGAGACGGAGCGTTGATGAGCAGCTCTCCAAAGTACGGAACTGTTATCCCTCTCCGGGATCTGAGAAGAACTATCATAACAGCCTTTACTTGTGACTACCCGAGGCGCCGATAAGAAGCCAAACGGTAGCGTTTGAAAGCAAGAAAGTTTTTACAGCAAACCATAAGTAGGCCTGATTCGTCTAAATACGAGATCCATCGTAATCCGGTACTACTGCGGATCCAACCTGTAGTCACCGACTGCAAGTATTCCATGACGACTCTCTAGCAAACGACGCACTGTCTGCAGGGTCAGTATCGGACTGACAGTCATCCATTTTTGGAACTACCCCAAACCGAAATATAACCGCGACTTGGGTGTTGACTGCGGTATCAAACTACTGAGACTACTAGAGCCTGTGTCCTCTGCAGGACCACCTACTTGTCCTCTGACCTAGGCAGACCTGTCTTGCCAATGGCAATAATGGGAAACTGTTGACTGGATTTTACCAATCTGTGAATCCAACTCTGCGGATCCACCCAACTGTGGATGTCCACAACTGACGATTGGAGAAGCTGGAACCCCATTATGGCACTGTCTTGTCAGTGACTTAGGTGTAAAAGCCACTGAAAACCTGGTTAGAGAGATCTGGAAGCCGGTGGCAGTACCATAACCGTAGTCCACCACATGTTCTGTGTATGGCTGCTCCTGTAGCAGGGCGCCGAATGAACTGAGGCGTAAAGACAATATCCTGAGTAGTTCCCTTTAGGAATTGCGTATACAATGATAGGAAAACAGATTATCCTCTGCTAAAAACAAGTGTCTAAGACAGGACCAAACCCCTAGCTCGTGCCACAACTAGTGAAGCTGAAAAGCGAGTACAAAACCGGCCGACGGCCACAGAAGCTGTAATCAGCGATAAGTGTAAGGTGTTCTTCTTTGTAGGGCAACGTGAACTGGAGTGCCATGCCACTACAGCCTTGTTAACCCAAACTCCCCCCAAAGCAGAGCACAACCACACCCCTACTGCTGTATACTGTAAGGCATGCTCCGACGGGTAATAAAATGTCGTAGGCTGAAACTGACAAGGGATAACAGTTTGAGAACCTGACGTACTGGCCTATTGGGCTGGCGGTGAATTGACCGCAACTAATCTAGCTGAAACAGTCAATTTATAAGACAAATAAGCACACTATGTCCCCTCAGGCAGTACATGCGCCCGCATTCCTCCAAAGAGGATTGGCAAAGGTCCGCCCGTGCCCGAATTTGTCCGACATACAGTTTGACCAACTTTGCAGCGAAGCTGCTTGTTTGACTTTGCATTAGACTGACTGATTATGTACACCGAGCAGCAAGTACAGAAGGACAGACCCGTACCGGGACTTAGCACCACGTAAGTAAAGTGTGTATAAATCTGCATTACAGTGCACGTGTGCTTGTACAAAACAATTAAAATTCCTAACAACACCTCGGGTCCTCCAGAGGCTGAGTGTAGTAGGGCAGCAACTGCCTGGGAAGAACCAGGAAGTAATGTTTAAAATGGTGTCCAGCCATGTGCTTGCTTATTGCAAGAATAGTAATGTTATCTGATACACCACACTCGATATACACATACATGTACAATATATCACACAAACAGACCTCTGTAAATATATATATTCATATATACCCACATGCACACCACCAGATATATATATATATATATATATAATTGTGGCCCCCTCACAGGCTTAATAGTCTGAGCTGTTTGCTGCCTAAACACAGCTTAGTTATTGGGGCCTCCCTGCGGGCATTCCTCCCCCCCTTCCTCCTGCAGCGTCGGACCACGGCAGCTATGAGAGCTGTCCGTGGTCATTGCAGACTTAACCCCTCCCTGCTGCCTCCCCTTGAGCTCCGTGTATTGAGTGGACAGGAGCCGGGAAGCGGCGGTAGTAGGGACCGGGGAGCGGCGGGACTGGAGCAGCTGGTGGCCGGAGCGGATCTGTCGGAGATTGGGGAGCGGAGTAAAGAGCGGGCCGCGGCAGTAGCTGTCCGCGGTCAGCTTGTCCGCTCTCCCTCCCGAGCCGCTGTGAATCCGGAAGTGAGGAGGACGGCATTGGAGATGCGGGTAGCAGCGAGCGTCCCTGCGGTAGTGTCGGGGAATGCCCGCTGGCTCCCCCTGTAAGCGCCCAGCGGTACTGGCTCTCCCCTCCCGTGATATTACCACAGTGCTGGCGGCTGTGACCGGAGAGCTCAGTGCGTATCCGGTCACCTGCCCACTACCTCCCTGCTATCCAATAAAGAAAGGAGGCTCTGCTTTGGTTGTAGGGAGAGTGTGACAGGCAGCACAGTTAAAAACACATTAATAAATAAATAGTCACTTATAATAAATAAATGAGTGAGCGGCGGCAGTGAGAGCTGCCTACCGCTCAGTACCTGCACCACCCGTGGAGGCCATGACGGGGCATATTTGCTAAGCACCGTCCTGCTTCCATGTGCCGACGGAGGCTGCAGTCAGCTTTTTGAAAAAATAAAAATTCTGCAGGTAGTCCGCACGTGGCTGAGAGGGTGCTCATTTTAGAGAGGACCGACACGCCAGTAGCTGCGTATAGCAGCTTCCACTATCCCGGACCCACGCCTTTTTGGAAGGGGGGGATGGATGTGGATAAATGTTGGGGGGAAAAAAAAATATATATAAAAACCTTGAAGTTTTCTGTGGAGCTGACATCCACTAGTACCTTCCCGACTGAGGCATAGAAAAATACTGAAGTCTCTGTGGGAGTATGGAGGGGGTAACCAGTTGCTAATTTAAATATTTAAATGTGCCATTCCCGGCTACGCCCAGTCCATATCCCAAGAGTACTCCAGTGACCCCTAGTGGATGAAAAAGAAAAGGGGACCATGCTGCTGTAATGGGTAAAGAGGGGACTGTGCTGACATAACTAATGTTTAAAAAGGGGACTCTGCTGCTGTAACGTGTAAAAAGGGGGACTCTGCTTCCGTGATGTGTAAAAAGGAGGACTTTACCTGCCGCAATGTGTAAAAGGGGGCTCTGCCTGCCGCAATGCGTAAAAGGGAACTCTACCTGCAGTAATGTGTGACAGGGGCTCTACCTAGCACAGTGTGTAAAAGTGGCCCTACCTGGTGTAATGTGTGTAAGTGGCACTACTGTGCGCCATAATTTTAATAATGGAGACTACTGTGCTGCGTAATAAGTATTGGTATTATTTTGTGGCCATGCCCCTTCCCCGTGAAGCCTCTCCCCTAAATTTTCTGCGCGCACCGGCCCTGTTTTAAATATAGGGGGATGATGCTGCTTCTTGCACACAGCGCTAAAATGTCTAGTTACGGCACTGTCCCTGAGTCGCTTACAACTCTCTCCCCTGTCCTGTCTCTCCTCTGGTCGGGAAGCTCTGTCAGTATATCATGAAACATGATACTCCTGTATCTGCCTGTACTGCATACTGTCTTGCTCACATTCTGGCTTTGTGGTTCTGCTGCTGCACAAAAGAGAGAGCTAGTGATGTCAGTGTGCTCTGGCTGGGGGAAGGCCTGACACAGGGGGCCCGGGGTACAGTATGCCCTGCGCCCCTTCTCATGGATCCTTGAAAGTATCAGGTCCACAATAATATACTTTAGGGCACAGGTTCTCAAACTCGGTCCTCAGGACCCCACACAGTGCATGTTTTGCAGGTCTGCTCATAGAATCACAAGTGAAATAATTAGTTCCACCTGTGAACCTTTTAAAATGTGTCAGCGAGTAATTAATACACCTGTGCTCCTGCTGGGTTACCTGCAAAACATGCACTGTGTGGGGTCCTGAGGACCGAGTTTGAGATCCTTTGCTTTAGGGTAACTTATGAGGTACAAAAGCGGCATAAACCTTAGTTTTCTTAAACCCCAATCCAATTATATCTGTGTATTTCTTTAAAGTCGTAATGTAAATGTACTCCATTTGCATGTAGAAATCTATACGCTGGAACCATTCCCAGATAGTCGGCGGTTCGGTAGAACGCCAGCGAACTGGCACAACTGCTCTTGCCGCATTGTTTAAATGCTTGCGTAATGAGTTTTTATATTTCGCTAAGGGGATGGTGGAATGTGATAGCAGCCAGAAGTCTGGGCCGGTTGGCATCTGGAATCCCAGAATTCTAGAAGTGAGCTCTATAATTTTGGACAAATAAGGGACAATAGACGAGCAATCCCACCAAATTTGGATTAGTGTACCCCTCTCCCTGTCACAGAGCCAGCACAAGGGAGACACTGAGGAATAAAATTCATGCAATAGAGCCGAGCATCTATGCCATCGCGTCAGTTGTTTATGCCGAGTTTCTACAACCTCTAAGCTAGTAAAACAGTGTGCCAAGACTGCGCAATGTTTGTCCCAGTTAATGGCAATTCCCCCATGACATAAGTCTTTATCCCAGGAACCACAGTAGGAAGGAAGATCAGGAAAAGAGCCGTGAATCAGGATCTTATAAATTCCCGATACTATATGCGTGGGAGCTATTGTGTGGGTACACATGGATTCGAAGGTAGTGAGGTCTCTATGAAGGTCGATCACACCCCTTCGTGAAGTAATGCAATGGCGAAATTGCAAGTAAAATCAGAAATCCTTCGAAAGGTTATTCTCATTTTCCCGCAACTATGAGAAAACTTTTAGATTGCCATCTGTGAACAAGTGGTGTAGTCTCGTTACATTGGCCTTCCTCCATCTAGACGTCACTCCACTCACGATTCCCATGGAAAACAGTGGATTATCAAATACTGACATAAGAGACATGTTCTTCGATGATATTCCCAGCCTGAATCTAAGAGTTTTCCAAATCGCTAGGTGGAATCTACGGTGGGATGTGACAGTCGGCCAAATTTGGAAGACCATGGTAAGGCATACAAATTAAGCTTTGTTGAGGTGGCTTCAAGGTCAACCCACTGTTTCCTAATTGGGTTGGGGCGAGACCAGTCCAAAATACGATGGAGGACCGTGGCATGGTAATAGACTGAGACCATCAGCCGCTGCTGTCCCCCCTGTGATTTACGCCTACACAGATTGTTATGCTTAAATCTGTTTTTCGCCCACCACACACAAAATGGCTTATCACTGTATGAGCTTCTGAAAGAAATTGAGGGGGGAGTTTCATTGGGATAGTTTGGAAGAGGAATAACAGCCTGCGTCATCTCTTGTCTTCATTTACGAAGGAAGGGGACGTGATTAATCGTGAGTATTGTATTAAGAGCCGAAGGAATTAAAATCCCTAAATATTTAATGTGAGAAGTCTGCCTCTTAAATGGGAAGGACGTAGAACGCAAGGGAACCAAAGAGGCCGGGAAAGTGATATTTAATACCATAGATTTAGAAAAAATAATTTTAAGATTAGTTAGCCTATCAAAACGTGTAAATTCCTCCATGAGATTGGGCAATGAGACCACGGGATCAGTGATGACTGCCAATAGGTTATCTGCAAAAAGAGCTAGATGATGGTTGACATTTCCCACCTTCAAACCCATGATGTTGGTGTTATTCTGGATTTCTTGCGACAGAGCCTCCATACACAACACAAAGATCAGGAGCAAAAGTGGGCAACCCTGGCGCGTGCCATTAGAGATTCGTATGGGTGCCGAGAAAAGTCTCTTAACTCTGACCTGTGCAGAAGCAGCTCTATACAATGAAAGAATTTTTTGTAGAAAGGTATGACCTAAACCCAACCGTCGAAGGATCGCTTCAATAAAGTCCCAGTGCACCCGATCGAAGGCCTTCTCCGCGTCCATGGAGAGAAGCATTAAGGAAACTTTTGTTGTTTGTGCATTAGTTATCAAATCAATAACTTTAATAGTGTTATCCCTTGCCTCTCTGCCCGGAATGAATCTGACCTGATCAGGGTGGACTATGTCTGGCAACAATGGGCCAAGTCAGTTAGCCATCAGCTTTACATACAATTTAATATCCATGTTCAAAAGTGAAATGGGTCTTTAGCTGGATGGAAGTGTCGGGTCTTTCCCTTCCTTCGGTATAACTGTAATATGAGCTGGGACTGGCCAGCGAAAAGGGACCTCTGATGAAACAGCATTACAGGCCTTCAACAATAATGGAAAAAGTTTATCATGAAAGGCTTTATAATAGGTTATAGGGAAGCCATCCGGGCCCGGGCTTTTACCATTAGGGGAGCACAGTTCCTAATTCCAACTCAGTGAAGGGAGCTTCTAGAGCCTGTCACCTCACCAGGTAAGGTCGGAAATGTAATTTACCCTACAAATTGCAGTATGTCAGGTTTACTGTATGTCTAACATGGCTAGAAGTCGAACGACCAGAGTTCAAGTTGTACAGGTCAGAATAATAGGCGTGAAAGATTTTAGCCATGTCACTGTCAGTGGCATGGAGTGTTCCTGTAACATCCTTAATCTTAGCGATGTAGGTCAAAGACCTTTGGGCTCTAAATGCCCGAGCTAAAAGCTTACTGGGTTTGTTACCCCATCTATGGAACTTGTGACGGCATGTGCAGAACACCTGCCTTGTTCCGTCGCTTAGAAAGCTATTGAGCACTTGTCTCGCTTCCTGGAGCTCAATAAATGTATCAGGAACAAATGTAGATTTGTTAATTATTTCTAGCTGTCTAATTTTTTCTAACAAGGCAGTCCTACATTCAACCATTTTTTCTTTAGGTATGTACCTAATTGTATGCATTTTCCTTTCACTACACACTTGTGTGCTTCCCAAAAGTCACAGGGGAGATATCATCAGAGACATTCAGTAAGATGCAGTCATCTATAGCCTTTTCAATCTGTGCATGGCAATCAGGGTCTCTAAGAAGTTGCTCATTAAGTCTCCAATGCCATTGTCTCGGTTGGGCATGGCGGAGAAGGAGAGTCAATGTAATAGAGGCATGATCTGAGGTTACTATTTGACCAACTGTGGCATCAACCAATACATCGAGATGAGCATGGCTTACGCAGAGGTAGTCTATGCGAGAGTATGAATTGTGGGTAGACGAGTAGAACGTATAGTCACGCTCAGCTGGGTGTAAGAGGCATCTATTAATTGAAAGTTTTGTAACACTTTTCTAAACCGTTTGGTCTCCTGTAGGGTGGATCTAGGAGATCCAGAACTGGAGTCCAAATGTGGTTCCAGGGTCCAATTAAAATCACCCCCAACTACCAGTGTAGCTTCCAGAGACTGTTCTATCAATTCTAGGGAGACTCTTAGAAACCTAGTTTGACCCTGATTGGGCAGATAGAGGTTAACAAATGTGAATTTCTGTTGAGCTTTGACTAATATCCCTCTGCCATCCCCTATTAACGTTTCAGAAATATAAATCAATATCAGATGTTTAATGAATAATAATAACACCCCTAGCCTTCGCGCCAGAGTAGTCATTAAAGTAACCATGAGGGAAATGACGTGAGCGAAGGCCAGGAGACGCCCCTTTTTAAAAGTGCGTTTCATGCAGGAAAATCACGTCTGCCCTATTGTTATATAATTCCCGTAGGAGGCCCGACCTCTTTTCTGGGATATTTAACCCTTTCAAATTGTAAGAGGTTACCTTAATAGTAGCCATAGGAAGAGGTGAAAGCGCTGTAACAAATCATATAAGAAGCACCTGAAAGTCATCTCAATCAACATTACAAATCCGGAGACTTCCTGAACTTGCTGAGATTTGTGGAAGGAAGGAACACACAGGGAAACACACGAGGGTAGCAGTGGGGAGACAAAAAGAGTAACACAGAAAAACAAGACAGAGTATAGTAAACTAGAAAAATCTCTGCATGAAAAGCCATGAGAACAACTACATATCCCATGGTCTTGGAGATATACAACAGAGAGTGGGGGAGGGAGGGTAATAATGGTTACGATTAACTTTAGCAACAAATTAACACAAAGCGGCAATAGAACACAACGGACATATTTGAGAAGTAAAATGGAGACAAGAGACGTGAAAAACAAAAACAGAGTCTCAACAATATGAACAATAAGTAAAGCCTACAATAAGGCACCCAGCTGAATCTAAAAAAGGATATATCGCAGCATCATAGAACTATCGGTCATGTGACAGCAAAGTCAGCCCGTCTGCGACGTCTAGAGTTATTAACTTTCATCCATCGTTCTCCATGAGGCAGAGACGTTGCAGGCAACTGCAAAGGGTCCAGCCAGTTGGGCAAGGCTAGTGTCGGAAGTCCCAGTGCAGAACAAAATGAGGGCAGCTCTTCATAGTCCTGGAGTATGTATCGGGTCTCATCTCGCACCACTTGTATGCCGAGGGGAAAGCCCCAGCTAAATCGAATGTCTTTCTTCTGAAGTGCCTCTGTCAGAGAGCGTAATAGGTGTCTCTGTTGCAACGTCGCCCAGGAGAGATCTTGGAAGATCTGTATTCGATGTCCATTGAAGTTAATATCTGAGACCAGCCTGGATTTTTGTAGGATATTTTCTTTCACTTGGAAGTAATGGAGATGACAGATGACACCTCTCAGCTGTTCTGTAGGTGCTACTTTAGGACGCAATGCACAATGTGCTCTATCAAACACAATTTCAGCATTTGGGTCCGCATCCAGAAGTTCATTAAATATCTTGGTTAAAGCATCGACAAGACCTTGAGGTGGTACATTTTCTGGGAGGCTCTTAACTCTCAGGTTGTTACGAAGACCTCTGTTATCGATGTCATATAGTCAACGCCTCATGTCGGTCGCTGTACGCGAGTACAGAGACACAAGGTCATGAAGGTCAGATAACTTTGAGTCCATCACATCTCTATTGTCTTCCAAATCAACAACTCTGTTTGCCACGTGCGTGAGATCAGATTGAATGGTAGCAATGCGTTCATGCAAATTCTCTACAGCGACAGATGAATGCTGGCATTTGGAGGGAGAGCTCAGGGCTCTGTCCCCCTCTTGTAGATTCGAGGCTATAGATGGCAAAACGAGAGCAGGTACAGTAGGATCAGTAACAGAGGTACTGAACAGTATATGAAAGGCAGCAGAGTGTGAGGCAGCGGCTGGATCTTTTTTAGATTTACCGGAGCCACGTTGTCTTGTCATTGGTCAGGGCAGGAAGAACAAAACTCCAGGACAGGGTCTAGTGTGATAAAGTGTTAAAATGACAGAAGCATATCTTTATAAGAATTGTAACACATCAATCCCTCTACGTGGTTTGGTCACAACATTACATCACATGTAGCATGTCGACGTTGATGACTGGGCGGACATCCATGTCCATAGTCAAAATAGTTGTATTAAAGCGAGGCAAAAAGTGAACCTGCCAGCACATGTAGATGTGTTAGTTGGAACACTATTAAACTGAAAGGAGCAGGTAGCAGCAGCACCACCACCAGGGATAGTGTCCAAACTTAGAACCAGCCAATGATATAAAGAGAAATCCGAGCAGTGAATATGGCTGCAATATGGTAGCTCAAATAACGGGTTGTCCACCCTGCAGGCTATCAGAAGCTGTTCAGGGGCGCTCTCCAGGGTCTCAGCACTCTCACACTGATAATGTGGAACAGGATGCAGTCTGTGCTGCAGATGAGCAGACAGCGTGCCTGGGCAACTTTAGAGTGTGCAGGGGAACTGCAAGGTGCAGTGTCAGAGTCACCTGAGTCAGTTGGGGCTACGGCCCAGGTCCTCTGCTCAGGGTATGGAGCCAGGAAGCAGGAGTCAGAGAGACCATTTCAACCAGCCGTCTCCAATCCAAAATGACCACCGCCCGCAATCTCCTACTGGGTTATCTGCTACTTGCGGCATGTGAGGGCTGCCGGTATTACACCAGCATCAGCCATCCCCTGGGTGGGCAGTGGAGCTGGGGGAGTACAGTTGGCCCAAACGGAGGCAAGCTGCGAGAAGCGCAAGTCCGTCCACGGACCCCCGTAGGGCCGTCGCTGCAGCTGGGAAACTCGAGGTCCCGGCTTCACTGGGGCAGGGTGTCCGCAACCCGCAGGGATGGAAGTAATCTTCCCCCGCTTCTGCAACTCAGCCCCGCTGATACAGGATGGCTGGAGCGGGTTAGGGCAGCAGGTATGGGGCGCTGTGGTGGGGAGAGCAGGGGGGGAAAGGATGGTATTCCCCAATGTCCTTCAGAGCTCTCACCAGATTAGTCTACCCAACTTGCAGTCCAAGCCACGCCCCTCATAAGTAAGCTATTTATGTTGAAGTTGTCATGTTCTCAGTAAACAGCCTGGAATAAAGAAACAGATTGCAAAGGAGGAACATACACTCAAGTTACCTTAATGCGTGACAGGGTGAGATACTATCTTACAGAAAATCTGATGGGATTTGGAGCTGCAATACTTTGAAGATACAAGAGACGAGAATGCAAGAAATAGAAATCTTAGTTACATACTCAGAATACGAGTATAATAAAGGAAATTGTTACAAGCTTTAAGTATGGGCAAAGCATGCATTTGAATTTGGTCCCTGACTTCAAAAGGGTCCCAATGACTAGGTTTTTCTTTGTTTCAGAATTTTTCCTAAGGATTGACTCAGTGGAGTAACAGGATGACATTATGCCCTGTGCCTGTCCTGCCCCCTAAACCTGTGATGTCATGATGTCACCGCTAGGGGGTGGGGATGCCGGCTCTGGGAAGTAGAGCTCTGCCCGGAGCATCCTAATGGCAAAGCAGCTCTACAGACTGCAGGGTGCCATCCAGGAGCTCTGTAGTAGCGTTACAGCACCCACATGCAGCCCCTGTGCAACAGCACCACTCGCATTCCCTATTTATGGCAATGGACTGACTAATTAGATTTTCTGGAAATTAATAAAAGTTCTTATATATTAGATGGTATTTTAATCAAATCGATATTACATTTTTCCACTAACTTTTGGGAAAACACTTTAAAATCAAAACAGAGTTTATAGTAAGAAGTTGCAAGTGCATGTGAGGAGGACCAGCAAAATAACTATGAAGGCGTTTTATGCTGCAAGACAAAACTAAATTGTTGAGGTCAGTGGTAAAACTGCAGCAAGGTACAAGGTTTCCCTGTCCAATAAGGTAGACAATTTCATTACTGACACCTGGAACAAAGCAAAACAAAATGCCTTGTCCATGGTAGAGATGAGCAGGTCCGGATCTCCAGGAACCGGACCCACCCGAACTTCGCGTTCCAAGCCGGGATCCGAGTCCGGCTCAGGTTTTCCCTCCGGACTCTGTTCCCAAAAGAAGGTAAAACATTATCCTCATGCTGTTGGATTCTCGCGAGCTTTGAATTCTATAAAAGTCCCCGGTGATCGCTCCATCTTCACTCTGGATGTGGAGCTTGTATTGAACAATCGTGTCTGTGCGGTGTCCATCCAGTGGTGCTGTGTTGTACATCCAGGAGTGCTGCTCTGTTGTCCATCAAGCATCTTGGGCTGCTGTGTCCTATAGGGGTGCCTTTTCCATCCATAAAGGGGTTGCTGTTTCCTCCAGGGGTGCTGTGTCGTCCATTCAGGGGAACTGCTGTGTTGTCCCTCAAGGTACTGGGGCTGTTGTGTCCTCCAGGGGTACTTTCTCCATCCATAAAGAGGCTGCTGTGTCCTCCAGGGGTGCTCTGTCAATCTAGGGGTGTTCTGCCCCAGTTTAATAAAAAATAATGTCATTTTTTTTTTTTGTGTTATACCTCACTGTACTATACTATTATTTTTCTGTGACACTGCCGGTCTGACAGTGTCACAATATCATACATATATTGAGACACTGAATGTGGCCCGCCCCCAGGCGTGCTTTGTTGTACATAAAGGGGTGCTGTGTTGGACATGGGACTGCGGTGTTCATCCAGGGGTACTCTTTTAAACTAGCGGTGTGACCATAGTATATATATATATATATATATATATATAAAAAAAGCCAAAAGTACAATTGGAAAAAAATAATAATGATAATATATATCTATACCTGAAAATAGAGGAAGAAACAACAGAGCGCCTATAGTATTTTTTATTAGTTTTTTAAATTAGTTTTTGTCACACGCAAGAATAATATTGCGTACCGGATTACGGCTTGACTCAATGCCTATCGATCCCCTGGTCTTTTAGTCCACGTCTCTGTCGAAATCAGATAAAGTAATAATTTGTGCATATCAGTATAGGTACTTGTATCCTGGTCCTCATCAGAGGGTGGTGGTCATATGGAAACCAAAAAATATATATAAAAATATATGGCTTAGCTTAAATGACATAAATGTCGGCAAAGGTAGGTCGGCAAGTCGGTAGTTCAGTTTCCGACTTGCCGACCTACCTTTGCCGACATTTATGTCATTTAAGCTAAGCCATATATTTTTATATATATTTTTTGTATACTTAATAAATTTGAACTTTTTTATATGAATTATTGATTGGAGCATTGCTATATTATCCAAAGGTTTCCATATGACCACCACCCTCTGATGAGGACCAGGATACAAGTACCTATACTGATATGCACAAATTATTACTTTATCTGATTTCGACAGAGACGTGGACTAAAAGACCAGGGGATCGATAGGCATTGAGTCAAGCCGTAATCCGGTACGCAATATTATTCTTGCGTGTGACAAAAACTAATTTAAAGGATACTACACTATAGGCGCTCTGTTGTTTCTTCCTCTATTTTCAGATTCCCCTTTGGGCTACGCATACCAAGTGGCACTTTTTGAAGAACTGAGCAGCCACCTGTTAAAACGGGGAAAGTGTGGACTGTTTGGCAATTAAACCAAACACAAGTTTTGGAAGAACTCATTTATTGGACTGGTCATTTTACCAAATTTATTTGTGACTTTAGATTGCACTTTTACAGTAAGAAACTTCGCATAATTTGGACAAGCGCACTGCTTTACTCATTTACAATATATCTATACCTATCTATCTATCTATCTATCTATCTATCTATCTATCTATCTATCTATCTATCTATCTATCTATCTATCTATTAGATCAGTATAATTTGCAGATGAACGGGATGCCGGAGGTTAGAATACATCCCGTACATCACAATACCGACAAGCCCCCAGTAATCCCCCTAATCTTCCCTCTACCCTACCCCTCCCTGTTGGGTGCCTAAACCTACTGTAACCCTTCCCGATGGTGTCTAACCATAACCAGGAGTTAAAGTTGGGGTGAACAAGGTGAAACCGAGTTCCACCACCTGTAATGGTAGGGGGAACTAGTTCCATAACCTCCGTTTCCCTATACAGTAATTCCAACAGAAAAACCTGCCCCATCACCTATATAAATAGATGCAGGCGGCACTAGTGTTATTGATGAGCTGCAGCCACCTCTCCCTTCCTCAGGTCCTGGTGGCTCCATGGTCCTCCTACATCTGCAGCCCACCCTTCCTGGTACTCATACACACTGTGTTTGTTGGACAGCATTCATCCCCTCCTCAGGTCCCAGTGGATTATTTTCCGGCAAAGCGTATGCAATGTCATGCTGTCACCACTGTTCAAGTGAAGATGAGCCATGAAGAGGAGCAGGCTCTGTGCATCTTGAAGACAAGATGAGAGGCAGATGGAGGGACAAGAGAGGTGGGGAAGCTGCTGGAGGAATACAGGGCATGGAGCCGCTGAGGGACACAGGTGGTGAGCTGCTGGAGTGACAGAGGCAGAGATGTAAATAAGTGGCACACTGGGCATTATGTGTATAAGCAGCACTACTGTGGTCATTATGTGTAAGGGGCACTACCATTGTGGGCATTGTGTGTAAGGGGCACTACTATTGTGGGCATTGTGTGTAAGGGGCACTACTATTGTGGGCATTCTGTGTATAAGCGACACTTCTGTGGGCATTATGTGTATAAGTGGCACTACTGTGGTTATTATGTGTTAGGGGCACTACTATTGTGGGCATTGTGTGTAAGGGGCACTACTATTGTGGGTATTGTGTGTAAGGGGCAATACAACTGTAGGAATTATGTGTAAAGGGCACTACTACTGTGGGAATTGTGTATAAGGGGCACTACTGTGGGTATTGTATCTAAGGGGCACTACTGTGTGGCATAACATGTATAGAGGGTACGATTGTGTAGTGCAATGTGAATAAACGGAACTACTGAGTGATGTAACCTGAACAAAGGGCATTACTATGTGGTGTAATATGAATCAGGGGGTACTATTATGTGACCACGGAGCTTCTTTGTGAGATCAATGTCCCGTTATAAAGTATGGGAAGCAGGGCACTCATATTTCGTTTGGAGGGGGTGCCAAAAACACTAGCACTGGCCCTGGCTCCGAGTGTGTGTGTGTGGGGTGGGGGTGGGGTTAAGGGGTAGGAGGTGCGGTAAATGAGTTCCATCACCTCTCCAGGACCACTTTAAGCCCTGACCCTAACCCTCCCTTTCCTGCTGCTTATACCTAACCCTCCCCACTTGATGCCTAACCTCCCCTTCTATGTGCCTAACCCTAACCCTCCCTCTCCGGTCCTTAACCCTAACCTTCCCTGTGCTGCAGCCTAACCCTAACCCTTCTTCTGCAGCCTAAACCTAAACTCTCTCCCCCGCAGCAGGGCAGCTGTGCGTACCACTGTAAGAACGTTCAGGATGACGGCTACCGGTAATGTGACGCCGGCAAGCCGAGTAGTGTCGTATCCTGGCGCCGCATTTCATTCTCACTTGGGAGCCCGATGTCTGTATATTGACCTCCAGGATCCCGTATGTTGGTTAGGTAACTGTTTCTCATATATATATATATATATATATATATATAGTACTCCCAGCTCCGGCACTCCCCGGGTGAATCAAGGATACTTTGCCGGGTGCCCTCCAACACTTAGTCATCCAGGCTAAGTGCATTAAATACCTCTCCAGCGGCGACACTCCGGACTCGAAAGAAATACTCAGAGTCAGCTATTCAAAGCTTTGAATAGCTGACTCTGAGTATTTCTTTCAAGTCCGGAGTGCCGCCGCTGGAGAGGTGTATATATATATATATATATATATATATATATATATATTATCTTTGAGCTATGCCCCAGTGTACTATACCATTATTTTTCTGTGACACTGCTGGTCAGTCCACAGTGTATCATACACATATTGTGACACTGTAGGTGGGCCGCCGCATGCTTTGTTGTAAATAAAGGGGTGCTGTTTGGACAAGGGACTGGTGTGTTTATCCAGGGGTGCTCTGTCAAACTAGGGCTGCGACCTCAGTGTACAATGGAAATGAAGTAAATAATACAATTGGAAAATAAATAAATAATAAACACACACACACACACACACACACACACACACACACACACACACACACACACAGAAGTCCTCCAAAGCGGCACTCAGGACACAATCACACTAACAGCAAAGTGGATATCAACGTTTTGTTAGGATCTCCTGCTATGTGCTGCCACGTCGCCATGGCAACCGGGAGGCAAGTGTTAGCGAAGTAACCTGAGCGCAGCTAATACTCCGGTCTGGGTTTTTACTGTGTAGTGGTTACAGGCTCTGTGCACGGCAGGGAATCCGGCGCTGGTTTTGTGCTCACAGTCTGTGAGGTCTGAGTGGGGCGTGGACAGCACCTGCTATATAAACCATCCTCTCAGGCTAGGCAAATGCTGCTGAATCTTTGTTTGTTAGTCAGTTCCAGAGAGTTAGCTAGTACTGTGTGACTTTGTATTTACTTGTTGCTTACTGCGAATAGGCCTTGGGATTCGGTACTTCATTCTGCCAATCCGGACCTAGCAGTAAGACTGGAGTCAGTTGTTTGACCTGCTGGGGTTCTTTTGCTATTCTGTGAACCCAGCAGGTTTGCGGCTGTACTCTCAGACCTGCTTGCTTAATCCTCCCTCACTGTGCAGGGCGTCCAGGTGTCAGTTTAGTGGCAGTAAGCTGAACCTGTGCCCTGCAAGTGGGGGTTAGGATTGTGGATGCTCTCCTTGTGTCTATATTTCTATCTCTGACCAAGGAGTTTATTCCCACACCCGTTGGTAACCCTTTGGGGTTTTTTCTGTTGCTCTTAGCAACATCATTTCAGGTGCTCCACATGTTAAATCACTACACATCGCTTCATTGTCCGCTCTATTCCATCTGAGCATTCCTGACACTAGGGAGACACCCAATTCGTGAGCCTTTGGGCTTCTCCGTTCACTTTGTGTTTATTAGTTATTCCATCACCTCCTGTGTATGTTATGTTATACTGTCTGTGAGTTCGTTTGCTTCGCTTCCCTCTCTGTTCATACACCGGTATACTCCTAATAGCACTGGTGTGCGTAACATATTCAGCAGCCCTACTCCTGTTGAAATTTTGTGGGAATATGGAGCATACCCCTCAAAATACTTTGCAACAGGTGGTCGATCAGGTGCAGGTCCTGACTCGACAATTTAATGAGATGTCCATTAAAATGAACACCCCGCAGGCCGCTAGCGGAGCTCCCGCAGCAGCAGCGGCAAGTTCAGGGGTTAAGGAGCCGAAAGTAAATCTCCCGGATCGTTTTTCTGGAGATCGCTCGCAGTTCTTTTGTTTCAAGGAGAGCTGTAAGCTATATTTCAGGCTTAGGCCCCAGTCTTCTGGGTCGGAGATTCAGCGGGTGGGCATGGTGATTTCCTTGCTACAAGGAGACCCACAGGTCTGGGCATATGGGTTACAGCCTGACTGTCCGTCGCTTAAAAGTGTTGATGCTTTTTTTACGGCACTGGGCATTTTGTATGATGACCCTGACAAGATGGCTTCAGCCGAGGCTCAGATTACGGTTCTTAAGCAAGGGCGACGGCCAGCTGAGGTTTATAGTACGGAGTTTCGGAGGTTGGCTCATGATACCCAGTGGAATGACCCAGCCCTGAGAAACCAGTACCGAAGGGGCCTTTCTGACCAGATAAAGGACCAACTGGTACAATATCCCTCGCCTGATAGCTTAGATCAGCTCATGCAGTTATCCATCCGGGTGGATAGACGGCTGAGAGAGCGTAGGCTTGAAAGGGAGACTGCAGTTTCCTTTTTTCCCAAGGGAACCTCAGACTCTGAGGAATATTCCGAGGAGCCTATGCAGATTGGGGCTACCAGCCTCTCCTCGCGTGAGAAGACGCGGAGGAGACAGCAGGGTTTGTGTTTGTACTGTGGGAATAAAGGTCATGTTGTAGTATCATGCCCAGAAAAACCGGAAAACTTCAGGGCCTGAGGGTGATGGGAAATATCCTGTCAGGCCAGAAGTCAGAATTTCCCAAAAAGACTTTTCTCATTCCGGTGACTTTGGAGATCCTCGGTCAAACTGTCAAGACTGAGGCCTTTGTTGACAGTGGGGCCGATGGGGTTTTCATGGACCGTCAATTCGCCCTGGAACACTCTGTTCCCTCAGTACCTTTGACATCAGAGATTGAGATCTGTGGGTTAAACGGGGAACCATTGTCCCAGGGTAAAATTACCTCATGCACCAGCCAAATTCCTTTGTTTATTGGAGCCACACACTCTGAAAAATTGTCTTTTTATGTGACTGTCTGTTCTTTTGCCCCATTGGTTTTGGGGTTACCCTGGTTAAGGGCCCATAACCCTCAATTTGACTGGGTCTCTGGGGAGATTCTTAGTTGGGGTAGTGATTGTTTCAGGAGTTGCTTGAGCCTTCTAGTCAGGCTCTCGCAGCTAAGTTTGCCAGGATTGCCAGGATGTTATGAAGATTTTGCGGATGTGTTCTCCAAAAAAGTTGCGGAGGTACTACCTCCCCATCGCCCCTATGACTGTGCCATTGATTTGTTGCCGGATGCTAAGCTTCCCAAGAGCAGGTTGTACTCCCTGTCACGTCCTGAGACTCAGGCTATGGCAGAGTACATTCAGGAGAACTTGGCTAAGGGATTTATCAGACCCTCACAGTCCCCAGTTGGGTCGGGGTTCTTTTTCGTGGGTAAAAAGGACGGTTCGTTGCGACCCTGCATCGACTTCAGGGAATTGAACCGTATCACGATTAAAAACTCGTACCCACTGCCTCTCATTTCGGTTTTGTTTGACCAGCTTCGTACTGCCACCATTTTTTCTAAGATTGACCTACGCGGTGCTTACAATCTAATCCGAATAAGAGAGGGGGATGAATGGAAGACTGCCTTTAATACCCACTCAGGGCATTATGAATATTTGGTGATGCCTTTTGGGCTCTCTAATGCCCCGGCAGTCTTCCAGGACTTCATGAACGATGTGCTCAGGGAATATTTGGATAGATTCTTAGTTGTTTATCTAGATGACATCTTAATCTTCTCTCATTCCCTGGAGGAACATCGGAAAGCATGTACGCTTAGCCCTCCAGAAACTCCGAGACCACCAGCTTGGGGCGAAGCTGGAGAAGTGCGAGTTTGAAGTCCAGCAAATCGCATTTCTAGGGTATATTATCTCCTCAGAAGGTTTCCAAATGGAGGGTCCTAAGGTACAGGCAGTCCTGGATTGGGTGCAGCCCACTAGTTTGAAGGCGCTTCAGCGTTTTCTGGGCTTTGCGAATTTTTATAGATGGTTTATCGCTGGATTTTTGTCTATAGTGGCCCCCTTGGTGGCACTCACTAAGAAAGGGGCGGATGTTGCTCACTGGTCTTGTGAGGCCAAAGCGGCCTTTGCCCGTCTCAAAAGGGCATTTGTCTCGGCCAAGGTGCTGCGACACCCAGATCCAGAGCGTCCTTTTGTGGTAGAAGTGGATGCCTCTGAGATAGGTATTGGGGCAGTGCTCTCTCAGATGGGGGTGTCTGATAATCGCCTTCATCCCTGTGCTTACTTTTCCCGTAAATTTTCGTCTGCCGAGATGAATTATGATGTGGGTAACCGGGAATTGTTGGCTATAAAGGATGCACTCGGGGAGTGGAGACACTGGCTTGAGGGGGCTAAGTTTGTGGTCTCAATTCTCACCGACCATAAGAATCTGGCATATTTAGAGTCAGCGAAGCGGCTCAATGCCAGGCAGGCACGATGGGCTTTGTTTTTTGCTCGCTTTAATTTTTTGATAACATATCGCCCTGGGTCAAAAAACATCAAGGCTGATGCGCTCTCGCGGAGTTTTGCTCCAGTTCAAGAGACCACCGAGGAGCCATTGCCCATTGTGTCCCCATCATGTATTAAAGTGGGCATTACCCAGGACCTCTTGTCATTAGTCCTTAGAGCACAGGAGCAGGCTCCTCCAGACCTTCCGGTAGGTCTCTTGTTTGTGCCTCCTAGGTTAAGACAGCGAGTGTTCCTGGAATTCCATGCCAAGAGGTCGGCAGGGCATCCGGGTATTGCCAGAACTCGGGAGTTGCTGTCTAGGGCGGTGTGGTGTCCCTCGGTGGCTAGGGATGTGGATCAGTGGGTTCGGGCATGTGACGTTTGTGCCTGAAATAAAACTCCTAGAGGGGTTCCTGTCGGCCCATTACATCCACTCTCTATTCCGTCTAAGCCATGGACCCACATTTCCATGGATTTTGTGGTGGATTTGCCCAAATCCTCGGGGATGACAGCCATTTGGGTTGTCGTTGACAGGTTTTCGAAGATGGCGCATTTCGTTCCACTGGTTGGGTTGCCATCGGCCAGACGCCTGTCTGAGTTATTTATGCAGCATGTTGTGCGCCTCCACGGGTTGCCACTTGATGTGGTCTCTGACCGTGGATCCCAGTTTGTGGCCAAATTCTGGAGGGCATTTTGTTCTGATCTCCAGATTTCTGTGAGCTTGTCGTCAGGCTACCATCCACAGTCTAATGGGCAGACTGAGAGGGTGAACCAGTCCTTGGAGCAGTTCCTCAGGTGTTATGTCTCCAAGTGTCATACTGACTGGGTTGCTCATCTGTCCATGGCGGAGTTTGCCTATAACAATGCGGCTCACTCTGCTACAGGGATCTCTCCCTTCCTTTGTGTGTATGGGCATCATCCTAAGGCCAATTCTTTTGACCCCCTGGATTCCACGCCTGGTGGTTCCTCTGTTGTTTCGGTCCTTAGGGGTATTTGGAGGAAAGTGAAGAAAGCCCTTGTGTCTGTGTCATTAGTGACCAAAAGGGTTTTTGATAAGCGGAGAAGACCCTGCAGTTTCAAATTAGGAGACTTCGTCTGGTTGTCCACCAAGAATTTGAAGTTGAGACAGCCATCTCATAAGTTAGGCCCCCGGTTCATCGGCCCTTATAAGATCACCAGGGTTATCAATCCGGTGGCATTTCAGTTAGATCTGCCCCGTTCATTGGGTATCAATAAAACATTTCATTGTTCCCTTTTAAAACTGGCGGTTAGTAATCCTTCTTCCAGTGGAAGACCTTCTCCTCTTCTGATACGGGGTCAGAGGGAGTTTGTGGTTGAAAGGGTTCTTGACTCCAAGATGGTTCGGGGTCGGCTGTCATTTTTGGTGCACTGGAAGGGGTATGGCCCGGAGGAGCGGTCGTGGGTGCGCAGTTGTGATCTTCATGCCCCCAGACTGATACGCTCTTTCTTCTCGCAGTTCCCCGATAAACCCGGTGGTAGGGGTTCTTTGACCCCTCGTCAGAGGGGGGGTACTGTTAGGATCTCCTGCTCTGTGCTGCCACGTCGCCATGGCAACCGGGAGGCAAGTGTTAGCGAAGTAACCTGAGCGCAGCTGATACTCCGGTCCGGGTTTTTACTGTGTAGTGGTTACAGGCTCTGTGCACGGCAGGGAATCCGGCGCTGGTTTTGTGCTCACAGTCTGTGAGGTCTGAGTGGGGCGTGGACAGCACCTGCTATATAAACCATCCTCTCAGGCTAGGCAAATGCTGCTGAATCTTTGTTTGTTAGTTAGTTCCAGAGAGTTAGCTAGTACTGTGTGACTTTGTGTTTACTTGTTGCTTACTGCGAATAGGCCTTGGGATTCGGTACTTCATTCTGCCAATCCGGACCTAGCAGTAAGACTGGAGTCAGTTGTTTGACCTGCTGGGGTTCTTTTGCTATTCTGTGAACCCAGCAGGTTTGCGGCTGTACTCTCAGACCTGCTTGCTTAATCCTCCCTCACTGTGCAGGGCGTCCAGGTGTCAGTTTAGTGGCAGTAAGCTGAACCTGTGCCCTGCAAGTGGGGGTTAGGATTGTGGATGCTCTCCTTGTGTCTATATTTCTATCTCTGACCAAGGAGTTTATTCCCACACCCGTTGGTAACCCTTTGGGGTTTTTTCTGTTGCTCTTAGCAACATCATTTCAGGTGCTCCACATGTTAAATCACTACACATCGCTTCATTGTCCGCTCTATTCCATCTGAGCATTCCTGACAGTAGGGAGACACCCAATTCGTGAGCCTTTGGGCTTCTCCGTTCACTTTGTGTTTATTAGTTATTCCATCACCTCCTGTGTATGTTGTTATACTGTCTGTGACTTCGTTTGCTTCGCTTCCCTCTCTGTTCATACACCGGTATACTCCTGTTAGCACTGGTGTGCGTAACACGTTTCAAACCTTTAATGGTTTGTCATCAGGATACATAATGAAATAACAACAAGTGACTTGCCTAAATACAGCACACACTTGGGTGTTTACATTGCCATGGCAATGATCACACGGACGTGTGATGACGTCATAGGTGGGTGCCGAGCTCCGGAAGCTGCATGCGGCGCAGATGAGCGGGCTCCACACGTTGTGGTGGCGGGTATTTAGGTAAGTCACTTGTTGTTATTTCATGATGTATCCTGATGACAAACCATTAAAGGTTTGAAACGTTGATATCCACTTTGCTGTTAGTGTGATTGTGTCCTGAATGCCGCTTTGGAGGACTTCTATACACTGCTGCTATGCAGGTTTGAGGGCACCGGACCAAGCTCTATGTGTCTCTGGGAGTGCAGAGCCTCTGTCCAAGTATATATATATATATATTTTTTTTACGTACCCCAGTGTACTATATTATTATTTTTCTGTGACAATGCAAGTCAGACGGCAGTGTATTATAAATGTATTGTGTGACACTGTGGGTGGAAGTGAAATGAAAGTGTTATATATTCTGACTCATACACGTATTCTGTGACACTGTAGTGAAAGTAAACTACAGTGTTAATTATTATTTCTGACTCATACACGTATTGTGTGACACTGTAGGTGAAAGTAAACCGCAGTGTTAGATTGTTATTTCTGACTGATACATGTATTGTGTGACACTGTAGGTCAGGTATTCCCAACCTCGGCCCTCAAGGCACACTAACAATACAGATTTTAGTGATACCCATGCTTAAGCACAGATTACTTAATTAGTACCTCAGTTATTTTGAGCTGACCATCTGTGCTGAAGCCTGGATATCACTAAAACATGCACTGTTAGTGTTCCTTGAGGACTGAGGTTGGGAATGTCTGCTGTAGGTAAAAGTAAACCGCAATGTTAGATTATTATTTCTGACTCATACACGTATTGTGTGACACTGTAGGTCTTTTTCTCTGAGGAAACAGTTATCTTCTAATTGATTAAATGGAAATTGTATAATATATTTCAAATGGATTAGTTGGAGACGACTTTAGATAAAGTAAAACAAATGTCTCCATTTTTTGATTCTTGGGAAAGCTAAATTGTTACTCTGCCAGCAGATTTCCAAATAAGGATTAGAAATTCCCTAAATAATACTGAACGGTATGAAACTAGATTGCTTTTTGGGGGATCCTCCTATAGTGTTTGACACTTAATATTTTCTGGGATACCACAGTTCCTTCTGACTCTACACTCCCCATGTCCCTGATAATAAGATTTTACTTACCGGTAAATCTATTTCTCGTAGTCCGTAGTGGATGCTGGGGACTCCGTAAGGACCATGGGGAATAGACGGGCTGCGCAGGAGACATGGGCACTTCAAGAAAGAATTTAGATTCTGGTGTGCTCTGGCTCCTCCCTCTATGTCCCTCCTCCAGACCTCAGTTAGAGAAACTGTGCCCGGAAGAGCTGACAGTACAAGGAAAGGATTTTGGGAATCCAGGGTAAGACTCATACCAGCCACACCAATCACACCGTATAACTTGTGATAACTTTACCCAGTTAACAGTATGAACAATCACAGAGCATCAGATAAACTCTGATGCAACTATAACATAACCCTTATTTAAGCAATAACTATATACAAGCATTGCAGAAGAAGTCCGCACTTGGGACGGGCGCCAAGCATCCACTACGGACTACGAGAAATAGATTTACCGGTAAGTAAAATCTTATTTTCTCTAACGTCCTAGTGGATGCTGGGGACTCCGTAAGGACCATGGGGATTATACCAAACCTCCCAAACGGGCGGGAGAGTGCGGATGACTCTGCAGCACCGAATGAGCAAACACAAGGTCCTCCTCAGCCAGGGTATCAAACTTGTAGAACTTTGCAAAGGTGTTTGAACCTGACCAAGTAGCCGCTCGGCAAAGCTGTAATGCCGAGACCCCTCGGGCAGACGCCCAAGAAGAGCCCACCTTCCTTGAGGAATGGGCCTTAACTGATTTAGGCAGCGGCAACCCAGCCGCAGAATAAGCCTGCTGAATCGTGTTACAGATCCAGCGAGCAATAGTTTGCTTTGAAGCAGGCGCCCCAAGCTTGTTGGAAGCATACAGGATAAACAAAGATCTGTTTTCCTGACCTTAGCCATTCTGGTTAGATAAACCTTCAAAGCCCCGACCACATCCAGTGACTCAGAATCCTCCAAGTCAGTAGTAGCCACAGGCAGCACAATAGGTATATGAAAGGATGAAACCACTTTCGACAGAAATTGTGGGCGGGTCCGCAATTCTGCTCTATCCGCATGGAAAACCAGATAAGGGCTTTTATGTGACAAAGCCGCCAATTCTGACACACGCCTAGCCGAAGCCAAGGCTAATAGCATGACCACCTTCCACGTGAGATATTTTACTTCCACCGTTTTTAGTGGTTCAAACCAGTGTGATTTCAGGAAACTCAACACCACGTTAAGATCCCAAGGTGCCACTGGAGGCACAAAAGGGGGCTGAATATGCAGCACTCCCTTTACAAACGTCTGAACTTCAGGCAGAGAAGCCAGTTCTTTTTGAAAGAAAATGGATAAGGCCGAAATCTGAACCTTAATGGAACCCAATTTAAGGCCTAAAGTCACTCCCGACTGCAGGAAGTGAAGGAAA
This sequence comes from Pseudophryne corroboree, assembly GCF_028390025.1. Taxonomy (NCBI): domain Eukaryota; kingdom Metazoa; phylum Chordata; class Amphibia; order Anura; family Myobatrachidae; genus Pseudophryne; species Pseudophryne corroboree. The sequence continues at coordinate 611,873,969 of NC_086446.1, forward strand.
CGGCCCAGCTGGAATTCCTCCGTAGGGGCATTCCTGACCTCACACCAAGCCACATATTTTCGCCATATACGGTGATAATGTTGAGCCGTCACATCCTTCCTAGCCTCTATCAGCGTAGGAATGACCTCATCCGGAATGCCTTTTTCTGCTAGGATCCGGCATTCAACCGCCATGCCGTCAAACGCAGCCGCGGTAAGTCTTGGAACAGACAGGGCCCCTGTTGCACAAGTCCTGTCTTAGAGGCAGAGGCCATGGGTCCTCGGTATCCAGATCTGCAAGAAATGCTCACAAAGTCCTTCTTGGCCAATCCGGAACAATGAGTATTGTTCTCACTCCTCTTTTTCTTATGATTCTCAACACCTTGGGTATGAGAGGAAGAGGAGGAAATACATAGACCGGCTGGAACACCCACGGTGTCACCAGTGCGTCCACAGCTATTACCTGAGGGTCTCTTGACCTGGCGCAATATCTCTGCAGCTTTTTGTTGAGGCGGGATGCCATCATGTCCACCTATGGCAGTTCCCACCGACTTGCAATCTGCGTGAAGACTTCTTGATGAAGTCCCCACTCTCCCGGGTGGAGGTCGTGCCTGCTGAGGAAGTCTGATTCCCAGTTGTCCACTCCCGGAATGAACACTGCTGACAGTGCGCTTACGTGATTCTCCGCCCAGCGAACAATTCTGGTGGCTTCTACCATCGCCACCCTGCTCCTTGTGCCGCCTTGGCGGTTTACATGAGCCACTGCGGTGATGTTGTCTGACTGAATCAGAACCGGTTGGTCGCGAAGCAGGGACTCCGCTTGACGTAGGGCGTTGTATATGGCCCTTAGTTCCAGGATGTTGTTGGAAATTTCTTCCCTGTGTGACTGCCCCCCACCCTCTGAGGCTTGCATCTGTGGTCACCAGGACCCAGTCCTCAATGCCGAATCTGCGACCTTCGAGAAGGTGAGCACTCTGCAGCCACCACAGGAGAGACACCCTGGCCCTGGGGGATAGGGTGATTAACCGATGCATCTGAAAATGTGATCCGGACCACTTGTCCAGTAAGTCCCATTGGAAGGTCCTCGCATGGAACCTGCTGAAGGGAATGGCCTCGTATGAAGCCACCATGCACTGACACCTGTTTTGGTTTTAATAGATTCCTGACCAGTGTAATGAGCTCCTGAGCTCTCTCTATCGGGAGATAAACCCTTTTCTGGTCTGTGTCTAGGATCATGCCTAGGAGAGGCAGATGAGCTGTAGGAACAAACTGCGACTTTGAAATATATAGAATCCAGCCGTGTTGCCGTTACACTTCCAGAGAAAGTGATACGCTGTTCAGCAACTGCTCCTTGATCTTGCTTTTATGAGGAGATCGTCCAAGTACGTGATAATAGTGACACCTTGCTTCCGCAGGAGCACCATCATTTCCGCCATTACCTTGGTGAATATTCTCGGGGCCGTGGAGAGACCAAACGGCAACGTCTGAAATTGGTAATGACAATCCCGTACCGCAATTCTGAGGTACGCCTGATGAGGTGGATAAATTGGGACATGAAGGTATGCATCCTTTATGTCCAGAGTCACCATAAAATCTCCCCCTTTCAGGCTTGCAATGACCGCTCTTAGCGATTCCATCTTGAACTTGAACCTTTTCAGGTATATGTTCAGGGATTTTAAATTCAATATGGGTCTGACCGAACCGTCTGGTTTCGGGACTACAACATGGTCGAATAATAACCCCCTCGTTGTTGAAGGAGGGGAACCTTGACCACCACCTGTTGAAGATACAATTTGTGAATTGCAGTTAACACTGTTTCCCTCTCGTGGGGGGAAGCCGGCAGGGCCGTCGGTGAGAGGGCATCTCCTCAAAGTCCAGCTTGTATCCCTGAGACACAATATCTATTGCCCAGGGATCTAACAGGGAGTGAACCCACTTGTGGCTGAACTTACGAAGGCGTGCCCCCACCGGGCCTAGCTCCGCCTGTGGAGCCCCAGCGACATGCGGTGGATTTTGTAGAGGCCGGGGAGGACTTTTGTTCCTGGGAACTAGCTGTGTTGTGCAGCTTCTTTCCTCTTTCCCCGCCTCTGGTAAGAAAGGACGCACCTCGGACTTTCTTGTTGCTTTGTTCGAAAGGCTGCATTTGATAATGTCATGCTTTCCTAGGCTGTGCAGGAATATACGGCAAAATATCAGAATTACCAGCTATAGCTGTGGAGACCAGGTCCGAGAACCCTTCTCCACACAATCCTTAGCCTTCCATATGCCTCTTAAGTCGGCATCATCTGTCCATTGCATATTCTACAGGACACGTCAAGCAGAAATCGACATAGCTTTGACTCTAGGACCCAGTAGACTCATGCCTCTTTGGGCATGTTTTATATAAATATATATCTCTTAAGACAGCATCTTTGATATATATATCTCTATATATACATAAATATATACAAACTAGGGTCTCAATCTCTGCTGATAAGGTACCTGTCCATGCTGCCACAGCGCTATAAACCCATGCCGACACAATCGCCGGTCTTAGTAGTGTACCAGAATGTGCACGCTATCTGCAGGATCCCTGAGAATAGCTGTTACGTCAGGGCTACCTTTTGGGCAAACGTGACACCCTAGGGGAAGATTCCCATCGTATCCTGGCCCTAGTGGGGAAAGGATACTCCCTGAGAATTCTTTGTGGGAAACTGCAGTCTCTTGTCTGGAAATTCCCGCTCTTTTTCATCATGAGAGGAGGGAAATTTACCTCAGCTTTCTTCCCCTTAAACATGTGTACCCTTGTGTCAGGGACAGATGAGTCATCAGTGATATGCAAATCATCTTTTATTACAATAATCATATATTGAATACTTTTCTGCCATTTTGGCTGTAACTTTGCATTATCGTAGTCGACACTGGAGTCAGACTACGTGTCGATATCAGTGTCTATTATTTTGGATAGTGAGCATTGAGAGACTCTGAAGGTCTCTGCGACATAGGGACAGACATGGGTAGATTCCCTGTCTGTTCTCTAATCTTTTGTGCAATAAATTCACCTTAGCACTTAATTACACTTATCCAAACAGGTGTCGGCGTTGTCGACGGAGACACCCTCTCACACACATATTTGCTCCATCTCATTCTTAGGGGAGCCTTTTACCTCAGACATGTCGACACACACGTACCGACACACCACACACTCAGGGAATGCTCATCTGAAGACAGTTCCCCCACAAGGCCCTTTGGAGAGACAGAGAGAGAGTATGCCAGCACACACACCAGCGCTATTAACCCAGGAATAACACAGTAATTTAATGTTAACCCAGTAGCTGCTGTTTATATTGGTTTTTGCGCCTAATTATTATGTGCCCCCCCCCCCCCCCTCTCTTTTTACCCTCTTCTACCGTGTATCTGCAGGGGAGAGACCGGGGAGCTTCCTCTCAGCGGTGCTGTGGAGAAAAAACATGGCGCTGGTGAGTGCTGAGGAAGAAGCCCCGCCCCCTCGACGGCGGGCTTCTGTCCCGCTTTCATGTACAATTTTGGCGGGGGCTCATACATATATACAGTGCCCAACTGTTTATATGCAAACTTTTGCCAAAGAGGTCTCTAATTGCTGCCCAGGGCGCCCCCCCCCCCCCCCCCTGCGCCCTGCACCCTTACAGTGACCGGAGTATGTGGGTGTAGTGTGGGAGCATTGCAGCTGTGCGCTACCTCATGTGAAGACTGGAGTCTTCTGCCGCCGATTTCGAAGTCTTCTTGCTTCTTTCACCCGGCTTCTGTCTTCCGGCTCTGCGAGGGGGACGGCGGTGCGGCTCTGGGATCGGACGACAAAGGGTGAGATCCTGTGTACGATCCCTCTGGAGCTAATGGTGTCCAGTAGCCTAAGAAGCAGGACCTATCTTCAGAGAGTAGGGCTGCTTCTCTCCCCTCAGTCCCACGATGCAGGGAGTCTGTTGCCAGCAGAGCTCCCTGAAAATAAAAAAACCTAACAAAATACTTTCTTATAGCAAGCTCAGGAGAGCTCACTTTACAGCACCCAGCTCGTCCGGGCACAGATTCAAACTGAGGTCTGGAGGAGGGACATAGAGGGAGGAGCCAGAGCACACCAGAATCTAAATTCTTTCTTGAAGTGCCCATATCTCCTGCGGAGCCCGTCTATTCCCCATGGTCCTTACGGAGTCCCCAGCATCCACTAGGACGTTAGAGAAAAAGGAGATATTGGGTTTATAATTTGATTTGCATACTGATTTGATTCTGCCATGTGTAAATGTGACATGCAGTGTTTACAAAATACACGCTATGGCGCACTTTTACGCGATACAGGGAGCGGAAGCTCAATTTATAAAAATGAGCGGGTCCTGCAGACTCCCAACAGCCGTTTCTCCCCTGATGACGGCGTTGCCTGAAACGGCTGTTGGGAGTCACCCCTGGTCAGGATTGCATTCCCCAGGTTATGTCGAGCTTCAAGGCTGATAAGTAGTTGTACATATTTCATGTTTGCTCATATGTGACTTGTCTAAAGAATAAGGACATTAAAAGCTACCTCAATTTGCTGCATGGAGTACTGGTTCTTCCTAACCATAGCCCCGGCTGGAGCCTCATGGTGAGGACTGTTGTGTGTGTGTGTATATATATATATATATATATATACACCCTGTGTACTGTCACTACAGAACCTATTGCCTGTGCCTAACCTCCTCCTTGCCCACAGCTCTGCCCCTACTGCTTATACCCTTCCTACCACCAAAACTTCACCCAGTATTGCCTGCCTCAAACCCCCTTCTTTTCCCGAGTACTGCTCAAACTTATCTACCCTTACCCCCTCCAACCCCCCAGTACTGCCTGCCCCTAACCCCCTTGTTGCCTGCCCCCACACTTCATAATATGTGATTGGATACAGAAATAGTGGAGTAGGACCCTAATTTTGTAAAGTAAGGGGTCCCTGGGACCCACAATTTTTTTGCTCATCGCGATCACTGGACATGCTATACTGAAAATGGTTGTATTACTGTTTTTGATGCTTTGATAAGCTGTTGTGGAAGTGATGTTTTTCAATTCATTGTTCAAAATCGAAACCATATAAATTGATATAATGCTTTCACAAAAAGTTTAACAAAAAAAGCGTGGCTGTACAACAGGACATCATAATGTCATGATGCAACTTTTTACTGTATTCTGCCTACCAAGCAGAGCACAGGAAGGAGGACCTGCTTGATCGGGCCTCTGTCAGGAAGGCCAAGGTGGCAGAGCTGCCCCAGATGGTCTAGAACCCTGTGTGCAGAGTTTTGGAGCACCACCATTGTATCCATAATGAATACTTTTATTGTAATACTTTTATTATTAAAAGAAACACACACATAGGGCCCCACAGGAAAGAACATGTACACATTTTCCACCACAGGAAAAAAACATGCACATTGGCTGCAACAGTAAAAAATAAAATACACTGACCCTAACAGGAAAAAATACACATTGGCTTTGATAGGAAAAAACAAACACTTTGGCCCTCACAGGAAAAGCAAACAAACACACAGGCCTCAATAGGAAAATAAAGCAAACACAAATTGGCACCCACAGTAAAGAAATAAAACACAATGCCAGAACAGTAAGAAAAACTAAAACATGCTGACTGCAACAGTAAAAAAGAAAAAGAAAAACGCAATGGCCCCCACAGTAAAGAAATAAAACACAATGCCAGAACAGTAAGAAAAACTAAAACATGCTGACTGCAACAGTAAAAAAGAAAGAAAAATGCAATGGCCCCCACAGTAACAAAATAAAACACATTGGCCCTGCAACATAAAAAGCCAGCGCTGTGTATGGGACGGAAGGGGCAGGGCTAAATGGGACAGAAGGGGGCGGAGCTACACGGACCAGGCTGCTGTACAGACGGAGACTGGCTTAGGTAAGTGAAGGGTGAGAGAGAAGTGTGTGTGTGTGTGTGTGTGTGTGTGTGTGTGTGTGTGTGAGGTATGTCTGTGTGCGTGTGCTTTATGGATGCTACTACTGGGGGGAGCATTTCGTATAATGACGCTACTACTGGGGGGGCATTACATGTAAGGACGCTACTACTACTGGGGAGGCAGTACATATAAGGATGCTACTAATATAGGGGGGGCATTATGTGTAACGATGCTACCAATGGGGGGGCCATTACGTGTAACGACGCTACTACTGGGGGGGTCATTACCTATAAGAACGATACTACTATTTGGGTGCATTATGTATAGGACGCTACTATTACTGGGGGGGCATTATGTATAACAATGCTACTACTACTGGGGGGAGGGCATTACGTATAACAATGCTACTACTACTGGGGGGAGGGCATTACGTATAACAATGCTACTGCTACTGGGGGGAGGGCAGCCGGCACGTCGTGTCGCACAGTCGTAAAATACATGAGGTTACTTTCCTAGCCCTGGTCCTACCCATGGAATCCACTAATTGCCGATATGTTATTAGTTATATGCTAGGCAATATTGTATTGAATGATGTTGTTATTATATTGTACAGTTATGTTTTATCTGTTATACTAGGAATATGTAGTTTATTTGGTTATACTGTGTTCCATGTGTGTAATTGTATGCCAGAGTGTTAGTAACATAGTTACATCAGTTCATTGTGTAATGTAAGTCCCTAGCTGTACAATCAGATGTGATTAGGATGAGGAGGTTATGTAGTAAACAGGTTATGTATGGAGCTGCAGGTAATCTGATCCTATACACCCCATTGTGTACAGGATCCCAGACACCTCGTCTCCAGTCCTCTGTGACCTCCTGACTGACCAGCTTGTGTGAGGAATAGACAGGGGAGGGTATAACAAGAGTGAGCTCTTCTGGTGAGGGGGAGAGATCTACACAGAAGGTCAGAGAGAGTGGATGTACCTCTGGAGTGCAGACACTGACTAGGCATTGCGGTGCCGTCAGTGGTGAGAATCTGTGGCGCAGCACGCTGTGTGAGCTGGTATTCCAGGCCAGGAGACACAGAACTACTGCTGGCAGGTAACCTCAGGAGACTGTAATTCTAAACCACTGTGGGGACTTAGTAAGTAAGACCCCATCCTGGCTTACAATTGTTAATGTTATTGTGTACTGTGGGGGTCATTCCGAGTTGGTCGCTCGTTGCCGATTTTCGCTATACTGCGATTAGTCGCTTACTGCGCATGCGCAAGGTTCGCAGAGCGCATGTACTTAGTTATTTTACACAAAAGTTAGGTATTTTACTCACGGCATAACGAAGCTTTTTCATCGCTGTGCTGATCGTAGTGTGATTGACAGGAAGTGGGTGTTTCTGGGCAGAAACTGGCCGTTTTATGGGAGTGTGCGGAAAAACGCAGGCGTTCCAGTTGCAAAACGCAGGAGTGGCTGGAGAAACGGAGGAGTGGTTGGGCAAACGCTGGGTGTGTTTGTGACGTCAAACCAGGAACGAAAAGGACTGAGCTGGTCGCAATGGCTGAGTAGGTCTGGAGCTACTCAGAAACTGCTAAGAAATTTAAATTCGCAATTCTGCTAATCTTTCGTTCGCACTTCTGCTAAGCTAAGATACACTCCCAGAGGGCGGCGGCTTAGCGTGTGCAATGCTGCTAAAAGCAGCTAGTGAGCGAACAACTCGGAATCACCCCCAGTGTGTGTATATTTACAAAAAAGGGCAGTTGCCACTTTACTAAACTGTTTACCTGAGAGATCTGAGAATCCGTATCCTCACAGGCATTACGTATAACAATGCTACTACTACTGGGGGGAGGGCATTACGTATAAGGCTGCTACTACCGGGGGTGGGGGGGGGGGCATTATGTATAAGGACGGTACTACTACTGGGGGGCCATTACATGAAAGGACGCTACTACTACTGTGGGTGCATTATATATAAGGATGCTACGACTACTGGGGGGGTATTATGCATAAGGATGCTACTACTACTGGGGGGGCATTACGTATAAGGATGCTACTACTACTGCAGGTGCATTATGCATAAGGATGCTACTACTACTGGAGGGGCATTATGTATAAGGATGCGTCTTCTACTAGGGGGGAATTACCTATAAGGACGCTACTACTACTGGGGGGGGGGCATTATGTATAAGGATGCTACTACTACTGGGGGTGCACTACATATAAGGACGCTACTACTACTGAGGGTGCACTATGTATAAGGACGCTACTACTACTGGGGGGGCAATATGCATAAGGATGCTATTACTATTGGGGTGCATTACATATAAGGACACTACTACTACGGGTGGGGCATTACATATAAGATGAATAAGATTGTGCTACATTGTGGCTTAATTTTGAATGGGGGTACTATCGTGTGGCTATGCCCTCTACTTGTGAGACCACACCCCCTTTTCCCGGCGCGCGCCAAAGGAATATGGGAGGGCGCAAATTTATAGTTTGCAGGAGGGCGCCGAACACCCTAGCACCGGCCCTGCTGGAAGTATTCTTATTATCATTTGTTTCATGGTCTTTGGAGAATCCTGTTATTATTTAATGTGCAGTAGTAACAATTACAACTTTATTATGCTCTAATCCTAATTAACTTTAGTTTTATTTTAAACATACCATGTATCACAAATTGCTTTTATTCATTTCACTCCATCATTCTCCCTGCAACTCACCCATCTGTACACATTGCCGCCTCAATTATCCACTCTCCTCTTATTAACACTCATGAGCTTTTTACTTATTTTTATACATTGACAAATGTATCCACAAGGTATGACCATAAAAATTGGATTTTAATTACCTACCGGTAAATCCTTTTCTCGTAGTCCGTAGAGGATGCTGGGGTCCACATTAGTACCATGGGGTATAGACGGGTCCACTAGGAGCCACTGGCACTTTAAGAATTTAATAGTGTGGGCTGGCTCCTCCCTCTATGCCCCTCCTACCAGACTCAGTCTAGAAATTGTGCCCGAGGAGACGGACAACTTCGAGAGAAGGATTTTACACAGATAGTGGCGAGATTCACACCAGCTCACATAAACAAGGCAAACCAAGCTTACTAGCTTGAAAACTCAGCAACAGCTGAATAACAGTACTGAACCAAGTAATAACGCAGTACTTAACTAAGAACAAAGCAGTACTGCATCAAGTAACCACTGCAGGATAACGAAGCGCTGGGCGGGCGCCCAGCATCCTCTACAGACTACGAGAAAAGGATTTATCGGTAGGTAATTAAAATCCTATTTTCTCTTACGTCCTAGAGGATGCTGGGGTCCACATTAGTACCATGCAGAGGCAGAACTCTGGGAGGCATCGGAGTCATCTGCCGCCGGCCTCCTGCTCTGAAGGGGGGAACCTCTCCTCCCATTCTGTGACACCATTGAATTAAGTTAATTGATAGCTGTCGCTGTCTTTTCAGTGGCTGACTTCCTCACTGGTCCCTGCACCTTACATGTCACACCCTCTTTATTATACTGAATATACACATTTTACAAGTATCACACCCAGGATTAGACACCACAACCTATTACACTGGAAGCGGCACCTTACTGATGAAGCTATTTGCTCCTGTATAGGAAATATGAGAATTTTAACTATATGAAGATACTTCTCTGACAATTACACGTAACTTCATATAGTTAGAATTCTCATACTTCCTCTACAGGAGCAAATAGCTCCATCAATAAAATGTCTGCAGTCAGTGTAACAGGTCATGGGTTCTAAACCTGGGTATGACTGCTAAGAAATGTGCGATTTAAAATAAAAGACAATTAAATGTATAAATACAGTATATAATTTTTTTCCAGAACACTCCATACACACACACACACACACACACACACACACACACACACACACACACACACACACACACACATACATATACATACATATATTTATCTTAATATAGGAAATAGGGGGTCACCAATATTTATCTTGCCCCCGGGCAACTGTGACGAACTTACGCCACTGGTACCATGGGTATGTAACAAAGCTCCCAGAACGTGAGGGAGAGCGCAGAGGCTCCTGCAGAACCGATTGACCAAACTTAAGGTCCTCAGAGGCCAAAGTATTGAACCTGTAGAATTTTGCAAACATGTCCGACCCAGACCAAGTAGCCGCTCGGCAAAGCTGTAAAGCCGATACACCCCGGGCAGCCGCTCAGGAAGAACCCACCTTACGAGTAGAGTGGGCCTTAACAGCTTTTGGACACAGCAATCCTGCCATAGAGTACGCATGCTGGAAAGTGAACCTGATCCAGCGAGAGATCGTATGCTTAGAAGCAGGACACCCAAGTTTCTTGGGATCATACAGGACAAACAGAGAGAGTCCGATTTTCTGTGAAGAGCAGTCTCTTCACATATATTTTAAGCGCCCTTACAACATCCAAGGACTTTGATGGAATTGAGGAGTCAGTAGCAACTGGCACTACAATAGGTTGGTTGATATGAAAAGCCGACACAACCTTTGGAAGGAGCTGCTGACATGTCCGGACCTCAGCTCTATCTACAAGACAAAGCCCCCAGCTCCGACACACATCTAGCAGGAGCTAAGGCCAACAGAGTGACAGCCTTCCACGTGAGAAACTTGACCTCAACCTCCTGTAGAGGTTCAAACCAATCCGATTGGAGGAACTGCAACACCACGTTAAGAAATCTATACATCCAATGCTTCCCCAAATAGAGCCTGACCTGTGAAGGGTAGGTTCTCCACACCTCTCCTGGATTCTGCGTCTGCAGACCATTGGCGTAGCCAGAGTCCCCTGCGAGCTGGAAGATATCCTTGCAGTCAGTGTACCCAGGTCCTTCATGGATTCCACCATGAACCCCACAGAATCCTGTATGTTACGTAAAAACAGTTCAATGTCACTTCGGTCCATTGTATTTAAGTCCTCTAGTAATATGCCTGACCACTTTACTGTAGCTTTAGAGATCCATACACAGGCAATAGTAGGCCTCACCGCCACCCCTGAAGCAGTGTATATGGATTTGAGTGTAGTGTCAATCTTACGATCAGCCAGTTCTTTTAACGCGGTAGACCCATGGACAGGTAAAACCACCTACTTTGACAGTTTGGAAACAGATGCGTCAACTATGGGTGGATTTTCCCATCTTTTTCTATTCTCTTCAGGGAAGGGAAAAGCAACCAGAACCCTTTTTTCTCCGGGTTCTCCAAGGATTTTTCAAATAAAGAGTTTAATTCTTTAGACGCAGGGAAGGTTAGCGAGGCTTTCTTATTATCTGTGAAGTAAGCCTCCTCAACCTGCTCAGGTGTTGTCAGAAATGTTTACTACATCTCTAATAGCCTCAATCATGAGCTGCACCCCCTTAGCCAGGGATGCTGCCCCCATCAGCACATCCCCATCACCGTCAGCCGGGTCATAGTTGGTATCCGTGTCATCTGGCATAATCTGGGTAAGTGCACGTTTTTGTGGGTATATGCTAGGGGATTTTGAAGGAATAGGGACAGAACCTGACTAAGGGGGTCATTCTGACCCGATCGCTCGCTGCAGTTTATCGCAGTGCAGAGATCGGTTTGGAATTGCGCGTCGTTTCCCTGCGATCGCCTCTGCCTGATTGATAGGCAGAGGCGGTCGCTGGGTGGCAGGGGGTGGCACGGCGGCGTTTGGCCGCCGTTATAAAGGCATGGTCCGGCCAATGCAGGCATGGCCGGACCGTGCGTGGGACGGGCCGCAGCGGCTGCATGACGTCACACGCAGCCGCTGCGGGCCGGGGAGCGACGAGTAGCTCCCGGCAAGCACGCTAAAGCTGCGCTGGCCGGAAGCTACTCCTAAATGGCAAAAGCATCACCTCTGTGCGATGCTTTTGCACTTCTGTAGGGGGGGGGCTGGCACCGACATGCGGGGCGGGATAGCCCTGTGCTGGGCGTCCCCCCCGCATGTCTATTGTCATGATCGTAGCCCTGCAAAATTTTGCAGGGCTACGATCAACTCGGAATGACCCCCCAAACTGCCATAGACTTCTTTAATACCTGAGTTTCAGTCTCAGTGTGAGCTACCCTAGTAGAGATGTGAGAGATCATTCCCTTAATAGAGGTCAACCACTCAGGCTCAGTAATAGGGATCCGAGACAAAACATTACATTCCTGTGTACATTGAATGGATTCCTCCTGAGAGGAAATGTCCTCTGCAGCATAAGACACGGAATCCCTAGACATGGCTATGTGAGAAACAAACACCCCCCCCCCCCCCCACACACACACACAGGAAAATGTCAGTCAAAGTTTCCCCCCAAGTACGCCACAGAGAAACACAGAGCTTGGAGCCAGCACACACACAGCGCTTCCAAGGTAGATATATACAACTACCTGGCGCTGACTGTGTAACTTAATAGACTACACAGTAATTTTACAGCACCCCCCTTTCTAAAACCCCCTGGTACCGCACAGGATAGCTGGAGTTGCTTGGAGGGACAGCTCTCCCTGTCAGCGTCTCTGTACTGGATCTGCAGGCAGGAAAATGGCGCTGAACGATGCTGGGTCCGCTCTGAGGAGAAGCTCCGCCCCCTGAACATGGCGCTGCTTCCCGCTCTTCACTTCTTTATACTGGCCTGAGGAAATGTGCTGGCAGAGTTACCGAGGTCCCTGACAGCCTTGGTGATCAGTGTAGGGTAAAGGCGCTGGCTCAGGGCACCCCTCACAGTGGCGCACCATGTACCGCTGAGCCTATGGAGTGCAGTTAGTACTGCGCTCCCACCCTGTTGCCGCGATCTTCACACCGGCTCCCCACTTGCTGTGGGGACTGGTGACTCTCTCGCCACTGAAATCTTCTGGCTCTGTTAGGGGGTGGAGGCATGCTGCAGGAGTGAGCGGTCGCCTTGGGTGGCTAACGATCATCACCCTCAGGAGCTCAGTGTCCTGTCAGCGGAGATAGTGGCCATTAACCTCTCAGGGTTGGACACTACTCCCCCCTAAGTCCCACGAAGCAGGGAGGCTGTTGCCAGCAGCCTCCCTGTGCCCAACTCTAATAAAAACAACAAAACTAGAAAAACTCCTATGGAGCTCCCCTAGCTATGACTGGCTCCTCCGGGCACATTTTGTAAACTGAGTCTGGTAAGAGGGGCATAGAGGGAGGAGCCAGCCCACACTATTAAATTCTTAAAGTGCCAGTGGCTCCTAGTGGACCTGTCTATACCCCATGGTACTAATGTGGACCCAAGCATCCTATAGGACGTAAAAGAAAAAACATTCACAAACCTCCTATGAGTATATTTATCTCTCTCCTGCTTCTATTGGTGAAATTTCACCAAATCTGGGACCCAACCACTTGCCCCGCTCACCTTCACCTGATTTGCAGCAGTATAGAAACCCAGCTAACCTCATAAACAACACAAGTCACCCGTCACCCTTCAAATCACTAATGGAATCACCTTATGGAATGCACACTCTGTTTGTAACAAATTAACATCCATTCATGACCTCTTCATATCTTCAAATCATAACTTCAACCTGCTGGCAATAACAGAAACATGGCTCACGCAATCAGAGACAGCTTCCCCTGCAGCACTGTCACACGGTGGACCCCACTTCACAAACACCTACAGGCCTTGTAACAGTAAAGGAGGTGGGGTTGGAACATTACTATCCCAATTTTTCACATACACAGTTCTTCAAAAAGTCATAGGACATGACAAAACAACTTTAGCACCACGTCTGGGGATCTCTGCTCCTGCACCATTCGGCATTAGTCCAGCGAACACTGAACTGCTGCGCTATAGTGACTGGCTGCAAGTGTAGTTTCAGCTCCGGCACCTGAGGACGCTTGGTGAAATAACCCCTACCTATATGGCATTACTAAAGTGCATGCAGCTGAAAGGGGGAGTCTACTGCCACAGTATATGTGGACACAAGCATAACAGTGATATGGACCAAGTGAGTGAGTATCAAGGAGTGACATTAATGGTGGAACAACTATAACTAACTTCAATTTAACATGTAACTTGGGTTCCCAGTGATCCGTTTATTTATCCCAAATGGAATACCGAATATTCATTCATAAATAATCTTTGGCCAATCATTCCTCACTATCGTGTTTCAAGCTCTGAAGGATTGCCAGCTTTGCTATTGTAACTAATTCAATCTACAAAGATACAAACAGATAATTAGTAACAACTGCTTATATTGTCAAAACTGAAAGTGATGTACACTGCTATTCAATATCAATGCTGTGCTGTTTTATCTCCGGGAGCTAGCTTATACTGTTGCACTGACTACGATTTTGAGGACGTAACAGAGCTATTATGTTCTATATAATATCTATTTTTATTGAGTGGATATATTGTGCACATTTTTATGTGATTTGGTGCATTGTGCTTATTAAAATATTTTTTTAACTGAACTACCGACATAATTGGCTCACATGCATGGCCTCATTTTTGTTCATTTGAACATACACAGTTCTACAGTACCTCAGGTTTCATCACTTACATTCATATCATTTGAAGTACATTCTAGAAGGATTTGCACTGCTTTCTCTCTGCGTATTGCAGCTATCTATTGCCTACCTGGGCAACCCAAACAAATTTTGGAAGGTTTTTCTGCCTGGCTCCCTCAATTCCTATCCTCTGACCTCTCCACTATTGTCATGGGTGATTTCAATATTGTTATTGATAGTCTGAAATCTGCTGCTCATGCCTACACTACTCTGTCTAACCTCCTCCCTCGCCTCTCCCAATGGACTGACTCCTCTACTTATCAGAAGGGTCACTGCCTTGATCTTGTATTCGTCAGGCTATGTTAAGTTTCTGAATCCCCTAAGGCTAACACTCCTCTACGTCTCTCAGATCACAACCTTTTACCTGCATGCTCTCCTCCATTACTTCATACTCAATGTCACTGAAGTCCTCCAATCCTCCTCAAACCTGCAGAAATATACATTTTCAAGAATTTTCCACCTCTCTACAACAACTGCTTATTTCTGCATGCACTTCTCATGAGGCAGGTGTATCACACCTGAACCAAACTCTAGAAATAGCCCTTGATGAAGTGGCTCCATCAACCATTGCACTATAAATTAACAAGACACCTACAAAAACACGTAAAGTTGAACGTCATTGGTGTAAACCTCCTACTCCAAGCATCTTAATCATGTATAAGACTATCTACTATTTCCTATCTTAATGCCCTGCACAGCGCCAAACAAACATATGTCCAATAGTATCACAGGGAAATAGAGTCCATTGAGGAATCGGGCGCCATAAACACTTACAAATAATTTAGCAATCAAAAAAGCACCTTTGTGTAATCTATTTTATTTTATAGCTGCCCCTATATGGCAAACTGGATGCCTAAACATAGAAATAGCGTGATGTTTGTATAGACTCAACAAACAAGGAGCGCTTATAAAATAACATAAAATGCAATTTATTAAGAATACATATAAAATAGCAAGTATAGATGTAATATAAAATGAAGCTTAAATGAAATTAGAGTTGAGGAAAAAAATCCTTCCCACTGATTCTGGATTTACCAGCTTTATACCATCAATATATGGACCTCAACTCTGCTAATTTCATTTAAGCTTCATTTTATATTACATCTAAACTGCTATGCTTCATTCACTGCCATCTTAGGCCGTGTACACACGGTAAGATCTTTTCTTCCGATTCTGACTATATAGTCAGAATCGGAAGAAAAGATAGTGCAGATCGCAAGGTGACAGTCACCTTGCGATCCCGATCCGATGCGCGGCCCCGGCATCGGCCGAAAAAATAGGCTGTGCAGGCAAGTCAATCCTGACTATCTCTATAGAAGAGATAGTCAGGATTGACACTTAGCCAAAATCGCACAGAACCAGGATCGCAAGCACACTCATTATGTGCTTGCGATACTGGCTAAGTGCCGACCCGGCCCCCCGTCGCACAGTGAGAATCGGATAAGTCCGAATCTCACCGTGTGTACACACCCTTAGATTGTTTTTATTGTTTTTTATTTTTGGTTACAAATGTTTATGTAGTAATTATTGCTATTTTATATGTATTCTTAATAAATTGCATTATATGTTATTTTATAAGCGCTCCTTGTTTGTTGAGTCTATACAAACATCACGCTATAAACATATATCCAAACTCTCATCTCTGCTCAAGCCTCTAACCCCAAATAGCTTTTTTATATTTTTAACTCACTTCTAAACCCTCCCTTACCGAACCCACCAGTCACTATCAATGTGTAGGATCTTGCTTCCTACTTTCAAGATAAAATCTGAGTTGAAATTGCATGATCTTCCTCAGCCAGTGACCTGCTCAATTCCCTACCTGAACCCTCTGGTACCGTCTCTTCATTTGACCCCACAAATGAAGATGAAATATCAACACTCTTCTTATCCTCCTACTCTAGGATCAACAGGAGAGGTATCTCCTGTTGATCCTATTCCATCACAAATAAGTAAAGCTCTGTCTCCTGTGCTCATCCCAACAGTAACTAAAATGTGTAATCTCTCTCTCGTTCTCTCTACAGGTATGTTCATGCACACACTGATTACTCCCATTATGAAAACAAAGTTCTGACCCAAACTCTATCTCAAACTACCGCCCTATCTCTCAGCTCCAATACCCCTCCAAGCTACTTGAGAGTCTTCCCTACACTTGCCTCACACACTTTCTTAATTCACACATCTTATTGAAACCACTTCAGTCAGGCTTTTGTTCCCAACACTCCACTGAGACAGCACCGACTTAAGTAGTGAATGATCTCTATACTGCTTTTGAAACTGTTGACCACTCTCCTCTCATACAAACACTACAATCCCTAGGTCAGGATACAGCCTTTTCCTAGTTCTCATCCTAGCTATCTAATCACTCTTTTAGTGTCCGCTTCTCTGAATCCACCTCCTCTTCTCTACCTTTCAGTTGGAGTACCGCAAGTCTCAGTCTTTGCTTTTCTCAATCTATACCACGTCTCTTGGCAAACTAATCAGCTCCTTTGGATTTCAGTACCATAGGTACCTATTCTCCCCAGATTTGTCACAATCTGTATTGGTCCAAGTCACTGAATGCCTTTCTGCCATTTCATCCTGGATGTCATCTCGCCACCTCAAATGTAATATTTCCAAAACAGAATTAATTATCTTTCCACCGACCAATAGTAGTTACCAACCTAATATCTCTATCACTGTTTGAGTACTCAATAATCAATAGTACCACACAAGCTTGCTGCCTAGGAGTCATCCTCGACTCTGAACTGTCCTGCAAAAACTCGAATCCATGCTCTCATTATCTCCTGCATTGATTATTGCAATAGTGGTCTTACCAAAAAAAGACTTTCACCACTACTATCCATTCTGAATGCGACTGTGAGGCTACTCTTCCTTGCTAGACGTTCATCTCCAGATCCGCTTGTCAGTCCCTTCATTCGTTACCTGTATTCTACTGTATTCAATATAAAAAACATTTACTCACACACAAGACCATTAACCAAACTACACCAATGTACACCTCTTCGCTTATCTCAAAATATTTCCCCACCTGACTTCTTTGCAAGATCTACGTGTCTCATCCACAATCATTATTCGCTTCCATTCACGACTGCAGGACTTTCTTCTGGCTGCATCCACTCTGTGGAATGCCTTCTCATGCACCATAAGACTCTCCTTTAGTCTACAAACCTTCAAGCGTTCTATGAAAAATCATCTCTTAAGGCAAGCTTATCAAATTCCAGTACCACCCACTTAACCTGCGCTTTGTAAGATAATATTAATAAATAAATATCTCTGCCATGGTGGAATTAACCTGCATTACTACGCCAGCTATATCCTGACAGTTATATAAGCCCCTACTGCCTTGGGATTTAAGATCTGGCGGCATCCTAAGTACCGTTGTGTGTATAAAACACTAAGGGAACAATGGTCGGTTGTTATAGGCAGAAGTGGCTCTAGGGGTCTTAGGTAATAATGCAGGAGTTTCATAACAATTGGCCCCACAGACAAAAACAAACACATTGGCACCGACAGATTAAACAAACAAACAAACAAACAAACAAACAAACAAACAAACACATTGGCATGTACAGGAGAATAAAACTAACACATTGGCTCTGTTAGAAAATAAATAAACAGTGGCCCCTATCATAAAAATAAAACACACAGGCCCCGATAGGAAACAAAACACACATTGGCTCCCACAATAAAGCAAATACAACACAATGGCCCCCACAGTGAAAAAAACTAGATGCTTCTTAGGAAGGACCAATAGATTGAAAACACATTAAGCTGTGGCCCTCTTGCTATGGACTCTCAATGACCTTACTGACATTGGTGTATCCCGATCCAGTGTCCATTTATCCCTTATTACATCTGGGACGTATAGAACCATCTTTGCTGTTTGCTGTGTGCCACTGAGGAGTTTTATTACACACTTTATGTATTCTTTAAATTGTAAGTACAATGTATTATGGAGGTCATTCCGAGTTGATCGATCGCTAGCAGTTTTTAGCAGCCATGCAAACACTATGCCGCCGCCCACTGGGGAGTGTATTTTAGCTTAGCAGAACTGCGAACGCATGTGCAGCTGAGCTCTGCAAAAACAATTTGTGCAGTTTCTGAGTAGCTCTGAACCTACTCAGCGCTTGCGATCACTTCAGCCTATTCGTGTCCGGATTTGACGTCATACACACGCCCAGCCACGCCTGCGTTTTTTCAGACACACCTGCGTTTTTGCAAACACTCCCTGAAAACGGTCAGTTGACACCCAGAAACGCCCCCTTCCTGTCAATCTTCTTGCGGCCGTCAGTGCGAAGAAAAACTTCGCTAGAACCTGTGCACAACCACAAAGGACTCTGTACCCGTACGATGCGCGTGCGCATTGTGGGCGATACGCATACGCAGAAATGCCAATTTTTAGCCTGATCGCTGTGCTGCGAACAACGGCAGCTAGCAATTAACTCAGAATGACCCCCAATATATTTTGTACTATTCTTCTCTTCTTGTGTCTCCCCTAACTAATGCTACTGCAAAGTGCATGAGAAAGGCTGGGCACTATTTACAGATAAATTGTGGAGGAGAGAGGAGACATGTGCCTAAGCCGCAACCACTTAACTACAAAGGAGACTGCTTTATATTTGCATGAAAGCGTTCTGGACATATTGGAGCTTTCAGGAGTTTAATTCATGGTGAGTCTGTGAATATTCATTTTGTATAGATAACACGTTTGGCAAAAATATGTGAACGTGTTACTTTGGCCTCAAAGAACAAAAATAAAACAAACACTAATTGCCCCAACTCCCACAGAAAACTGACCTGTAGCACTGCAGAGGAGAGGTGCTCCCAGTCCTTCCCTCGGCCTTATACTCGGGTGGCACCGGCACCACCAGCTGTTGCAGCAGTGCAGCCTCAGTGATGCATTTCACTGTGCAGGCAGGACGGCATGCGACTGCGAGACATATGGTATCACGACATCGAGTTGCCAAAGGTCAAGGCTCAAGCCACTCCTGAACTGTGTGGAAGAGCCCAGCACTGGCTGCTCTTACTGCAGTTGCCGCCAATCCAGGGCCGGATTAACAATGGGGCTGATAGAGCTGCAGCTCCAGGCCCCCCCCCCCCCCCCCCCCCTGCCCCATCAAAATAGGCCCACAGATCCCCTGCTGCTGGAAACAGGGAAAAAAATGATTTTCCTATTACAGCAAGTCAGCAGCACCAGAAAAGCCTCAGAAGCTTACAGGGGAAGTACGGATGGTGTGATGGTTAGCATTACTGCCTCACAGCACTGAGGTCATGGGTTCGATTCCCACCATGGCCCTAACTGTGTGGAGTTTGTATATTCTCCCTGTACTTGCGCGGGTTTCCTCCGGGTACTCCGGTTTTCTCCCACAATCCAAAAATATACTGGTGGCTCCCAACAAAATTAACACTAGTATGAATGTGTCTGTGTACATGTGGTAGGGAATATAGATTGTAAGCTCCACTGGGGCAGGGACTGATGTGAATGGGCAAATATTCTCTGTACAGCACTGCGGAATATGTGTGCGCTATATAAATAACTGATAATAAATAAATAAATAGAAGCCCTCCCTGCGCCGATAGATTTGTTTTTTTCCTCCCCTGCGCCGTGATCTCACACTTTGTGAGACATACCACAGGCGCCTCCCCTCTCCCGTGCACCACAGCAGCAGCCAGCAGTGTACTTGCCTCCTGAGATGCATGGTGACAGTGACTTTGCCGCTGTTTCAGTCCCGTGACCTTTCCGCCGGGCCGGCTAGTGCTGCTTGTGTAATACCCTGAAGTTATTACAAGAATGGGGACCCCCTTGTTTTTTTGTTTTTTTTTGCATTGTGGGACTACAAAGCCCAGGATAGAATATGGGCTAAACTTTTCTGTCCCTGTCAGCCTAGGTAGGGGGATTTGGCGCCACTGCCTTCTATAATTAGTTTCCCCTCCTCAGCAACACAGAGCCCGGGAAGATGGCCCCCACACTGATTGGCCCCCCCAGGTTGCAGGGCAAAAGACACCTGGGGCGGGCTGTTGCTGGGGCTAGAGAGCCAGTGGGGACCCAGGACAGGGGAGGTACAGAGGGACATCCTGATATAAGGAGCTCCCCAGGGCGGGAAGAGGGAGCCCTGGTATGGGAAGATTACCTGGAGGAGTTGTCAGCATATAACCGCCGGGAGCCTGAAGTGCGGAGTCCCCCGCTGAAGCCTGTCTGTTGCCCAGCCGAGCCGCCGCCAGGACCAGGAGCTATGACCAGCCTGTAGAGTGGAGCCGCCTGTCGGGTCGTGTGTCCATCCGCGCTGTGAGAAGCGACGGGGAAGATCCGGTGACCGCAGTGAACCGAGGAGCAGAGCTGGAGACCTGGTCGAAAGTGAGGACCCCTGGTGAGGATGAGCCGTCCACGCCGCTGCCTGCCGGTGAAGAGGATCGTGGAGACGACTGGAGGTGCCCGGCGCGGATCGCTACCGAAGAGGAGCAGGTGGAGGAACGGCCCCAGGAGGATTTTCCAGGCTGCTGCATTGTACAGACGCGGGACCTGGCAGAGGCCAGTGACGGGGAGCGCAGGCATCGCAGAAGACGACCCTGGAAAGAAGACCCCCGGCGAGGACCCCTGGTGGCTGGGAGATGACGGCGCGGACCGGAGCCTGCTGCACAGGAGGAGCGACCTGTGGCTGGAGACCAGTGAGAGGACGGCGCGGACCTGCGGCTGGAGACCAGTGAGAGGACGGCGGGGACCGGAGCAGAATAGGACATCGCCGGCAGAAGGAATGAAGAAGCGGAGCATCGGAGGTGGCAGAAGCGCCGCAGCAGGTGGTGAGACCCTGATCGCCCTTCCGCTGTCATACTCTGCCCCTGTTGTGCCCTCCGCTGCGTAACTCTGCATTTGGGGATATTATTTAGGGGGTAGGCTCCCCTTAAGTTCTCAGGGCCCTGACTTTTTGTTCTATAAATAGAGGGTAGTCGCCCTTTTTGTTAGCGACAGGGGTCCACTCCGTTGGAGCTATTGAGCCAATATGTGCCTATATCCAATGTGCTTATCTGCAACTGAGTTTTGCTGGTATCTATAGTTCTTTCATGCAAGCTCCGCCCAGCAGTTTAAAAGTCAATGTGAATGTGCTTATCTGCAATTGAGTTATGCTGGTATCTATAGTTCTTTCATGCAAGCTCCGCCCAGCAGTTTAAAAGTCAATGTGAATGTGCTTATCTGCAATTGAGTTATGCTGGTTACCTGTGACTGTAGTATAGAAGCCATAAACAGCCTGCTTCCACTGTGTACCTGTTTTCCTGCTTACCTGCCACTTGTATTGCTAACGCTGGTTACCTGAGACTGTAGTGTAGAAGCCATAACCAGCCTGCTCCCCGGTGTACCTGTTTCCTGCCACTTGTATTGCTAACGCTGGTTACCTGAGACTGTGGTATAGAAGCCATAACCAGCCTGCTTCAACTGAACACCTGTTTTCCTGCTTACCTGCCACTTGTATTGCTAACGCTGGTTACCTGAGACTGTAGTGTAGAAGCCATAACCAGCTTGCTCCCCGGTGTACCTGTTTCCTGCTTACCTGCCACTTGTATTGCTAATGCTGGTTACCTGAGACTGTGGTATAGAAGCCATAACCAGCCTGCTTCAACTGAACACCTGTTTTCCTGCTTACCTGCCACTTGTATTGCGAACGCCGGTTACCTGAGACTGTAGTGTAGAAGCCATAACCAGCTTGCTCCCCGGTGTACCTGTTTCCTGCTTACCTGCCACTTGTATTGCTAACGCTGGTTACCTGAGACTGTAGTGTAGAAGCCATAACCAGCCTGCTCCCCGGTGTACCTGTTTCCTGCTTACCTGCCACTTGTATTGCTAACGCTGGTTACCTGAGACTGTGGTATAGAAGCCATAACCAGCCTGCTTCAACTGAACACCTGTTTTCCTGCTTACCTGCCACTTGTATTGCGAACGCTGGTTACCTGAGACTGTAGTGTAGAAGCCATAACCAGCTTGCTCCCCGGTGTACCTGTTTCCTGCTTACCTGCCACTTGTATTGCTAACGCTGGTTACCTGAGACTGTGGTATAGAAGCCATAACCAGCCTGCTTCAACTGAACACCTGTTTTCCTGCTTACCTGCCACTTGTATTGCGAACGCTGGTTACCTGAGACTGTAGTGTAGAAGCCATAACCAGCTTGCTCCCCGGTGTACCTGTTTCCTGCTTACCTGCCACTTGTATTGCTAACGCTGGTTACCTGAGACTGTGGTATAGAAGCCATAACCAGCCTGCTTCAACTGAACACCTGTTTTCCTGCTTACCTGCCACTTGTATTGCTAACGCTGGTTACCTGAGACTGTGGTATAGAAGCCATAACCAGCCTGCTTCAACTGAACACCTGTTTTCCTGCTTACCTGCCACTTGTATTGCTAACGCTGGTTACCTGAGACTGTAGTGTAGAAGCCATAACCAGCTTGCTCCCTGGTGTACCTGTTTCCTGCTTACCTGCCACTTGTATTGCTAACGCTGGTTACCTGAGACTGTGGTATAGAAGCCATTACCAGCCTGCTTCAACTGAACACCTGTTTTCCTGCTTACCTGCCACTTGTATTGCGAACGCTGGTTACCTGAGACTGTAGTATAGAAGACATAACCAGCCTGTTTCACTGTGCACCTGTTTTCCTGCTTACCTGCCACTTGTATTGCTAACGCTGGTTACCTGAGACTGTAGTATAGAAGACATAACCAGCCTGCTTCAACTGTGCATCTGTTTTCTGCTTACCTGCCACTTGTATTGCTAACGCTGGTTACCTGAGACTGTAGTATAGAAGCCATAACCAGCCTGCTTCAACTGTGCATCTGTTTTCTGCTTATCTGCCACTTGTTAATTTTGTTAGGATAATAAAATGGAGTTGGATCCTGTATATGTGTGTTTTGTCATTGTGTCTGAGAGGTAAAGCAGGTCTGCCGCTCTGATCACCCGAACCTGATTCACATTAGCACCCCACAATTTAGTTTAAGTTTTCGGCATCGTAAATGTTTGTGGGTGTTGCACCTGCTTAATGGTAGGGTTTTTTTTCCTCCAAAGGGGGTGTGGCCATGGTCCGTGATTAGGCAACGCCCCCAACTTTTCCTGGTCGGCCTGTCTGCTCCTGCTGCGTCCGCAAGGCAAAGTGACTGGGGGAAACAGGGGAGAATGAGAGGGCTGTAGGGAACAGGTGTATGTGTGTTGAAAGGTACAGACAGGTGTGCGTAGGGAACAAGGTGAGTGTGTGTGTATGGTGACTGGAGGGCAGGCTGTGTGTGTGTGGGGGGGGCGGGGTTGGGTGAAAAAGGCTTTGTGGGTGTACTGTGTATGCGTGTGTGTAAGGACTGGGGAAACAGGCTGTGTGTGTGTGTGTGTGTGTGTGTGTGTGTGTGTAGGGAGTGTGGGGGGGGGGGGGGGGCAGGCTTTGTGTGTGTGCAGTGGCATGGGCATGTTGCTGGGATTAGTTGCGTGCACAGACTCTGGCATACCTCCCAACATGACCCGCTCCAGGAGGGACACAATGCTCTGCTTCTGGATTTTTCTCTTAATGTATGATTGCCGGCACCTGTGTTGAACAGGTTAATGGATAAGAAAGGTGTTTCACCACAGGTGATGGCAATCATACAGTAAGAAGGAAGGTCAGAAGTAGAGCATTCGGGATGCGGTCAAGATGCCGCTGGCCGGAATCCCGGCGGTCGAAATACCGACGCCGGAATCCCGACCGCCACAATCCCGACATATTCTCCCTCCGTGGATGTCCACGACACCCATAGAGGGAGAATATAATAGTGTGCCGAGCGTAGCGAGGCACCATGCCCGCAGCGTGGCGAGCGAAGCGAGCCCGCAAGGGGCTGCGTTCCGCTCGCCACCCCTGTCGGGACTGTGTAGTCGGGATTCCGGCGTCGGTATTTCGACCACCAGGATTCCGTCCGGCGGCATTTAGTACTGATCCCGAGCATTCTGTCCCTCCTGGAGAGGGTCATGTTGGGAGGTATGCTCCGGGTTGCTCACATTGGAGGCTATGCTCAGGCGGGTGACCTGCATGTCTGTGGACGCTCGGTCCTTGTGCATTCGGCTGCACTATGTGCACTGGGAGGGGCTTTGTTGGTAGCATTGGAGTGTTGACTGCGGGGGTGAGGGTGTGGAGGGTCGCTGTTCGTCCAGCTAAGGGGATCCTGCCAGTGGTGGTTTTAGGTGCGGGCTAGCAGGGCGGGCGCCCGTGTCACAGTCATTGCACCAGCACCATCAGCACCCATCTGCTGCCTGCATCACAATGCCACCCACCGCTTCCTGCTCCAGCCGGCCGCCCCCCATCCTGGCCACTTCACGCTGCCTGCACCCCACCATAGAAGTATGACACGAACATAGAGCCGGAGGACCACAGGCGCTCAATTGTGAGTGACGGCTAGCTGGTGCAATTTGTATAAGGCACTACCTGACACAATGTGTATAAGGGGTTATCTGGCGCGATGTGTATAATGGGCTATTTGGCGCACTGTGTATAATGGGCTATTTGGTGCACTGTGTATAATGGGCTACCTGGTGCAATGTGTATAATGTGCTACCTGGCGCAATGTGTATAATGGGCTACCTGGCGCACTGTGTATAATGGGCTATTTGGTGCACTGTGTATAATGGGCTACCTGGTGCACTGTGTATAATGGGCTACCTGGTGCACTGTGTATAATGGGCTACCTGGTGCAATGTGTATAATGTGCTACCTGGCGCAATGTGTATAATGGACTACATGGCACAATGTGTATAAGGAGCTACCTGGCGCAATGTGTATAAGGGGCTACCTGGCGCAATGTGTATAAGGGGCTACCTGGCGCAATGTGTATAATGGGCTACCTGGCGTAATGTGTATAATGGGATACCTGGTGCAATGGGTATAATGGGCTACCTGGTGCAAATGTGTATAAGGGGCTACCTTGTGCAATGGTGCAGTTTGTAGAACACGCTCTACCTGGAAGGATGCGATTGCAAAGTGATTGAAAGGCAGTGCATGTTCGGGGGCGGCGATGCAGGATTGGGGGGAGTGGAGCAGGAAATGCAGGTGCATCATGGCCGTCATCAGGCGGCCCAATGACGTCGCCTGTGTTTTCCTGCGACAGGAAACATGGCAGCAATGCGGGTGCATATGCAGCCTGGCTGTGTGTATGCAGAGGATTACCACTATTGCCGATTTCTGCAATGCAGTGGTGTATCTATAATGGGTGCAGTGTGTGCGATGCACACAGGCCCCTGGGCCCAGATAGGGCCCACACCGCACACACTGCAGCCATTACTTCTATACTCACCTTTCCGGCATTCATTGGTGACTGTGTGTGGGGCCCCTCCTCTCCCGTAGCCCTCACCACCGCTGCTAGCGCACTGAGCACTAGAGACTCTGGCACTGTACAGTGCATGCGCTGGACTCTGAAAAAATGTTGCAGCTCTGGCGGTGCCATAGTTTCAGTGCTGAAAGCGCTAACATCGGCTGTGATGGCTGCAGGAGAGGAGGGGGCCCACACACGGAGTCTGCACACGGGTCCCCTCCTCTCTAGAAATGCCTCTGCTGCAATGCGATCACAATTGAATTGCAATCGCATCACTGGGCGGTGCATCACATGCTGGACAGCCTTGCCCTATGCCAACTGTGTCAACTGTGCCCCGTCATTAGGACAAATTTACAAAGGTATTTTGGTTTGTATATTTAGCCTGAAAATGGGGCATGGTTGGCCCTGTAATGTTGAGAAAGTACAGTCAGCATTTAAAAATCCTTACGTGCCATCCAGTGATTCACCTGTAATGTATATATACATCTGTATATATACTGTACATAGGCATACATACAGCATACATATACACATAGCACATACGTACACAACACAAACACACACACATACACATATCTAACACACACACACACACACACACACACACACACACACACACACACTCACTACCTCCCCTCTACTGATTCTCCCGGATTTATGAGGCACCTGGCTGCTGCAGAGTCTGAGGGAGCGCCGGTGACAGTCAGTCACTGCTTTTCCCCTCCACTGATTCCCTGCACCGGCTCATCCGGCTCCCTCAATATGGGAACAACCTGAGAGGAGCTCAGCTGCGTGCTGCTGCTGCTCCCTCTACAGGCACCTCAAAGCTTATCACCAGCGACAAAGCATGGCAGACTCTTTGGATGCAGGTAAGTTAGCCAGGAATCGCACCCAACACGTTTTGAGTTGCTCCCAACTCTTCCTCGAGGCAGTATATCCGTGCTTTGTCGTTGGTGATAATCTTGGAGGGAGGAAAGAAGGCACCGGAACCTCCCATTATTCACTCACTCCTTTCCTGCTTGCCAGGAGCTAAGCACAGTACGATTCAAAGTTTAGACCAACCTTGTGGTGAAGGAAAGATTTTTTAAATAACAATATTTTATGAAGAATTTGATATAAAGATAACCCTTTTTATGGAATAAATTACATCATTGTGAACTGTATTGCACTATTCTTCTATTTTAAATTTTTTCCATATATTCTGCACTGAATTGCTTTGAGCAACTACAGTATACTATACCTGATGTAGTGTTCACACTAGGCAGTTTTAGCAGGGCGCCGCGCCCTGCCCGCTTTTTTAAGGGCAAAACCCGCCCTGTCCTTTCTGCGGCGCCCTGCTAAAACAGCCGCCCGCTTCCTGACCTCACAGCGTGTAAAGATGCCGCGCGCATGCGCGCGGCATCCATTCACGCTGAGAGAGTGCTTGGGGGAAGCCCAGCACCTCCGTAGGTGCTGGGCACGCCCCCAACAGTGACGCCGCCGGCTGCCCACGCCCCCTTTTTATACGTCTGCGGGCTGAACCACCCACTTTTATTACCTGCAATGACCCGCCCCTATTTTGCATGACCACGCCCCCTTCTCGGCACGTGCGGCTTGTGCCCCTCTAGGGCCGGCGCCCTGCCCTGCCCGGATTCTAGTGAACACTACTGATGCTAAAGGAAATCATCCCCAAAATACAAGTACAGTGATTCAAAGGGGTGGTATTCATGTGACCGGCGGTCGGGAGACCGATGGTCACATGACCTCCACCAACATCCCGACCCCTCACTATCCCGACGGTTGGCATGCCGTCCAACAGGGACTATTTCCACTCGTGGGTGTCCACGACACCCGTAGAGTGGGAACAGAACCTGTGGCGACCGCAGGTCGCCACCGAGTACGCAGTGTGGCAAGTGCAGCGAACCCGCAAGGGGCTTGCTGCACTTGCCCCTCCCCGATGGGATCCCGGCGTCGGTACGCTGACCACCGGTCAGCCATACCACACCCATTCAAAGGACAATATTGCCTCTTTTGGGACTTTAAAAAGAATGCTTTATACTAAGGCGACATTGTATTCTACATCGTTAAATCTGTAAGGTGGTAGCGCCAAAGGGGTTTCTAAATTGTATACTGTTGTCTACTGTTTCTGGTCCTTGGGTTACATCAAGAAGAACCTAGGTTGCTTATATTACAACAACGCCATTGTCTTTTCAGTTTGTATATTTTTTACTGTTAACTACAGATGTAGCCAGGCTCATTGATGCCATGATGCGTACACACATGCATACATATCGCGGCAACGACTAACCGCGACTGGCTGCGCCTATTCACACCAGCGACTAAGTCCATGCTATGTGTATGCATTGCGAGTGCGAATATATGGGACCCCCAACAATCAGATTTGTGCGTAAACCATTGAGTTTGCATACAAATCCAAATCAGGCCCTATACTCACAACTATTGGGTACATTCTTTTTTTTGCCAATGCAAAAGCTTTCCATTAATTTCAATGAATCAATCTCTATGAACATTAATGTACTACTTTTTACTATTTCAGGTGGTAGCGGCGAATGCAAAGCTTCAGGAGGGGGGGTGCGGCTGGTGCCGTCACACATGATGGGATTTACTAGGGGCGGTACCAGCAGTACTTATCTTCCACTGCATCTCCTGCGCTGTGCAGGGAGAGAAGCTATGTCTTCTCTGCTAGTGCCGTGTGAGCTGTTCTGTCACTTGGAGCATATGTAAGATGCTCAGAGCAGCACCTCCTGGGACATTTATTTATTATGGCTTAAGCACCGTTCAGGGCAGGGGTGTAAGTTCATACCAGGCTCCAGAAGCCCCAGTGGCTCCGGCCTGCACGCCTGACGTCCGTTGGCACATCCGCAGTAGCATAGCTCAGTGTACATCTGAGAGCATAAAGATTCTTTATTGCAGCTAAGTGCGGCGAAATTAAATCTTTATTTTTGAGTGCTGGCAGCAAAGGATAATAAATAGAGCTCTAGAAGTTTTATTTTAACAATTAGTATACTTCCTTAAAATAACTTCTGCTCTCCTTTCTTTCATAATATAAGACACAACAGCAGAGCTGTAGCTCACTATATACACACTTTGATTTACCTCACTCTGCTGCTGCTATTACACATTCCAAGACTCTTCAGCTCAAGAAGGCTAGAAATGTGGTTTATGCGCAAGCACAGCAGGCATGAGTGACTGTAGAAAATCACTATGAAATGACTGGAGAGAGATCTGCCCTAGTTCAGCTGGCAGCTGGAGCCCAGGGACCAGTGCTTAAATTGTCTCCAGGAGTTACGCCACCGGTTCAGGGGGTGGGTGTGATGTGATATCTGGGCGGTCAGGATGCTGGCGGTCAAAAGACAAACCGCGACATCCCAATGAAGGCAATCCCGATAGGGGATAGGTAAGTATACTTCCCCACCTCTGATTCCCCACTTACCCTCCCTTTCCTGCAGCCTAACCCTAACCCTACCCCCTCCCCGTAGCCTAACCCTAACAAATGGTGCCTAACCCTAACCCCCCCCCCCCCTCCCGCAGCCTAAACCTAAACCCCCCCTTCCTTCATTTCCTAAACCTAAGAATACCCAGCATACTTGTGTGGTCAGGATAATGCATTGGTGTTTCATCCGGCGTCAGAGTTCCGGGGTCTCATTATGGCTGTATGCCGGGTTTCTGGTGTTGGGTTCTCGACTTAACGCATTCTTGCCACATCCTCCTGCACTATATCTGGACAACTGCCGCCTGCTGTGTATGTCCTCAACTGAGCAAAAATGGCAACAGACATGTTATCTCACAGTCTGTAACCCCCCCTCACCCCGACACCAAGCAATGTTCATGTAAATAAATTATGTGATCCTTGTGATAAATTAATGGTTCCCACTGAACAGCAGATATTGGATTTTAACATCAATAAACCATCCGCAGAGCTGTACGTCATGCCCACCAGAGACACTGCAGGTGACCGGTCCCTGCTATGGTACTGGACACATACAATGACATCCGTCATGCCACAAATAACAGCAACAATATGACTATAGATACAGCTCAATGCCCTAGAACAGCCCTATGCAACCACTGACATACACTAATAACTGCAATAAAAAGAACTAGCTATAATGCATTGAAGTTTCAGATCAACAGAATACATGAATAATAATAATAATAATAATATCACCACCAGGGAACACATGACATAATGGTGTGACATCCTAGCAAAGTAACATAATACCACTAACTCAGTGTACTGTGCTTACCCAGAGTCCCCACTGCAACTGCTGCTGCAATCCACAGCCCCACTGTAGGGGCAAACGCAGGATTTGTTGGGGGGAAGGGTTCCATATATATATGTGTTTCACGTCAGCGGTGCAGAGTAGGCTGTGCGCGACAGCGGTGGTGCGGAAGAGGAGGTGGCTGCGGCGTTGCGGAAGGCTGGGGTCATTGGCTCCTATGACCACCACTATTTCAACTCTGCTGTGGTCTGGCGGACAATCGGGAGCGGCCATGCTGCTGCAACTGATTTGCAGCCGGTTAAAGTGCTCCAATTGGCGCGTGAATAGAGCTGCATTTGAAAAGATGCGGCGGCACGGGTCTTCAGTAGTGCTCGAAGTGCCAATACGCCATATGCCCACTTCGAGGACTGTTCCGGGTACTCAGAAACCCCCCCCCCTGCGTGCGCTAGTGAACTGGGACCAGACAATCCAACATCAGAGTGTACTGGCCAGTCCAGGAGGATCCAGCTCCCTTGCCCTGCTGTCACTGCTGGCTGGCCGCTAGTCTGCTCTCACTCTCTCCCACACTACCAGCCCAAGCAGCCAAAACCTAATTCCAGCTCAGAGCTCTCTGAGTCACCGTCCGCCGCCAGTCCGCCCTGCTGCTACTCGTCTCGATGTCTCCCTCAGCCCTCCCCTGCTTCCCTTCAATCACGTGACACGTCGCAGCCATCCACGTCCCCTATGTGCGCTCCGCACGCACCGCCGCCAGCACTGACCCAGCACTGCCCCCAGCAGTCCCATTGGTTTGTGGGCTAGTGAAGGCGGAGTCCCCTTATTCTGGGAGAATCCCGGAATCTGGGAGAGAGGAAAAGTCTCATGGAGGATTGCCACCAAATCCTGGAGAATCCAGGAAATCCTGGAGAGGTGGCAACCCTAGTTGCTACACAGGGGAGAAGACATTTCCCTGTTCCTCCTATGTGAATCAACAGTGAATCCCATGTGTCCGTCAGTCAGCTACAGGCCTGCAACAGTGCATACGCAATACAATTAATTAGACAGATCGCCTAGATCATTGTATAATGTATACCCAGCATAACACAGATAATGTGTGTTTGCTGGTAAGGATGACGGATGAGACAGTGAAAGGGAATCACAGAAGTTCCTACTGTGAAATAACTGCTGTACATTTAATATGCACTATGAGTGCATATGACACCAGCAGGTGGCACACATGTAATGCCAATGAGAACAGTTTTACAGAAGGAACGTGAAAAAAAAAACTTTAAATGACAGTAAGTCCATAGTTCCCTATTAAACTCATCCACCCTTAACAGAAATACATAGACCTGCTGGTTAATGTATAAAAACAAACAAAAAATAAGTTGCTTCCACAAAAACATTCTCAGATTCTCAGAACTGTGGAACTACAACAAATAAGCTATCCTAAGTAGTTTGGTAATTGTTAATCTTTCCACACAAAAAAAACGAACAAAAAACTGTTTTGTACACGTTACGTTCTTTTAAGCAATACTGGAGCCTATTCAGAGGAGAACGCAATTATGAGAAAATCGCAAATGGCTGAGTATCGTCTGTCTGCGCATGCGCTGTAGCCGCACTGCGCATGTTTGGACTTTCAATACCCCGGAATGGACAAAAGCGCATAGTGATTGACAAGCGACGGCATTGGGGGGGGAGTGGTGCAGGAAACGCAGGAGTGTCATGGCCATTTCCAGGGAGACCAGATGAAGTCGCCTGTGTTTCCTGTGATGGGAAACATGGCGGCAGTGCACCTGTATATGTAGCCTGGCTCCGTATACAAGAATCTACCTCTATTTGCCGCTTTTTGCGATGCAATTGCAATTGAATACACATGCTGGACGGCCTTGCCCTGTGCTGGACGGCCCCCAACATAAGATTTTATCAGCAGCAGTTTTTGCTATTTCAGCAACAACTGCTACCAACTCTGAATAACCCCCGCAAACCACAATAGCTCTGTTAAGCGCACATGTAAACATCAAGCTAGACTGTTACTATAAACATCATGTACTGTACAAAGATTCTCAGAAACATTATTCAGTAATGACAGTGGTGCATCAAAAAAATATTTAAAAAAAAAGGTAAAAACGTAGAAATAGGAAAGAAAACTCAATATTATGGTATATAACAGATTATAACAGACAGCTCTAGAGTACTTCCATGTACACTAATAAGTGCCATAAAGTATCCGTATAACCCAATTAACTACTGTATCTGAGGGGCTATGGACATGCAGTTCATGGGGTAACTGACAGATTAGATTTGATTGGCAGTTTATGTTGAAATTTGCCTTCCATGGTGCATACTGGCAAGGACAGAGTGAAAATTGATACAGAAGAAGCAGATGAGGCGTCTGTCTGTATCTATATTCTTCAGGCAGTGTATTTAAGAACTCAGTGTACTGTATTCATATCTCATTTCATGGAAGTTACTGAAAACAGAGGCACATTCCCACATGTGCCACTCTGAAAGTGCATGGCTTTGCATGGAAAAGCTCAGTTTGGTCATATTTTGCACCGGGAAAAGTCCTCATATCCATGTGAGAAAAAGATGTGAAATGAGTCAGCCCAAATAATTTTTGTTTAGCAGAATATTTAAATGGTGAGAAAGAGGATGAAGACCTTGGAGTGCTTCTGGCACAAATTGTCTAATTGTGTCTGGTTCCACCCTACCATAGGGTTATGGAAACAGAGAAAACGGTAATATCGATCAATGACGCTAGTGAGATGGAACAGCAGACCAGCTGTTCCATCCCATTAATGTCATTGATTGCACCATTTCAATATGTAAATGATCAAGAAACAATGAAGCATATTAAAAGATGTTCCAACTTTTGTTATGTTCGGCAAGGCTATTTAGTCACAGTATATTTTTCACAGGGATAGTAGAATTAAGCTCTAACTTTGTAAGTTGAATTCCAAATGCAGAGCATCAAAGTCTGGATTCAACAACAAGGACCAATTTAGATTATATATAAATATGCAGCTCATCTGTTAGACGGCATCTGGGCAACCACTCCAGGACTTATGCAGATAAACCATAAATATTAATCTGAAACTGAAAGTACCTGCCCACAGAAGTTTAGGTTCAGTCCTAGACAGGTCACAGGTATCCAACAGTAGGGGCAGAGGCAATAACAGGTCAGAGGTAAGCAGGCTGTGAGTGCTGACAGAGCAGGGTGGGACAGAGAGGGAGGTTGAACACTGAGGTCCAATAAACTAATTTCCATGCTCATAAAATAATGTATTTGTTTCTTACAAGTCATGCTTGAAGTCATCTCAATGTTTCGGTCATAAGCAGACCTTCCTCAAGAGGCACAGCAGCATGGCAACAGATAAAGCACATCTCACCAGATTGCAGCTGCTGCCTTTATTGTACACAAACCATCCAAGAAAGAAATAACAGCACTGAAAAATTAAGTAGTTACAAGGATGTACTCTTCAAACCAAAGGTGGGGGCACGGTGATACAGGATGTCTATATGTATAAATATGAGGCATATATACAATTGGCAGATAGAAAAGTTTATGATCTTTTACAAGATCCATCATTGATCTTTAAGAAATAACGTGATGACTTGTTATCGTCTGCAGAATAATATTACACAAAAAGTGTTAGATTCATTATCCACAGAGTTCCTGGTCACTCCCCTCTTGTACACTAACCCTATCTCCTGGTAGGCCAATTATCTCAGCTAGAGACTCATTATACTACTATGTTTCCAATACCTTGACTTTTTTCTGCAATCGGTAATACAATGAGAGAAAACATTTCTTAAAGATACCACTTCTTTCAATCTGAAACTTCAGTCAGCGGTAGTACTGGATCACTGGATGGCTACAACAGACATTGTTAGTCAATATACAAGTAACTTCCACTAGACATTTGACATGGACAAGCAACTATTTTTTGTTTGATGGCAAATTCTACATCTAGAAACTCGGTTGTGCCATGGGCTCATGTGTAGCGCTGAGTTTCACTAATGCTTTCATGCTCCAACTTGAAAAAGGTTTATTTTTTTACTGATGTAGCTATTTCCTCTAGATGTTTTTTATGGTCAGGCTCCAAACAAAAATTCAATAATGGAGAGAATAACTGTGGCAAATGAAAATATTAAATTCACATATACCAACAGTAATTTCTGGATGTAGCTGTTGTAATTGAGAATAGAAAAAACATTCTTTCAGAAGTAACCATCCATATTCTCTGAAGAGGATTTTTATACTATCAGTTCCTCTGTGTACTCAGAATTTACAGTGACAGACAGGATGCTAAACTCCAAATGGGCATTAAGATCAAAATTCATTGCTAGAGGTTAGAACCTAGGACTTTAAAACAGGTGAAAAAAAAGTTACTTGCAATGTCCAGAGAATCTACCTTAAAGAAAACCATCAAAGAAAAATCGGTGGATAATATAGCATGGATTATGGATTTTACTACAGAAAGTAAAGCTGGCCATACACCTAAATATTGATTGTCAAATCTGGGTGGTTGGAACGGAAATCTGGTAATGTATGAGAGCAAATGACAATTGACCATTTGCTCCAAAACACTAATAATCAGACAAAATGTTCATCAGACAAATTAGTTAAATCCATTTAATTTAACCAATTTGTCTGAACTACCGTTTTTGTCAGTTTTCTGGCATTTCGGAGCAAATGGTCATTTGTCATTTGCTTCCAGACATTACCAGGATTTAATTTCAACCAGCCAGATTGGACAAAAAATATTGGTGTATGGCCAGTTTAAGACTATAGATTCATCAACCAAAATCCTCTAAATTCTGATACAGAATTACCTGCCTTATCCAAAAAATCCCTTATGATTGGACACAGGACAAGGAGGAATATAAAGAACTTTGTGGTACATAATGATGTCACAAATCTAAACTGGATCAGCCTTCTAATTTTTTAATAAAAAAAACTGGGGAACTTTAGATACTGTTTTACATGTAGTTATAATGTAGTTATTTGGATACTGGTGCTTTGTTTACCCATCCTTGCTCTGGCAATAAAAGTAAAATTCAGTTTCCATTAACCTTCACCTTAGGATATGTTGTTTATTACATGAAATGTCTGTGTAGTTTCCTCTATGTGTGGAAGATCACACAGCAATTCAAAGAATGTATGGCCTTTTACAGGTTGGCTATATGCCAAGTCCTGGAAGGGAAAAATGAGGACCAACCCGTGTTAGGGCACTTTAAGATGTCTAAGACATAATATTGCAAGCTTGAAATACAAAATAATTGACTGGGTGCCCCCCCCCCCCCCCCCCCCCCCCCCCACATGGGAGGAGGGGATAGGGCTAAATTGCTACTACGTAAAGAAGCCATGTGGATCCATCAACTGCAGATGGTCCACCCATTTGGATTAAATAAACAACTACATTTTTGGGGGGGAGTTAATAAGCTAATCAATTACATTTTATTTATGTGGATTCATATTGCATGTAATGTTATAATATGCTATACCAAAGTTAGTCTTTAACTGTGACTAATGTGATTATGTATTGTTCTTTTTGACAGCAGATTTTTATTATATATATATATATATATATATATATATATTTAGGCAGGGTGGTGTGGGCGGCAACATGTTTCGGGGACCAAACCCCGTCCTCTGGCCCTGAGGACGGGGTTTGGTCCCCGAAACATGTTGGCCTAATAAAGTATTTTCTTGTGACGCTGTGAAGCCTGCATTGAGTGCCGCCCACACCACCCTGCCTGTTTATCCGGGATTTTGTATACCCGACCGGGAGGGCACCGCAGCAGTTGCTATATTTTGGAGTGGAGTGCCGGGGTGTTTCTGTTTGGTTTATATATATATATATATATATATATATATATATATTAGATATACAGTGCATCCAGAAAGTATTCACAGCACTTCACTTTTTCCACGTTTTGTTATGTTACAGCCTTATTCCAAACTGGAATAAATTCATTTTTCCCCTCAAAATTCTGCACACAATACCCCATAATGACAATATGAAAAAAGTTTTTTTTAGATTTTTGCAAATTTATTAAAAATACAAATCTAAGAAATCCCATATACATAAGTATTCAGAGCCTTTGCAATGAAGCTCAAAATTGAGCTCAGGTGTATCCTGTTTCCACTGATCATCCTTGAGATGTTCCTATAGCTTAATTGGAGTCCACCTGTGGTAAATTCAGTTGATTGGACATGATTTGGAAAGGCACACACCTGTTTGATCGTGCCCATAGGGCATTACGTCCCAAGGGTTACCTTCCAAACATTCTACAACACGCATGCCGTGCTCCGGAAATCGATTATAACGGCAATTCCATCCAAATATACCAGGACCTCCTGACATACTCTGCAACAACAGAGTTTATTGCGCCCATTTACGGAGGAACTCCGCAAAAGAATTTGAAATTCCGCTGGGGCTATCCCCTTAGTATTCAGGTCACACTTTACGGATCTACCCATACAGTTCATAAGCCGGAGGATGTCCAGAAGTTTTGTTCTGCTCTGGGTCTTCCATCAGTGGAATTGCCGAATTGGATTCCCTTGCTGCCAACATCTCTACCCAGACGGGAATGATGGCAGACCCCTCGTTACTCCAGGAGACGGAAACGCAGTGCCTTGATGAGTATTTCATGTGTTTGTATTCTTACTTTGTAGGTTTGTCTACCCCTTGTGTTAGTGGGCGGTTCCTCCCATTCCCATGTTCCTCATGGAGTAGTCATGGGGTGAGGGGCGTCTTCATACTCTTTGAGGGTTCTTTGATAATACTTGCCGGGAGGGTTGTTTTTTTAGCATTTCTGAAGTATTAGACAGTTTATCGGTTTAGACCACTTTGTGTTCTCCGCTCTGCCATATAGTAATTTGCTCATCAGTACACATGGTTAATGCGTTATGCTACCAGCAGTAAGAATCGTTATATATGTTACTGGGCTGCTGACCTTACATGTGATCTTATGCATACTATATATATCATAGAAACAGAAGTACTTGTTTTTTGACCTCTATTCCTTACCTCTTCTGTTTCTATTTCGATTGTTCGTAGGTCAAAATTTCTAGGTGTACCACATCACCTTTACCCCCTTAGGCACCCCATTTTCTCTATTATAAATATGCTGACTATGGATCCATTTGAGATTTCCATAGCATCTTTGACAGAGGATATCTGGCTTCAGGGTCACTTCTGTCTGACCCTGAGACTTTTTTTTTAGTTACCTATAGTTTGCCATCACTGATACACTACTTTCAGGATGGTTTAATCCCTTTCTTTTATCTTTGCACGCTCTTTCTAAATATTCTCTTTTCTTTTTTTCCTTCCTTACTTTTTCTCTTCTTTCCCCTTCTTTTACAGGAGAGCCCAGTGGGTTTTTTTTTATGCATACCCACTATCTGTCTAATGGCTAATCTTTCGTCAAATAATGTTAAGGGTCTCAACATCCCCGAAAAACACTCTCACCTATTGCACACCCTACATATGTACATGACTGATATTTCTTTCCTACAGGAGACTAATTTTAAAAGGGGTTCTGCTCCACATTTGTTGACCCGATATTTCCCGACAGGCTACTTCAGTTATTTCACAGGTGCCAAGGCTAAAGGGGTAGCTATTTTATTTGCAAACCATTTCCATCTATCCGACATACAAGAAGTCCCTATCGGCGATGGTAGGGGCCTCCTAGCGAAGGCGACTATTGTGTCTCAGCGTTACACTTTTGTTAACTTATATATGCCCAATGAGGGCCAGACTCAATTCCTCCATAGGGCTTTAGCATCAATAGAATCCCATATTGAGGGGAGTCTGATTGTGGGGGTGATTTTAACTGGGCCTTAGAACCACTCCTGGACACTTCTACGGGTTCACCACAATATTGTTTTAAGGAGACTAGGCAATTTAGAATGATTTTACATGAATTTCAACTTGTCGACTCATGGAGGCTGTTGCACCCTGCAGACAGGGACTATACCTTTTTCTCCCCCCCACACAATACATATTTGCGTATATATTATTTTTGCATTGGACATTCCTGTTTCGATACATTGTTGGAAGCATGTATGCATGTTGGATGTATTCAATACATCTGTGGTAAATATTCACGGTTGCTTATCAATATATAGGTCCATATGGGATCAGAAGGGGCTACTTAAAAGGAACAGGTCGTTTGAACTTTATTTGATTTATATTACTATTTCCATTCGGGAGCAGGACCTCAAGCAGCAACTTCATTGTAGCATTTTAAATGTATAGTATTTTGTCTTTTTAACCATTTTTTGTTGTATTAAATTCTTATTTATTTAATATGTGGATTGTAGCGACCCACTCATTTCATGCATGATTACTAAGCGCTTCATGTTTTGTTTTTTGTGTATCTCTGCCTTGAGGTCTGACTAACCTCTATTTTGTATAGCTGCTGTGTTGAATCTCCTCGTCTAGCGTCAGGAGCCAATTACCCTAGGGTAATTTCTATTTCTGTCTGCATTTCTCTTTGCTGATGATTTGCTAGCCACTATCACCAACCCATTTATATCTCTCCCAAACTTGATGGTAGAGATGAGCGGGTTCGGTTTCTCTGAATCCGAACCCGCACGAACTTCATGTTTTTTTTCACGGGTCCGAGCGACTCGGATCTTCCCGCCTTGCTCGGTTAACCCGAGCGCGCCCGAACGTCATCATGACGCTGTCGGATTCTCGCGAGACTCGGATTCTATATAAGGAGCCGCGCGTCGCCGCCATTTTCACACGTGCATTGAGATTGATAGGGAGAGGACGTGGCTGGCGTCCTCTCCATTTAGATTAGGAGAGAGAGAGAGAGATTGACCTGAGGCTGATACTGTAGAAGAGAGTGCAGAGTTTAGTGACTGACCACAGTGACCACCAGCAGTGCAGTTGTTTTATTTAATATATCCGTTCTCTGCCTGAAAAAAACGGTACACACAGTGACTCAGTCACATACCATATCTGTGTGCACTGCTCAGCCCAGTGTGCTGCATGCCTGCATCATCTATGTATATATTATATATCTGACTGTGCTCAGCTCACACAGCTTATAATTGTGGGGGAGACTGGGGAGCACTGCAGTGCCAGTTATAGGTTATAGCAGGAGCCAGGAGTACAAGACAGTCACATACCATATCTGTGTGCACTGCTCAGCCCAGTGTGCTGCATCATCTATGTATATATATTATATATCTGACTGTGCTCAGCTCACACAGCTTATAATTGTGGGGGAGACTGGGGAGCACTGCAGTGCCAGTTATAGGTTATAGCAGGAGCCAGGAGTACATATTATATTAAAATTAAACAGTGCACACTTTTGCTGCAGGAGTGCCACTGCCAGTGTGACTGACCAGTGACCTGACCACACTGACCACCAGTATAGTTAGTAGTATACTATATTGTGATTGCCTGAAAAAGTTAAACACTCGTCGTGTGACTTCACTTGTGTGGTGTTTTTTTTTTTATTCTATAAAAAACTCATTCTGCTGACAGACAGTGTCCAGCAGGTCCGTCATTATATAATATATATACCTGTCCGGCTGCAGTAGTGATATATATATATTTTTTATATCATTATTTATCATCCAGTCGCAGCAGACACAGTACGGTAGTTCACGGCTGTAGCTACCTCTGTGTCGGCACTCGGCAGTCCATCCATAATTGTATACCACCTACCCGTGGTTTTTTTTTCTTTCTTCTTTATACATACATACTACTACATCTCTTTATCAACCAGTCTATATTAGCAGCAGACACAGTACAGTACGGTAGTTCACGGCTGTGGCTACCTCTGTGTCGGCACTCGGCAGTCCGTCCATAATTGTATACCACCTAACCGTGGGTTTTTTTTCTTTCTTCTTTATACATACATACTACGACATCTCTTTATCAACCAGTCTATATTAGCAGCAGACACAGTACAGTACGGTAGTTCACGGCTGTGGCTACCTCTGTGTCGGCACTCGGCAGTCCGTCCATAATTGTATACCACCTAACCGTGGTTTTTTTTTCTTTCTTCTTCATACATACATACTACTACATCTCTTTATCAACCAGTCTATATTAGCAGCAGACACAGTACAGTACGGTAGTTCACGGCTGTGGCTACCTCTGTGTCGGCACTCGGCAGTCCGTCCATAATTGTATACCACCTAACCGTGTTTTTTTTTTCTTTCTTCTTTATACATACATACTACGACATCTCTTTATCAACCAGTCTATATTAGCAGCAGACACAGTACAGTACGGTAGTTCACGGCTGTGGCTACCTCTGTGTCGGCACTCGGCAGTCCGTCCATAATTGTATACCACCTAACCGTGGTTTTTTTTTCTTTCTTCTTCATACATACATACTACGACATCTCTTTATCAACCAGTCTATATTAGCAGCAGACACAGTACAGTACGGTAGTTCACGGCTGTGGCTACCTCTGTGTCGGCACTCGGCAGTCCGTCCATAATTGTATACCACCTACCCGTGGTTTTTTTTCTTTCTTCTTTATACATACATACTACTACATCTCTTTATCAACCAGTCTATATTAGCAGCAGACACAGTACAGTACGGTAGTTCACGGCTGTGGCTACCTCTGTGTCGGCACTCGGCAGTCCGTCCATAATTGTATACCACCTAACCGTGGTTTTTTTTTCTTTCTTCTTCATACATACATACTACGACATCTCTTTATCAACCAGTCTATATTAGCAGCAGACACAGTACAGTACGGTAGTTCACGGCTGTGGCTACCTCTGTGTCGGCACTCGGCAGTCCGTCCATAATTGTATACCACCTAACCGTGGTTTTTTTTTCTTTCTTCTTTATACATACATACTACGACATCTCTTTATCAACCAGTCTATATTAGCAGCAGACACAGTACAGTACGGTAGTTCACGGCTGTGGCTACCTCTGTGTCGGCACTCGGCAGTCCGTCCATAATTGTATACCACCTAACCGTGGTTTTTTTTTCTTTCTTCTTCATACATACATACTACGACATCTCTTTATCAACCAGTCTATATTAGCAGCAGACACAGTACAGTACGGTAGTTCACGGCTGTGGCTACCTCTGTGTCGGCACTCGGCAGTCCGTCCATAATTGTATACCACCTACCCGTGGTTTTTTTTTCTTTCTTCTTTATACATACATACTACTACATCTCTTTATCAACCAGTCTATAGTAGCAGCAGACACAGTACAGTACGGTAGTTCACAGCTGTGGCTACCTCTGTGTCGGCACTCGGCAGTCCGTCCATAATTGTATACCACCTACCCGTGTTTTTTTTTTCTTTCTTCTTCATACATACTACGACATCTCTTTATCAACCAGTCTATATTAGCAGCAGACACAGTACAGTACGGTAGTTCACGGCTGTGGCTACCTCTGTGTCGGCACTCGGCAGTCCGTCCATAATTGTATACCACCTAACCGTGGGTTTTTTTCTTTCTTCTTCATACATACATACTACGACATCTCTTTATCAACCAGTCTATATTAGCAGCAGACACAGTACGGTAGTTCACGGCTGTAGCTACCTCTGTGTCGGCACTCGGCAGTCCGTCCATAATTGTATACTAGTATCCATCCATCTCCATTGTTTACCTGAGGTGCCTTTTAGTTGTGCCTATTAAAATATGGAGAACAAAAATGTTGAGGTTCCAAAATTAGGGAAAGATCAAGATCCACTTCCACCTCGTGCTGAAGCTGCTGCCACTAGTCATGGCCGAGACGATGAAATGCCAGCAACGTCGTCTGCCAAGGCCGATGCCCAATGTCATAGTACAGAGCATGTCAAATCCAAAACACCAAATATCAGTAAAAAAAGGACTCCAAAACCTAAAATAAAATTGTCGGAGGAGAAGCGTAAACTTGCCAATATGCCATTTACCACATGGAGTGGCAAGGAACGGCTGAGGCCCTGGCCTATGTTCATGGCTAGTGGTTCAGCTTCACATGAGGATGGAGGCACTCAGCCTCTCGCTAGAAAAATGAAAAGACTCAAGCTGGCAAAAGCAGTAGCACCGCAAAGAACTGTGCGTTCTTCGAAATCCCAAATCCACAAGGAGAGTCCAATTGTGTCGGTTGCGATGCCTGACCTTCCCAACACTGGACGTGAAGAGCATGCGCCTTCCACCATTTGCACGCCCCCTGCAAGTGCTGGAAGGAGCACCCGCAGTCCAGTTCCTGATAGTCAGATTGAAGATGTCAGTGTTGAAGTACACCAGGATGAGGAGGATATGGGTGTTGCTGGCGCTGGGGAGGAAATTGACCAGGAGGATTCTGATGGTGAGGTGGTTTGTTTAAGTCAGGCACCCGGGGAGACACCTGTTGTCCGTGGGAGGAATATGGCCGTTGACATGCCTGGTGAAAATACCAAAAAAATCAGCTCTTCGGTGTGGAACTATTTCAACAGAAATGCGGACAACAGGTGTCAAGCCGTGTGTTCCCTTTGTCAAGCTGTAATAAGTAGGGGTAAGGACGTTAACCACCTCGGAACATCCTCCCTTATACGTCACCTGCAGCGCATTCATAATAAGTCAGTGACAAGTTCAAAAACTTTGGGTGACAGCGGAAGCAGTCCACTGACCAGTAAATCCCTTCCTCTTGTAACCAAGCTCACGCAAACCACCCCACCAACTCCCTCAGTGTCAATTTCCTCCTTCCCCAGGAATGCCAATAGTCCTGCAGGCAATGTCACTGGCAATTCTGACGAGTCCTCTCCTGCCTGGGATTCCTCCGATGCATCCTTGCGTGTAACGCCTACTGCTGCTGGCGCTGCTGTTGTTGCTGCTGGGAGTCGATGGTCATCCCAGAGGGGAAGTCGTAAGCCCACTTGTACTACTTCCAGTAAGCAATTGACTGTTCAACAGTCCTTTGCGAGGAAGATGAAATATCACAGCAGTCATCCTGCTGCAAAGTGGATAACTGAGGCCTTGACAACTATGTTGGTGTTAGACGTGCGTCCGGTATCCGCCGTTAGTTCACAGGGAACTAGACAATTTATTGAGGCAGTGTGCCCCCGTTACCAAATACCATCTAGGTTCCACTTCTCTAGGCAGGCGATACCGAGAATGTACACGGACGTCAGAAAAAGACTCACCAGTGTCCTAAAAAATGCAGTTGTACCCAATGTCCACTTAACCACGGACATGTGGACAAGTGGAGCAGGGCAGGGTCAGGACTATATGACTGTGACAGCCCACTGGGTAGATGTATGGACTCCCGCCGCAAGAACAGCAGCGGCGGCACCAGTAGCAGCATCTCGCAAACGCCAACTCTTTCCTAGGCAGGCTACGCTTTGTATCACCGGTTTCCAGAATACGCACACAGCTGAAAACCTCTTACGGCAACTGAGGAAGATCATCGCGGAATGGCTTACCCCAATTGGACTCTCCTGTGGATTTGTGGCATCGGACAACGCCAGCAATATTGTGTGTGCATTAAATATGGGCAAATTCCAGCACGTCCCATGTTTTGCACATACCTTGAATTTGGTGGTGCAGAATTATTTAAAAAACGACAGGGGCGTGCAAGAGATGCTGTCGGTGGCCAGAAAAATTGCGGGACACTTTCGGCGTACAGGCACCACGTACAGAAGACTGGAGCACCACCAAAAACTACTGAACCTGCCCTGCCATCATCTGAAGCAAGAAGTGGTAACGAGGTGGAATTCAACCCTCTATATGCTTCAGAGGTTGGAGGAGCAGCAAAAGGCCATTCAAGCCTATACAATTGAGCACGATATAGGAGGTGGAATGCACCTGTCTCAAGCGCAGTGGAGAATGATTTCAACGTTGTGCAAGGTTCTGATGCCCTTTGAACTTGCCACACGTGAAGTCAGTTCAGACACTGCCAGCCTGAGTCAGGTCATTCCCCTCATCAGGCTTTTGCAGAAGAAGCTGGAGACATTGAAGGAGGAGCTAACACGGAGCGATTCCGCTAGGCATGTGGGACTTGTGGATGGAGCCCTTAATTCGCTTAACAAGGATTCACGGGTGGTCAATCTGTTGAAATCAGAGCACTACATTTTGGCCACCGTGCTCGATCCTAGATTTAAAGCCTACCTTGGATCTCTCTTTCCGGCAGACACAAGTCTGCTGGGGTTGAAAGACCTGCTGGTGAGAAAATTGTCAAGTCAAGCGGAACGCGACCTGTCAACATCTCCTCCTTCACATTCTCCCGCAACTGGGGGTGCGAGGAAAAGGCTCAGAATTCCGAGCCCACCCGCTGGCGGTGATGCAGGGCAGTCTGGAGCGACTGCTGATGCTGACATCTGGTCCG
Organism: Pseudophryne corroboree; assembly: GCF_028390025.1. Taxonomy (NCBI): domain Eukaryota; kingdom Metazoa; phylum Chordata; class Amphibia; order Anura; family Myobatrachidae; genus Pseudophryne; species Pseudophryne corroboree. The sequence continues at coordinate 611,918,139 of NC_086446.1, forward strand.
GACTGAAGGACCTGACAACGATTACGGACATGTCGTCTACTGTCACTGCATATGATTCTCTCACCATTGAAAGAATGGTGGAGGATTATATGAGTGACCGCATCCAAGTAGGCACGTCACACAGTCCATACTTATACTGGCAGGAAAAAGAGGCAATTTGGAGGCCATTGCACAAACTGGCTTTATTCTACCTAAGTTGCCCTCCCACAAGTGTGTACTCCGAAAGAGTGTTTAGTGCCGCCGCTCACCTTGTCAGCAATCGGCGTACGAGGTTACATCCAGAAAATGTGGAGAAGATGATGTTCATTAAAATGAATTATAATCAATTCCTCCGCGGAGACATTGACCAGCAGCAATTGCCTCCACAAAGTACACAGGGAGCTGAGATGGTGGATTCCAGTGGGGACGAATTGATAATCTGTGAGGAGGGGGATGTACACGGTGATATATCGGAGGGTGATGATGAGGTGGACATCTTGCCTCTGTAGAGCCAGTTTGTGCAAGGAGAGATTAATTGCTTCTTTTTTGGGGGGGGTCCAAACCAACCCGTCATATCAGTCACAGTCGTGTGGCAGACGCTGTCACTGAAATGATGGGTTGGTTAAAGTGTGCATGTCCTGTTTTGTTTATACAACATAAGGGTGGGTGGGAGGGCCCAAGGACAATTCCATCTTGCACCTCTTTTTTCTTTTATTTTTCTTTGCGTCATGTGCTGTTTGGGGAGGGTTTTTTGGAAGGGACATCCTGCGTGACACTGCAGTGCCACTCCTAAATGGGCCCGGTGTTTGTGTCGGCCACTAGGGTCGCTAATCTTACTCACACAGTCAGCTACCTCATTGCGCCTCTTTTTTTCTTTGCGTCATGTGCTGATTGGGGAGGGTTTTTTGGAAGGGACATCCTGCGTGACACTGCAGTGCCACTCCTAAATGGGCCCGGTGTTTGTGTCGGCCACTAGGGTCGCTAATCTTACTCACACAGTCAGCTACCTCATTGCGCCTCTTTTTTTCTTTGCGTCATGTGCTGATTGGGGAGGGTTTTTTGGAAGGGACATCCTGCGTGACACTGCAGTGCCACTCCTAAATGGGCCCGGTGTTTGTGTCGGCCACTAGGGTCGCTAATCTTACTCACACAGTCAGCTACCTCATTGCGCCTCTTTTTTTCTTTGCGTCATGTGCTGATTGGGGAGGGTTTTTTGGAAGGGACATCCTGCGTGACACTGCAGTGCCACTCCTAAATGGGCCCGGTGTTTGTGTCGGCCACTAGGGTCGCTAATCTTACTCACACAGTCAGCTACCTCATTGCGCCTCTTTTTTTCTTTGCGTCATGTGCTGATTGGGGAGGGTTTTTTGGAAGGGACATCCTGCGTGACACTGCAGTGCCACTCCTAAATGGGCCCGGTGTTTGTGTCGGCCACTAGGGTCGCTAATCTTACTCACACAGTCAGCTACCTCATTGCGCCTCTTTTTTTCTTTGCGTCATGTGCTGATTGGGGAGGGTTTTTTGGAAGGGACATCCTGCGTGACACTGCAGTGCCACTCCTAAATGGGCCCGGTGTTTGTGTCGGCCACTAGGGTCGCTAATCTTACTCACACAGTCAGCTACCTCATTGCGCCTCTTTTTTTCTTTGCGTCATGTGCTGATTGGGGAGGGTTTTTTGGAAGGGACATCCTGCGTGACACTGCAGTGCCACTCCTAAATGGGCCCGGTGTTTGTGTCGGCCACTAGGGTCGCTAATCTTACTCACACAGTCAGCTACCTCATTGCGCCTCTTTTTTTCTTTGCGTCATGTGCTGATTGGGGAGGGTTTTTTGGAAGGGACATCCTGCGTGACACTGCAGTGCCACTCCTAAATGGGCCCGGTGTTTGTGTCGGCCACTAGGGTCGCTAATCTTACTCACACAGTCATCTACCTCATTGCGCCTCTTTTTTTCTTTGCGTCATGTGCTGATTGGGGAGGGTTTTTTGGAAGGGACATCCTGCGTGACACTGCAGTGCCACTCCTAAATGGGCCCGGTGTTTGTGTCGGCCACTAGGGTCGCTTATCTTACTCACACAGTCAGCTACCTCATTGCGCCTCTTTTTTTCTTTGCGTCATGTGCTGATTGGGGAGGGTTTTTTGGAAGGGACATCCTGCGTGACACTGCAGTGCCACTCCTAGATGGGCCAGGTGTTTGTGTCGGCCACTAGTGTCGCTTAGCTTAGTCATCCAGCGACCTTGGTGCAAATTTTAGGACTAAAAATAATATTGTGAGGTGTGAGGTATTCAGAATAGACTGAAAATGAGTGGAAATTATGGTTTTTGAGGTTAATAATAATATGGGATCAAAATGACCCCCAAATTCTATGATTTAAGCTGTTTTTTAGTGTTTTTTTAAAAAAACACCCGAATCCAAAACACACCCGAATCCGACAAAAAAAATTCGGTGAGGTTTTGCCAAAACGCGGTCGAACCCAAAACACGGCCGCGGAACCGAACCCAAAACCAAAACACAAAACCCGAAAAATTTCAGGCGCTCATCTCTACTTGATGGGGGAACTGAGCTATTTTAATAACCTATACAATTTTAAGATAAACTATGCCAACTTCGCGGCTCTTGATGTTAGTGGCGGGAGTGACACGGTAGATTTACTTTCCACCCCATTCTCCTTTAAGTGGAGCTCCTCACATATTTGATATCTCAGGATTCAGATCCCGAATAACCTAGATAATTTGTTTGCACTGAACTTCACCGCAATGGTTAAAAAGATAAAAATGGATCTCTCTCGTTGGCTACCGCAAAATATTTCTTGGTTAGGACGTATTAATGTTATAAAAATGAATGTCCTCCCCAGACTTCTCTATTTATTCCTGACTATCCCCATTTATCTCCAGCCACGATTTATTTCATTATTACAAAATACTCTGCGTGACTTTGTGTGTGTGTGTGGGGGGAGAAAACCACGATTGAAACATCAAAATCTTTTTAGACTCAAGTCTCAGGGTGGCAGACAACTACCCATGGTCTTAGCCTATTATCAAGCGTCCTTATTGAGTAGAATATTGGCCTGGACGAGAGACCTAAGGGATAAACAATGGGTGACGATAGAATCAGTCTCCACCAAATCACATTTAAATTATATCCCCTGGCGTTCGAAAGGTAACTCGAATTGTCCACCCTACAGTAGGTCCCACTTTGATGATGTGGAGGAGGTTACGGAGTAAGTTGAATATCTCATCAACGGTGTCCCTGTTGACCCCTATTGTACATAATCCGGCCTTCGATCCAGGCATCTCAAACACGGCTGCAGCACCCTGGAAAGCGGCTGGAATTACTAGGATAGGTAATTTAATTCTAGAGGGTTCCTTTAAATCCAGAGGTGGAACTACCGCCAGTGCAACCAGTGCGTTGCACTGGGACCCGCCTCTGTCCAGGGGCCCAAAGCATGTAATGAGTCAAACTGACTCATTACATGCCGCTGTGCGCTGCGGGCAACCGCTGCCCGCAGCGCACAGCCGCCCGGAGAGAGGAGAGGAGCAGCGGTACGGGGGAGAAGGAGGAGGAGGGAGCCGAAGGAGGGAGCCGCAGCAGCGCTTTACTACTGGTGGAGGCGCTGCTGCTGCTGCCCCTCTGCTTCACTATAGGCTGTCTTCCGAGAACAGCCTATAGTGAAGCAGAAGGGCAGCAGCAGCAGTGCCTCCACCAATGACACAGCGCTGCTGCGGCTCCCTCCTCCACCTCCCTCCTCCTCTCCAGCCCGGGAATCGTCTGACGCTGCACCGAGGAGCCTGAGCCAGCGGAGACGCCGGAGAGGGTAAGTATAATTCTTTCTTTCTTTCTTTCTTGGGACTGCCTGCCGCTATGTGTAAAAATGGGGGACTGCCTGCCGCAATGTGTAAAAATGGGGGACTGCCTGCCGCTATGTGTAAAATTGGGGACTGCCTGCCGCTATGTGTAAAAAGGGGGAATCTGCCTGCCACTATGTGTAAAAAGGGGGAATCTGCCTGCCGTAATGTGTAAAAAGGGGACGCTGTCTGCCGTTATGTGTAAAAAGTGCACGCTGTCTGCCGTAATGTGTAAAAAGGGGGACGCTGTCTGCCGTTATGTGTAAAAAGTGTACGCTGTCTGCCGCTATGTTTAACAAGGGCACGCTGTCTGCCGTTATGTGTAAAAAGTGTACGCTGTCTGCCGCTATGTGTAACAAGGGCACGCTGTCTGCCGTTATGTGTAAAAAGGGGACGCTGTCTGCCGTTATGTGTAAAAAGTGCACGCTGTCTGCCGTAATGTGTAAAAAGGGGGACGCTGTCTGCCGTAATGTGTAAAAAGGGGGACGCTGTCTGCCGTAATGTGTAAAAAGGGGACGCTGTCTGCCGTAATGTGTAAAAAGAGGAATCTGTCCGCTGTAAGGTGTAAAAGGGTCTCTACCTGGTGTAGTGGTGCTACTGTGCGGCGTAATTTGAAGAATGGAGATTACTGTGCACAGTTTTATGAATTGGTATTATTTTGTGGCCACACCCCTTCCCCACGAAGCCACGCCACTATGTATTTTTGCGCGCGCCTACGGCGCGCACTGCCCCTGTTTTGCATGCAGGGGTGGGGCTCCGATGCCGTTTCTTGCACACGGTGTTAAAATGTCTAGTTACGGGACTGTTGCTAGGTATCCATTTCTCTGGCCCTGAGTAGGTCCCCCTCACCAGATCCTCTCCAGGGGTGAGGGGGTGGACTTGGATGGGATGAGAGAGGGGGGGGGGGGGCAAAGCATTTTGTCGCACCTGGGCCCACCGCTCGCTAGTTCCGCCACTGTTTAAATCTTTGAGAGCTTAATGGTTGATTCCGGTCTCCCTGAGTCGGAAGTTTTGGTTCTATATCCAAGTACAGCATTTCATTTCCGCTTTAAAGGTGCCTCATAGATGGGGGGTAGATGCAAATAAGTTTGAAAAGCTTTGTGTACAACCGCTCTCTCCCACCCATGTCCTCTCTAATATCTATCAAATTCTCATTTCCGCATCACTACCCTCCAGTCCAACTTATCAAGTTCAATGAGATAGAGGCTTCTCTCTTAAGGGAATTGATATAGATTGGGATAAAACCTACCAGGCCGCTAGTGCATGCTCTTCTAGTATGGATATAGTGGAGACTCAATTTAAATTACTATCAAGGTGGTATCGCTGTCCTACCATAGTACACAAGTATTGCCCTGGAGTATCTCCCTTGTGTAGGAGATGTAATTTGTAGCAGGGGACCTTGATTCATATCTGGTGGGACTACCCCAGGTTTATTCCCTTTTGGGACGGAATTAAACAATTAGCGTCGGAAATCTTGGGCTAGCCTATCCCTCTGGGTCCAGACTTTCGGTTATTGTCCCACTCAAAGATACCCATCTCCAAATATAAAAAGTCCTTACTGAGATATATTAATAACGCATCGAGAGCTACAGTGCCAACCCACTGGCGCTCCTTGATGCCACCTACTCTGTGGGATTGGTGTCAATGCATGGACTTCTACATGTCAATGGACCAAATTTACTTTTCGTCGCCCGAGAAGCGCAGCACATTTGTAGCTACCTGGCATGATTGGATGGAGGTTAAATTGACCCCCTCCTATAGGGCCTTGGCACCTGTGGACCATTCTTGAACTAACTTGCTGTTTCATGTATTGGGTGTGGATACAATTTACATGGACATATCTAGCCCTTATATCGACACCTTTCTCTCTCTTTCATTAGAAAGCTGCAGCTATAGTATTTTTGTCGCCGGATAACTGCTCCTCCTCTTTCCTCCTCTGTCTTCTTTTTCCTATTCCAACTACTTGTTACTCTCTCATTTCCTTTAATCCTAAATGCACAAGACCACTGTTTCCTTTTTCTTTTTTACTTTCGTTACCTCAAATAGTTTGATTATTTTTACTACAATGTTTGATTAATATTTTTTTTGTCCTTTTATATTGCATCGAAATAACACCAAGAATTTGTATGTGAATGTTTTGTAAGGCATGTATTTTATATACATTGTATTTTCCTTACGGATTTAAAATTGAAAATAAAGAATTTATAAAAAAAAAAAAAGATCAGAAGATTCTGTATGACACATGTAGCCAGAGGTGTACCACAGTTAGAGCGAAGAGAGAGGAAAATGATGCAGGTATAAGTGAGGATAGGCAGGAACTCAGTAATTACGGTGAGAGAAGAAAATGGTGGGAATTAGTGTTTTAGTCACTTCCACCGTGAAAACATTCCCTATCCAGGAAATGTTTTGGAGGTGGAAGTGAAAGATTGGTAAAGGGACTGAATGCACAGAGACAAAGACAGGACAGAGTTGAGGGTGACACCCAAACAAAAGACTTGTAGGATAAAGGAGAGGGAGTCATGCAGGGGGGAGGTTTGAGTACCCAGAAACCCCCCTGCATATGTGATGTGTGTGTGTGTGTGTGTGTGTGTGTGTGTGTGTGTGTGTGTGTGTGTGTGTGTGTGTGTGTGCGTACAGATGGGTTGGGTGATCGGCGGTTGGGTTCCTGACGCTGGGGTCCTGGCCGCCAGAATGATGGTCAGGGGGCAAATGCAACTAAGCCCCTTGCGGGGGCACCCACGAGTGGGAATAGCCTTGGGCCCCCTGGCGGCCAGAATCCTGGCGTCTGTATGCTGACCACCGGGATCTCGACTGCCAGTCACCTGACTACATCCCGTACAGATGTGACCATACATAGTACAGTGTTGATGCAATGCATGTGGGTCGCAGGGTACAGTGTGTGCATGTAAGCACACACCTGCTATCATATGCTTAGTATTGGAGAACAGCATGAGAGACAGATCACTTCCATCCACAGCATATTGCGGCAGCAAATAATGTAGTTACAAACCTAGAGAACACATCTTTAAGTATGTACATATATGTGTCTAAATCAAATGACTATTTGGTGTGACTGCCCTTTGCCTTCAAAACGGCATAACAGCATCAATTCTTCTAGGTACACGTGCACACCATTTTTGAAGGAACTTGGCAGGGAAGTTGTTACAAACAACTTTCAGAACTACCAACAGATCTTCTGTGGATGTAGGGTTGCTCAAATCTTTGTCTCTTCATGTAATCCCAGTCAGACTCGATGATGTTGAGATCAGGGCCCTCTGGGGCCATATTATCACTTCCAGGACTCCTTGTTCTTCTTTATGCTGAAGATAGTTTTTAAGGAAATTGGCTGTTTGATTGGAGTCATTGTCCTGCTGCAGAGTAAATTTGGAGCAAATCTGACGCCTCCCTTAGGGTATTGCATATACGCGTCTGCGTAGCTATGGCAACCAGGCAGATGCTGGAACTTTGGTCTCCCCGGCCTGTGAACAGACCACTGGTGGCGAGTGCCCATGGAGTGAGGGGACGTCACCAGGAAGCCAGGAGAGCGGAACCTACAGCGCCGGCAGGAGGAGCACAGCCAGAGAAGACGGGAGAGACAGGGACCAGGAGCAGCGCAGGAGCAGGCTCCGCTCTCCTGGCTTCCCAATTGCCATAACTACCCAGATGCCTCACGGTGCCTTCATCAACATAAGACACCTGGCTACATGCTGAAAGTGGCATCCCTCCAGGTTTAGTGGATATCAGTATTTAAGACTTCAGCTTCCACTTACGCCCAGTGAGGACCCATTAGAAGTCCAAAGAAACCTGTATGTGCTTTGCATCCTTTTGTTACAAGTAAACATACATGTACAGTAAGAACCTGCTCAAGTTTCACATATATCACCACTTTGGGTGTCAACGTAAAGGACGGAGAACCTTAGAATTGGATTGGGACTATCCTCACATTCATCTTTTTCCTAAAAACATCAGTTGGTGGAACTGTGTCTATACACAGTATTACACTAACGTATGTTTATTTCTTTCCATGTGATCATCATCGGATAACACATCCTTTGACTGCATTGTGTAATCATCACATTGAGGATAATCTATGTTGTTGGACAATTTGGAGCGCAAATCTCCAGGGAGTACCAATAGTAATGTCCTCTATAGAGCATATCCATATTTCAATGGTTGATGCCTTTAATTTTAAATGTACTGTACTTAGGGGTATATGCAATTGCCGGCGAATCGCGGCAATTTTTCGCCCGTTTTTTAATTCGACACAATTCGACCGTCGAATTCCGGCAAGTGGGTGCCAGAATTCAACATATTCAATAAAAAACGGATTCGACAGTCCCGCTGTCGAAAAACGGCCGATTTGACGGATTTTGATCCGATTTTAAAAACCCGAAAAAAAATTGCGTGGGGTCCCCCCTCCAAAGCATAACCAGCCTCGGGCTCTTCGAGCCGTATTTTTTACACCAGCATCGGGCTCCACTAGCTGGACAGATAATGCCACAGCCGGAAGTCACTTTTATACAGCGCCCTGCGGCAGTGGCATTAAATATCCAACTAGTCACCCCTGGCCGGGGTACCCTGGGGGAGTGGGGACCCCTTCAATCAAGGGGTCCCCCCCCAGCCACCCAAGGGCCAGGGGTGAAGCCCGAGGCTGTCCCCCCATCCAAGGGCTGCGGATGGGGGGCTGATAGCCTTGAGAAAATTGAAAGAATATTGTTTTTTCCAGTAGTACTACAAGTCCTAGCAAGCCTCCCCCACAAGCTGGTACTTGGAGAACCACAAGTACCAGCATGCGGGAGAAAAACGGGCCCGCTGGTACCTGTAGTTCTACTGGAAAAAAATACCCAAATAAAAACAGGATACGCACACCGTGAAAGTAAAACTTTATTTCACACCTGCCGACACACACATACTTACCTATGTTGACCCGCCGACTGCCACGCCCCCCTCATCACTGAAGAATCCGGGGTACCTGTGAAAAAAATTATACTCACCTGATCCAGTGTCCAGATTATAATCCACGTACTTGGCACAAAAAAAAACGAACACCCGGACCAGGCGGACTGAAAGGGGTCCCATGTTTACACATGGGACCCCTTTCCCCGAATACAGAGACTCCCCCCGTGACTCCTGTCACAGAAAGGTCTCTTCAGCCAATCAGGAAGCGCCACTTCTAAGCTCAGACGCGCATTGCACAGCTCCCTCTTTCAATGGTGGGAACTTTGCGGTCAGCGGTGGGGTCACCCGCGGTCAGCCGCTGACCGTGGGTAACCCCACCGCTGACCGCAAAGTTCCCACCATTGAAACTAATGGAGGGAGCTGTGCGATGCGCTGTCTGAGTTCAGACGCGCATACAGCCAATCAGGAGAGTGCCACGAAGTGGCGCTTCCTGATTGGCTGAAGAGACCTTTCTGTGACAGGAGTCACGGGGGGGTCTCTGTATTCGGGGAAAGGGGTCCCATGTGTAAACATGGGACCCCTTTCAGTCCGCCTGGTCCGGGTGTTCGTTTTTTTTTTGTGCCAAGTACGTGGATTATAATCTGGACACTGGATCAGGTGAGTATAATTTTATTCACAAGTACACGTGGATTCTACTTGGACAAGTGGACAGAGGTCGGCGTGTGAACATAGGTAAGTATGTGTGTGTGTGTGTGTCGACATGTGTGAAATAAAGTTTTACTTTCACGGTGTGTGTCTCCTGTTTTTATTTGGGTATTTTTTCCCAGTAGAACTACAGGTACCAGCGGGCCCATTTTTCTCCCGCATGCTGGTACTTGTGGTTCTCCAAGTACCAGCTTGCAGGGGAGGCTTGATGGGACTTGTAGTACTACTGGAAAAAACAATATTCTTTCAATTTTCTCAAGGCTATCAGCCCCCCATCCGCAGCCCTTGGATGGGGGGGACAGACTCAGGCTTCACCCCTGGCCCTTGGGTGGCTGGGGGGGACCCCTTGATTGAAGGGGTCCCCACTCCCCCAGGGTACCCCGGCCAGGGATGACTAGTTGGATATTTAATGCCACGGCCGCAGGGCGCTGTATAAAAGTGACCCCCGGCTGTGGCATTATCTGTCCAGCTAGTGGAGCCCGATGCTGGTGTAAAAAATACGGGGGACCCCTACGCTTTTTGTCCCCCGTATTTTTTGCACCAGCACCAGGCGCAGAGCCCGGTGCTGGTTTTAAAAATACGGAGGATCCCCTGTCAGTTTTTCCCCCGGATTTTTAGAATTTTTTTCTGATTTTTACCATTCCATTTAAAAAATAATAATAATAATAATAATAATAATAATTATTATTATATTTTAAAAAATATATAAATAATACTTGTGCCTCCAAAATAGAAAAACCAAGTACCTAATCCCTTCTAATATAAATAGATATGCTATTACCAATAAAAAAAAAAACACCAAAAAAACATGTTTTTAAAAATTTTTATTAGATTCCGCCACCAAAGTGTGGCGGATTGAAAATGACGAATTTACTGTCTAAAAGCACTGTTGTCGAATTTCCAAACTTAATTGGATATACTTTTGTCGAATTGCCGCATTTGTACCATTGCAGAAATGTCGAATTTGACAAATGTCGAATTTCAAAAAGTCGAATTTGGAAAGTCCGTGTTTTTGACGAAAAGTACTGAATTGCATTGTCAAATTTTTTTTTTTTGGCGAAAATGTCCCGTTTTTCGACATTTTCGGGAATTCGACCGCAATTGCATATACCCCTTAGTTTTTTTCTCTCTCTCTTTCTGCTGTGTATCGGGGAGGGCGCAAATTATAAACAATCCATGAAGTAATAACAATCTTTCTAGAGTCCGTTTGATCCAAAGAAGCATTCAATCAGTATAGAAATTAACATTATCTTCTACTGCATGTACAGATAAGAAACCAATAGGGTAGTGGATTAATGTCTTAGTTTAGAATGAACAGATTCCTCAGTTCGAGGCCCGAAGAACTTTTTATCTTTATAAATATTAATAAGACATAGATTATAAATATTCCTATATAATTATTATTGATACAGGTTGAGTCTCCCTTATCCAAAATGCTTGGGACCAGAGGTATTTTGGATATCGGATTTTTACGTATTTTGGAATAATTGCATACCATAATGAGATATCATGGTGATGGGACCTAAATATAAGCACAGAATACATTTATGTTTCATATACACCTTATACACACAGCCTGAAGGTCATTTTAGACAATATTTTTTATAACTTTGTGCATTAAACAAAGTGTGTCTACATTCTCACAATTCATTTATGTTTCATATACACCTTATACACACAGCCTAAAGGTAATTTAATACAATATTTTTAATAACTTTGTGTATTAAAAAAAGTTTGTGTAGATTGAGCCATCAAAAAACAAAGGTTTCACTATCTCACTCTCACGCAAAAAAGTCCGTATTTCGGAATATTCCGTATTTCGGAATATTTGGATATGGGATACTCAACCTGTAATAACAATCTATCTAAATTACCTTAAGAGGGACTTTATTACATTTACATTAAAACCAATTTTTATGGTTTTCAATTTAATTGAGAGAAAAGGTTTCAGATCACATTTTCAATATTCCTAGATATACCCCTTGGTAACACATCGCTAACACTAACTTACAGTTATACCTCACAACTGTGGAATGATGGAGATTTTGGCATACATCCTTGCAACCTACAACTCCTTTCTCTGGGTTAACCCACCTACCGCTTAATTTGCCCAATCATTTCCACAGTGATGTCTTTAATAGCTCTAAAAGCTATCAAATTCCAAGTTCTCATTTAAGCCATTGGGTGTCATTGTTCCCAGAGAGAAGATCCAGAAGGCTTTTCTTCTACATAATAGGATATATTTATCATCCCCTCTTGGGGTTGGTCTGATAAATTCAATACCTTGGATTCTTAGGGCAGATACCTGCCCATCATCACAAGCAAAAACATGTCTAGAAATGAAAAACAAATCATCAATATAACACTTATAAAGTACTAAGTTCACCCCATATGGTCCTCCTTTTCGAAGAGGCCCATATACGGATTGGCAAAACTAGGGGCGAATTTAGTGCCCAAATAAAAGGCAAAGGGCGGTCACGCCAAATATTGATTTGTTTTAGATTTATCTTCTGTTCATTCACTTTGCATTTTGTTAGTCGATCAAATTATAAACACTTTGATTTTTGAAAGTATTCTTACTTTGCAACATTTTTTCCACACTTGCACAGTACTGTATATATATAAACCCTCTTGTAAAAATCCTGCGTTTGCCACTGGGAGGTGCTGTCAGTGAAGAAGGAGGGAGGGTTAAAGACAGTGGGCTAGATTTTTCAAGGCTTGAAAAGAGATACAAGTGGAGAGAGATAAAGTATCTACCAATCAGCTTTTGTCATTTTACATGCTGTGTTTGAAAAATGACAAGAGCTGATTGGTTGGTAATTTATCTCTCTCCAAGCTTTGATAAATCTAGCAGAATGACTTCATTTTCAGAGATGTTGAGTTGAGGAAGTACCATGTAAACCAAGACAGAGTGTTGAGACAGGCAATGTTGACACAGGCAACAATGGAAAGGGAGAGGTCAGAGAAAGAGAAGTACATTTCAGTGTCATAGGCAAACAGGTAAAATTTTACACTGAACGACATGATAAACCCACTGAGGGAGGAAGTGCAGAGGGAGAAGAGTAGGAAGACGCTGATGGTAAAGAGGAGAGTAGGGTAAAAGCAGTGGATGCAGGTGTCGAGAAAGAGAAGCAATGAGCCACTAGATAACTTTGTTGTTGAGATTGTTAGACTAGATGATTTGCAGAAACAATAGTTGGTCAGTAATGTTAAATGATGCCATGAGGAAAGGAGGACAAGAATAAGGAGATTTATGGTAGACTTGCCATGGTTAAATCTCACTCTGCGAGGTACATTGGTTCCATAGGGAAACATCGGGGTGTAGAGATGAATCTTGATCCAGGCACCAACAGGCTAAAGCTTTAGACTGTCCAAGGATACATTGGGGCCTCCTATATAACCCCGCCTCCAGGCACTGTGAGCTCAGTTTCATTAACCAGTCCAATGCCGGAGCAGGTAAAAGAGAAGGTAGATGTTAGTCACATAGAACCACGTTATCACGACAGGAGAAGGGACCAGCGGCTAATGCCATACAAACCCATAGAAGCTAGGTGCGTCAGGGTGGGTGTCCTGTGGAACCAATGTACCTCGCAGAAAGAGATTTAACCACAGTAAGTCTACCATAAATCTCCTTTTCTGCAGTGGGGTACATTGGTTTCCACAGGGAAACATCAGGGATGTCCTGAAGCAATTCCTCATAGGAGGGGACGCGCCATAGCGAGTATGAGAACCCAGCGTCCAAAGGAAGCATCCTGGGAGGTGGAAGTATCAAAGGCATAGAACCTAATGAACGTGTTCACTGAGGGCCATGTAGCCGCCTTGCACAAATGTTCAGCGGACGCGCTTCGGCGGGCCGCCCAAGAATGTCCAACAGACCAAGTAGAATGGGCTTTGATAGCAGCAGAAGCTGGAAGTCCTGCCTGTGCATAGGCTTGTGCAATCACCATTGTTATCCATCTGGCCAAGGTTTGCTTATTCGCAGGCCAGCCATGTTTGTGAAAACCAAACAGTACAAAAAGGGTATCTGGCCTCCTGATAGAGGCAGTCCTCTCCATATAAATACGGAGAGCCCTTACCACATCTAAACACTGGTCTTTGGGGGACAAATCTGAAGAGATAAAGGCCGGACCCACAATCTCTTGGTTAAGGTAAAAAGATGACACCACCTTAGGCAAATAACCAGGGCGAGTTCTAAGAACTGCCCGTTCACGATGAAATATCAGAAAGGGTGGACGACAGGACAGAGTGCCTAGGTCGGACACCCTCTTAGCAGAGGCAAAAGCCAGTAGGAATAGGACCTTGACCATGAGCCATTTAAGGTCCACTGACTCAAGAGATTCAAATGGAGACTCTTGCAGGGCATTCAGGACAACAGACAGATCCCATGGATCCACAGGAGGGACATGGGGAGGCTGAATCCACAGTACGCCCTGAGTGAATGTATGAACATAAGGTATAGATGTAATTTTTCTCTGAAACCACACCGACAAGGCAGATATGTGAACCTTGAGGGAGGCCAGACGAAGACCTAAATCCAGGCCTTGTTGCAAAAAAGCTAGAAGTCTTGAAGTACTAAACTTGTAAGCATCGTCATTCTTAGCAGCACACCAGGTGAAGTAAGAATTTCAGACCCTATAATAAATCCGTGCAGAAGCTGGTTTGCGGGCCTTCAGCATAGTTTGAATAACCGCCTCAGAGAATCCTTTGGCCCCCAGGAGTGAAGCTTCAAGAGGCATAAGTTAACCATAAATGCCCCCACAGTGCCACGTACATAAATGCCCCCACAGTGCCACATACATAAATGTTCCCACAGTGCCTGATATGCCACCAGAGTACCTGCAGTGCTGGCGATGAGGGAGGGTTTGTGCTGCTGTAGGCGGTCCTATGCTAAAGTGATCTGTGCACGCTGTGCGGCGCCTGACGTCAGACACCGACGCCGCACAGCTTGCACAGCGTGCACAGATCACTTTAGCATAGGACCGCCTACAGCACTCCCCCTAACAGACAGGAGCCGGGCTGGGACGGACAGCTGCTGCAGGCTACAGGACAGGGCCGGCTCCAGGCTCCAACATACCTGGAGCCAGCCCTGCTTACAGTAGCCCCAAGACTGCAGATTTTGGGGCAAGGTTCAGCATAAAGAGGGTGAGTTGATGTGCCTTTGCTGGAGTTTCCAGGCAGTTGGGGCTTACAGCTTAAATAATCAACCCCTATGTGTGGAATCCTGCCTTAGCTTGACCACTCTTGTCTCACACTGACCAACGCAGTCATGCTCTAAGTCAGGCATTCCCAACCTCGGTCCTCAATGCACACTAACAGTGCAGGTTTTGGTGATATCCAAGCTTTAGCACAGATGGTTAAATCAAAATAAATGAGGAAAAAGGTACAAACTGTAGTAGTAGTAGAAACTGGGGCAAAATTAGATTTGGCCTGAACGGGACAGGTATTTCTTGTTAAATCTGTCAGTTCTGGGATTTTTTTTTTTTTAATCAAAATATTCCTCACGTTTGGGCCAAATCTAGTTTTGACCCAGTTTCTACTAATACTACAATTCATACCTTTCTGCAGCGGGGTACAGGGCGGGAGGGGGGGGGGGGGGGGGGTAGAGTTGGATCTTGGTCTGAGGCACCAACAGGTTGAAGCTTTGACTGTACCCAGGATGCATTGCACCGCCTCCTCTATAACCCTGCCTCCGGACACTGGAGCTCTGTTTGGTCACTGAAAAGAGCTTTTTAAGAAGACTTCAAGGGCTGCAGCATTGTTAATGTCATTCTGACATACTGTGCTGTGGCTCCATCACCTGCCCAGCAGCGCTGCATACTCTCGCGGCCGGGTTCCCGGGTACTTGCAGCAGAGGCGCACAGGTCCTCAGGTGGGACCCGCCGATAAATCGCGGTCCGGTCGCGGTCCCAGGAGATGGACCGTGCCGCTGGCGTGGACACTGTACTGCACAGGGACCACACTATATCCACCAGGGCAGGGAGCACAGGTCGGATTTAAAATAGATCCTTTTACATAGGCTTCACAGTACCCGGTGGTGAGGACCAGCATAGGGGATAAGGCGCTGACATGTAGCCCCTTCCCCAGCTCCGGGCGCCACCTACTGCTGGTGTTCCCGCCCTGGAGCTGCATTTCACTTCCCCTCACTCCCTGACAGAGATTTTGGCGCCATCTTTACAAGTAACTGCGGCTGGTCTCCGGGACTGCAGGGCATTATCTCCTCTGTAAATCCACCTGTCTCATCAGCGCTGTGCATCAGGCATTTAAGTATTCTTCATGTCATTTTAGACAGTGTTAGTTAAGAACAAGTGTACTTCTACCTGAATATTTAGTACAAGTATTCTGAGATAGACATCCAGTATCTACTGTGCATTGTTACATCTATATACTCCATATTTCTTTATGTAGTTTTACTTGTACAGTGCAGTTTTATTGTTTATCTGTAACAACTTCTGCATTGTATCTGTGACTGAGTGTGCCTGTAGCTGCTGTGTGGATTTCATTCTCGTGTATCACACATATTGCTATCACTATATTCTGTCCCCTGGGGGGCTAGGTGCGTCGGGGTCTCATATACAGGATCTGAATAAGATTGTGACGGATTTGGCGACTGCTAAGACTGCGATTCTCCCAAGTACTAATCCTTCTGCACAGAAGGCAAAGAGTACCACTTTTCATTCCTTTTCAACCTCTAGGGAAAGCAAAGGGTCATGCGCACCCGAGACAGACTCGTACTTCCAAATCCACTAAGGCCAAACCTAAACAATCCTGGGCCGCTCGTCAGCCTGCTTCCAAACAAGACAAGCCTGCTGCATGACGGGGCAGGTCTCCCCCTGGGGGACCCCAGGGTGGGAGGCCGATTTCTGCAGTTCGCCCAGGCCTGGTTACAGACCACTTCGGACGCCTGGGTGCGGGAAGTTGACTCTCACGGGTACGCAATCTCTTTCAAGAGACGTCCCCCTCGCCAGTTCTGCTCAATGGTAATCCCTTCGGATCCATTAAAAGCGCAAGCTCTACACTTGGTTGTGCAATCCCTCCTGGACACAGGAGTGGTAGTGCCGGTACCACTGTCCCAGAGAGGTAGGGGATACTATTTGACCCTGTTTCTAGTCCCAAAACCAAATGGGTCATCCGGCCTATACTCATCCTCAAATTATTGAACAAATTTGTGAGAGTATCCAAATTTCGTATGGAAACCCTGAGTTCTATTGTACTGGCCATGGAACTGGAGGACTATATGGTATCCCTGGACATACAGGATGCTTACCTGCACATTCCTATTGCCATTTCGCATCAGCAATATCTGCTGTTTGCTATTGGCAACCTACATTATCAATTCCAGGCTCTGCCATTTGGACTGGCCACGGGCCCTCGGATTTTCACCATGTCATGGCCGTTATGACGGCTCTTCTCCGTTGTCAGGGAATCAGGATCCTGCCATATCTAGATGACTTGCTGATTCTGGCGAACTCCCAAGATGTTCTCCTCAGTCATCTGGACATGACGGTCCAATTCCTACAAGCCCACAGATGGCTCATCAACTGGAAAAAGTCCTCGCTGGTCCCTGCTCGGAGCATGGTGCACCTGGGGGGCACTGCTGGACACACAGCCAGAGACTGTTTCTGTCTCCAGAGAAAGTCCTGAAACTTCAGGACAGGATGAGATACCTCCTATCTCGCCCAAGAATGTCAATACACTCGGCGATGCAGGTACTAGGCCTCATGGTGTCGGCTTTCAACATGGTAGAGTATGCTCAATTTCATTCCCGCCCTCTGCCGAGGTTAATCCTTTCCAAGTGGGATGGCCTGCCTCATCGGATCAGGTCTCACATGATCTCCTTGACTCCGGAGGTTCGTCTGTCACTGACCTGGCGGCTAAAGGACCAACAGTTGAGCAGGGGCCGTCTCTTCTGGATCTCCAACTCGGTCCTACTGACAACGGATGCCAGTCTGCGGGGTTGGGGCGTGGTGCTGGAGCACCACTCTCTCCAGGGTCGGTGGACCGCGGAGCAGTCTCTCCTCCCGAAAAACATTCTGGAATTGCGGGCAGTGTTCAGTGCTTTGACCTTTGCCCTGCCTCTGATACAGAACAGGTCTGTTCAACTACAATCAGACAATGCCACCATGATGGCATACATAAATCATCAAGGTGGCACCCAAAGCCGCATGGCAATGATGGAAGTGTCCAAAATCCTTTGTTGGGCGGAACGTCATCTGCCAGCAATATCGGCAGTGTTCATTCCAGGAGTCCTCAACTGGGAAGCAGATTTACTCAGTCATCAGGACGTGCATGCTGGAGAGTGGAGTCTTCATCAGGAAGTCTTTCAACTCCTAGTAGACAAGTGGGGTCTACCAGATGTAGATCTGATGGCGTCTCGACACAATCACAAAGTTCCAGTCTTCGGATCAAGAACAAGGGATCCACAAGCAGCATTCATGGATGCACTGGCAATTCCATGGAACTTTCGGCTGGCATTCATATTCCCTCCAGTGTCGCTCCTGCCCAGGGTGCTACGGAAGTTCAAGCAAGAAGGAGAAATACTACTTCTAGTTGCTCCACCGTGGCCCAGACAGCATTTGTTCTCAGACCTCCTCTTCTACTTCCTCAATGCCCAGACCTCCTCGTTCAGGGCCCTTGTGTCTACCCAGACCTGGCCAGGCTGGCTTTGACGGCGTGGCTCTTGAAGCTTCACTCCTGAGAGCCAAAGGATTCTCTGAGGCAGTTATCCAAATTATGCTGAAGGCCCGCAAACCGGCTTCTGCAAGGATTTATTACAGGGTCTGGAATTCTTACTTCACCTGGTGTGCTACTATGAATTACGACACAAACAAGTTTAGCACTGCCAGACTTTTGGCTTTTCTACAACAAGACCTGGACTTAGGCCTTCGTCTGGCCTCCCTCAGGGTTCATATATCTGCCTCGTCAGTGTGGTTTCAGAGGAAAATTGCATCTATTCCGGACGTTCATACTTTCACTCAGGGTATTTTATGGATTCAGCCTCCCTATGTCCCTCCTGTGGCTCCATGGGATCTGTCTGTTGTCTTGAATGCCCTACAAGAGTCTCCATTTGAACCTCTTGAGTCTGTGGACCTTAAATATCTTACTCTTAAGGTTGTGTTTCTGCTGGCTATTGCCTCTGCTAGGAGGGTGTCGGACTTAGGCACTTTGTCCTGTCGTCCACCCTTTCTAATTTTTCACCGTGACCGGGCAGCTCTTCAAACTTGTCCCGGTTATCTACCTAAGGTGGTGTCATCTTTTCACCTTAACCAAGAGATCATCGTTCTGGCCTTTATCCCTTCTGGTGGTTTGTCCTCCTAAGAGCAGTCTTTGGATGTGGTATGGGCTCCCTGTATTTATGTGGAGAGGACTGCCTCTTTTAGGAGGTCCGATACCCTTTTTGTACTTTATGGTTTTCAAAAACGTGGCTGGCCTGCGAATAAGCAAACCTTGGCCAGATGGATTAGAATGGTGATTGCACAAGCTTATGCATAGGCTGGTCTTCCAGCTTCTGCTGCTATCAAAGGACATTCTATTCGGTCTGTTGGACCTTCTTGGGCGGCCCGCCGAGGCTCGTCTGCTGATCAATTGTGCAAGGTGGCTACGTGGTCCTCAGTGAACACATTCATTAGGTTTTATGCCTTTGATACTTCCACCTCCCAGGATGCTTCCTTTGGACGCTGGGTTCTTGTGCCCGCTACGGTGCATCCCCTCCCATGAGGCATTGCTTTAGGACATCCCCGATGTATTCCCTGTGGAACACAGTGTACCCCGCTGCAGAAAAGGAGATTTATGGTAGACTTACCATAGTTAAATCTCTTTCTGCGAGGTACACTGGGTTCCAGAAGGCGCTCACCCTGACGCACTTAGCTTCTTTGGGTTTGTACGGCATTGGCCGCTGGTCCCTTCTCCTGTCGTGAGAATGTGGTTCTATATGACTAACATCTGTCGTCTCTCTTACCTGCTACTGCATTGGACTGGTTAACGAAACTGAGCTCCAGTGTCCGGAGCGTGGTTATAGAGTAGGTGGTGCAATGCATCCTGGGAACAGTCAAAGCTTTAGCCTGTTGGTGCCTCGGATCAAGATCCAACTCTACCACCACACCACTATGGAAGTTTGGCTATGCACAGCCGATGTAGTTAGCCTTTATACAAACATTCCACATAATAGGGACATTGCAGCAGTAAAAAATTTGATCAGCGGCAACACATTATTAGAGCTGGTCCTTACTCATAATTGCTTTCTATTTAATAAAGAGTACTATGTGCAAACCCTTGGCTGTGCAATGGGCTCGCTGGTAGCACCGGCATATGCCAATGCCTTTATGTTTGGAAATGAGCAGGATCTATTTATTTGTAAAGCCGAGTACAGTAAGAACTTAATCTTTTTTACACGCTATACAGATGATGTGTTCCTCTTATGGGGGGTACTAAGCAGAGTTTTCTTGATATGATGTTGGAAGTGAACAGACAGGATGTGAATATTAAATTAACTTTTGACATCCAGAGAGATTATATTAATTTCTTGAATGTTCGTGTCAGTAGGGATGAGTTAGGGTTTAAGACCTCATTATGCTCTAAACTCACTGATTGGAATAATTTATTACTTGCATCTAGCCATCACCCAGAATCCCTCAAAAGAGGTCTGCAGTATTCTCAATTGTTTAGGAGTACATCAGATATGCGGTAATGACGGATAAAATGACATCTAAATTCTTGGAGAGGGGCTATTAAAGCAGAGATCTATCAAAGGCTAGAGTAAAAGCCTTAGCAGAGCCTAAAGTAAAGATTCAAAAGGATGGCAATCGCAATAATTTTGATGATTCCACAATTTATGTTAATCAGTACACCACTGCCAGTAACAGTTTAATGTCTAGGGCCAAAGGAATTTGGCCCATCATTCAAGCTGATCCAGATTTGCCATCATTATCTAGGAAACGTATAATGCCCTGTTACCAAAGAGGACCCAATATTAGGGATATGCTGGTACATAGTGATGTATCTGATTTTGAACCACAAGTATCCAGACATTTTCTAAGTAAAAAAATGGGTAATTATAAATGCCTGGGATGCACCACTTGTGTCTACCTGGAGACGGGGGAAAATTACAACATTGTTTTTCATGTACATTACGTGGTGTATTGTATCATATGTCCATGCGGATTATATTACATCAGTAAGACTACATGTACTTTTAAAGTACGCATGGCCTAACACAGGAGTGCTATCAACTCAGCTCTGGAGAGAAAGGTAGCCGGTGGCTAAACATTTTAAGTTACGTGCACACCCCCTCTCCACTTTGAGGTACAAAATGATCGATTTTGTCCCGGAGGGTAGGAGAAGGGGTGATAGGTCTAGACAGCTTTTGCAGTGGGAGGCACGTTGGACTGATCGGCTTAACATTATAGCCCCTATGGGGCTTAATGAATTTCTTTCATATAATTGCTTCTTATAGTAATAGCTCAGTTGTTTTAAAGTCTGTGATTTGATTACAATAACTTAAAATGAAAGGTATGTTTATTCCTGAGATTCTGCCCCTATTGTATTTATGGGATACTGTCGTCAGGTCGACACAGCTTAGGACAACAGTCATTAGGTAGACCACTCAAGGTTGACATGCATTAGGTCGACGTGGTCAATAGGTTGACATGGTCATTAGGTCGACATGTACTAGGTCGACAGGTCAAAAGGTCGACATGCGTTTTTCCAATCCCCCCCCCCATTTTTGGGATTTTTTTTTATACTTAATGATCCACGTGAACTACGACTGGAGCGGTAACCTGTGCAAAGGGAAGCGGTAGCGAAGCGAGGGGACACGGTGCACTAATTGGGGTTCCCCATCACTTTACGAAGAAAACGACGCCAGAAAAAGTTTTTAAAAAGCATATCGACCTTTTGACCTGTCGACCTAGTACGTGTCGACCTAATGACCATGTCGACCTATTGTCCCTGTTGACTTAATGCATGTTGACCTTCCATGGTCATGGAATGTAGAAGCATTACTGGTAAAAAGGGTGAACTAGAAATACTTGCAGCAAGCAAACAGTATGATATTATAGGCATTACTGAAACTTGGTGGGACGAATCTCATGATTGGACAGTCAATCTAGAGGGCTATACACTGTTTAGGAGAGACAGACTAAATAAAAAGGGTGGAGGGGTGTGTCTTTATGTAAAGCCGTTTTTAAAACCTGATATACGGGAAGATATTCAGGAGGGGACTGTAGACACTGTCGAGACATTATGGGTAGAAATTGCATGCGGGGAATAAGGAATAAAAAAGTTAGTATTGGGTGTATGCTATAGGCCGCCTGGTATCAACGTATCTGATGAGGAATTGTTACTAAAGCAAATTGAAAGAGCAGCAGGAGTAGGAGACATGGTAGTGATGGGAGATTTTAACTATCCGGAGATAAAATGGAAAAACGATTCATGTGTGATACTGCTAGGGGCAATATGTTTTTAAACACACTTAATGATAACTACTTAGTTCAACTAATTGAGGAACCAACTAGGTACAATACAATCTTAGACCTGGTATTAACAAACAATGGGGATTTGGTATCAGGTATTATAGTAGGGGAACCCATAGGAAACAGCGACCACAATATGGTCACATTCAATATCAGTTTTCATAAACAGCCCTATACTGGCTCAACTAGGACTCTAAACTTTAGCAAAGCGAATTTTGAAAAGATGAGGGATATTGAATGGGAAGGTTTGTTTTTAGGAAAAAATACTACGGAGAAATGGGAGGTACTAAAATTCCTGCTAGCTAAAAATACACTCAAATTTATTCCTACGAGCAGCAAAAAAAAGGAATATAAATCATAAACCGATGTGGCTTAACAAAAAGATAAAGGAACTTATGGGCAAGAAAAGGCGAGCATTTAAAAAATACAAATCTGACGGGGAAGCAGAGTTATTTCAGCACTATAAGGAATGTAACAAAATTTGCAAAAAGGAAATAAGAGCGGCTAAAGTAGAAACTGAAAAACTAGTAACATAGGAAAGCAAAGCGAATCCCAAAATTTTTTTTAAATACATTAGTAGCAAGAGATTAAAGAAGGAGAGTATAGGCCCTTTAAAAGACAAGTTGGGAGTCTTAAGCAAAAATGATAATGACATAGCGGACACACTAAATTAGTTTTTTTCAACAGTATTTACTAGAGAGGACCCAATTCAGGGACTAACACATAATCTCAGTAATGAGAATATCCCACTGATAGGTATTTATTTAAGCGAGGAAGTAGTCTGTGGCCGATTAAAACATTTAAAGATTAATAAGTCAGCAGGTCCCGATGGTATTCACTAGAGATGTGCACTTGAAATTTTTCGGGTTTTGTGTTTTGGTTTTGGGTTCGGTTCCGCGGCCGTGTTTTGGGTTCGACCGCGTTTTGGCAAAACCTCACCGAATTTTTTTTGTCGGATTCGGGTGTGTTTTGGATTCGGGTGTTTTTTTCAAAAAACACTAAAAAACAGCTTAAATCATAGAATTTGGGGGTCATTTTGATCCCAAAGTATTATTAACCTCAAAAACCATAATTTCCACTCATTTTCAGTCTATTCTGAACACCTCACACCTCACAATATTATTTTTAGTCCTAAAATTTGCACCGAGGTCGCTGGATGACTAAGCTAAGCGACCCTAGTGGCCGACACAAACACCTGGCCCATCTAGGAGTGGCACTGCAGTGTCACGCAGGATGGCCCTTCCAAAAAACACTCCCCAAACAGCACATGACGCAAAGAAAAAAAGAGGCGCAATGAGGTAGCTGTGTGAGTAAGCTAAGCGACCCTAGTGGCCGACACAAACACCTGGCCCATCTAGGAGTGGCACTGCAGTGTCACGCAGGATGGCCCTTCCAAAAAACACTCCCCAAACAGCACATGACGCAAAGAAAAAAAGAGGCGCAATGAGGTAGCTGTGTGAGTAAGATAAGCGACCCTAGTGGCCGACACAAACACCTGGCCCATCTAGGAGTGGCACTGCAGTGTCACGCAGGATGGCCCTTCCAAAAAACACTCCCCAAACAGCACATGACGCAAAGAAAAAAAGAGGCGCAATGAGGTAGCTGTGTGAGTAAGATAAGCGACCCTAGTGGCCAACACAAACACCTGGCCCATCTAGGAGTGGCACTACAGTGTCACGCAGGATGGCCCTTCCAAAAAACACTCCCCAAACAGCACATGACGCAAAGAAAAAAAGAGGCGCAATGAGGTAGCTGTGTGAGTAAGATAAGCGACCCTAGTGGCCGACACAAACACCTGGCCCATCTAGGAGTGGCACTGCAGTGTCACGCAGGATGGCCCTTCAAAAAAATACTCCCCAAACAGCACATGACGCAAAGAAAAATTAAAGAAAAAAGAGGTGCAAGATGGAATTGTCCTTGGGCCCTCCCACCCACCCTTATGTTGTATAAACAGGACATGCACACTTTAACCAACCCTTCATTTCAGTGACAGGGTCTGCCACACGACTGTGACTGAAATGACGGGTTGGTTTGGACCCCCACCAAAAAAGAAGCAATTAATCTCTCCTTGCACAAACTGGCTCTACAGAGGCAAGATGTCCACCTCATCATCATCCTCCGATATATCACCGTGTACATCCCCCTCCTCACAGATTATCAATTCGTCCCCACTGGAATCCACCATCTCAGCTCCCTGTGTACTTTGTGGAGGCAATTGCTGCTGGTCAATGTCTCCACGGAGGAATTGATTATAATTCATTTTAATGAACATCATCTTCTCCACATTTTCTGGAAGTAACCTCGTACGCCGATTGCTGACAAGGTGAGCGGCGGCACTAAACACTCTTTCGGAGTACACACTTGTGGGAGGGCAACTTAGGTAGAATAAAGCCAGTTTGTGCAAGGGCCTCCAAATTGCCTCTTTTCCCTGCCAGTATAAGTACGGACTGTCTGACGTGCCTACTTGGATGCGGTCACTCATATAATCCTCCACCATTCTTTCAATGGGGAGAGAATCATATGCAGTGACAGTAGACGACATGTCCGTAATCGTTGGCAGGTCCTTCAGTCCGGACCAGATGTCAGCATCAGCAGTCGCTCCAGACTGCCCTGCATCACCGCCAGCGGGTGGGCTCGGAATTCTGAGCCTTTTCCTCGCACCCCCAGTTGCGGGAGAATGTGAAGGAGGAGATGTTGACAGGTCGCGTTCCGCTTGACTTGACAATTTTCTCACCAGCAGGTCTTTGAACCCCAGCAGACTTGTGTGTGCCGGAAAGAGAGATCCAAGGTAGGTTTTAAATCTAGGATCGAGCACGGTGGCCAAAATGTAGTGCTCTGATTTCAACAGATTGACCACCCGTGAATCCTTGTTAAGCGAATTAAGGGCTCCATCCACAAGTCCCACATGCCTAGCGGAATCGCTCTGTGTTAGCTCCTCCTTCAATGTCTCCAGCTTCTTCTGCAAAAGCCTGATGAGGAGAATGACCTGACTCAGGCTGGCAGTGTCTGAACTGACTTCACGTGTGGCAAGTTCAAAGGGCAGCAGAACCTTGCACAACGTTGAAATCATTCTCCACTGCGCTTGAGACAGGTGCATTCCACCTCCTATATCGTGCTCAATTGTATAGGCTTGAATGGCCTTTTGCTGCTCCTCCAACCTCTGAAGCATATATAGGGTTGAATTCCACCTCGTTACCACTTCTTGCTTCAGATGATGGCAGGGCAGGTTCAGGCGTTTTTGGTGGTGCTCCAGTCTTCTGTACGTGGTGCCTGTACGCCGAAAGTGTCCCGCAATTCTTCTGGCCACCGACAGCATCTCTTGCACGCCCCTCTCGTTTTTTAAATAATTCTGCACCACCAAATTCAAGGTATGTGCAAAACATGGGACGTGCTGGAATTTGCCCATATTTAATGCACACACAATATTGCTGGCGTTGTCCGATGCCACAAATCCACAGGAGAGTCCAATTGGGGTAAGCCATTCCGCGATGATCTTCCTCAGTTGCCGTAAGAGGTTTTCAGCTGTGTGCGTATTCTGGAAACCGGTGATACAAAGCGTAGCCTGCCTAGGAAAGAGTTGGCGTTTGCGAGATGCTGCTACTGGTGCCGCCGCTGCTGTTCTTGCGGCAGGAGTCCATACATCTACCCAGTGGGCTGTCACAGTCATATAGTCCTGACCCTGCCCTGCTCCACTTGTCCACATGTCCGTGGTTAAGTGGACATTGGGTACAACTGCATTTTTTAGGACACTGGTGAGTCTTTTTCTGACGTCCGTGTACATTCTCGGTATCGCCTGCCTAGAGAAGTGGAACCTAGATGGTATTTGGTAACGGGGGCACACTACCTCAAGAAATTGTCTAGTTCCCTGTGAACTAATGGCGGATACCGGACGCACGTCTAACACCAACATAGTTGTCAAGGCCTCAGTTATCCGCTTTGCAACAGGATGACTGCTGTGATATTTCATCTTCCTCGCAAAGGACTGTTGGACAGTCAATTGCTTGGTGGAAGTAGTAAAAGTGGGCTTACGACTTCCCCTCTGGGATGACCATCGACTCCCAGCAGCAACAACAGCAGCGCCAGCAGCAGTAGGCGTTACACGCAAGGATGCATCGGAGGAATCCCAGGCAGGAGAGGACTCGTCAGAATTGCCAGTGACATGGCCTGCAGGACTATTGGCATTCCTGGGGAAGGAGGAAATTGACACTGAGGGAGTTGGTGGGGTGGTTTGCGTGAGCTTGGTTACAAGAGGAAGGGATTTACTGGTCAGTGGACTGCTTCCGCTGTCGCCCAAAGTTTTTGAACTTGTCACTGACTTATTATGAATGCGCTGCAGGTGACGTATAAGGGAGGATGTTCCGAGGTGGTTAACTAGAGATGAGCGGGTTCGGTTTCTCTGAATCCGAACCCGCCCGAACTTCATGGTTTTTTTCACGGGTCCGAGCAGACTCGGATCCTCCCGCCTTGCTCGGTTAACCCGAGCGCGCCCGAACGTCATCATGACGCTGTCGGATTCTCGCGAGACTCGGATTCTATATAAGGAGCCGCGCGTCGCCGCCATTTTCACACGTGCATTGAGATTGATAGGGAGAGGACGTGGCTGGCGTCCTCTCCATTTAGATTAGAAGAGAGAGAGAGAGAGAGAGAGATTGACCTGATTTACTGGAGCTTAGGAGTACTGTAGAAGTGTAGAGAGTGCAGAGTTTACTAGTGACTGACCACAGTGACCACCAGACAGTGCAGTTTTATTTAATATATCCGTTCTCTGCCTGAAAAAAACGATACACACAGTGACTCAGTCACATACCATATCTGTGTGCACTGCTCAGCCCAGTGTGCTGCATCATCTATGTATATATATCTGACTGTGCTCAGCTCACACAGCTTATAATTGTGGGGGAGACTGGGGAGCACTGCAGTGCCAGTTATAGGTTATAGCAGGAGCCAGGAGTACATATTATATTAAAATTAAACAGTGCACACTTTTGCTGCAGGAGTGCCACTGCCAGTGTGACTGACCAGTGACCTGACCACACTGACCACCAGTATAGTTAGTAGTATACTATATTGTGATTGCCTGAAAAAGTTAAACACTCGTCGTGTGACTTCACTTGTGTGGTGTTTTTTTTTTTATTCTTTAAAAAACTCATTCTGCTGACAGACAGTGTCCAGCAGGTCCGTCATTATATAATATATACCTGTCTGGCTGCAGTAGTGATATATATATATTTTTTATATCATTATTTATCATCCAGTCGCAGCAGACACAGTACGGTAGTTCACGGCTGTAGCTACCTCTGTGTCGGCACTCGGCAGTCCATCCATAATTGTATACCACCTACCCGTGGTTTTTTTTTCTTTCTTCTTTATACATACATACTACTACATCTCTTTATCAACCAGTCTATATTAGCAGCAGACACAGTACAGTACGGTAGTCCACGGCTGTAGCTACCTCTGTGTCGGCACTCGGCAGTCCGTCCATAATTGTATACCACCTACCCGAGGTTTTTTTTTCTTTCTTCTTTATACATACATACTACTACATCTCTTTATCAACCAGTCTATATTAGCAGCAGACACAGTACAGTACGGTAGTCCACGGCTGTAGCTACCTCTGTGTCGGCACTCGGCAGTCCGTCCATAATTGTATACCACCTACCCGTGGTTTTTTTTTCTTTCTTCTTTATACATACATACTACTACATCTCTTTATCAACCAGTCTATATTAGCAGCAGACACAGTACAGTACGGTAGTTCACGGCTGTAGCTACCTCTGTGTCGGCACTCGGCAGTCCGTCCATAATTGTATACCACCTACCCGTGGTTTTTTTTTCTTTCTTCTTTATACATACATACTACTACATCTCTTTATCAACCAGTCTATATTAGCAGCAGACACAGTACAGTACGGTAGTCCACGGCTGTAGCTACCTCTGTGTTGGCACTCGGCAGTCCGTCCATAATTGTATACCACCTACCCGTGGTTTTTTTTTCTTTCTTCTTTATACATACATACTACTACATCTCTTTATCAACCAGTCTATATTAGCAGCAGACACAGTACAGTACGGTAGTTCACGGCTGTAGCTACCTCTGTGTCGGCACTCGGCAGTCCGTCCATAATTGTATACCACCTACCCGTGGTTTTTTTTTCTTTCTTCTTTATACATACATACTACTACATCTCTTTATCAACCAGTCTATATTAGCAGCAGACACAGTACAGTACGGTAGTCCACGGCTGTAGCTACCTCTGTGTCGGCACTCGGCAGTCCGTCCATAATTGTATACTAGTATCCATCCATCTCCATTGTTTACCTGAGGTGCCTTTTAGTTGTGCCTATTAAAATATGGAGAACAAAAATGTTGAGGTTCCAAAATTAGGGAAAGATCAAGATCCACTTCCACCTCGTGCTGAAGCTGCTGCCACTAGTCATGGCCGAGACGATGAAATGCCAGCA
The DNA here is from genome assembly GCF_028390025.1 of Pseudophryne corroboree. Lineage (NCBI taxonomy): Eukaryota > Metazoa > Chordata > Amphibia > Anura > Myobatrachidae > Pseudophryne > Pseudophryne corroboree. The sequence continues at coordinate 611,946,498 of NC_086446.1, forward strand.
ACATCGTCTGCCAAGGCCGATGCCCAATGTCATAGTACAGAGCATGTCAAATCCAAAACACCAAATATCAGTAAAAAAAGGACTCCAAAACCTAAAATAAAATTGTCGGAGGAGAAGCGTAAACTTGCCAATATGCCATTTACCACACGGAGTGGCAAGGAACGGCTGAGGCCCTGGCCTATGTTCATGGCTAGTGGTTCAGCTTCACATGAGGATGGAGGCACTCAGCCTCTCGCTAGAAAAATGAAAAGACTCAAGCTGGCAAAAGCAGTAGCACCGCAAAGAACTGTGCGTTCTTCGAAATCCCAAATCCACAAGGAGAGTCCAATTGTGTCGGTTGCGATGCCTGACCTTCCCAACACTGGACGTGAAGAGCATGCGCCTTCCACCATTTGCACGCCCCCTGCAAGTGCTGGAAGGAGCACCCGCAGTCCAGTTCCTGATAGTCAGATTGAAGATGTCAGTGTTGAAGTACACCAGGATGAGGAGGATATGGGTGTTGCTGGGGAGGAAATTGACCAGGAGGATTCTGATGGTGAGGTGGTTTGTTTAAGTCAGGCACCCGGGGAGACACCTGTTGTCCGTGGGAGGAATATGGCCGTTGACATGCCTGGTGAAAATACCAAAAAAATCAGCTCTTCGGTGTGGAGGTATTTCAACAGAAATGCGGACAACAGGTGTCAAGCCGTGTGTTCCCTTTGTCAAGCTGTAATAAGTAGGGGTAAGGACGTTAACCACCTCGGAACATCCTCCCTTATACGTCACCTGCAGCGCATTCATAATAAGTCAGTGACAAGTTCAAAAACTTTGGGTGACAGCGGAAGCAGTCCACTGACCAGTAAATCCCTTCCTCTTGTAACCAAGCTCACGCAAACCACCCCACCAACTCCCTCAGTGTCAATTTCCTCCTTCCCCAGGAATGCCAATAGTCCTGCAGGCCATGTCACTGGCAATTCTGATGATTCCTCTCCTGCCTGGGATTCCTCCGATGCATCCTTGCGTGTAACGCCTACTGCTGCTGGCGCTGCTGTTGTTGCTGCTGGGAGTCGATGGTCATCCCAGAGGGGAAGTCGTAAGACCACTTTTACTACTTCCACCAAGCAATTGACTGTCCAACAGTCCTTTGCGAGGAAGATGAAATATCACAGCAGTCATCCTACTGCAAAGCGGATAACTGAGGCCTTGGCATCCTGGGTGGTGAGAAACGTGGTTCCGGTATCCATCATTACTGCAGAGCCAACTAGAGACTTGTTGGAGGTACTGTGTCCCCGGTACCAAATACCATCTAGGTTCCATTTCTCTAGGCAGGCGATACCGAAAATGTACACAGACCTCAGAAAAAGAGTCACCAGTGTCCTAAAAAATGCAGCTGTACCCAATGTCCACTTAACCACGGACATGTGGACAAGTGGAGCAGGGCAGGGTCAGGACTATATGACTGTGACAGCCCACTGGGTAGATGTATGGACTCCCGCCGCAAGAACAGCAGCGGCGGCACCAGTAGCAGCATCTCGCAAACGCCAACTCTTTCCTAGGCAGGCTACGCTTTGTATCACCGGTTTCCAGAATACGCACACAGCTGAAAACCTCTTACGGCAACTGAGGAAGATCATCGCGGAATGGCTTACCCCAATTGGACTCTCCTGTGGATTTGTGGCATCGGACAACGCCAGCAATATTGTGTGTGCATTAAATATGGGCAAATTCCAGCACGTCCCATGTTTTGCACATACCTTGAATTTGGTGGTGCAGAATTATTTAAAAAATGACAGGGGCGTGCAAGAGATGCTGTCGGTGGCCAGAAGAATTGCGGGACACTTTCGGCGTACAGGCACCACGTACAGAAGACTGGAGCACCACCAAAAACTACTGAACCTGCCCTGCCATCATCTGAAGCAAGAAGTGGTAACGAGGTGGAATTCAACCCTCTATATGCTTCAGAGGTTGGAGGAGCAGCAAAAGGCCATTCAAGCCTATACAATTGAGCACGATATAGGAGGTGGAATGCACCTGTCTCAAGCGCAGTGGAGAATGATTTCAACGTTGTGCAAGGTTCTGCTGCCCTTTGAACTTGCCACACGTGAAGTCAGTTCAGACACTGCCAGCCTGAGTCAGGTCATTCCCCTCATCAGGCTTTTGCAGAAGAAGCTGGAGACATTGAAGGAGGAGCTAACACGGAGCGATTCCGCTAGGCATGTGGGACTTGTGGATGGAGCCCTTAATTCGCTTAACAAGGATTCACGGGTGGTCAATCTGTTGAAATCAGAGCACTACATTTTGGCCACCATGCTCGATCCTAGATTTAAAGCCTACCTTGGATCTCTCTTTCCGGCAGACACAAGTCTGCTGGGGTTGAAAGACCTGCTGGTGAGAAAATTGTCAAGTCAAGCGGAACGCGACCTGTCAACATCTCCTCCTTCACATTCTCCCGCAACTGGGGGTGCGAGGAAAAGGCTCAGAATTCCGAGCCCACCCGCTGGCGGTGATGCAGGGCAGTCTGGAGCGACTGCTGATGCTGACATCTGGTCCGGACTGAAGGACCTGACAACGATTACGGACATGTCGTCTACTGTCACTGCATATGATTCTCTCACCATTGAAAGAATGGTGGAGGATTATATGAGTGACCGCATCCAAGTAGGCACGTCACACAGTCCATACTTATACTGGCAGGAAAAAGAGGCAATTTGGAGGCCCTTGCACAAACTGGCTTTATTCTACCTAAGTTGCCCTCCCACAAGTGTGTACTCCGAAAGAGTGTTTAGTGCCGCCGCTCACCTTGTCAGCAATCGGCGTACGAGGTTACATCCAGAAAATGTGGAGAAGATGATGTTCATTAAAATGAATTATAATCAATTCCTCCGCGGAGACATTGACCAGCAGCAATTGCCTCCACAAAGTACACAGGGAGCTGAGATGGTGGATTCCAGTGGGGACGAATTGATAATCTGTGAGGAGGGGGATGTACACGGTGATATATCGGAGGATGATGATGAGGTGGACATCTTGCCTCTGTAGAGCCAGTTTGTGCAAGGAGAGATTAATTGCTTCTTTTTTGGGGGGGGTCCAAACCAACCCGTCATATCAGTCACAGTCGTGTGGCAGACCCTGTCACTGAAATGATGGGTTGGTTAAAGTGTGCATGTCCTGTTTTGTTTATACAACATAAGGGTGGGTGGGAGGGCCCAAGGACAATTCCATCTTGCACCTCTTTTTTCTTTTATTTTTCTTTGCGTCATGTGCTGTTTGGGGAGGGTTTTTTGGAAGGGACATCCTGCGTGACACTGCAGTGCCACTCCTAAATGGGCCCGGTGTTTGTGTCGGCCACTAGGGTCGCTTATCTTACTCACACAGTCAGCTACCTCATTGCGCCTCTTTTTTTCTTTGCGTCATGTGCTGTTTGGGGAGTGTTTTTTGGAAGGGCCATCCTGCGTGACACTGCAGTGCCACTCCTAGATGGGCCCGGTGTTTGTGTCGGCCACTAGGGTCGCTAATCTTACTCACACAGCTACCTCATTGCGCCTCATTTTTTCTTTGCGTCATGTGCTGTTTGGGGAGGGTTTTTTGGAAGGGACATCCTGCGTGACACTGCAGTGCCACTCCTAAATGGGCCCGGTGTTTGTGTCGGCCACTACGGTCGCTAATCTTACTCACACAGCTACCTCATTGCGCCTCTTTTTTTCTTTGCGTCATGTGCTGTTTGGGGAGGGTTTTTTGGAAGGGACATCCTGCGTGACACTGCAGTGCCACTCCTAGATGGGCCCGGTGTTTGTGTCGGCCACTAGGGTCGCTAATCTTACTCACACAGCTACCTCATTGCGCCTCTTTTTTTCTTTGCGTCATGTGCTGTTTGGGGAGGGTTTTTTGGAAGGGACATCCTGCGTGACACTGCAGTGCCACTCCTAAATGGGCCCGGTGTTTGTGTCGGCCACTACGGTCGCTAATCTTACTCACACAGCTACCTCATTGCGCCTCTTTTTTTCTTTGCGTCATGTGCTGTTTGGGGAGGGTTTTTTGGAAGGGACATCCTACATGACACTGCAGTGCCACTCCTAGATGGGCCCGGTGTTTGTGTCGGCCACTAGGGTCGCTAATCTTACTCACACAGCTACCTCATTGCGCCTCTTTTTTTCTTTGCGTCATGTGCTGTTTGGGGAGGGTTTTTTGGAAGGGACATCCTGCGTGACACTGCAGTGCCACTCCTAAATGGGCCCGGTGTTTGTGTCGGCCACTAGGGTCGCTAATCTTACTCACACAGCTACCTCATTGCGCCTCTTTTTTTCTTTGCGTCATGTGCTGTTTGGGGAGGGTTTTTTGGAAGGGACATCCTGCGTGACACTGCAGTGCCACTCCTAGATGGGCCAGGTGTTTGTGTCGGCCACTAGGGTCGCTTAGCTTAGTCATCCTGCGACCTCGGTGCAAATTTTAGGACTAAAAATAATATTGTGAGGTGTGAGGTATTCAGAATAGACTGAAAATGAGTGGAAATTATGGTTTTTGAGGTTAATAATAATATGGGATCAAAATGACCCCCAAATTCTATGATTTAAGCTGTTTTTTAGGGTTTTTTGAAAAAAACACCCGAATCCAAAACACACCCGAATCCGACAAAAAAAATTCGGTGAGGTTTTGCCAAAACGCGGTCGAACCCAAAACACGGCCGCGGAACCGAACCCAAAACCAAAACACAAAACCCAAAAAATTTCAGGCGCTCATCACTATGGTTAACGTCCTTACCCCTACTTATTACAGCTTGACAAAGGCAACACACGGCTTGACAAATGTTGTCCGCATTTCTGTTGAAATACTTCCACACCGAAGAGCTGATTTTTTTTGTATTTTCACCAGGCATGTCAATGGCCATATTCCTCCCACGGACAACAGGTGTCTCCACGGGTGCCTGACTTAAACAAACCACCTCACCATCAGAATCCTCCTTGTCAATTTCCTCCCCAGCGCCAGCAACACCCATATCCTCCTCATCCTGGTGTACTTCAACACTGACATCTTCAATCTGACTATCAGGAACTGGACTGCGGGTGCTCCTTCCAGCACTTGCAGGGGGCGTGCAAATGGTGGAAGGCGCATGCTCTTCACGTCCAGTGTTGGGAAGGTCAGGCATCGCAACCGACACAATTGGACTCTCCTTGTGGATTTGGGATTTCGAAGAACGCACAGTTCTTTGCTGTGCTTTTGCCAGCTTGAGTCTTTTCATTTTTCTAGCGAGAGGCTGAGTGCTTCCATCCTCATGTGAAGCTGAACCACTAGCCATGAACATAGGCCAGGGCCTCAGCCGTTCCTTGCCACTCCGTGTGGTAAATGGCATATTGGCAAGTTTACGCTTCTCCTCCGACAATTTTATTTTAGATTTTTGAGTCCTTTTTTTACTGATATTTGGTGTTTTGGATTTTACATGCTCTGTACTATGACATTGGGCATCGGCCTTGGCAGACGACGTTGCTGGCATTTCATCGTCTCGGCCATGACTAGTGGCAGCAGCTTCAGCACGAGGTGGAAGTCGATCTTGATCTTTCCCTATTTTTGGAACCTCAACATTTTTGTTCTCCATATTTTAATAGGCACAACTAAAAGGCACCTCAGGTAAACAATGGAGATGGATGGATACTAGTATACTTATGGATGACGAGCGACTGCCGACACAGAGGTAGCTACAGCCGTGGACTACCGTACTGTGTCTGCTGCTAATATAGACTGGATGATAATGAGATAAAATTAAAATATATATATATATATCACACTAGTACTGCAGCCGGACAGGTATATATTATGTAATGACGGACCTGCTGGACACTGTCTGTCAGCACTGCAGACTCCTAAAGTAAGCTACTAGTATCAAGAAGATAGAAAAAAAAAAAACCACGGGTAGGTGGTTTACAATTATGGATGGACGAGCGACTGCCGACACAGAGGTAGCTACAGCCGTGGACTACCGTACTGTGTCTGCTGCTAATATAGACTGGATGATAATGAGATAAAATTAAAATATATATATATATCACACTAGTACTGCAGCCGGACAGGTATATATTATGTAATGACGGACCTGCTGGACACTGTCTGTCAGCACTGCAGACTCCTAAAGTAAGCTAATAGTATCAAGAAGATAGAAAAAAAAAAAACCACGGGTAGGTGGTATACAATTATGGATGGACGAGCGACTGCCGACACAGAGGTAGCTACAGCCGTGGACTACCGTACTGTGTCTGCTGCTAATATAGACTGGATGATAATGAGATAAAATTAAAATATATATATATATCACACTAGTACTGCAGCCGGACAGGTATATATTATGTAATGACGGACCTGCTGGACACTGTCTGTCAGCACTGCAGACTCCTAAAGTAAGCTACTAGTATCAAGAAGATAGAAGAAAAAAAAAAACCACGGGTAGGTGGTATACAATTATGGATGGACGAGCGACTACCGACACAGAGGTAGCTACAGCCGTGGACTACCGTACTGTGTCTGCTGCTAATATAGACTGGATGATAATGAGATAAAATTAAAATATATATATATATCACACTAGTACTGCAGCCGGACAGGTATATATTATGTAATGACGGACCTGCTGGACACTGTCTGTCAGACTCAGCACTGCAGACTCCTAAAGTAAGCTACTAGTATCAAGAAGATAGAAAAAAAAAACCACGGGTAGGTGGTATACAATTATGGATGGACGAGCGACTGCCGACACAGAGGTAGCTACAGCCGTGGACTACCGTACTGTGTCTGCTGCTAATATAGACTGGATGATAATGAGATAAAATTAAAATATATATATATCACACTAGTACTGCAGCCGGACAGGTATATATTATGTAATGACGGACCTGCTGGACACTGTCTGCAGAATGCGTTTATAAAAACACCACACGACGAGTGTTTAACTTTTTCAGGCAGACAATCACAATATACTGGTGGTCAGCAGACAATCACAATACTGGTGGTCAGTGGTCACTGGTCAGTCACACTGGCAGTGGCACTCTGGCAGCAAAAGTGTGCACTGTACTTAAAATATGTACTCCTGCTATAACTGCTCCCCAGTCTCCCCCACAATTAAGCTGTGTGAGCAGTGAGCACTCAGCACAGTCAGATAATGATATACAGTATTACATATGATGCAGCACACTGGGCTGAGCACAGATATGGTATGTGACTGTGTCACACTGTGTATCGTTTTTTTTCAGGCAGAGAACGGATTAATTAAACTGGTGGTCACTGGTCACACTATCAGCAGCAAGTAGTACTCCTCCTAATAATATGCTCCCCAAAATTTGTGTCTCTCTCTAGTACTCTAGTCTAAACGGAGAGGACGCCAGCCACGTCCTCTCCCTATCAATCTCAATGCACGTGTGAAAATGGCGGCGACGCGCGGCTCCTTATATAGAATCCGAGTCTCGCGATAGAATACGAGCCTCGCGAGAATCCGACAGCGGGATGATGACGTTCGGGCGCGCTCGGGTTAACCGAGCAAGGCGGGAAGATCAGAGTCGCTCGGCCCCGTGTAAAAAAACCTGAAGTTCGGGCGGGTTCGGATTCCGAGGAACCGAACCCGCTCATCTCTAGTATTCACCCAAGGGTTCTAATGGAGCTTCACTCTGAACTTGCAAAACCGCTATTTTTGATCTTTAAGGATTCATTAATATCAGGTACGGTTCCCAAAGACTGGCGTATAGCGGTAGTAGTGCCTATATTCAAAAAAGGAAGTAAAGCTGAACCAGGTAATTATAGACCAGTTAGTCTTACATCTATAGTGGGGAAAGTATTGGAAGGTATTCTAAGAGATAGTATTCAGAAGTTCCTTGAAGTCAATAAGGTCATTAAAAGGAATCAGCATGGGTTTATGAAGGACAGATCCTGCCAAACCAACTTACTTGGCTTTTATGAAACAGTAAGCGCAAACCTAGATCAGGGTAAAGAGGTGGATGTAATCTTTTTAGATTTTGCCAAAGCATTCGACACTGTACCACACATGAGACTTATCTACAAGCTACAGGAATCAGGACTAGGAAGCACAATATGCACTTGGGTCAAAAACTGGTTAGATAATAGGGAGCAGCGCGTTGTGGGTAATGGATCTTTTTCAACTTGGACTGAAGTGCTAAGTGGTGTGCCGCAAGGCTCAGTAATTAGGACCGCTATTGTTCAATATTTACATTAACAACCTAACAGAAGGTCTAGAGAGCATGGTGTCAATTTTTGCAGATGATACCAAATTGTGTAAAGTTAGAAATGCGGAGGGGGATGATGAGTCGCTTCAGAACGACTTAGTTAAATTAGAAGCTTGGGCAGCGAAATGGAGAATGCGCTTCAATACAGACAAGTGTAAGGTAATGCACTGTGGTAACAAGAACAAAAAATAAGATTTTAAACCTACCGGTAAATCTTTTTCTCGTAGTCCGTAGAGGATGCTGGGGACTCTGTAAGGACCATGGGGATAGACGGGCTCCGCAGGAGACATGGGCACTTTAAGAAAGACTTTAAGTATGGGTGTGCACTGGCTCCTCCCTCTATGCCCCTCCTCCAGACCTCAGTTAAAGAAACTGTGCCCAGAGGAGACGGACAGTACGAGGAAAGGATTTTTGTTAAACCAATGGCAAGATTCATACCAGCCCACACCATTCACACCGTATAACTTGTGATAAACTAACCAGTTAACAGTATGAAAACCAACATAGCATCAGTCGGAGACCGATGAAAACTATAACATAACCCTTATGTAAGCAAAACTATATACAAGTCTTGCAGAAGTAGTCCGCACTTGGGACGGGCGCCCAGCATCCTCTACGGACTACGAGAAAAAGATTTACCGGTAGGTTTAAAATCTTATTTTCTCTTACGTCCTAGAGGATGCTGGGGACTCCGTAAGGACCATGGGGATTATACCAAAGCTCCCAAACGAGCGGGAGAGTGCGGATGACTCTGCAGCACCGATTGAGCAAACAGGAGGTCCTCCTCAGCCAGGGTATCAAACTTATAGAACTTTGCAAAGGTGTTTGAACCCGACCAAGTAGCAGCTCGGCACAGCTGTAGTGCCGAGACCCCTCGGGCAGCCGCCCAAGACGAGCCCACCTTCCTAGTGGAATGGGCCTTGACCGATTTTGGTAACGGCAATCCAGCCGTCGCATGTGCCTGCTGAATCGTGTTACAGATCCAGCGAGCAATAGTCTGCTTTGAAGCAGGAGCGCCAACCTTGTTGGCTGCATACAGGACAAACAGTGCTTCTGTTTTTCTGACTCTAGCTGTTCTGGCCACGTAAATTTTCAAAGCCCTGACCACATCAAGGGACTCAGAATCCTCCAAGTCTCGCGTAGCCACCGGCACCACAATAGGTTGGTTCATATGAAAGGATGAAACCACTTTTGGCAGAAACTGAGGACGTGTCCGCAATTCCGCTCTATCCATATGGAAAACCAGATAGGGGCTTTTATGTGATAAAGCCGCTAATTCCGACACTCGCCTAGCCAAAGCCAAGGCTAACAACATGACCACTTTCCAAGTGAGATATTTTAACTCCACCGTTTTAAGTGGTTCAAACCAGTGTGACTTAAGGAAACTCAACACCACGTTAAGGTCCCAAGGCGCCACCGGGGGTACAAAAGGAGGCTGAATATGCAGCACTCCTTTCACAAAAGTCTGTACTTCTAGGAGAGAAGCCAATTCCTTTTGAAAGAAAATGGATAAGGCCGAAATCTGAACCTTAATGGAGCCTAATTTTAGGCCCAAATTCACTCCGTTTTGTAAGAAGTGAAGGAAACGGCCCAGATGGAATTATTCCGTAGGAGCATTCCTGGCTTCACACCAAGAAACATATTTTCGCCATATACGGTGATAATGTTTAGCTGTCACGTCTTTCCTAGCCTTTATCAGAGTAGGAATGACCTCATCCGGAATGCCCTTTTCCGCTAGGATCCGGCGTTCAACCGCCATGCCGTCAAACGCAGTCACGGTAAGTCTTGTAACAGCAGGGCCCCTGTTGCAACAGGTCCTGTCTTAGAGGAAGAGGCCACGGATCTTCTGTGAGCATCTCCTGCAGATCCGGATACCAGGCCCTTCGTGGCCAATCTGGAACAATTAGAATTGTCCGTATTCCTCTTTTTCTTATTATTCTCAACACCTTTGGGATGAGAGGAAGAGGAGGAAGTACATAGACCGACTGGAACACCCATGGTGTCACTAGGGCATCCACAGCTACCGCCTGAGGGTCTCTTGACCTGGCGCAATACCTCTGCAGCTTTTTGTTGAGGCGGGACGCCATCATGTCTATCTGGGGCAGTCCCCACTGACTTGCAATCTGTGCGAAGACTTCCTGATGAAGTCCCCACTCTCCTGGATGCAGGTCGTGTCTGCTGAGGAAGTCTGCTTCCCAGTTGTCCACTCCCGGAGTGAACACTGCTGACAGTGCGCTTACATGATTTTCCGCCCAGCGAAGAATCCTGGTGGCTTCCGCCATTGCCACTCTGCTCCTTGTGCCGCCCTGGCGGTTTACATGAGCCACTGCGGTGATGTTGTCTGACTGGATCAGAACTGGTAAGTCGCGAAGCAAGGTCTCCGCTTGACGAAGGGCGTTGTATATGGCCCTCGTCTTCACATCAACGTCCTGGAGCTAAGTCTCTTGACTTGACCAAAGACCCTGGAAGTTTCTTCCTTGTGTGACTGCTCCCCAACCTCGGAGGCTCGCGTCCGTGGTCACCAGAACCCAGTCCTGAATGCTGAACCTGCGGCCCTCTAGAAGATGAGCACACTGCAGCCACCACATGAGAGATACCCTGGCCCTGGGGGACAGTGTGATCAACTGATGAATCTGTAGATGTGACCCGGACCACTTGTCCAATAGGTCCCATTGGAAGGTCCTCGCATGGAACCTGCCGAACGGAATGGCCTCGTAAGATGCCACCATCTTTCCCAGGACTCGAGTGCAGTGATGCACTGACACCTGTTTTGGTTTTAATAGGTTCCTGACCAGAGTCATGAGTTCCTGAGCCTTTTCCGTCGAAAGAAAAACCTTTTTCTGGTCCGTATCCAGAATCATGCCCAAGAAGGTCAGACGAGTCGTAGGAACCAGCTGCGACTTCGGGATATTGAGAATCCAGCCGTGTTGCTGTAACACCTTCAGTGAAAGCGACACGCTGTTCAGTAACTGCTCTCTTGATCTCGCTTTTATGAGGAGATCGTCCAAGTACGGGATAATTGTGACACCTTGCTTCCGCAGGAGCACCATCATTTCCGCCATTACCTTGGTGAAAATCCTCGGGCCGTGGAAAGACCAAACGGCAACGTCTGAAATTGGTAATGACAATCCTGTACCGCAAATCTCAGGTATGCCTGATGAGGTGGATATATGGGAACATGAAGGTACGCATCCTTTATGTCCAGAGATACCATAAAATCCCCTCCTTCCAGGTTGGCGATGACCGCCCTGAGCGATTCCATCTTAAACTTGAACCTTTTTAAGTATAGGTTGAGGGATTTTAAATTTAAAATGGGTCTGACCGAACCGTCCGGTTTCGGGACTACAAACAGGGTTGAATAATATCCCCTCCCTTGTTGAAGTAGGGGAACCTTGACCACCACCTGTTGAAGATACAATTTGTGAATTGCATTTAACACTACCTCCCTTTCTGGGGGAGAAGTCGGCAGGGCCGATTTTAAAAACCGGCGCGGAGGCACCTCTTCGAATTCCAGCTTGTAACCCTGAGAAACAATTTCTATTGCCCAGGGATCCACCTGTGAGTGAACCCAGATGTGGCTGAAAACCCGAAGACGTGCCCCTACTGGGGCGGACTCCCTTAGCGGAGCCTCAGCGTCATGCGGTGGATTTTGTAGAGGCCGGGGAGGATTTCTGTTCCTGAGAACTAGCTGTGTTGTGCAGCTTCTTTCCTCTTCCCTTACCTCTGGCAAGAAAGGACGCACCTCGTACTTTCTTGTTTTTCTGTGACCGAAAGGACTGCATCTGATAATGAGGCGCTTTCTTAGGCTGTGAGGAAATATATAAAAAAGAATTGGATTTACCAGCTGTAGCTGTGGAGACCAGGTCCGAGAGACCTTCTCCAAACAATTCCTCACCCTTGTAAGGTAAAACCTCCATATGCCTCTTTGAGTCGGCATCACCTGTCCATTGCCGGGTCCATAGGACTCGTCTAGCAGAAATCGACATAGCGTTGATTCTAGAACCCAATAGACCAATGTCTCTTTGAGCATCTCTCATATATAAGACAGCATCCTTTATATGTCCTAGGGTCAATAAGATGGTATCCTTATCTAGGGTTTCAATTTCCGCTGATAAGGTATCCGTCCATGCCGCTACAGCGCTACACACCCAGGCCGACGCAATAGCCATTCTGAGTAAGGTACCCAAATGCGTGTAAATGGACTTCTGTCACGATCCGGGTATCTGGACGCCATTACTTACCCTTCAGATGCCTCCTAAGGCGGGCTCAGCGTTCCAGGACCGGATTCCGCTGTTCCTGAGTTTCCACATGCAGAGTGGTCTTTTCATCAGCCGCGGCCTCCGCTGTGCCCGCGTGGTTAAATGTGCATCTATCAGCCTGGCGTCTCCTGTCTCCGGTGGCCGGCGCCGCCATTACTGTTTCCCAGACCACATGGATTACAAACCAAACTTCCCTCCAAGTGTCTGCATGGGCGCAGCCATCTTGGATTCTGTCATCTGATCATTTCCACCAATCTGCTGTCTGTGTTGTTGATTTGCATAATTGCCTAGCCAACCCCTTCCTTGCTGCAGGTATAAGTAAGCTGTACCTGAGCAAGGAAGACGTCAGTGCTTTGGTTGTCAAACCTAGTTCCTGTTTGTCTCTCTTCTATGATTGTCTTCCAGGTTCCAGCTCCTGTCTCAAGACTTCCACCATAGAGACCCGCACCAGCATTCCACCTGCGGTGTAGCCTGACTCTCCAATCCATTGTGGATTCATCTGTTTCCAGCTACAACACTACCTGCTTCCAGCCTCAGCTTCCAGCAGAGTACAGCTTCCCTTAAAGGGCCGGTGTCCTTTCTACACTTTTCCACTCTCCACCGGAATTATTATTTCACCGCTCTCAAGTTCTACATTTCAGTTCACATTTCATCGCTCCCAAAGTTCATTTATTATTTAACTGGTTCCAGCCAGTATCCACTCCGTGCTAACAACAGTCTGGTTCCAGCCAGTATCCACAGCAGCTGTTTTACCTTCAGCAACCCAGCTCTTCCTGGAACACCAGCTGGTACAATCCTGGGTTATCTCCATTGCTACAGCCGGGCCTGGTAAGGACTTTCCATCTAGAAGATCATAAGAACTATCTCACACTACCAGTGCCCTGTGGCTCCTGCCATGCTGTAGTACTCAGGAACTGTATTTATTCTTTGCTGACTTTTACGTTTTCTTTTATTGCTGCTGTGATGCGGAGTTGTCATAATAAACATCATTGACTTTTATCTAAGTTGTCGTGGTCACGCCTTCGGGCAGTTATTATTCATGTTACTTACATGTCCAGGGGTCTGATACAACCTCCCAGGTTCCGGTACATCTCAGCCCCTACAACTGAGGCTGCCTCCCGTCAGCTCAGGCCCTCAGTTGTGACAGTAAGCACTGACCTAATGAATCCAGCCGGAGACCAGGATCAAGCGGCCAGGCCGATGCAAGAACTGGCAGCCCGACTAGAACATCAGGAGGCTGCACAGGGCCACATCATCCGCTGTCTCCAGGATCTCTCTACTCGGCTGGATGGGATTCAGACAACTCTCCGTGGATCAGGCGCGTCTGGTGCGTCAACCACAGTGACTCCAGCTATAACCCCACCCACCTTACCCATTTCTGCTCCACGTCTTCATCTTCCAACGCCAGCAAAATTTGACGGATCTCCAAGATTCTGCAGGGGATTTCTCAACCAGTGTGAGATTCAGTTTGAGCTACAACCTGGCAATTTTCCCAGTGACCGTACAAAAATTGCCTACATTATTTCTCTTCTCAGTGGCTCAGCCCTTGATTGGGCATCACCGTTATGGGAGAGGTCCGACACCCTGCTATCTTCTTACACTGCATTTGTGTCAACATTCAGGCGCATCTTCGACGAGCCAGGCAGGGTAACTTCAGCTTCGTCTGAGATTCTCCGTTTACGCCAGGAATCACGTACTGTAGGACAATATCTTATACAGTTCCAGATCCTGGCATCCGAACTGGCATGGAACGACGAGGCCCTGTATGCTGCATTCTGGCATGGTTTATCCGAGCGTATTAAAGATGAGTTGGCTACCAGAGACTTACCCTCCAAGTTAGATGAGCTAATCTCACTTTGTACGAAAGTTGACTTACGTTTCAGAGAGAGAGCAACTGAGCGTGGAAGATCATCTGCTCCAAAATCTTCTACTCCTCCTCCTCGCCAACTGTCACCAACTACAGATGAACCCATGCAAATTGGCCGTTCCCGTTTAACTCCTGCTGAGCGCCGAAGACGTCTCTCCGAGTTTCTCTGTCTGTATTGTGCAGCTCCGTCTCACACCATTAATGCCTGTCCCAAACGTCCGGGAAACTCCAAATCCTAGCTCGCCAAGGAGAGGGCCGGCTAGGAGTAATGATCTCCTCTCCATCTCCTCAAGATTGTAACCTCCCAGTCTCGCTTCAAGTTGCTCAACGTTATCAGAACGTCATTGCCCTCCTGGATTCCGGAGCAGCTGGGAACTTTATTACTGAAGCCTATGTTAAACGGTGGTCCCTACCCACCGAGAGACTTCCTTCGTCCTTTTCCTTAACTGCTGTGGATGGCAGTAAAATTTTTGATACAGTTATTTCTCTAAGGACTCTACCAGTTCGTCTGAGAGTGGGAGTTCTTCATTCCGAACTTATTTCATTTTTAGTGATTCCAAGAGCCACACATCCTGTGGTCCTGGGCCTTCCATGGCTCCGTCTTCACAATCCTACAATTGATTGGACGACTACGCAAATCCTGGCATGGGGTTCCTCCTGTACTAAGACATGTTTGTTTAAAGTGTTGCCTGTCTGTTCTTCCTCCCCCAGGTCGTCTGATGTTCCACCTCCTCCATATCAAGATTTCACGGATGTGTTCAGTAAAGCTTCTGCTGATATCCTTCCTCCTCATAGAGAATGGGACTGCCCGATTGATCTCGTTCCAGGGAAGGTTCCACCTCGAGGCCGAACTTATCCGTTGTCTCTCCCCGAGACACATTCTATGGAGGAATACATTAAAGAGAACCTAGCAAAGGGGTTCATTCGACCTTCTTCTTCTCCAGCCGGCGCAGGCTTCTTTTTTGTAAAGAAGAAAGATGGTGGTCTGCGGCCGTGCATCGACTACAGAGGTTTGAACGACATTACCATCAAGAACCGCTATCCTTTACCCCTGATTACTGAGCTCTTTGACAGAGTTAGCGGAGCTACCATCTTTACAAAGCTGGACCTGAGAGGTGCATACAATCTCATCCGGATCCGTGAGGGTGACGAGTGGAAGACCGCATTTAACACCCGTGACGGACATTATGAGTACCTCGTCATGCCCTTCGGATTGAGCAATGCTCCAGCTGTCTTCCAGCATTTCGTCAATGAGATCTTCAGAGACATTCTATACCGTCATGTCGTGGTCTATCTAGATGATATCCTCATTTTTGCCAACGATTTAGAGGAACATCGTTTCTGGGTAAAGGAGGTTCTGTCCCGTCTCCGTGTCAATCATCTCTACTGCAAATTAGAGAAATGCGTCTTTGAAGTCAAGTCCATTCCGTTTCTAGGGTACATTGTGTCCGGTTCCGGACTAGAGATGGATCCTGAGAAACTACAAGCAATCCAGAATTGGCCGGTACCCTTAACCCTCAAAGGGGTCCAGAGGTTCTTAGGGTTCGCCAATTATTACCGAAAGTTTATACGAGACTTTTCCACCATTGTGGCGCCTATTACTGCTTTCACCAAGAAGGGTGCTAACCCGTCCAAGTGGTCTGAAGAAGCCATGCAAGCTTTTCATCTTTTAAAACAGAGGTTCATCTCTGCACCTGTCCTGAAACAGCCTGACATCGACTCTCCTTTCATCTTAGAGGTGGATGCCTCCTCCGTTGGAGTAGGAGCGGTGTTATCTCAGAGGGCTAAAGATGGTCATTTACATCCTTGCAGTTTCTTCTCACGGAAGTTCTCCCCAGCGGAGCGCAACTATGCCATTGGCGACCAGGAGTTGCTAGCCATCAAGCTCGCTCTAGAGGAGTGGAGATATCTGTTGGAGGGAGCTTCTCATTCAATCACCATCCTTACAGACCACAAGAACCTTCTATATCTAAAAGGCGCACAATGTCTCAACCCTCGTCAGGCCAGATGGGCACTTTTCTTTTCCAGGTTCGACTTTAAACTCCAGTTCTGTCCGGGCTCTCAGAATCGCAAGGCCGATGCCCTTTCCCGCTCATGGGAGCAAGAAAATGAGTCAGAGTCTTCAGACAAGCATCCTATTATAAATCCGTTGGCATTCTCCACGGTAGGGATGGACTCTACGCCCCCATCAGGGAAAAGTTTTGTGAAGCCGACACTAAGGAAGAAGCTCATGCATTGGGCCCATGCTTCCCGTTTTGCCGGACATACAGGTATCCAAAAAACCCTGGAGTTTATCTCTAGGTCCTATTGGTGGCCAACTCTGAAAAAGGACGTTTTGGAGTTTATTGCATCTTGCCCAAAGTGTGCTCAACATAAAGTATCCCGCCAGTCGCCTGCGGGGCAACTGGTTCCACTATCTGTTCCCCGTCGACCATGGACCCATTTGTCGATGGATTTTATTACAGATTTGCCCATGTGCAACAAGTTCAATACCATCTGGGTGGTAGTTGACCGGTTCACCAAGATGGCACACTTCATTCCTCTCACCGGTCTTCCGTCAGCTTCCAAGTTGGCTCAAGTATTCATACAAGAGATCTTCCGACTCCACGGTCTTCCAGAAGAAATTATCTCAGATCGAGGAGTTCAATTCACAGCCAAATTCTGGCGAAGTTTATGTCAAGTCCTCCAAGTCAAGTTAAAGTTTTCCACGGCTTACCATCCTCAGACCAATGGTCAAACTGAGAGGGTGAATCAGGACTTGGAGGCCTTCCTCCGCATCTATGTGTCCTCCTCTCAAGATGACTGGGTTCAATTACTTCCCTGGGCCGAGTTCTGTCATAACAACCAGTATCATTCTTCATCTTCCTCAACACCATTCTTCACCAACTTTGGATTCCACCCTAAAGTCCCTGAGTTCCAACCGCTTCCAGCAACTTCTGTTCCCGCAGTGGATATCACCTTGCATCAGTTTGCCAATATCTGGAAGAGCGTACGATCAGCTCTGCTCAAGGCATCGTTCAGGTACAAGAAGTTTGCGGATAAGAAGCGTCGAGCAGTTCCTGCTCTCAAGGTGGGTGATCGGGTATGGTTATCCACGAAGAATTTGAGGTTAAGAGTTCCCAGTATGAAGTTTGCACCTCGCTACATCGGTCCTTTTAAAATTGATCAAGTCATCAATCCTGTTGCTTACAGACTCCAGTTACCTCCCTTCTTAAAAATACCCAGGACATTCCATGTTTCCCTGTTGAAACCGCTAATCTTGAATCGGTTTCATTCCTCACTTCCACCAACTCCGAAAGTCCAAACTCAACGAGGCGTTGAGTATGAAGTGGCCAAGATCCTGGACTCACGTCACCGTTACGGTCAACTTCAGTATCTCATTGACTGGAAGGGCTATGGTCCTGAAGAACGCTCTTGGACCAATGCCTCTGACGTCCATGCTCCTGCCTTGGTCCGAAATTTCCACGCAAAGTTTCCTTTAAAGCCTAAGAAGTGTCCTGGGGCCACTC
The DNA here is from genome assembly GCF_028390025.1 of Pseudophryne corroboree. NCBI lineage: Eukaryota > Metazoa > Chordata > Amphibia > Anura > Myobatrachidae > Pseudophryne > Pseudophryne corroboree. The sequence continues at coordinate 611,964,331 of NC_086446.1, forward strand.
CTAAAGGGGGGGGTGCTGTCACGATCCGGGTATCTGGACGCCATTACTTACCCTTCAGATGCCTCCTAAGGCGGGCTCAGCGTTCCAGGACCGGATTCCGCTGTTCCTGAGTTTCCACATGCAGAGTGGTCTTTTCATCAGCCGCGGCCTCCGCTGTGCCCGCGTGGTTAAATGTGCATCTATCAGCCTGGCGTCTCCTGTCTCCGGTGGCCGGCGCCGCCATTACTGTTTCCCAGACCACATGGATTACAAACCAAACTTCCCTCCAAGTGTCTGCATGGGCGCAGCCATCTTGGATTCTGTCATCTGATCATTTCCACCAATCTGCTGTCTGTGTTGTTGATTTGCATAATTGCCTAGCCAACCCCTTCCTTGCTGCAGGTATAAGTAAGCTGTACCTGAGCAAGGAAGACGTCAGTGCTTTGGTTGTCAAACCTAGTTCCTGTTTGTCTCTCTTCTATGATTGTCTTCCAGGTTCCAGCTCCTGTCTCAAGACTTCCACCATAGAGACCCGCACCAGCATTCCACCTGCGGTGTAGCCTGACTCTCCAATCCATTGTGGATTCATCTGTTTCCAGCTACAACACTACCTGCTTCCAGCCTCAGCTTCCAGCAGAGTACAGCTTCCCTTAAAGGGCCGGTGTCCTTTCTACACTTTACCACTCTCCACCGGAATTATTATTTCTCCGCTCTCAAGTTCTACATTTCAGTTCACATTTCATCGCTCCCAAAGTTCATTTATTATTTAACTGGTTCCAGCCAGTATCCACTCCGTGCTAACAATAGTCTGGTTCCAGCCAGTATCCACAGCAGCTGTTTTACCTTCAGCAACCCAGCTCTTCCTGGAACACCAGCTGGTACAATCCTGGGTTATCTCCATTGCTACAGCCGGGCCTGGTAAGGACTTTCCATCTAGAAGATCATAAGAACTATCTCACACTACCAGTGCCCTGTGGCTCCTGCCATGCTGTAGTACTCAGGAACTGTATTTATTCTTTGCTGACTTTTACGTTTTCTTTTATTGCTGCTGTGATGCGGAGTTGTCATAATAAACATCATTGACTTTTATCTAAGTTGTCGTGGTCACGCCTTCGGGCAGTTATTATTCATGTTACTTACATGTCCAGGGGTCTGATACAACCTCCCAGGTTCCGGTACATCTCAGCCCCTACAACTGAGGCTGCCTCCCGTCAGCTCAGGCCCTCAGTTGTGACAACTTCAAGGTAACCTCCTGCTTGCAATCAGCAGGATCCCTGAGGGTAGCCGTATCTTGGGATGGCAGCGATATCTTCTTGGATAAGCGTGTCAACGCTTTGTCCACCCTAGGGGAAGATTCCCACCGTATCCTGTCCGTTGGCGGAAAAGGATACGCCATAAGAATCCTTTTGGGAATCTGCAGTTTTTTGTCTGGAGATTCCCAAGCTTTTTCACATAACTCGTTCAGCTCATGTGAGGGAGGAAAAGTTACCTCAGGTTTCTTTTCCTTATACATGTGTACCCTCGTGTCAGGGACAGGGGGTTCCTCTGTGATATGCAAAACATCTTTTATTGCAATAATCATATATCGAATACATTTAGCCAATTTTGGCTGTAACTTTGCATCATCGTAGTCGACACTGGAGTCAGAATCCGTGTCGGTATCTGTGTCTACTATTTGGGATAGTGGGCGCTTTTGAGAACCTGAAGGTCCCTGCGACATAGGGACAGACATGGGTTGATTCCCTGGCTATTCCCTAGCTTCAGCTTTGTCTAATCTTTTGTGCAATAAATTTACATTAGCACTTAAAACATTCCACCAGTGCCGTAACTAGGCAGTTTAGCCTTATGTGCAAGAAACGGCATTGGCGCTCCCTCCACCTTATGTAAAAGGGGCAGTGCGCGCCATAGGGGCAGTGCGCGCCATAGGTGTGCACAAAAAATATGGGGGCGTGGCTTCATGGGAAGGGGTGTGGTCACAAAATAATACCAATTCATACTACGGTGCACAGTAGTCACCATTATTCAAATTACGCCGCACAGTAGCGCCGCTAGACTAGGTAGAGCCCCTTTTACACATTACGGCAGTCAGTCCCCCTTTTTACACATTTTGGCAGCCAGTCCCCATTTTTACACATTACGGCAGCCAGTCCCCATTTTTACACATTACGGCAGACTGCATCCCCTTTTTACACATTACGGCAGACAGAGTCCACCTTTTAAACATTACGGCAGACAGCTTCCCCCTTTTTACACATTACGGTAGATAGAATAGATAGAGAGATAGATAGATACATACCATCTCTCCCCGCTGGCTCAGGCTCCTCGGTACATGCAGTCAGGCAGATCCTGGGCAGGGGAGAAGGAGGAGGAGAAAGGGGAACTCCGGAGCTGCAGCAGCGCAGTGTAATTGGTGGTGGCGCCACTGCATCTGTCCCTCTCGTTCCGGATTGGCTGGCAGCTGCTGCTGTTAATGCTGGGATGAGGGAAGCGCATCCCAGCATTCACAGCAGCGCCAGCCAGCCAATGCCGAAGGAGAGGGACAGCTGCAGTGGCGCCACTACCAATTACATAGCGCTGCTGCAGCTCCAGTCCCCCTCCCTCCTCCTCCTCCTCTACATTTGAAGCTGCTCCTCTCCTCCTCTCCAGCGCAGCGCACACAGCACAGGCAGCTTGGCACACACGTAGTTACGGCTCTGCATTCCACATATCCATCCAGTCAGGTGTCGGCGTTGTCGACGGAGACACCACATTCATTTTCTCCTCCTCCTCCCCCTGAAAGCCTTCTACCTCAGACATGTCGACACGCGTACCGACACACCACACACTCAGGGAATCCTCTTATCTGAAGACAGTTCCCCCACAAGGCCCTTTGGAGAGACAGAGAGAGAGTATGCTAGCACACACCCAGCGCTATATGACCCAGGAAAAAACACTATATAAATATATGTTTACCCAGTAGCGCTGTTTGTACATATACCGGTATATATATATGCGCCAAATTATGTGCCCCCCCCCTTCTTCAAAACCCTCTTTCACCGTGGAATAAGCAGGGGAGAGTCCGGGGAGCTTCCTCTCAGAGCTGTGCTGTGGAGAAATGGCGCTGGTGAGTGCTGAGGGAGAAGCCCCGCCCCCTCAGCGGCGGGCTTCTGTCCCGCTCAAATATACTAAAAACTGGCATGGGCTCTTTATATATACAGTGCCCAGCTGTGTATATATATATATATTTTTGCCAGAGGTTTATATGCTGCCCAGGGCGCCCCCCCTGCACCCTTACAGTGACTGCCGTGTGTGAGGTGTATGGGAGCAATGGCGCACAGCTTCACCGCGGTGCGTTACCTCAGTGAAGATCATGAAATCTTCTGCCGCCTCTGAAGTCTCCTTTTCTTCTCATACTCACCCGGCTTCTACCTTCCGGCTCTGTGAGGACGGCGGCGCGGCTCTGGGAAGGACGGCGAGGGTGAGACCTGCGTACCGATCCCTCTGAAGCTAATGGTGTCCATTAGCCTAAGAAGCAGAGCCTTGAAACTCACAAAAGTAGGTCTGCTTCTCTCTCCTCAGTCCCTCGATGCAGGGAGTCTGTTGTCAGCAGGCTCACTGAAAATAAAAAACCTAACAAATATACTTTCTGACAGGAAACTCAGGAGAGCTCCCTGTAATGCACCCAGTCTCCTCTGGGCACAGTAGTAAACTGAGGTCTGGAGGAGGGGCATAGAGGGAGGAGCCAGTGCACACCCATACCTAAAGTCTTTCTTAAAGTGCCCATGTCTCCTGCGGAGCCCGTCTATCCCCATGGTCCTTACGGAGTCCCCAGCATCCTCTACGACGTAAGAGAAATAACACCTACCTACTAAATGGGGTAAAATTAGGGGATTCTGTACTGGAAAAGGACTTAGGTATCCTCATAGATAGCAAACTAAGCAGTAGTACCCAAAGTAGGACTGCAGCAAAGAAGGCTAATAAGATATTAGCATGCATAAAACGGGGAATTGATGCTAGGGACGAGAGTATTATACTCCCGTTATATAAATCACTTGTGAGGCCACACCTTGAATACTGTGTACAATTCTGGCACCTTACTACAAAAAGGATATCCTGGAGCTAGAAAAGGTTCAAAGGCGGGCGACCAAACTAATTAAGGGTATGGAGACGCTGGAATACGAGGAAAGGCTTGCAAGACTAGGCATGTTTACAAAGGAAAAGAGGAGATTAAGAGGGGACATGATCAACATTTACAAATATATAAGGGGACAATATACAGATCTTGAGCAGGACCTGTTTTTGGTTAGATCAACACAGAGAACTCGTGGACACTCGCTCAGGTTAGAGGAGAGGAGATTCCACACAATACAGCGTAAAGGCTTTTTTACGGTAAGGACGATACGTGTTTGGAATTCCCTGCCTGAGGGAGTTGTAATGGCCGACTCAGTCAACACCTTTAAGAATGGGTTAGATAAATTCCTAATGGATAAGGATATCCAGGGTTACTGGGCATAGTCACGCACTATGGTTATTATAAAAAAGAGGGGAAAACGTAACGGCAGTCATCAACTTCAGTCCAAATTTTATACAAAATAATCGTGCATAGGAGACCACAAATAGGTTGAACTCGATGGACAATTGTCTTTTTTCAACCTTAGATACTATGTTACTATGTATGTTACTATGTATGTTACCAAAGGGAAACAATCCTGGACAAGACCACCTAATGCATTTAAATCTACCAACCTGGCGACATTCCCTCCAGCATAGATTGGATGTGGAAAGGTAAATCATAAAGAAGCGCTAAGGGAATAGATACCAACTGGTAAGAATTTAATAAGAATTTCACATGATATCTGATAGAACATTTAGAGACCCCAGTGTGAATCTTATTCCAGGTCTCCTCCCCAATGGATTCTCCTATGTCCGCTTCCAAAGTCCAACATGTGAGTGTCAGGGTCACACTGATGAGGTGAAATGTACTGTATGCTCTGTGTGGATGAACTATCTCATCGAGGCCTCTCTAAAATAGGTCCATACAAAATGGTTAATCGTAGGAAATTGAGAGAATTTATAAAAAAAAATTTAAAAAAAGTGATACAATTTCTGTATTTACATAAAAAAAATGGGGAGCAAAATGTCCTACTGTATCATATGGAAGAAAGATTATATAGATATAAATATAGATTCCTATTGAAACAATCTCATCTAGTGAGCGCCAGTTTCATGAAGTGACAATTAGGACAGAGTACGACCTGTAATTTTAATGCAGGAATAGTATAAATTCTAGTGAGTGCTCACCATCAGTTCATTTTCACGGTCAACCTTGCCCGGTGCGACATGCCATGCCATAAGATGACTTAACCGTGTTGCTTTATAAACTTGAGATATATGGATAGTTCCGGCCTCTTGAAACCGAATCCCTGGCCAGCAGATCTCTTTTATGATTTTTTTTTATAGTTCCAGATATATTTGTTGCAGGTCATTTGGATTGAAGCAAAGCCTTCAATAAGTATGATAAGACATTCATCTTTATTGTGTTAATGCTGGCCAGGGGTTCAATAACCAAGGCAACAATGAATGGGCATAAGGGGGAATCCTTGTCTGGTGTTATTAGCCAAACTGAAGGGGTGTGATGTAAGGACATTAGTAGGAAAGATAGATAAAGTGTTATTGTATAACAAGCTAATGCTGTTAGAAAATTCCTCCAAAACCAAACTGTTCGAGTGCCAACGCTTCAAACTGCCATGACCCTACCAAAAGCATTTCCCACATCCAAGGCTAGCAACAAAGAGGGAAATCTATGTCCGTTGATACTGATTTACATCATTAGCTAAATGTATATTATTTCTCAGCATGTTGATTGCTTGGCCTCAGTAACCAGGTGAAGCCACCTCCTCTACTCCTGCATAAGGAATTAGGAATTCGGAATTCTGTGATGACTGAAGAACAGTAAGACCAATGAACAACTC